>NC_081289.1:128178397-129378397 GCF_030490865.1 Poecile atricapillus | reverse complement strand
CACAGCAGTTCTTGTGAGGTTTTTCCCTATTTTATATCTCTGTTAAAGTCAGTTAGTATTTTTAGGCTGGTGTGAAGGATTTGTCTTTGTTAGGTTATGGAAGGCTCATCCCTCCCTTGTAGAGGAGGGCATCCTACTATTGATTATATACAATGATACAAATATTTTTTTTCCTTTGAAGGTTGGCATCTCCTAAATCATTTTGTCCTTCACAAATATACTGAAGAATGTTACCATCATCAAATATCCTTCTCTTGAACTCAAACATCAGCAGAAGAACTGACTGTCAAGTGCTGAGTCATAACTTGAAACATGAAGAGGGGGTCAACTTTATTTAGTAACTAGTGGCTAGAGAGATAAGAGCTGAATTCTAGTACCTTCTCTGCAGTCTCAAACAGTAGTATATTGTGGAAAAGATACTACCTTCTGCCTCTTCCTTCATGCTAAGGATAGTGTCTTAAATCAGCAGAGGTGTTGGTGTCACTTAACAATATACAGAGTTAAGTCCAAGGGAAAGCACTTACACTGCAGCACATACTTGGCTGGCAAATATTTTGGTGAATAGTTCTGTTCATATGAGTTTGGGCTCCTAATGCTAATGTAAAATATTGGAATTTGTCAGTGTTTCAGTCAACACTCTAATACTTTCCTAAAGGAAGAAAGCTTTTGCACTTTTCCACATTGGTTTTAGCTGGTGCAAATTGAAGCAGTCCTGACTTTGCAGCTGTGGACAGAGAAGGATGGGGAGAAATGTCCTATCCCTCCTCTGGCTCTAGTTGTTTTGAAAGTTGTAGAATCTAGTTGTAGATGAAAGATGAGCAAGTTCAGGTAACTGATCCAAGCAAAATCTAACTCAGCCAGGGGAAGCAGAATGATAGCAGCCCTAACATGTATCACCTTCAGTTGTGTTCATCTGAAATCATAATGTATTTTTCTAAATTTTTTTTTCAGCTTTTGTAATTTTAAAAATAAACCATGGATTTATGTAAAAGCATAAGCAGTATTATTTTACAAGTCTCTTACAATCCCTTTTTTAACAAGTAATATTATGTTTTTTTCAGGATATCACTACTTTAACTGGTGTTCCAGATGAGCACATCAAAACCAGAAAAGTTCACATCTTTGTTCCAGCACGTAATGCAATGCAGTCAGGAGCTAACAATACAAAGAAGTGGAAGATGGAATTTGATAACAGGGAGCGCTGGGAGAACCCTTTAATGGGCTGGGCATCTACGTGAGTACTTACTGAATTTGAAAATACTTTTCTTCTATATTTGGCTCTCACTAGTAATCTAAATTTGAAATATTCTTTCTACCTGTAAATCTGATTGTGTTATAACAGTACTTACAGGAAATGGTTGGGTTTGTTTGTTGTATGATTTATGATCTGTTAAGTTTAAAAGCAGATTTTTAAAGCTCACAATATCATCTGGAAGAGTTTGAAAAAGATGTTAACAGGCAGACATTTCAATGATTACACTGTGGTGATGTTACTGTGTGGCAGAATCAGGGCCAGAAGGTCTTCAGTTACATAAAGTAGTAAATTATTCTCAGCTCTCAGTTGCATCTTTTAAACAAAAACAACAATATTCTGGATTTTTTTTATCCTGAGGATCTAAACTAAGGACTCATAACTAATAAAAAAAACACAACAAGCCCAGCTATTTAAAATATTACCCTATTTGTTAAAATATTGTCAATATTCTTAGTATTAAAATTTCTTAAATACACAGAAAATCCAGAAAAGTACTACCCTTAGCTAAATATACTATAACTTGGAGATATAATTACAACTTGCATATTACAACGATGCATCTAATTTTTAATTCTTTTTTTTCCTTATACGAATATAATACACATCTCACAGTGTGGTTAGAATTCCTGTAGACTCTCAGAACTCTTCCAGCAATTCCTCTGACAATATTGTAATTTTGATTTGAAGCTGTCTTCTTTGAGGCATATTCAGAATAGTTAATTACTAGACATAAGCCAAAATCAACCACTAGAGATTATTTTTCAAACTTCAAAAAGAATGCAGTGTGTACTGAAAATACCTGGCTACAATCATATTAGCGCTTATCATCAAAGAACACAAAATTCTATAAAAAAACCCTTAAAAACCTTAAACAGTAAATAATTTGAGGTTGCATTTTTTGAGATGTATTAACATGCTAAATCCAGTAATAGAAATTATATATATATATAAAAATATATAAATATATATAAAAATATTTAATATATATATTTATATATATGTAAATGTATCCAGAAATTTAGTTTAAAATAACTCTGAAATCAAGTCTTCCTGTTGCATTGATTTCTCATAAAAATTTGAGAAGGCTCTACATATGTTTTTATTTTGGGTTAGGGAAAGGAATTTCTCATGGGTAAGCAAGTAGGATAAAAAAAAATGCTCTGTTGAGAATTGACACTGCTAGGTTAAAGGTTTTGTAAATTAGTTTGTATCCATTAATTTTTAAGTCATTCTTGTAAAAACTGTTAGTGTATACTCTTGTGTTACCACTCAAGACCCAAAAATACCTAAGAAGAGTTTCTCCTCTTGAGATTTAATTTCTGCAAAGAACATTTCTTAGACAGTTTTCCATTTACTTTTGAATAATGTAATGGGATTAGTGGGTTAGAGCTCTTTAGGGTGTAGATATTAAAGCTCTTTTTTCTCTGAACTCAATATACTTACTTACCTGTAAGTCTTTCCTGTATTTCTGTCATTTTGCAGTCTTATTTGGGGCTGGAGGTTTTTTTTGCACTTGTTTCCTGGCTATTTATCTAAGATAAATAGCCAATAATTTTTATAATTGTAAGATAAAAAGATAATAAAAAAAAATAAAAGCCAATAACTGGATAAATTATCCAGTTATAGACATAAGTAAAATGGACCCATGACATTTTTTTTTTTTTAATTGAGAGGTTTTGTTACGAGTAAGCCTAAAGAAAGTTCTTGGGCACACCTTTTAATATAAAGCTGTAAACAAAGAAATGTGGGAAGTGTGAAGTTTTCATTGTATGAGATCTCATAAGAGAACAAAATGTGGAATCCTAATTTTCAGTGACTGGTAGAACAATTGGGGGTAGGCATAAGAAATTCTGCAGCACTGGTACTTCTCACACTATCAGTACATGATGCTGGACATCCTGAAATCCAGTTTTTTCACATGATAGCTCATTTATGGAAGTAAATCAGAAATGTACTTTGATTAAATGAAAGATAATTCCACATAAAACAGTACTAATTATTTCTACACAATTCTCATTTCCCAGCTGCCTCTGTCCTGGATGGGCAGTAGTCCCTCACTACACTTCAGACTTAAAGCTTCTTTGTTCCTTTTTAGCAGTGTTGAAAAGATTTTTCTAGCCCAATCATGGAAGAGAATAATGATAAGCAAAAGTTGTCACAAGATTGCAGTACAGTGGGGCTACTTGATTCTCCACTGGTCATGTCATCAGTTCTTAGTTCCTAATTCACTTAACTGCCATTATAAGAGAAATCTTTAAATGTCTTTAAGAGACACTATCACAATGGCTTGCAAAAGTGTAATTTCTGTCTTTATCCTGGGGTTTTTTGTTTGTTCATGGTGTGTTTTTTATTTGTTTGTTTCTGATTTTTTTATTGGGGAATATATTGGATGTATAGTGAACTCCATTTTTCCATGTGTACATCAGATAAAATTACACTGTTGTCTTTGCTGGAAGCGAGATTCCCCCTTTTCCCCTCCCCCTTTGCCAGTCACAGGCTTTGTCCTTTATTGTAAAGAGTTCAGTGTATCTTCAGTCTTTTCTCTTCATTTATCCTTCTAGGTTCAAAGAGAGAGCAGTTGAGAGGCAGCTTCTTCAATAGTTTGTTGCAATTTGGTCTTGTCTCTCCAGTTGTCTCCCAGGCTCATATGCAGTGTTGTCTCAGGGAGGTTTTATCTATCTTTGTGTTGCTACAACCAGCCTCTCATTTCTTTAAGAGTTAGAACTGGTTTTTTTTTTTTTGCCTTTTTTTTTCATCCTTTGTCATTGTTCTTAAATTGAGCTTTTATAGCAACAAATAAGGCAATTTTGTGTTTTAACTGAGAATTTAATTTGTTTCAAAAACCTTTAGGGTATTTCATTCATGCAGTTGAGGAATAGCTGGTCATCTAAAATTAACCACTGTGTAATTAGTTAGCTAGCAGTTTGCATTTTGGAGCTTCATTTTCAGTTGTGGCCTGTGATCTGCTTGCTGTGTAGGAATAAATTGTGGGAGTCATGTGGCTTCTGCCTAAGCAGAACTTTCAATATTTTTTTATGTACTTTTCAGTTAATGGTTAATTCCTTCTCTGCTTACTTTAGAATTCTGCTCTTTTCTGTCTGAGATTATTCTTCCCCTAGCTGCTTTACAGACTTTTGGTCTCCTTGAAATGTTTAGAATTACCTTAAATCTCCTGATCTTACAAAAAGAGAGGGATTTTACAGATTTAAATTAAAGAGAGTCTTGCAGAGCACTTACTCTCAATAAGTACTCACTCACTTAACCTCAGCAAGCGGCTAGATGTGTTTGTGTAACAACCTGTAACACAACCCAATTAATTTTTGCAAGTGATTGTGAGGGAAATTTAATGCGATGAAAGATTAAAACAATTCTTTGCAGAAAGTAAGTGTTGGCCCTGAAAATAATTTTAAAAAGTCTTTTGAATGGTTTGTGAGTTGGCATACTAGCTGGGTGAATTGGTGAACTGTGTGTAATACAGCATTTGATTTAACATTTGAGAAACAGATGTATGTTTTTCCTATTTCCAATATGCCTAAAAATTGTCATCTGATTACTTACAGAGCTGATCCTTTATCCAACATGGTTCTTACTTTCTCTACTAAAGAAGATGCCATTGCTTTTGCTGAAAAAAATGGTACGTATTGTATGTATGGGCTATGAGGGGTTCATCCTTCCATAGGCAGTCTTGATGTTAAAGTATTAACAACAGAATAAGTGCAAGATGAAGTACCTTCCCTCCATTCTGCAGAAGTGGTGGACCACTAGCATTCTACAAGAGGAAGAAAATGGGAAGGGGGGTTATTTCCAGGGGTCTTGAAGGCATTGAATCTAGACTTTCCACTCTCTAGAAAGGTGTTTCAGCCATTAGTAGTATTATTGAAATGTAATACTAATATTAAAATGCTTTTATGAGTATCTCTCTTTTGAATGAGAGCTGAGTGAGACCTTGCTCATGTCTTGGAGGAAACCTAATACTTTAGGTGTTTCCCAGGCTTGGTGTTCCAGCTGCATGGCAGTGTGATCTTTGCCCAAAGGCTTAACACGAGCATCTCAGTTCTTACTAAGGGAGACTGTAAGAGTTCTTGTGCATGTTTGATAATCAGAAAAATTAAGATTAAATTACTACCAAGTAAGCATGTTGGACTTCATTATTGGCTGTGTTGTAGCATAGATTTATTGTAAAAGGAACCCAAAAGGATCATGAAGTCCAACTCGCAGCTCCTCACAGGACTACCTAAAAGCAAACTGGGAGACTTAAATGATCACCCAGATACTCACTGAACCCCAAGAGGCTTGCCCAGGGAACCTTTTACCATGACCACAATCTCTCAGTGAATAAACTTTTCCTATTGTTGAGTCAGGACTTCTCCAGATGCAGTTTCATTCCATTCTTTGTGTCCTGTAACTGGTCACCAACAAGGAGATCAGCACATCCCCTTGCCGCTCCCCATGAAGAACCTATAGACTTAGGATGTTATGGCTAACTCTGCATAGTGCTAGAGTCTAAACATGTTTGCTTGGTGATTATTCTTACTTGTAGAAAAGCCAGTAGCATCACTTAGTATTTTTAAGCCAATGTTGTATCAGAGGGAATGTATCTGTAAACTTAGTTAGGCTTGTATTTCCTGACAATATGGACAAACAGTACCCATAATCTCAGCCTTTTGTATATTCAGCAGTCTTTTTTTTTTGTGTTAGCATGAAT
Source organism: Poecile atricapillus (assembly GCF_030490865.1). Classification (NCBI taxonomy): domain Eukaryota; kingdom Metazoa; phylum Chordata; class Aves; order Passeriformes; family Paridae; genus Poecile; species Poecile atricapillus. The sequence continues at coordinate 129,372,437 of NC_081289.1, read as the reverse complement.
TTTTTGCTGCTCTCTTTTATTTTCTTTTATTTTCTTTTTAAATCAACTCCATTTTCCTTTAAAAAAATTAAGCTTGTTGCTTAGTCTCTATGGATGTGAAGAAGATTAATTACATTGAGATAAAGCCAGGAATAATGCATTTGAAGTGTAAGGTTCTTTGGAAGTCTTCTCTGTGGTCTGCAGCTTTCAACTATATTTAGTCTGGTGTAAATAGTAAAGTTCCTTGGTCAGACCAAATTATCCAAAGTTGTTAGATGGCTGATATTGTGCACCACAAACATGGTAAGTCCATTAACCTATACATCTAAGAAACGAAACCATTTTGTATGCAATTTATTTGCACTTTTAAAGATAAAGGCTAGACTCTTATTTGTCTGTTCCTCTTTGAATGGAGGTTTTTTTAGCTTAGTAGTGCTAATTTTATTGAAAAGTAAATTCTATTATCTTAGAAAATAGTAAAAGTCACATTGGCATTGGATAATCTGTGTGATTTTATTAGTGTATTTTACTGTTTTATGAACAAATACGAAATTTATGAGATTTTGGTGTAGTTTCATTTATGCTTCTGTATTGTTCATGTTGTTTCTTGAACAATTCAGCATACAGGAGAAAAAAATTAATGTAATGAGCTACTTATGTAATTTCTTTGTAGATGTTATATTTTGTCTTTTCAAAATGCAGATTCAAATGAAATGCATTTGTTCAGTGTAGAAGGGTTATGTCTTCACTGAGTTAGAAATTACTCCACTGTGCATGAAACCCACTAAACTAAGGCTATGCCTGGGTATTAATATTAGTAGTTCAAGATTCACGTAGCTTGCACTCTTAATTTTACCATAATTGAGATGCATCAGACTTTTCTGTAGATACTGCCTTGCCTAAATTGTGATTTCATTTTTATTTATGTGTATGATATGTGCACAATATTTTCTGTAGTGATAGCTTCAAAATCATGTGTAGCTAGAAATACAGATTTTACATTATTTAGTTCTGTTTTTTAAAAGACATTGGAAATTTAGGCACACATTTACACTGGAAGTTAGCTTCTTAACCAAGACAGTATAGAGACATATCTTAATCTAAGAACACAAATACTAACCTCTCTCTGTTCCTCCTGTATGAACCACACAAATTTTCCATGACAGAATTCCTTAAGAACCTGGAGTGTAATTTCTGAAAATACTAGATATTGCAGGTTATTTTAGTACAGTTGGTAAACTTAAATAGTTCTTTCACACCTAAGAACTTAGGGAGATAAGGCAAGCTGTCTTTCTGCCTGCCCCATCTGATGTGTTTTCTAACGTTGGAGTAGCAGTGCTGGATGCAGTAACAGGAGCCATTGCTGTCCAAAATACTGCAGCTGAGGATGGTCTGAGTTCTAGGCAAGGCAGAAACATTTTTAATTGAAAGAAATTAAAAAATCTGACTATGGGCCTATTTTTTTTTAAACCTGTGTGATTTAACTGAAGCAGTTGTTTAAAAACATGCAGCTTAAATAACAAGGATGGAGAGTTTTTTTACTCCACAATAATCTTTAGATGGTGAGGGTGTTCTTCCAGAGGCAGTGAAATCTGCTTTCTGTCTACTTGGCTTGTATGGCAGGGCTCTGGGCCAGATTAACTTCCCCCAGAATTCTGGTATTTTTATAAAAGTGACCTCTGCTCTCAGTCGCGAGCACCTCGAAGTGCTGGTCTGAAGAAGTCTGTTCCGAGGTGTGGAACCTAATCACATATGGTGGCCTTCTGCAATTATTAGTTAGATGTAACTAACCTTATGCTTTTTGGGTATCTGTGGCACTGCAAGTCGTTGTGCAGACAGTTGCAAATCTTTTTTAGAGACACTCGGCCCCTCTCCATCTAGTGTATAAAAAGATGAAGCAATACCTTGGGGCTGTAGATTCCATTCGAGCAGCCAAGTGTCTCAATGTTAGGTGTTACAATGCTGAATGTTGCAATACGGAAGTCTGTCTCTGGATCTACTTCTGGCGGTTTACTCAAGCTTGTATTTTTAATCAGAACAGGAGGCAAAAGCCAGCGTTCTCACAGATGGAAAGATAATGTTTTTAAAATCTCTGTTCAGTGTTTCTTACAGAGAACAGTTAACTTGGAAATTAACACTGGTGGAGACTAATAAACACAAAGAAAATGTTTGTGTGACATTTGTGAATATGCAAAATTGAGGCAGTGATTTGACAACTTGTGTATCTTACAGAACATTTTGATGTGTAGGTGTATCTTAACTGTTTACTGTGAGCACCTTAAGTATAAAAATTCAGATATATCTTAAGCATTTTGGGGCTGGCAACTTTCAATTTTAAGACTAAGGAAGAAAAGTACTGTCTTATGAGTATCACTTAAAACTGCATATTTAACCACTTCTGGCTTCAACTGAAGTATCTCAACTTTGAGTGAAATATTGCAGCTAAAGAGACCAAACTTCGGAGTACTGAGTGCTGCCCTGGCAACTTTCCAGGCACCTGGAGGCTGCAATCAATTTGCATTTTGATTTACATAAACACTGATGTCTCCACCTCCTCTTTTCTGACATTTTTAAGCATTTTTCTCGCTTAACTATCACATAATTTACTTGTCTTCTATCACTTCATTCCCTTTTCTTTTTGCTCCTAGTTTTTTATGTTCTTATAAAAAATGTTGAGTATTAAACTCCTTTCTAATGTTGAAGTTTTTCTTTGCTTTTTGGGTTTTTTCGGTCCTCCCACCCTTCTTTTTTTATTAGCTTTCCAAGTCTCCTTGTCTTCCACCTTCGAGATTGATCTTTTGTATGTTATCTTATGCCATGTTTTTTCTTATCTTCTTCATTTCCTGTGCCAACATACACAGAGCCTTCGTGCTTCTGTATGCTATGGAATTATGCAGCCATGAACTTACAGGACATTCAGTCTTCCCTGCTGAGCTTATCAATGATGACTGTCAAGTTTTTTGCATGGAGGTCAATAGTATGGTTAGGTCTTGCCATCTCACAGAATGGTCATTTGGCACATTTATGGTGTTTCATTATTCTCCATTGCCAACTAGAAAGGAACAGGTTAGTGGGTGCCTACAATGAAAAAACATATTAAAGTTAAAACCTTTACGTTGCATTTGGTGTATATCATATGCTGAGGATATAATTTTCATTGTTTCTTATCTCACTCTGCCATTACCCCATAACCTCTAGGCTGGAGTTACGATGTTGAAGAAAAGAAGATGCCAAAACCTAAATCCAAGTCTTATGGGGCAAATTTTTCTTGGAACAAAAGAACAAGAGTGTCTACTAAATAGGTTGGCATTGGCTGTATGACTGTGAATAAAGTCAGCTGTGCTGTATTTATAGTCCATGTATAATACGTCTCTTAATCTCCTAATAAATTTGACCTTTAAAATACAGATGCATCTTGTGATGTCTATTTAAAATGGTTTTCATGTCTCCAGTTGAACCTGTTACAAACTTCCCTATAAATAGAGGAGATTTGAAGTGTTCATACTTCTAAAAACTTGCTGTACTAGGAATTTATCAAAAGGAATGTTTGAAATCAGCTGCAACTTTAGAGGTTATGATTGATCTTTGATGGTAATTTTGTATCTACTATCCTGTCTAAACTTCTGAAGCTTAATAAGTTCAGTAAGCTTTGCATATACAAATTCTTTCAATAAAAGCTGATTTTTTTTTTCTTTCTGTACAAGATAATGTTGGCAGTTGAAGAGCAAAGCATGGCTATAACTCAAGACTGTTCTGTATAAATGTATATTATATAACTGCTTTCTGCTGAAATTAATATTGTCATTATTCCAGAAGCATTCAGGACTGGAATAGAGAGCACTGGATTTTGTTTTGGCTGTGGAGTAGGTTTAATCCAAAAGATTAAGATTGTAGTTGTTTTTCTGTGATGTTCTTGAAAAGTGAAACTAAGCCAATTAAACATTCACAAATTAAGTCAGAATACTTGCCTCACACAATATCAGCATATACTAATTACATAATTACAGTTCTGGGTCTTTTATTACTGGTTACATGTTTATCTGAATTGAGGTTTCCTGTTGCTTAACAGAAGATGTGGTGATAGCATCTCAGCCTTAACAGCAAGTATATTCTAAGCTCAATTTGTCTTAAATTATATTAAATTATTCATTTTGAAAATGCGTAATGTTATATTTGAAATCTTTGTTTATATATCTTTGGCTATTGCTTTATTTCCTTTAGCTTAACAAGTTATGGTATTGACACATGATCAATAAAATATACTACAAATCAGGGGGTGTACACGTTTTCCCTGAGAAAACTGAGAGTTTTGTCCCAGCTGTCACAAAAGATACAGTTGAAACAGCTCTCTCCACAAAGACCTAAGTAATAGTGTGTTGTGTTAGATTTTAACTAGCAGAAAGCATAAAATTATTTTGTATTGCCCAGGTTTTGTTATTATATGGCATATATTCTTGTTTCAGTTGTTTCTTGTTTTCAGTTATATAATACAAGTTGTATTCTTGTATTCAGTTTTAACCAGCTCCCTATAATGCTGGCTAGCATACGTGTAAGGAATTGGTTCTGACCCAGCTTTAGCATGATCAATCAGCTGGATTAAGTTGGTATTTTCCTATCACAGACAAAAACTATGATTCTAATTCATCTTCTGTTGAATTTGAAGTGCTGCATTTTGCAGTGGAGCCTGAAGTCCTCCAGGACCACCAAAGTGCACCAAACTGGAATTTTAACAGCCGGAATCTACTGCATCTCTTCATATTCCAGTTCAGCTTAATATGCTTATCTAACAAGACAGTAAAAAGAAAAGCCATTCATTGGAGTTTTTTTCAAGTAAAGAGCAGCAAATTCTTAATTTAATGATTTTCAAGCTCTATCAGATTATCAAAATGAAAAATCCATAGGTATTCAATGTAGCAGAGACACATCTTGGTTTTTGAAATTACATCATCCATAGAATTCACTGATTAGTGTTAGATACTTACCATTATCTTTGGATGCCTAATTCATGAAATTGCTGTCTGTTAATCCATACCTCTCATAACTAGCATCAGTTTCATATAAAGCACAGTTTCTTGTTTCTTTGTTTCTCCTGGACAGATAATGGAAATACTTAGAAGAAGAATTTGATAAATCCCCTTCTGTTTCTAAGAAATAAATACTTTTTGTTTGTTTATTTTTTAATGATTTTGTATTATTCATGCCGACTTGAATCTTTAGATTGTGTTTGAGCCCCGATCTTTTCCTTTGGTCATTTTCCTAGGACTTTTTTTTTTTTTTTTATTCTATTGCATGGTTTAAGAATAACCATGGTGACAATGGGAATAGAATTGAGTGTAGTCACTACAGTCTTCAAACTAGAAGTAATACTGAGAGCATGACCTTGGAAAGGAGCATTTGCAGCAAGAATATATTTGAAAGATCAGAAGTTCTATTAGATACACAACTTCTTCACCCTTTCATTAATTTAGCAAATCATTGCAACTCTAGGCTGGAACTGAAATTGTACAAGATGATCTGGCTGTCTTTAGTAAAGTACTTTCAGAAGTGAATGCTTCAAGGTGAACTTCAGCTTCTATCTACTCTGCAATGTTGGGAGAAATAAAATTGCTCCTGAACCTTGAATATGTCAAAAGACACAAGTAAACTACTATAATTGGTTGTTTATGATGAATCAGATTAGCAATTCATCTGAAGGAGAATTAGAATGCTGAATGAGATTACAAATTCATTTTGATGATAGAGTTAGCTGTGCTGCATCCAACTAATCTAAGCTTTTAATGGGTGGAATATTTGAAACCCGTGGAAGTAATGAAATCATTACTGGATAAACAAAAAGTGTAAAGCTCATGAGTAAGCTGAATATGTTCTTTACCCAGTGGGATTTGTTTGCATGTCATGTGTCTTGCCTCCTTACATGGCAATAGCAAAAGAATGTTAAAGAATTACTGGACACTTGTAGTAATTTGCAGTTGCAGAGTAATATACCACAGATAGTACATTTGTATTCTTTCATTGAGCTGTTTTAGAATTAAGGTGGGTTTTCCTCCAGCTTTGTAGCTTCCATTGTAGAAACCCCTGTGGAAAGAATTGACTGATCTGAAGTACTTTATGGTTTGGCCTCTACAGTTATGTTCTGTGAAGAACTGTAGCCTCGTACATGCTGCTGCTAGAGACAAAATCCTTTCCCATTTCTAGCAAATTTTTTCACAGAACCACCAGTTTTCTGAAAGACACTTATTATCTGTCATTGCTGTCTCAGCCAGCATATCATAATGAGTTTTGGATTATTCCTGTCAAGTCTTGGTGAAAGTTCCTTCTTCAAAGAAACAAGCGGTGTCATAATATCTTTCCTCCCATATGCTACTACTTTTTACTCCCATCAAGTCTACAAGGTATGTGATATATAGGTTTGGGGGATTTTTAGTGTCTCTTGTCCACTTGAAATTTTCATACATGGAAAGGCTGGCCACTCAGTGTACACAGTACTATAATTACTGTGTAAAATTAAGAATGTTTTGATGAAATTTTAGCTTCACTAATTTCTTTATTTTACCACACATTTGTATTTTCACCTTTCTGACAGCTGATACCAAGTGTGCAACCTGCAGGTACCAGGAACATTGACATCAGTCATAATTCCAATTAACCTTATTTTTAATTAATAATAAAGGCCTTGCAATTCTTTAAATCATGATACTTTAATGGAACATAAAGAATGTCAGGCAGCTAAGAGCACAGTTTCAGATTTCTAGCAGAGTATTCCTTAATTGTTCAGTTTGATGGGTAATTTAAAATAAATCAGACTATTATTGAATGCTGTGTAATAGAAAAATTATTTACCCATATATGCAAAGTTTCATTGTGGTAGAAAAGGAGAAGCTAATTTCGACAATTACCAGCTTTTGTCTGTATTTTGACAGTTGTGTAGTTTGGTTTTGCCAGATTCAGTTATTGGATTGTGTCTGGTTACTGGGGAGGTCAACATATTTTGGTATTCCGAAAAGAAAAACGTGCAAATAAAGTAATAATCTAAGAAAAAAAATTTGGACAGTTGTATAATAAGTTATGGCATGTCTGGTAAGGCATCTTGCTTTGATAATTCATTTTTTCTCATTCCTGTTTTCTGAGAGGGATTTACATTTAGTTGGTGCTTGATTAATGCTGGAGTATATCACCAACTTCACAAGATTGTGCTTAGAGCAACTTTAAACAAAAGGGCTGCAGAATAATTTTTAATTTTAATTGGTATTAAAATGTTGATTTCAGTGGATGTAAAATACTGATTCTTCACATCCATGTTCATCATGAGAGAAAGTAGAAAGGTTCCTGTTGTGAATGCTTCCCACACAAAAAGTGAATGACCTTTTAGGTCACCAAAAAACCCAAAAACAACAAAACCTTTTAGGACAAATTTATTAGAGTAAGTACAAATAAGTTGATTAGAACAAGACCATAGTCTTAAAGTAACTGAAATTTGAAACTGTGTAACTATTACTCATGGTTTAAACATTTTTCTTAAAATTCTCATTGGAATAACAGGTGACAGGTTTTCAGATTTTTTGATTTTGGGTTTTGGGTTTTCTTTCATACCTCCCTACACCTCAGAAATTTCTATAAATAATGCTGTGGACATATAATATAAAAATGATGTGATAATTTGGCTATTTTAGATGTTACTTATTTTCACATTCTTAATGGGTGACTATGGGGACAAGGTGATTTGAGTAGTTGATTTGGGTTTACAGAGGGCTTTCAAAAAAATCTTTTACAAAGTTACAGAGAAGGGCAGCAGCACACCTGAAGATCTTTTGTTTGAGGAGCAAATCTCTAACATGGAGGGGAGAGAATTGAGGATTAGTATGGTTGGCCTCTAAAATCACAAGTAATCCAAGGAAAACTGTATAATTCACTGTCTTTTAAACATTAGCAAACTCATAAGAACATTTCACATAGCAGATTTTTAAATTCATTGGCAATTTTTTGACTACTGAAACTATCTTTACACTAGATTCAGTACAAGAAATGCATGTAATAAGAATCTGCATTAAATATAAAATTGTATCCTGTTTTGTAAAATCCCTGCTGACAGCTAGGAAACGCATCCTTGGAGTATCCTTGTTTTTATCAGCCCCCGCCAACACTGAATTTCAACAGCCAGAATCTACTGCATCTCTTCATATTCCAGTTCAGCTTAATATGCTTATCTAACAAGACAGTAAAAAGGGTTTGTTCAGGTGTCTATCCTGATCTGGCTCAGGATGGCTGTTCTTTGTACTGCTTGCCAGTATGGAGTTCCAACACTGTATGCTATTGAGTTTTGCCAATGTTTTGTGATAATTAAATACATCCTTTATAGTGAAGAAGTGACCACAGTTTCCACTTCGAAGCTGAAGGACATTCACTGTTGACCATCATGATCTTCAGTGATCATTAGGTTTCTTAAAACACATTATCATACTCAGATACCCATATGTGACCACATTCCACTGTTTCAACAGTATTCTCTAGGACTTTAGAAATACTTAAATGAAGGTACATGTACTGTTTTCCTCCTAAAACATTCTGTTAAAACAATGGCTAGTCTTAATAAATAACTACAATTATTCTTAAAAATGTATCACTAAGAAGACATTAAGACAACTGTTTCTTCTGGTACTGTGCCTATAAATACAGTATTTTAGGCATTTAGTATTTAGGAAGGTATTTTAATTTCTCTGATATTAGGTAGAGAAAATGGGAAAATTCTTATCATGTCTATCAAGTAAAGGAGTTGTCTTCTGGCATGCCTTGGTTGTCTGTTACAGGAATATGTATGCAAAGTTGTAGTCAGTCTGCTGAGATGATTTCTATAATTGAATGCATGCTTGTCATTGCTGCCTTCTTCCTTAACCAGCTCATTCCTTCTTCCTTAACCAGAAATCAAACTGAGAGGTACTGTAAATTTAAAACCAGTACACACTGATTATTACAAACAATCCCTAATAAATTCTGTGTTTATTCCAGTACCTTTTTTGATCAGTTCTTGGATGCTTTACTATTTTTGTTTACATGATCCCATATTGCTGCCAGATAGTTTTGTCAAAATTACAGAATGCTTATAAATTAAATTTATTTTTGCTTTCTTACCCTTTTCCCCATCTGACCACTTTAATTGCTTCAGTTGGGATATCTGCACCACGCTTAAGAAAATACTTTTGCGTATGACTGGGAAAATGTTGGAGTTACTGTGCCCTTAACATTTCATAGTGTTTTATTCATTACTGTGTTGCATGGAACATTCAGATTTTAGCTTTTCACTGATGCATTTTCTGTCTTTCCAGTTTGTTATTGGGATATGATAGCAAAGTTCCTTTACTAGCCAACACCCCAAAATATAGCCTTCAGACATGTAAAATACCCAATTTCTAGAACAGATATAAAATCTCAATTTATCGCAATTGAAGGAGCTTCACAGTGACATTACAAAATAAAGTACTTGATTGTGGGGGGAAGCAGGGGTAATTTTAAATTTCTGATTATCCTTAGTTTGCAACTGCCGTTTGTAGTTATGCATAATACAAAACTTTGGAGCAAAATGTATGTTTGCCTTAACCCAGAATACTGAACCATAGCACTGAGAATGCACAGTAACTGAATTCCACAGGCTGCACTTGCACAGGTGTAATAACTACCTAAGTAAAACGATTTTTAAAAAATTACTTAGAATAACTACACAATGAAAAGCAAAATCTGCCACTGTTAATATAATCCAAATTTTAAAAATAACAGTAAATTGGGAACAACTTTGCTGCAGCCCATCACAGTAACTTGGATTAAAATTGCAAATCCAGGATCTTACAGTATCTGTTTCAAAATGAGGTGAAGTGAAAATTGCCCACCTATTCACAATATGTGTATATTTGCACTTAAACCGGGTTCCTTTAGTAGCTGTTAGATTTAGATTAATTTCACTAGTGCAGAAACCTGAAGAGATGCAGAGAGCTTTAGAAATACCTTCTTGTCTATTGCTGTGGGTGTGATGTGAATGAATGTTAAAAGTGTATGTCTCAAAAGAGACTAAACAAGATATTTGGGGGGAAGAAAAACCTTGAAGGGTTTTAAAACACATAGCAGCCACCTTCAGCATAGAATTCCCTAAAGCACAAATGGCTGAAGGCTGTCATAATAAGCAAAGGAAAAAGACTCAGCAGGCATCCCTGCAAAGCTAGACAGCTGTCTACATTTGCTGCCCTTCAGAAACAGGACCTGGGCTAGACGGAGCCACCATAACCACCTTTCGTTCTCACAACCACTTTCATGACTATAAACAGAGACCAATTAAATGACTGCCATCCCAGGTATAAACACCTGAAGTTCAGTCATCAATACCACTCTTCATGACTGAGAGGTAATTAGTGTCTGTTGAATTAAATATCATCTGAGTGATAATGAAACTGTTGGATTTATATCTCTATATCTGAAACTCCTTGCTTTGCACAGCTTAGGGTTGAAATACATATTTTTATTTTGTCATGTTATCTGAAGTTCCTTCAGGTTTTTATCCTGCCTGCTTTAGATTTGATGGCTGAAGCATCCTCTGCTGTTACTAAGAATGGCTAAGAAATTTTTTTTTGCTTTTTTTTTCTTTTCCTCCAAACTAGTAGTTTAGTTTGGTGTCAGAGTCCTGCCTATGTCTCAAAATTCCATATGCTTTCTGAATGAGGCATAGATATGCTACCAGTCAGTGCTACAGAGGTGTAGAAAAGTTGGGTGTACTCAGTTCTCTTGATGTACATCAAAAATAACATCCTATCTTCAGATTTCAGGCTGATTAAGAAGCACAGGAGAGAGAAATTGCAGGCCTGATGTTTAAAATTAAGCCTTTATTTTCCTGAAGAGAGCCAGAAGACCAAAAGGAAGATAATATAGGAATTCTATTTCAGGAAGGGAAGATTATTTATTTTACGACTTGAAATTATGTGAAAGAAAGAGCCAAGATAATTTTTAGATCCACTTTAGATCTGCTTTCTATACACTGGAAAGCAGGTTATGAGGAAAAGTGAGAAACAAATACAATTACTACTTCTTTTTTGCTGATTTTTACGTGTTAGAACAGGGTAGAAAATAATCAGCACCTGGCTCCACCACCCACCAATCACAGAATGCACCTTAGGAAATTGTCTCAATACCAGGTTTCACTTCTTGCCTCCTTTTCCCACACTACATGATGGCTTATCTTCAAAGCATTCCCATTTCACTATCTTCAGACAATTCTGTTTTGCAGGTGGAAAGCAGCTTTTTGTTTTTCCTCAGCTTTGATCATTACCATATGGTCTTTCATACGTGCTCACGGTCGCTTTCTAGGATCGCAAATTTGTTTTTCTCTCACTGGGCCATTTTTCTGACCAGTTCTCTATACAAAAAAACTACTCAAAGTGATGTGGTTCTTGGAAGTATTTTGGGTTCCAGACAGAAACAGTTGTATGGTGCCAGGGACACAGATCCATGGCCTGGCCTGGGGATGAATGTTACCGGGTAGGAGGCCTTATCTCAGAGGAATGTTAGCCTAAGACGCAAATACTCGTAACAGAAAACAAATGGTGTCATAGAAACAAAAATCCAGTTCTTACTGGTGCCTCCTGGGCCTTTTATTCTTTTCCATAGGCATTGCCTTAAAGATTCAGTCATTCTTTGAGTGATGTGGTTGTGTGTGCTCTATTCTGCTGCTATGTTCTCTGGAGTTTGGAATTTCTTTTTTGGCCAGTAGGCTCAGCATCCCACATCGGTGCACTTAAATGACCTTCACCATCTCCTGAGGTCACAAAACGGCAGAGTGTAGCCAGCTATCTCATCTGTGATTAGAATTGCTAGTTGTGTCTAGGTGCTTAATTCATTTAATCTGTGGCATATCACTAATCTAGTAGCAGGCTAAATCAAAAAAGTTTTATTTTTAGGCTTCATTTTGATTTTTTTCCTTACCTATTACAACCCTGCTGTTTGAGTTGTCAGCAGTGTAAAAAGTTCTCTGAGTCTTGGCAGTTTGGAAATATTCTGTAAAAAATTAGGTAGTGTTGATTAGGGAAATGCTGAATTGTTGAAATCATTGTGATTTGTGGAAAAATTCTGCCTGAAGTAACATTAGTTTTGAAATATTTTGCAGCCCGAGAATGATTTCAGATCAAAACCACTAAACTTGCATGAGAGTGGACAGTAGAAAGAAAGTACAGCATCTGGGAAGGTGCAGTTAAGGGTGTGCATATACTGCTACTACAACCCAGGTGAATTCCCTAACTGTTAGGCTAAGGAATTCTTCTTTTTTGCTGACACAACTCATACCCATTTATTTACAGGAAATAGGACAGTTCTAGAGAATTGACTGAAGCAGGGACAATAGATATTGATAGGATACCCATGTTGTGTAGGAATGACCCAGGTCTGATTTGAAAACAGAACTTCAGTTCTGGATCTTATGTCTCCTAGGAAGCTGCTGTGACTCTTAATTGCTGTAGTTTATTTCTGTCTTACTCTTTTTCTGTTTTTCTTTGCAAGGAACTTCAAAAGCTCCACATTTTATTTCCAGGCAAGGTCCTCAGGGATAATATTTCCCCACCCACTTCTAATTAATTTAGAGTATCTTTGCCAGATCACAGACAGAATATGCTGCCAAAATCTTGACTTAGAAAGAAAAATCCAATTTCTAATGCTGTCTTACTGAAGAGAATTTGCAAACTTTGGCTTTGGGAGCATCAATAGGAATCAGTAAAACTTGCTTCAATTTTAAAGAAGTCCCTGGGCAATAATAACCTGAATGTGAGAATACTTAGTCATGTGACATGGGGTGCATCCATTTCTCTTTGGTACGTGCAAGCATTTCTGGCCTGCCATCCTGGCTCAGAGACTAAAACATTCTAGCATATCAGGTGGAACAATCCTCCTGCAGTATATATAAGGTTGTTCTCACAACCTTCACCTGCAGTGATGCTGATAAAAAGATTTGCAATCTTATGTTCATCCAAATAAGCTCTCCTGCTGTTTCCCTGAGATCTGATTAGTCTGAGCAAGTTTCAAGGTTCTTTGTACTTAATTTAGTAGCAATTAGTCCAGTTTCTTATAGTCTCAAAAATATCACTGTGTGTAGACTCTGCAGTTATTGAGCCCTTCATTCTTAGCATTATAGATAAAATGTACGAGGACTGGTTTTTAACTCTTTTTGTTTCTTAAATCTTTCTGTGAATATAGGATTCTTTATGAGCGTTTTGATTTTGCTTCTTGAAAACCAACAGAAGTCCACCTTACTTTAATTCCAAAGCAGAATTTATCCTTAAAGTAGTTGTAGGTTTCCATGTCAATAACTTCATTGCTGTTAAGAAAATCTCTTCTCTGAAGACAAGCTGAAAGAGTCAGGGCTGCACAGTCTAGAGAAGAGAAGGCTTTGGGAAGACCTTAGAGCAGCCTTTCATTACCTAAAAGGGTACCTCACCTACAGGAAAGTTGGTGAGGGACTTTTCACATGGTTGTGTAATGATAGGACAAAGGGGAATGACTATAAACAGACAAAGAGTAGGCTTAGATTGAATATTAGGAATATTAGGATTAGGAATAAATTCTTTACTGTGAAGGTTTCCCAGAGAGGTTGTGGATGCCCCATTCCTGGAGGTGTTAAATACCATACTTGATGAGACTTTGAGCAACCAGGTCTAGTGAAAGGTGTACTGACAGGGTTGGAGCTAGATGATCCTTGATGTACCTTCCAACCCAGACTGTTCTATTGTTAGAACACTTACCTTATTAAGACATTCCCAACCCTGGCTGAGGTTACTGGCTTTGTTGAAAGAGAGAAAGAACACCATTTTGCAAGCAGTACTGCAGATTTTCTCCCAAAATGAACCCATATGGATTGCTAACTCAAATACTCTATGTTAACAGATAGCTAAATGAGAACCTTCTACCCAGTCAGATAAAGATGTACTTCATAAAAGCTTCTGCAACTTCTTTTGGAAATATTCCCATCTTTGGAGTATGCACTATGCCACCTGTTTATGTATTTATGAAACACTGCTCCCTGCGGGACAAGTCTGGGTTGTATGCTTATTTTGTTAAAGCGCTACTTTAATCTTCAGACACTAATTACCTCCTGCCAATGAAGTTATGTCCAGAAGTAAAATATATTATACCTTTTCTCTCTCATTTCAGTTTCCCCAAATTAACTGCTCCTTGTATTGTATACATGTGGGCAGTACTCTGCTATTTCAAAGCTTTTAACAGATTTGTAAATGAAGGAGATATCTGGGACTCCATTGAAGACCATCTAACAACTCAGGATGAAGTATTCTGACTGTGCATTTATGGAATGTGTGCAACAAGTGAAGAGTCACTGCACAAATTGGTGTTTTATAAAACAGTGATCATCAGAGGAGCAACAGTGGAATCTCCTTTGAGTGAGTGTTTATGTGTTTCACTGTTGGTACCTGCAGATGCTAATCCAGTGATAGGAAGCGATGCTTACCATCCAGCTAAATAAAGATTGAAATGCTGTTTAATCAAATAAGCTTATGTTCAAATGTATCCCTAAGGGTGTCTGACTGGTTTGATGTCTGCATACTGTTAGTCAGCTCTTGGTATTCTCTCTACATCCCATCCCATATTATTCACATCTGAGCTGTAATTCCAGGTAGATGCTACTTATTCAGTAATAACTAAGGGTACATAAATTGTTTTTCTCTCTGGGATGTTCACAATTCTGCTCAGTGGATGGACATCATATTAGCTCCAGCAGGGTGGTTCAGAGTGGTTTCCCATTACTGATCCTTTCTTGAATAACTGTTCTGGTTAGTCAGTATGTTTAACAGAAAATTTGTAATATATTGCAAATAATTGTAATATATTGCAATATATTGCAAAGCATTATTAGCCCTTATGTTCAAGGGAAAATAGAGTTTCCCATTGCTGTGTGTGTGGCATTATCATCAAGGTGCTGAACACATAGAATGAGCTGGGTTAGTAGAAGTGACTGTTCTTCCTCCAAAAAAATGTATCACTCATCATAAATCTAATTGTAGAACTATAGGTTGACTTTATACATCTGGAAGCAATAAAACAAGTGGCCTATACTCTCCAAGTGTCAAGATGGAGGATAGGAAGTGGTGAATGACATCTTAGAAAGCTGAGCAGGGTCCCTACTGCACATTGTCCAATCTCTTACACTGCTTTCAGAATGGTACCAAAAATTATCACTGATAAGTAAGTTGCTGAGATGATTTTTATGCCATCTGGCATGAAGGCTATGATTCTGACCTCACATCTTCATAATCATTCTCCAAAGACCAAATCTGGATGTATTGCCAACATGCCTACGTGCTGGAGTTAGAATGGAAACCTAGATTAAGTGATTAATACAAACCTGCATCCCCAGAAGCTAGAACTTACTCTTCTAGATGATGAACTGGTGAAATAGAGTTTAGGAGATTTTGGTACAAGAGAATGGGGAGTGCCTATGTTACAAAAAAACCAATAAGTATCTCCTCTATAAATTCCACATTCTCAGAATGTTCAGGCAAAGGACATATGGAACAGTTCATTGTGCTTAACATCCCTTAGGGCATCAAACATTTTCCAGCTTGTCACAGTCACAGAGGTTCAACAACTCTTTGGTGAACTTAAATAATAAGAAACACAGGTCTTGAGGGACCTAGAATCAATCACAGCCAACTGTGGATATAAATTCTGCTGTTGTCTACAAAAATATCTGCTGTAAATGCAAATTCAGTATAAAGGAAAAAAAAACCAAACAAAACACACAAACCCACATGGAGGATAATATGTGAGAATAAAATTGGAAAAATTAAACATGGCACCAGTGTCCCAACCCTGGAATAGCAGTAGGACATTTTTTAAGAGAAACTGGCTAAGGGATCCTAGAAAGTAAGCAGTGCTTAACCCCATGTATAAAGGCAGAAAACAGACAAGACTGTTAACTCCATTATGAGAACAGAGCAGGAACCTCTGTGACTACAGATCTGCCAATCAAGGTCCTCTTTGGTCTTTGAACAGAGGCAGGCAATAGGATTTTTTTACAATATCATGAAAATACTATTAAATTCTGCCCCAATATCCCATCACCTTCTGTGGCCATTTTCTTATGCTTCAAAAGAAAGTAACCCTGTCTACCTTCATTCCCCAAAAGCCAAATTATACACTGAAGGCAAATGTAAATCTGGCCCCTGGAGGTGAACAGCTGGCAGCATTAAAGTATTTAAAACATGGTGCAAAAAAGATATATGGAAATGCAGTCTCCTTTCAAGGCTCTGTTACGGATACAAGAAGTTAACCACCCAAAGATACAAATCACAAATTTTAACTTTGAACAACAGGATCACTTCTATCCTGTCATCAAGTCCCACTTAACACACTTGTGAGTTGCTAGTATGAGACATATTATTCCTTATGGACATTATTTCAAATACTACTCCAAATGGCTTATCTTCAAAACTCTATTCTTATTTCCAGACTAGTTTTATTTATAACCAGTTCAAATACCTTTCTGCTTAGGTGCTTAAACCAATATTCCCTCTCTGGTAAGGGCTTTCTGAATTAAAATATCTAATCAGATTCCTTTCAAAGTTTTGATTACAAACTAAGCACATCAAACTCTAATGTCTTCTTAGGCCAATGGCTTGTCATTTGCCAGATCATCTTGGTAGCCATTGCTTTGGTTTTTTTAATCCATAAATCATGCCCAATGCAAAACCAAAACATTACTCAGAATGGTATAATTGGTTGTTGTAGTTGAGCTGATGAAAGGTGTTTCTGCTACAAAGTGAAGTTAACCCTAACCAGGCATTTGATTAAGTATGAAAGATCACAGCCTAAAAATTTTCTCAGAAGTAGAAAATGTAGTAAATTTGGCAGTGGCTTGCAAATCAGATTCTGCAGTGGGGAGTCCGGAATACCAGTCTGGTTAATCTATTAAATGGAGACACTGAAAATTTTCTGCTAAAAACCAGGAAAAATAAACTGCTGCTCTGATTCTTACTGCTCTTTTCAATGAAGTAATTTATAACTCATTAACAAGTTGCAATCAAACATGGAATTGATTGAGTAGTTTTTAACTGCCTTCTGATGGCACTGAAATATTTTGGGTTTAGCAATTTTATTTCAATGTGTGAGACATATCCAGAGACCTCAGCTAGAACAAATAAATATATACATAAATAAATCTTGAAACCAATAGCCATTTAGAGCTTTGAAATTACTGAGGGTAGGTCTCCATTTTCACTTTCTTTATTGAGTTGGTATTTTCTGCAATACTATCATCAATTGGCCTGAAAATGTTGTCGCCTCTCCCTACAAACTTTGTCTTATAAACTTAAAAACAACAAGTAAGGAGTCAACTGAATATAGTCAATAAATAGCAAATGGAAGTTGTTTTCTCACTAGAACAACAGCGGCAATGGTAGTGATTGGTCTACTAGTATTTACCTTCCATTTGCAACACAGTTTGCCAATCTGATGATTATTTGCATGTTGTCACAAATAAGATAGATGAAGGAGAAAGGGAAGTTATTCATCAAGACTGCAAACTGCAATGTGACAGTAGTCAATGTATATCAGGATTGCAACTGTTGAAACAAATGCTGATTTGCTAAGCCCAAATTGTTTAGGAAAGGCAAAGTGTTAAGATATTCCTTTGATAGCTTTACTGTTCTAGTCCTTATTTAAGGGCTGAAGAAAGAACTGTTCATTATAAAAACTGTAAACTTTACTTGAAAGCATACTTCCTTAATCACTTAACTGCAACTTAACCTTAGAGCTAAGAACACCACCATAACTAACTATGTAGGTTTCGATTAAATTAATGCTAACAACTCCGTTAAAGCTTCAAGGTTCTTGTCTCTAGTGGATAAAAGGCTTTACTTTCCTCCACAACAGTAGCAACACCACTTCCTTCTAAAAGAAACCAAGTATGTAAGCAAAGTAAATTCTCATCAAATTTTCATCCAAATCCAGGCACAGTTCAGTTTTTGTCAGACTTCCAAACGGTATGTGAGCTTTAGCTTGAAATTCTGAAGTTTTGTGACAAAATCTATTCTTTGAACTTGTTAGTTTTCAAAAACTGACAACATAATATACTGAACAGGTTACTATGTAGTACATAGCTATTTTAATTAGCTGCTTTATTTTACAGTTTCTAGGAACTTTAACTGCATTGCCATATAATTTCTTGAGGTAGCTTTTTTACAGAAGGATGTACCAGGTGAGATACACATAGGTATATATTCTAGTTTGGATCAGGGAAGAGAAGAGGAACATGGGTGAATGTTTAGAATTATTAGACTCAATAATCTTGAAAGTCTTTTCCAACCTAAAAATTCTATGAACTGCTAGGACATAGCTATTGGCTATGTCCACAAGACATTCCATTCTGTTCTGGCATTGAAGTGGGTTTGGAAAGTACCTATCAATCAGATGGCATTTGCAACACTTTCTTTTTGTGTGTCCACATTTTCAAAATTGTATCAAGAAATCAGTGCTTGCTTCTCACAGATGTAAGGTATTAAACCTGCATGTTTCAAAGTTTCATGGTACTGACACTGGCCACTTTGGAAAACAATGAGAAAGAAATGCATGATGAAGTAGAAATGCACAGAAAAATTATTTCTCTTTTTTAACGGAAATGCAGGGGTTATATTTTGCCACAAAATGCTGGGTTAGAATGTTTCAGTGAAGAGGAAACTTGCTCCTTGCACAGGAAGAGCTGTTGGAGGAAGATTAATTATCTGAGTTGTCAGAAATAACAACCCTTGACTATCATATGAAATAGCAGCATACAAATAGTGGAAATTAAAAGATAAGAATAAAATGCAGTGTGTTAGCTAACCAATCCTCAGTGCTCTGCCAAAGTCCTTACTGTCATTAAGGGCAAGCTGAAGGATTCCAGAAGTGAGACAAAGCTGTACATATGAAATTCCCAAAAGAGGCCATGACAGACTGTTCATTGTTGAATGATGAAGTTGCTGCTGTGTTTTTGAACATGGTATCTTAAAGAGCATTCAGAGCTCAAAGACTAGAAGGAAAAATTGTATTCATTTTGTTGCAGGTACACCATCTGCCAAGAAAGTATCTGGCCTAAGCCATCAAGACATCCCTGCCTTTCAAAACACCAGCAAGCATTTTTTTCCTTATGCATTTCATGTGTAATTAAAACTAAGTTGTTGGTTCTATGGGCCATGATTACTTCTCAGCAAGCCCCATACCAGAAAAAGATAAAACAACGCTGTAGTGAAAAAATGACCCTGTGAGTGCCTTCTCCATGGCAGAGAGCAAGACCCATCCTTTCAATCCAGCATGGTAAACCAGTCAATACAAAAAAAACAGTATTAACTCAGCTGAGCACTGCCTGTCACTTGTGTTCTTTTCCACATGGTGTTTTTTATTGTTGGATGTATCTGATGCCTTTGTCATGAGGCATAGCAGGAGCTTATGGCAAGATAAAGTGACTTAAATTAACCAGGCAAGGATCAGACTAAATGTATTTAAGTCTTAATGTGAAAGAATATACATGGTAGTCAACATTATTGTTGTAAAATACCTGTCAGGTGCACAAGACTAAGGAAAGGTCCATGCCAAAGATCATTCCCATGAAAGGACAAATTCGTCAATAGCTGTAGGCTAAGGAAAATAGCTGTAGGCTGAGCAAACTGAGAACATAGGGTTCCTCTTAGCCAAGAGACTGTTCCCACGAGAGCTGTATAAACCTTGCTTAGTCTGTCATTGTCCCTCAAATGGAGGCTGCAACCTGGCAGAGGTCTGCAAAAACTGAGGCAGCATGTAGCTTGTTTCCCTAGACTCCTGGTCTTTAAAGTATGGATGTTTCAGCCAGTTGCTGTGCAGTCGTGTACCTGTGCAATAGCCATCTCCAGGGATTTCGGTCACTGGAAATGACTGAGCTTGCAGAGAGGAGCATTAAGTGATGTGCACTTCACATTAGAGAGTCAAAAGGTAATAGGTATTTTTTACATTCCAGTGTATAACAACAAATTGTCCTCATCCTGATAGTATTATCTGTATAATGAATAGTCTCTTCTTGTTTTTCTCAATACAATTTTTTTAAAGCCTCTGTTGCCTGACATACTTACAAGTCTACTATAAAACTTCCTGTTGAATGCCCTGCCACTGTACAGCACCTTTACAAGGAAGAGCATGTCATGGTTTCTGGCATTAAAATCCACTTCCTCAGAAATAAATCAAGGTGCTGCTAAAGAAATCTCAACAAATACTCTTAGTCTTTGGACTGGCAATATGTGACAAACATAACATGTAACAAAGCAGGCATGATTACTCAGCAGGAAGATTAAAATGCTCACAAAATAAAATATCTTTAAGCAGGGAGAGGCATATTTCTTTGACATACTCTGAATAAAGGTGACATATAATTCAGGTCTATCATTTTATCTGCTATGCTTCTCTACTACTACATTACTGCTGTTCTGTAGATAAGTTGTGATTTCTAAATAAGTGAGTAATTGAAACCTGTGTGTTTCACAAGAATATGAATCCTGTGTGGATTCTTGAACACATCACTTGTCTCCACTACAGAGACACAGAGAATTGCACTTTACCAAGAGAATAATGTCAATTTACTCTTCTATTAGAAAATACGTCCAACATGAAAATTGAAGTTTTGTTGTAGCTCCTGGCTTCTGTAATGCAATATATAGCAGTTGCTCTGAAAACCCAGTGGTTGTAGCTCTGAGTTGTCTTCCTTTTATTACTTTGTACAAGCTGTCTTCTAGAACTGTGAGGAGAGGAGGGGATAGAAATGTAAAGAAAAAATGAAGTGGTCAAGGATGCCTATACAGATACATCCATTTTCAGTTTTGACTCTCAGCGTTAGACAGCTGCCAGACTGCTGATTTTTGTGCATTTTGTGGTCCATAGCTCCTGTTTGTATCACTGTTGCAGTGGAATAACAGAAAATGTAACTATTTCTATATTGGCTAAGAGAGGCTAAGACCTCTAAAACAGAATTTACAAAACAAACAAATAAATAAAAAGTATTACCAGCAAAATTAGATTTGAACTAAGAATTCCGAAGAGCCTGTGAAGTAAAACAGTGTATGAAAATCTCAAGTATTTTAAATCCGATAGTAAAACGATATTGAAGTCCAGCTGAGTATATGATTGCAGAAATTTATAAGTCTATTAGATATATACTATTATATTCTATGTAGTGCCTTCTTGCCTCTTGTGGGTGCTTGTCTTGCTGCCTTTGAAACAACAGCCTTTGCTAATTTCCTACAACAAGTCTCATTTGAGTATATACATCTCTGTGAATCACAGGAAGCCCATAAGTTTCATAAAGATAAAATAAACCACCCCACTCTATTCCATACTCCCCAAAATGCTTCACAGCAGATCAAAAAGGTCTAATACTAACTTTCAAAATGCCAAATCTGTTTTTAAGTCCATCTAGATTTTTCCAGCAAAATTACACTCTCCCAGAGTTCTTTTATACCCAAGCAGAGGAGAGAGCACCTATGGATCAGTTATTCATTATATAACCTCATGCAATATAGATGAATAGGTATCCTAATTTTTTTCAACCTTCAAGCATTACAAGCAAGCCTTTCAGAGAAACAGACAGTACATGAATAATTTTATTTTCATTGGCAGACTCATAACTTTCATTTTTCTGTTGGACTCTGAGGTTGTATGGAAAATTCAGTTTCTCTTCCTATATACTGTGTGTATATGAATGTCAGGGACCAAACTTCCTTTGAGCTTTCAACAAAGAATAAAATGTTATTGGAACATACTGCCCTAAAATCATTGCAAGAACATGATCATCCCCAATAGAAATTAGTATTAATGGTCTTGCGGTGTTTCTAAATATTTACTTCTGCTAAAAGTTTACTCATGTTTTTCTGATACTGGTATGAAAAACATGGTTGAATTTAATATATACCGAAATAAGATGTTAAACTTATCAGCATTTTCAGTTACTCATCTGTGAGTTGGTCTGTTCCAAGGAATGATTGTTGGCAATTGCTTTATACATCAGTTATTCCACTATTGTATATTAGATAATAATTTCACCTTATCAGGAAAACATATTTTTGAATATCTTGAATCACTGAAGGATGATAATTGGATTTTTTTAATTTTTTTTTTAATTAAACACTAGAAGAGGACTGAGAATAAAGTAGTAATTTAGTTCTTTACAAGCTATATTTGTGCATCTGGAAAAATAGTGTGGGTTTCAACAGACCGTTTTGGTTAAAGCAAGATCCCTTCAGTCAAGATCACAGCTTTAGATTAAAAAAAATTATTATTTTAAGACATATGTATCTGAACTCTGCATTGGTAGAAATATTAAATAAAAAGGAATTGAAGGAAGTAAGAGGCAGGAATGTAATGAATTTTTTTCTCAACCTTTGTAATTTCTAGTTAGTTTTTATTAACGCAACACAGATCCAGAAAGAATAAACTGGTGGAAATGGATCATAATGGTCACAACAACCCCAGAAGACTATTGATGGGGGGAAGAGTAGCTGGAAAAGTGCCCCGTAAAAAAGGACCCAAGGGCACTGGTGGCAGCAGCTGAACATGAGCCAGGCTGTGCCCAGGTGGCCAAGAAGGCCAATGGCATCCTGGCCTGGCTCAGCAATAGTGTGGCCAGCAGGAGCAGGGCAGGGATTGTCCCCCTGTCCTGGGCACTGGTGAGGCCACACCTCGAGTGCTGTGTCCAGTTCTGGGCCCTGAGTGCAGGAAAGACACTGAGGGGCTGGAGTGAGTCCAGAGAAGGGCAGGGGAGCTGGGGCAGGGTCTGGAGCACAAGTGCTGTGAGGAGCAGCTGAGGGAGCTGGGGGTGTTTAGCCTGGAGAAAAGGAGGCTCAGGGGTGACCTTATCACTCTCCACAACTGCCTGAAAGGAGAGTGTGGCCAAGTGGGGGTCATCTTCCTCTCACAAGTAATAGGTGATAGGATTAGAGGAAGTGGTCTCAAGCTATGTCAGGTGGGTTTTAAATAGAAATTTAAGAAAAATTTCTTCATTGGGAGAATTTTCAAGCATTGGGCCAAGTTGCTTAGGGAAGAGGTGGAGTTAACCCTACATGGAGGTACTTAAAAGACATGTAGATGTGGCACTTGGGAACATGGTTTGGTGGCAGAGTTGGCAGCGCTGGGTTAACAGTTGGACTCATAACCACTATGTGAAGATGATGCCAGGGGGAGTAGGGATTGTCCCCACCTTTTTTTTTTAATGCAGGAATTTGCATGAAAATTTAGAAAGAATATTGGTTCCAAAATCAGTAATATACTGCGATCCCATAGGATTTCACAGAAGTACCACTTA
This sequence comes from Poecile atricapillus, assembly GCF_030490865.1. NCBI lineage: Eukaryota > Metazoa > Chordata > Aves > Passeriformes > Paridae > Poecile > Poecile atricapillus. The sequence goes on along the minus strand of NC_081289.1, from coordinate 129,349,126 downwards.
AGGCTGCTTGTCAGAAAGGTCTTGTGGCCCTAATTAGCATAGTCTGGCAGGCGCAAACAGCATGTTCCAAACCTCGTGTTTGACTTATGTCTACAAAAAAAGATTAAGCTGTGAAGAAATATAACTCAAATAACCGAAAGGAAAAGCACTGGAGGTTAAACCCATTGGTAGATGATGAAAGGCTTGAATGGAAATGTAGATGAGAGAAGACCAAAGCAATTAGCAGTACTAAAGTAGTTACAACTATGGAAAGGTGTGACATAATCTGAGCATAGATGCCATAAGGGCTATAAACAGATCAGTTACCCTTAACTGGGAACACAAACCAGACATAAAAACAAACAAAAAAATAGAGCAACAGGCCGGAAAAAAGAGTGGGAAAAGTACATGGGTGATAAAGGTAGAAAATTAAGAGAAAAAGAATATTAGGAGAGAAATCTTGTTTTACAAAGAGGCAACTGATAACAGTTTATTTTTCAGTCTGGGGTGGGGAGGCAGTTTGAAAGATGGGGAGCGTGGCAAAGAGTGTGCATGGGAAAAGAAACTGTAGAGAGATATTTAGGGGAGACATTTTAAGGTCATTCATTTCTGTATATTGGCAGTAATCCATTGTGGAGAACAGACAGCTACTGTAGTTGTTAGTAAAGATAAATGTCATTGAATTATAGATGAACATAATGGAAAATCTTCATGTCTAGCCATTGTGTAAAAGTAAGAGTGGGACATACTGACTGTGTGGGTCTGGTGAATGCCAGGTGCGTGGGTGAGTCGTGAGCATTGGTAAAGAGTGTCATATTCAAGTGGTCTATTCAGTTCTTACACCAGCACTGTAATGTCATTATTTTTTTCCTGCTCTGTCTGCTGAGTACAAACCAAAGAATAGTAAACACTAAGTGCCTTAGTGACTATGTCAGCACATCCATATGTTACTGCTTGCATGTTCAGTGCAGTGGCAGAGGGGAAATGACCCACCTTTACTGTGGTGATTGTTCAAAAAGGCCTGTGTAATCACACCTGCTAACGACATGACACTGCCCTGCGTCACAATGCACAACATGCTAGCCAGTCTCAACCAGTCATTCTGAGATTACAACTGATTAAGTATTGAAGTCTTTATCTCTTCTGACGTACAAAATTTTCTTTACCTAAAATACATTATTTTTTGCATATATGAATGTTTACTTGCCAGTAGTCTGAACAAAGTCATAATGGAGGTATTTCTCCCTCCATGCCTGTGCCATACAGCTGTCAACTTTCCAAGTATCATTTTCAGCCTGTTTACCCCCTCACAGTATTCTCTATATTATACACTATTTGTCCTTCTGCATATATGTTTGAAAATGACACAGCCACTTTTCCAGGAACCTGATTCTTCTGTCATAACCATTAAATGTGTTAATACCCCATTTGCTGCAGATTGCACTGCCTTATAACAGAATTCAGTTCACAAAGGCTACCATGAGTTGTGCCTTATGTGAAGAATGACTAGTTGAAATAACTGGCCTACTCAGACAGGAGACTAAATAAAAAGAAGTTGGAAAATTTACTACACACTGCCATTAAAGGCAGAATTCTACAAACAATATGAATGCCTATTATCTACAAACATAGCTTAAGAACCCAAACATATTGAAACATGCTTACTTACAGCATACTTATAGCAGTAACGTAGAAGCAGTTTCTGCATGTTTAAGTAAAATACATCTGGTTTAAAAGTAGCTAGTAGGGAGAAACAAGGAGTAACCTAGATTACATTAGTAAAAAAATACTCTTAAAGTCCTTTAAAAGAAAAACCCTACAAACTAAATCATATAGTTTCTTTTTGCTTTAACAGCATAGAGAGAGAATTACAAGCGGTGTTTGGAAGTGGATAGCTTAGAGGAAGTATGTCCCCCTCTCCAGCATTCAAGGTGAGATCTAGTAGATGTTTCCAGGATGCATCTGCCAGATTAGGATAGAAGAAAACATTCCCTGCAGACTGAGCATTGCCACCTCTTCCTGGTACTCCTTCCTCCGGGGGACAGAACAGTCACTTCGTGTGTTCAAGACTTGAAATCATTTTACTTTGCAGCTCCTCCCTGACCATTTCTGCTTGGCTTCAATTCTGCTTGAAAGTGAGAAAGGGGATAGTGGTATCTGATTTAGGTAGGGGCACACATCTTTTCATGATTGTCACTCTGATTTATGGTAAAAACAAATTCACTGTCCCTATGTCTGTGATGGTCAGATACTCAACTATCACTTGTAGAAAAGGAACATAAGAGATTTATAGGACATAGAATAGTAAACAATACCATTATATTGTTACAACAAAAAGGGGCAAGTGGTGGGAGAGAGATGCCACCTTCGTATGGGGAAGTTCTTAACTACAAGTTACTGAAAACTAGAAGACTATTGAAGGAGCTATCACTATATGATGCTATATGTTTTATATAATCTTCCCAAGACATTTGCTGTCAGAGGCAGTTGAGATGTACTGTTGCCTTTACATGCTGCATCTATTCTTTATTCTCAAAGATTCAGATTCTCAGAGCTGGATTTTGCCTCCACAGTAGTTACATCTCTCTGAAAGCCACACCCTCCTCAATATGATCCTCAGGATGCAATCCCTAGGAACTCAAGTAAAGAGGCCTCTTTCCTTCCAGCCAGGCCCATCCCCTCGTATCAGGGGAACACTGTCACTTGGCTTCAGTTCCAACATATGTTATCACTTATTCCTGACATGAACACTTCACAATCTGTGCCACTTTCCGGCCACTCAGCCACCCTTTGCTTCTATGATTCGACATCTGAAGGCTGCCGCCAGCCTGAATGCCTCCTCCCTGATAGGCTACACAGTACGTCCAACACACTATAGGAAGCACCCAGGGAAGAGTAAGATTTGTATCTATGCCATGGTCAACTCTTGGATCTTGCATAATGCAGCCAACTCAAAACTGGCAAAAAATCACCTGCAAATGAAGGAAAGCATGAATATACACATCTAATCTACACTTCTAATCTACACTAAGGAAAATACAACTCACTCCAAGCCAGACCAGCCTGGAAGAGAGTACTTCATTATATGGTCTGCCTACAGACACCAAACACACCTACTATTTCCTACCTTCTTGCATTAGCAGTGTGAACAGTTTCTTCCATCATGGAAGAAACCCCTGCAACATTCTTTTCCAACCACCTAACTGTTGGCCTGCACCTAAAAACGGTCCACACTGGGCTCCATCCAGCCCTTTGTGCTGCCCCACCTACTGGTGTTAACATAAGGGCTGCTCCCAACCAAGAAGAACCTAGCATGGCAAGGGTTAATGGGGTGATGGGGAGGGGAGGGTGAGACTAAAGAAAATAGCCCGACACTCTTCCCAGCTTGTTTGATGGAGATGCGACCTGGCAGCATTGAAAAGCTTCAAGATTAATGGAGAAAAGGCGGAATCTGACAGCTTTTCCGCTGGTTTCACTCCTCCTGGGTGGGCCGATTGCTCTTGAATGTCACTTGCTACTTAATCTTGTGTATCTGAAACAGACTGATGTGTTTGGGGAGCCCTGCTTGCTCTGTATAGACATCAATTGGCAAGGCAGATAAAAGGAAACTGCATTGAATTACTCTCTTATGCCTTTTATAGAGCACTTTCTGACTACAAAATAATTAGTAGCCTCATCCAACGAAACCCATCATGGTTAGGGTGCTTGTTAAACACTAAAAGTGAGGAGGAGAAAGTGTTGCTTACTCTATTCTAGCTCCTTCCTAGAGCTACCATCAAACCAAGATGTGTTTATACTCAGATGAAAACATCTGTAGCTAATATTGTCATTTGATGCCACCTCACTGTCTGTGGGATGCTTGCAATGGTTTTTATTTCTGAATGATTATTTCTGTTTGCACATTATCGCTGCAGAGTTAACAATTTATGTGTTACATTTTTTCACTGCAGAGCAGAAAACCCTTAACTACTCTTTAAAAATGTAATACATCTCCCACTCAGTGAACATGATACATTCTTCCTTGTAGAAGGGCATGGGAGACTAAAGCGTAAAGGGTTGGTTTTTTTCCTCCATCTGCAGTGAAATCAGATGGTGACTGTCTTGCAAAAGACATTTGATTTTTTTAATCCCGGAATTTTAAGTCAAGTTTTTCTATGTTTTTCACCCATGTCATACCATTTACAGCAACCTAGAAATACTAACAAAATAGAAAAGCAGCCTCTGATAGTTTGTAAAATTTGCTTCATGTCCCAAGCCGATTCTCATCCTATAAATCTGAGTTTGTCCCTGTTTGTTACTAAAACTTCATTTGGAGCTCTACTGATGATATAGCACAAAGCTGGCATTGCTGTTCAAGTCTGCAGTCTGCAGTACAGGCAAAAATCTGGCACTGTATGAACTGAAAATTAACATTTTAACTTTTTAGGCATCTAAATATTTAGGAGTGTTTTGTTGCTACACAAATTAGCTTCTGCCCTTTAATAGACTATTTTCTGAAATAGATGCACTGAGCCAGTTTGACACAGGATGTATCTGTCATAAAACCCTATTTTTTCCTTTTCAAACAGCTGAAATAATCACAGTTTAGTCTTAAAACTGTGTATTGTGTCACACCACTTTCTAAGTACGGAAAAGTGTCGCAGATTAAACATCAGCACCACCACTGTATTTCAACTGGCACTTAAAAAACAGTTAATGGGAGACAACTGGGCCTTCAGCAATTACACAGACCCGATAAATTGGCAGTGGGAGGGAAATAGGTCTGTTCTGTGCAGTTTTTTACAATATTTTTCCTCAGACCTAAGTGGCCCTTTATAGAAAGAAAATGTGATTTTACACATACAACAAGGTAGAGAAATAACAAGCATTTCAGTGGTGCTTTCTTCATCCATCTAACTCCTATGCATTTCATAGAAAGATAGGAGACATAAACTGAATAATGAATCACTAAAGGAAAAGCATCACTAAAATCTGTATTATACTTATTTACTACGTTTTTTTAATAGGGGCATCTGTAGACACTTTACTGTTTTTAAACAAGCAGCAGTTATTTTCTGATTTTTTTCTCTTTCAACTGCATGGGACTCCTAACAGCATAACATCTACTTTAAACAATCTTTAAACAATTTTTAAATTGTTTGAGAAATTTAAATTAGTAAAAATTGCACAAAGTCCAACTGTTGTTTTTTTAATGTTGGGCTAATGATTGTGTTTTAATAAACAAAGGATGATTACACATTTAGACTAAAAATCGTATCAATATCTGTTTTCTCATATTGACATTTCAAAGTTCAGATTAATTCTCTACTTTAAGTTTGTTGCATACATTTCTCAGCCATAAACCTCTAACAAACTTTGGAAAAGGGTAAAAAGAGCAACAAAACTTAGTTATGATAATTTATAGAAAATGGATCCCATATCAAGTCTATGTTCACTTTACATAGCTTCAGGAGTGAACAAAGTAACACTAATGAAAAAGAGGGTATTAGAACCTTTTGGAAATATTGTGAAAACCAAGCAGCATGACATCCTGGAAACTAAAGGGTCTTCACATCATTTCCCTTCCCCCTCCCCCAGAAGGATGACATTTGCATTGTTAAAAGATACACAGGGCTTCAAAGACATTTATTAATTCTGTAAAACAAAATTCTTCCTGTAAATGTAGTCCAGCCAAATTTATATACTAGTCATCAGAATAAATCTTAATCCTTCTATATTTGGCTTTGTTTGCTAAACTTTTTAAGATTTTAAAGAGCAATGATGAAATTCTACATGCACATTTAACTTCACCATTTAAGTGCATGCGACCTGGAGAAATGAAGGTGAGCATGTGCACAACTGCTTACAGATCTTACAAGTAGAACAACCTGAAATAAGCTATTCTCTTATTTTTAAGGATTAAGACAAGACAATCTCTGTTAATTACATGCATATACTTTATCTGTAAAATTTATCATTTGTTAACATCATATCAATGTTTTAACAAAGTAATAGTAGAGGATGCAGTCAAACCTTAGGTAATTCATACAAAATTTTACTGTTCTTACAGTTTGTTGTCACATTTGGTCACAAAATGGAATTTCTTGTCTGAAGATTCTTAGTGCAACATGTTGCAGCTATGCTTTGATTCTCGGCTTAGTTCGAACTACTTGAAATCATGTGTCGCTAACACAATACACCACTGCATTCCCTGCAAGTCCTCTTCCCTGCTATTTTGGTGCAGTGTTTGTTCCTACTTCTAGCAGGATCCAGGCACAGTGTCTTTTAAACCACTGACTGTGCAGATACACACACACACAGAACTGCATAGAATGAAAACCAAGAAAGAGCTTTGTTTTCCTTCTGCTGCTGTTCCACATGAAGATGCAAGCATAAACCAAGAATGCCTGGATGAACAACATTGGTGGTAAGCTTAAATAGCAGACAAAACAAGGTCTGATCTGTTTAGACTTTTATACTACTACAGAAAAACAAGAGACTTCCAAGGTTCAGCTAGGCTTCACAGTGATGCAGCCAAGAGATGCTGTCTGGAATTGTACAAATGCAGCTCACAGCCCCTGTACAGCCTCACTCCACTGCCCAGCACATATATGGCATCCTGGCAATTGTTTCCTGTAAAGAAAAACAACATAATTCTTTCCAGCTCCAGTGCTCTATATTGAAGCCCATGTGCTGAAAGCTGATTTCAAACTCCTGAAGAGTGATAAATCTAAAGGTAGAATTTGTACTGTTGCAAACACCTTTGGCTATGATTCTGAGCTGGAAGCTGCCAGAGTGAGGTGACCTTCAGGATCCTGTCCTATCCGTCCAATTCCAATTTCATTATGTCATAATGAGATGAGAAGGAGACAAAGTGATGATGGTGCAAGAACTACTTTCTTTTTTTCTTAATAAGAATGTACAGTAATGAAGACAAAGGGCATACTCATAGCATGGTGCGTTACAGAGGTAGGACAATATTGCAGTCAGTAAAACTTTTTTCTCAAAACTGCTTCATTGCAAGAATTCCACAAGGAAAGTTTCCCCCTTCACAAAATGGGCTGAAATTCCGTTTTATGATTCTCTAGACATTTTTCATAACCCTGAAAGATTCTTTTTCTTTGTGTTTCACCCTAAAAAACTTGCTAATACTTATTTCAACTAAACAGTTTAAAATGTGTTAGCTTTTTCCAGGAGTTCCAATAGGCAATATTGTTCTTTAATATTAAAAAAAATGAAAGGTCGCATTACAAGTGTAGGAGGAATTACACAGTCACGGCTGAAAATGCATGTTAGAGCCAAGACACAGCATCACATAAGGACAGATGGGCTGCAGGGTCCCAGACAGGACCTGGAGCTGAGGAAACTCCAAGTGGTGTCCTCTAGGCCTCCTCTTGTTCCCTGTGTGACAGAAGGCAGCGTGTCACAAACACTGGAAGGGAACCAGGGCTGAGGGGAAGGTGTAGGGACATTTGACCCTCATTCAGCAGGAAAGAAAGCAACACAAAGGCAACATCTCTCATCTTCCAAGCAGGGGACTGACAGTCCTTGTGGGAGATTGCAGCATCAAGGTGCTGTGTTTGGGGGGAAACAGTTGCTGTGGCCCATTTGTGTAATTGTTAAGATGAAGGATGGGTAAATGCGAGTCTGTTGGAGGAAAGAGTAAAACCTTGGGAAGGGGGCTCAAGCTGAAAGGCTGTGAATCACCAAGCACCCCTTTAGGTTTTGTGACACAAGCCAAAATATCACTTAGTTCCATATATGTGATGGAGTACTGAGACAATTAACAGGTTTCCCTACACAAGCGATTATGTAGATATTTTAAAATCTAAGTAAAGTATATGTAGTTGTCCTAAGATATAATATTTTTTGTCAAGATTTGGACAGATTTGGCAGATAACCAGGACTTGGCAACGCTTGACTTTTTGCAGAACCACCCTCCTGCCCCCATAATTCCTAAAGCTGAGATTTTTTCTATCATCCTTTCAAAGGACCCCAGCCTGTGCCCAAGGTCTTGTCTCCCATAGTGTTGTTTTGGAAATATAAATCAAACCTCTTTTCTCATGACTGCCAGGGAAGCAGCATTCTTGCAGCCAGTTTCAGGAGCCCTTGCCCAGGTCCCCTAGCTGCTCTGCTCCTTTTGAGGCCCGGCATGTGATCCAATATGCTTTTCTCTGCTCCTGGCCACAGGCTGCACTCAGATGGTCGCTTTCCAACCCCCTGCTGCCTGACTCCATGGAGGAGCAGAGGGAGCATGCCTTGGAATTCAATTACCTTCTCCCCATGGGGAAAGGAGAGGAGGTAAGAGGCAAGTCAGAAGACAGAAAACAAAAGGTTGAGCAACTGCCTGCAGCAAAATAAGGAATTCCGCAAGGGAATGCTGAATTTGGTGGCACCCTGATGAAATGCCAAATTACGTAGCCATTGCCTTGCTGAGCACAGGGGCCCTGAGCCTTGGGGAACAGAATTAAGATAAATTGAATCAATTCACACAAATTAGAGGCATTGTTTCAGATTCTCATTGGAGTCACGCACATGACATTGCAATGGATTACACCATATATTTTTAAGTTCTTCTTCAAAACAAAAAGGGTTGTTTGTTTATTTTCCCCTCTGAACAAAATTGTAAATTCCATTGCTATGAAATACATGAGCTATTTTAACAAATGGTTGCTGCACATAAACTATTGCCAGTCATCTAATGGATTATTGATGATATTTTAATTAGGCTGGCCACTTTACTGAGAACAACTATCAGTGAATCATATCTTGTCTAATTTTAAAATCCTTAACTCATTAACCTCCTTCTCTTCTCCTCTCTTTGCATCTGTATTTTATATATATATTTTTTTCAGCTACATATCTTTTCCACACTAGATTAATTTTACTGATACATCAGCCCGTGGTCCAGCGGGAGCCATCTGCAGTGCTGGTTCAATACAGACTTGTTCAAAATCCCCCACACTGCAAAGCTGTGATGGAGTGGAAACTCGCAGTGCTGGGTCTAGATTTCTGAAGGGTTGCTGGGTAGTGCTGCAGTCACACACTTTGTCCCTTCTGCAGCCACTGTGAAGCCAGCATGCATTTCACACTGGGTGTTGTGATCAGTGTGACAGACATGTTCTAATGCACATCAAATTAGGTGAATGACCCAGGGGTGATCTTGTTCTTCCTTCAGAGACTGCTAACACAAACTACTGCAAATGCTTCTGTTTTGAAGATGTTCTGTGAAAAGTAATTTATCTGTCTTATGCAGAGGGAAAAGGAGCTTCCTACTGCCCAAGGGTACCTTCCCCAAAGTAGGAAGTAGTGTCATGTCAGAGACTGGACATCAATATCAGGTTTTATAATGAAGCTTTTTTCGTTCACTGTGTACTATGAAAGCATGTGAGCTGCATCTAAGGGGACATGACCATGAAGGACAGAATAAAGTTTATGAGATTTGTGCTTAATACCTGATATTTGACACATCTGGAAGGATTATTTCCCTGTTTTCACTTGAAGACCTCGGTTGGAAAATGCTTAATCTGGGGCAGGGAGAAACCCATTGCTCAACACTTTTCTGTTGGCTTTGCAGTTTTAGAAAATATGTTGATTATTCTTTTCTCAACCCCTGAGTAGTCTTAGAGCTACCTAGCTGATGAAGTGCCTCTTTCCCTTTATCTCATTGCAGAGCTTTCACAATCTGCTTCATTCACTTTTCTTCATGATTCATGGTGTTTTATCTTCGAGGGGCAGAAGTAAGGCAGCTCAGGGATACACACTGATGAGACTGTTTCTCCTGGTCATCTGCCAAAGCTTGTGGTTATCCAGTTTCAGAAGACAGTGAAAATCATGGCTGTTTATATCAGCCTTTAATTAAATTCACAGCAACCTCTAGAGTTTACTTTTTAAGTAATTTAAGTTTACTTTTTTACTAATTTAAGGTAGTTGCCTAAGTTAGAGTCCTGTATTTATCTCTGTTCCCATTATTGTTCAATATATTAAAGGTGTTGTAAGAAGACACTGTTCCTGCTCTCATACCTTCCAATCGTTCCTCACAGATGCTCACATTTTGTATATCCCCACTTCTACTGTTTCAGCAGCCACAAAATGACTTTTTATTTTATAAACAGAGAAAATTTGTTACTCCCAGAACATATGATCACAGCTAAGTTCTCAGTGCCTGAAAAGGTGGTCTGTGATGGCTTTGCTGGCAAACTCATAACTCTGATTAGTGATGGTGAGATGTTAAATCCCCATTACATTAACCTACATTCTGTCTCAAGTACTTGGAATACCACCAGGCCTTGCAGAACAGAATTTCTTTTCTTTCTCTTTTTCCCAAGTTTCCAGCACAGCCTGGAAGGGCAGCTGGCTCTGCCTTGGCGTATTAGAGGCACGGTGCATACTCAGCTGGCTGTTTGACAGAATTTGCTGGGCAAAGGCACAGAGGAGCAGCAGCACAGTGCAGAAAGCTCTGATGAGCACTGGGATAAAACAGAGGGAGTTTCTCATATGCCTGAAGTCTGGTTTTGATATAAAGTACTCCTTGCTTTGTCTACTTGTCTTGCTGATTTGCTTCCCCTGTTCTTCATGCTTTCCTATGTTTCCTTTCTTCCTCCCCTCCTCACCACCCTCTTTCCCCCACCTGTATCCTGTATCTCCTTTTTCTGCCTCTTCCAGAGTTACCCTAAGTGAGGAGCAGCCAGTAGTTCGATTTCATGTACAGTCCCTCCTGCCAAGCATCTGGTGCCAAAGCAAATGTCTGGTAAAAATGCTGGTCTGGCTTTGGGCTGGTGAGTGTTACACGATGGGCTAAGAACTGCTGGGTGTTTGACTGGGGCTTGGCAGCAGCACCTGGGACACCTCTGCCCACACCACGCCTCCCCTCTTCACTACTCATTTCCCATGGACAGGGTGTGTTCTCTTACCTTCCAGCCTGGGACATAGGAGCTGCCATCTTCCCTTCCTACAGTGTGGGATTTTAGAGGGCACCTTTGATTAATTGTTTGATAAAAAGCTATTTTGCCCAGGTATTTTTGCCAGTGTTTTTCTGATCCTTTTTTTATGCCTAGTAGAAAAATTGATTAGAAGAGAAAATAAAATAATCTTACATACTTTCTTCACATCTTCTTTCAGGCATATTCTGTTTCATATCACTTTTACTAACAAGATTATTACTGATAATGGATGAATTATTTGATAATCATAGCAGGGTTTCTAGGATTGTTGACCCTTAAAAAGGTTCAATTGCCCACTACAGGACTATTTCACAGGCAGATCAGAAAGAAGGGTCTGCTCTTTGAACTGCTTTTTTTAAGTTAATCTGGTATTCAAACAAATTAAATTAATAAATTTAAATCTGACATGCTGATTTATTTTCAAGAGCAAGGTCTCACTTTGTAATATTGAATGAGAAGATTGTGATTCCTCTTCAGTTTTATTTTCTGAGTTCCAGACAAAGTCATGTAAAAATAGTAACACATATAAAAAGATGCTTTCTCTTCAAGACATTATTCTTAATTACACACGTCCTTGAACCATCCTTTTTTTCCTTAATTGTTACACCAGTCTAATGTTTGTGCATTTTTATCATCTCTCCTATCAGCCTCATAGCTCCACATGACTAACTCCCCTAATCTTCGTGGCAGGGAGGAGCAGTGGAGATTGCAATTGTTGTGTATCTCCTGGCAGCCTGACAGATGAAACAATCCCCACACAAGGCTCCACTATCAGCCGGCTCCTCTCATTACCTGGCAGCAAACTGGCCGCCCCTGAGAGGCTGCTTGCGAACGAGAAACTCCGCCGTGGCAGCCCCAGATGGGCTCAGGCCAGATTCCTGACTTCCCTGCTGCTCTCAGCTCAGCACTTTTACAGCTAACTAATTTTACAAGTGTCTTGCCCTGATTGCACATATGCAATTGCACACTGAGTTGGGTCAGGGGACTCATCTGGCTGAAAACAAATGTGGAAAAAGGACACTGGTGCAAAAGAGAAGGAGAAAGGCAAAGCACTCGGCAGTGTAAACTTTGGAGGAACATGTGCTGGCCAGAGGGGCTTGGCCTCTGCTTGAAGTCACTGAGGCAGACTGTGCCCACCTTTCTGCAAGGAGCCTTCCCCCAGTGCCAGCCCATGGGTGGGCAGATTCCCCACCCATGACTTCTAAAATGGAAGGAAAATGGCACTTACACAAAGGATATGCAATTACTTTTTAATATCACAATAGATGTAGCTTGGGTAAGCAATGACTGCTTACAGGACCAGCACTGTTCCTGGAGAGGGACTCCCACAGAGGCTACACAGCTTTTCTTCCACAAAGTAAGTGGAAAAAGCATCTCTCTCCTTCTTTACAGAGGGGTGATTTAGGTGTTTCCATTTACTTAGAGCAGGACAGTCCTAGCAATAAAACTAGTGACCTGGATATTCCTATCAAGAAATAATCTTGGACAAAACACTGCACCACTGCTCTCCACATATTTCCAGGAGGTGGACTTGCTCCAAACAGTGATTGGGGTCTGCCTCAGTTTTACCAGAATGGGACATTTGTGGCTAAGGAAAGAGGCCAGGTCCACAAAAGTCCCCATTGCTCCAGCTTATATAACAAACTAGTTTAATTTCTGATGGCTCAAAGTGAGCATATAGAGCCCATCTATAATACAAAGATGTCCAAGAAAAACTGGGAAAAAAGCATTAGGAAAAAAAACCCCTAAAACCTCCCAAAGAATCTAATCATGATAGGGTGAGAAAAGAATGTGGCTGTGGATTGATGGATGATGTGTAGATATTTTTTGTTAGAGACTTATGAAACAAGTAGAAAGTCCAGATGTTTCAGAGACAGTAAATAGTTCAATGTTTCTGAAATGGGTGTTGTCAAGGGAGAAAGTTAACGCTGAGATGCCCAAATAGGTTATATCTTCCACTTGGCTATATTAGTTGGTTTAGCTAAGGTTTTCTTCCACAAAGAAAAGCATTTTGAGCTTCATCTAAGCAATTCTGTTTTAGTTAATTTCAATTAAACACATCCAGCTGGCAGTTGTCACAAAATTGGATCCTTGTGTAGGACCAGGTTGCTGCTGCACATGACCAGGGGAGTGGTACAATCAGCATGACTGTGGGCTGGTGGTGTAATCTTCAGCCCAGTTTTATCTATATTGCAGAAATCCAGACGCTGGACATTTCACTCAAAGGCACAGAAATTGCTCTATACTCACACATTTCTAACTTAAGAGGTCACTTCCTGACCTCCTTCCAGTTCCTTATAGATTTGCATCTAGCCAGTTCAGCTTGGAAACATTGTTCTGCACTTTCACTCTCCCCATCTTTTGTTTTCCACTGTCAGGAGCCATTTTGCTCTTTCTGTTGCTAGATATATTCAGCCTTGAAGAAACTCTAGTTCATTCATCCAGCTCACATTAGTGAGTTGCTTAAGAGACAAACTTAAATCCCAGCTTTGATTTGTGATTTTCTCTGCTAATGCTTAAATTAGTAATAATTCTTCAATACCATGACAACACATAAGTAAGCATAGCTCTGCAATAGATTTGTCTTGACATTTTATTTTGGTGAATTTTCAAACAGAGATCAAACCTTGCTTCCAGGCTTTGGTCCAGTCAACCCAGTGGCTTCCCTAGTAGCAGCACACCTGGCAGAGTCTTCTGTAGTCTGCAGAAAGTTTTCTCCATCACTGCTGGGGTTTGGCGGCTGGTTCACTGTTCCTCTCAGCAGGCTTTTACTACTTGGTGCCAGGATTTTCATCTGCAGTCTCTGGGCTGTCCTTCCACCAGCTCTGCAGGGATGGAGGAACAACTCTGCCTTACAGAAAGTACTCTGTGTCCTTCACAGATGTTCATAGGGAGCTTTTTTGAAACTCCCCACCAATTAATCTTGGGTAATTTCTTGAACCGATAGACACTGGGTATTTTGACTTTTTGTCCTTTCTGGAAGGAAGGTTTTCAGACCCAACAGTCCTTCCAAACAAAAGTTCACATGCATTAGTGAATACTCTTCCAATGGCTTGGAAGATGCATATATACTCTTTCCCTGGGAAAACAAACCCAAAACCAGTGAGCTGTTCTCACCTCTGTATTAATTTTGCAGGCTTTGTGCTATTTATGGCTCAGGACCCGCCCCCAGAGTCTGTTCCCCAAGTTTACTACAGTGTATTCTGTACCTGAGTTCACACCTCAAGGAGTCACAATTCCTTAAGATGAAGACATTGTATACTGCAAGTCAGACAGACTATACTTTCCCTGTAGTAATTGCCTTTCTTCAAAGAATTTTAAGTCATTTATGAACACAATACAACTCATGCTCACGCCACGATGCTTTTTGTCCTCTCTACAAGAAAAATATACTCAGAAATATAATTTAATTTAAATTTTAATATTTCTACCAATTTTACAAAATCTTTTTTTAATTAATAAAGGCAATTCTGAAAAAAACTTGTATCATAAATAACATGTTCTTGTACCTGAGGTGCATATGTATATGTATGAGTGAGTGTTTTGCATAAAGACAGATTCACACCTCTTCCTTTTTATACATAAGTGTTGTTCCTCAGCACCTGAGAGCACCTGGAGCATTAGTAATACAGAGAACAGTACAAAGGACACTATGTAGGCTCAAAGTGTGACCAGTGTATACAAAATGTAGTCATTGCTGGGACCACTGAAAGTTGCATGACCAGCAATGATTTATTAGTAGTGTAGAATCCAGGGAAATACTCCCCTCTAAATTATTGTTTCTCTGGCTCTAAGCATTCAATACATTCCCAGCTTGAGCCAGGGAATTTATTTTCTCCTCTCCTCTGTATTTGTCTGTGGTTTGCATTATTATTCACTAAATATACTTGGACATGACGTTACTTTTCTTGAGCTACAGATTTGAAAACTTCTGTGACTCCCCCTTTGACCCTCCAGCATTTCAGGAATTTCATAATTAAATCAGTAACTCATACTCACGTAATGAATGGGACCTCTTTTTTTGGTGTTATATAAATTATATACTTTTCAAATAAGAAGGGCAGAGTAACAAAAATTATCAAAAACTCACTAGATTGAAAGGCCTGAAATATATCATGTTCATGTTTACACAATTCCTCCCTTTCTTCTAGAAAATATTTGAAAGTGAAGTGGATAATCTGCCACTGGGACAGCTTAATGGTAGATCTAAAATATAAATGTCTACCATTTTGTCTGAAAAGCTACCATGCTTCTGTCATGAACTATTTTCATTAACAACTTACATGCTTTATGGAAGCTTTTTTCTGTAGTGATTACTCCAATTTTCAAGAAACCAGAGGAAGCATTTGTCATCAAGGGCCAAAAAGAATAAATTGCTTGGGTCTTAAATGAGCCAGACCAAAAAGTACCTTATGTTGCCTAAGCTGTAACTACATGCTCAATTCTATAAATCAGGTTTGGTCAAAATCAAATTTTTCTTGGCTGTGAATTTGCTGAAGATGTTTCCAAATACACTGAGGGTTGGGGAATCTGCTGATTGCAACTTTGAGAAAAGGAGGGGGCAGACTCAACTTTGAGAGAATCAATCCACAGAGGAACCCACAGGTGTTTCATGGTGGCCTTTGCAGAGCTACTGCTAATTGTGAGATGTGCCCCATTATTGCTCTAACACCAATTAAGGAAAAGAAGGAGCACACAAAGTGAAATTTCCAAAACCCGTTATAACTGTGTTTCACTGCTAAAGACAAAGCAGAAAGAGATTCCAGTGTGTGCTGGATCTAGAAATGGGTAGTTTGCAAAGGAGGAAGAAGCAGAAAATATCTGACAGAAAGAGGATAAGGTGGGCCATCTGAAACAACAGATAGATATATCAGCTGGGCCAAAAAATCATTAACTGGGACGTTGGTTAGGAGTTCATGGATTTGTAGCCATGTAAAGGCTGGTGCTTGACTCTTAACTCTGTATTTCACTAAGATGCTAGACAAGTTCATCTTTTGAAAATTAGCACATGTGACTAAATACACAATGATAAAAGCACTTATATTATTTCCATAAAGTCCCCTGACAGCCATTTGAATGCAAATTGAGCAGAAAGAAACCCTGTTTAAATGAATTAGCAAGGAAAGGTAGCGGGGGATGTGAGGGAAGAAACAGGACTGAATACAGACATACTAGATACAACCCCTTAAAAATAGAGTTGGTTCACATTCAGTATAATTAAAGGAAGCATTTCATATACAATTATTTAGGGTCAGAGGACTCAATTTATCCAGCTTGTGAGCACTGATACAGTCAAGATAGTGAAACGTTTCATCTATTTCATCTATTTCAATACTGCAAAGCAGGGACTGCCTGTTATGTGTTTGCTTTCTTGCTTTTGTCTCAATGAACAAAAGAAACAGCAACCTCTTAATTGAAAAGATAACATCACAAAATTGAAATGATACAGCACAAAAAAATTGTGCCACATGTTTAGAATCTGCAGTAAACTTATTCATCTTGGTGAGCCTCTGTTACTGTGCTTGCTGACCTGGGGTGTGCGCGAGCTGTAGAAGATTGATGACTGTTAGAAGATTTACAAGAAAGCTAAAATTAAGCAGGTAACCAGTTTATTTTATCTTGAAAACTGTGAAGACAAAAGTTTGTACCACTTCAGGGTGTGGTAGATTATTTAGACTGCTTTTTTCTGAGAAAGGGATACACTGGTCAGTGCAAACTTTTGGTTCTCAGTGCTGCTGCCCTACATTGCCATAGTGGAAACTGAGGCTGTGACACTGGTGCTAATACCAGGGGCTGAAGATGAGGAGTAAGGGCAGAAATAAACTTCTCATAAATGCACCGCCAAAGAAACCAGATGGAGACCTGGTTCACCTGGGTATTAGTCATCCCAAAGCATTTCACTGGAAAGCATTCATGAAAATAAGATGGATGGAACTTAATCTTGTATGAAGTAGTATGGAGTAAACAACTCCAGAGGGAAACCAGAAAGAAGCAAGGCATATACTCTCTCCACATGTACCTAAAACAAGCATCTGCTGCAATGTATCTGCATGCAGTCCTTTCAGATCATCAAGAGCAGTAGGTAGGAACAAACCAATTGAAAAACTAAGTATGGATTGCAAGAAGTGGCACAAGTGACTCACAGTTGAACAGTGTTCAATTGCCATTCAGCTCTGGTGAGTCAGGGATAACTGTGCAGATGGATATATCATGTTCAGAAGAGATGTAATATGGCACATCTAATTTACAAGTATATTTTCATTTGAAAATAAGTTACTTAATCATAAATAACTTCCGTTTAAAGAAAATTTTAATTTTTTTCCCTGTTTTTCCAACAAAACTGTGAATCAACATAGTTCAACATATTTGAGGCTGAAGTGGCCACATAGCACAATTCAGTTTAAAGAGAATCAGTTTGAACTTTGCCTTAAAATTAGAAAATATTTGATTTGAATTATAGCAAAAACCAAATAACACATTTAAATAACTGTCCATCAAACCAATAGTTAGAGAGAGCTAAAAATAGGCAATAGAACAGATTCCAAGCAGTGAACAGATATCCTTTCTTTATGCTAGCTGGGTTTGACTTCATATGGCTTAAAAGATATATGTGAATGTCTAGTTACAGCTGAAAGAAATTAACTACATCCAACAGATCCTTTC
This sequence comes from Poecile atricapillus, assembly GCF_030490865.1. Lineage (NCBI taxonomy): Eukaryota > Metazoa > Chordata > Aves > Passeriformes > Paridae > Poecile > Poecile atricapillus. The sequence goes on along the minus strand of NC_081289.1, from coordinate 129,331,562 downwards.
TTGTACAGACCACATAAAAAGATAAATCTATGAAATGTTTAGACAAGACTCTTTAAAATTAGTCTTTCATGAAAACCATCATTCAATCATCTTCTTAATGTGATACAAGAAGTAAATATGCAGTGGCTGTACCAGATGAAATTACACCGTTGTACACATTGCCTATCTAAAATCATAGTACTGCAATGAAAATCACTGATTTTTCCCAAAGGACTCTGACAAAACTAAAACTCAAGCCATGCTGGGGACACAACCTTGTCTCCCCTGCAGAACAGCTGTGGAAGAGAGTTATAACTGTTTGCAAGGTGCTAGAGAACTGCATGCTAGTTGTGATTAGTGAAATGGAGCCCCTTGTTACCAGACAAATTTCATTGAGTTACCAAAGTGAAAGTGCCTTGGGAAGCTTAACATGAAAGGATTACAAACTTGCTTTGCTGGTCTCATCTGTGGGAGGCCTTAGTTGCATAGGGAAAGCACTGCAGTGAGAGCCTATGCTTAAGCACCAGCACTGCTTCAGAGTTCAGATGATCTTTAGGTCAAAATCATTCTGCATTTGATCTCTCTCTCTGCCAAATGGAAGAAAAAAAGTCCTCACTTTTGTAAAGAATAGAGTGAGGCTTAATGCTGGGGGCTTGTAAAGCTATTTGAATAACAAAGGAGACAGAGCTGTAGCAGAATAATGATGCTAAGTCAGGATGTTCCAACAACACAAAACTATGCCACTGATTAAATATTGATGTGAGAAAGAGAATTGGTAGCAGTAGATCACTATATCAGACAAAACATCTTCCCTAGAGAGCTAACAGCTAGTACTGCCCAGACAGACATTCAAAGGCACTCCATGAAACCTAGATAAAAATGGGAAAACATTGACACAACTTCGTGTTTTAACTGTTCTGTCTGGATTGCAAGATAGCTACAGGTCATGCAGCAGTTGCTGTCTGAAAATATGCATGCTTCAAACTCTTGCCTACACCTGTAAACAACTGTTTATGTGATCATTGTCTGAATGTCAGAAGCACAATGGGTCTCAGCTCAAATCCAACGGACAATGGAGATTCTGTGGAAGGCTCCAGACAAAACTGGCATCCTTGAAAGACAGCAGCACAGCCTTAGTACTCTCCACACTAAGTTGCATGTAAAATTCTGAAAAAAGCCTTTTCTCCCAGCAAGATTTCAATTGCTTCAGAGAGGGAGAGGGAATCTGATATAAACAGTCAATTAAGAAAATATTTCCCAGAATGATTTTGAGATCTTGTCTGGTAATGGTCTGAGCAGAGATACTGTGCCATGTTTTTAAGGGAACTAAGTTGTGCTATTGGGCAGCCTTTGTACCAAACTGTGCCACAGACACTGCCTTCCATGAAGATGTTGTCTGCAGCCAAGACACTGCTCAAGGCACTCCCAGATCTCATAGCTACTATGGCTGTATGAGAAGGAGGTATCACATCCTTTGGATGCTGGGGCCTTATTCAGGATCTTGAAGATCAAGAAATGAAGCAGCAAATATATAAAAGTTGGTTTCTATGCTTTTAGCTGAATAGGTAAGGTGAGGATGAGTGTTCTGAATGAGTCGGTTTCTGGGCAGGTGCCAGGCCTACTCAGGGAACCACACAATGGCCTTGAGATGGGAAAAAAAAATCAAGTAAACCTGCCTGTCCTGGGGAAAAACGGCAGAGTGACCTGGTCAGTCAAAGAGAAAAAATTTGCCTCTTCTACCTGGTCCTTGAGACCCACATCCATGATACCATGACCAAGGATTAGAGGGTTGTTTTGAAGGTGATGGATCAATAAACTAAACCTCTGTTTCTGAACTACATTTGTCCTGTGTGAGGTAAAGTGATACTTATTGTCCCTTCTAGTCAGGTTATATAGATTTGTTAAATTTACCCTGCACCCATTCTCTGCTAAGGAAATGCTCTCTTTCTCCAAATATTTTTGTCCTGTCTCTTCATTCACTGAAGATTTTCATCCACTGGACGCTCATTCCACACTGTGTAAATGCTGCAGATATGCAACAAGTTCACGGAGGGAAAAAGGTATTATCTCAATGGTTTGTGAGACCATCAGCACCACAGGGAGCTGTAAGTCCCTATTAAAGAATTGATAAACTGCTTTAGCATGAAGGTAGGCAAGTTATGATCTAATTTTGACAACTGGGATAACTTCAGGAGGACAGGAAATTCTACTGGGCATCAAAATCAGACCATGTGCTATTTGGAAAGGTATGTAATAAAGATATACAGAGAAATGGGGACAGATGACAAAATTTCAAAATAAAGTTAATTATAGGTATGCATATCTACTAAAGTAGTTCTGGTAATATTTACATCCTTTGAAACATCAGTGTAATATTTTTTAGTTTTTTAAACACTTTTTCTCTGAGTACCTTTTGAGCATATACAAGGCTCTTTCCACAGGACTCCTTAATTGAGTTACTTTGGTATTATTTTTCTGTCTGAATTTTCTATAATTTTAGTTTAAGAAACTGAATCTGATATACTGTGGCCTTAAAGTAACAACAGAATAGAGACATGCAGAACAGACACTGCTCAGTAGAAGTAAGCCATTTGGACAGGTGAAGAAAAATCCAAGCCATTCTGAAGGAGAAATAAATATTGAAACAATTTATGTACTCCAGCTATCACAGCCCATAAATGATTACATTAAGGAGATATTTTATAAAATGCATGTAGACAAGATTTTTTCTTTGTTCTGTAGCCACAGATGCGGCTTAAGTTTCCTCATAGGAAACTTTAAAGTGGGGGGAAAAAATAATGGCGTTTTCCTTACCATATGGAGGTCTACATATTTCAGTACAGTGATGGTATCCAACATGCTTATCCACACTCCTACATCTGTCTAACTACCCAGGAGAGTGATGCATCTGGAAAGGTTGAATAGGCCAAGGGAGTTTACATGTATTTTGCAATGTTCTTGAGAAAATTTACTGGAGGGAGGTCAACATGTCATTTTTCTTGTATCTCTTGAAATTAAATAAAAACACATTGCATGTTATCTGAACATCCTGACATCTAGGTTTATTTGTTAGTTTGTTTGTTTTCTCTAAAAGTGAAGAAATGTATTTAAAAGTGTTTGCTTTTGAGAGCCTTGTATGCAAGGGGAATGCTTGAGAGGGCGTAATATGAGGATTAGTACTGAGTAACAGATGTAGATGAAGAGAAAAAACAGGTTTCTGATGGAACAGATTACAGCAGAAAATGCTTTTTGAAGAAGTTCATAGAGTTGCACTCCAAAAATTAGCATCTTTGTTATTTATGGTAGTGATTCATGATAGCCTGTGACAGGATGCATGGGAATGGGGGATGTCCCTGAGACAAATAGTGGGGAGGGCTGAGCAGTGCCAGGGAAAAGGACTCCCGTGGGGGAAGGGAGACCTTTCACATGCCTCCTCTGTCCATGCAGCCAGCCAAGGCACAGGCTTTGATCTGCCCAGAATGACAGTGAGCCAAACTGTCCCTCATTCAAATGAATCCACCAGAGAGTTGTGAGACATTCCTCAAAGGGTCACCAGCAAAGGGCTGCGGAGGAGGGCAGCTCCAGCCATGCTCCTGTGTAACATCTCACAGCCTCACCACCTGCTGCAATTTCCCCCCACATCAGGCTCAATTTGTATGCAAATCCTCCCTCATTTATTCTTGCTCCCTTCGGAAAGGACAAATTAAGTATAATAACTGTAATTGCTTTAATAACATGAAGAAAATGACACCTTTATGGGACCAATAATCAAAGACTGAGACTGTAATACAGCATGACAGGTGTGAAGGCATGCCACCAGCAGTGATTTTTCCCATTTCAGTACTTCTTTCGTCACCTTGAAAAGTGCTTGTCTTGGAAAGCCAGGCAGGCTGGTCCCTGGCTGTAAACTCCACACCAATCCTGACAAGCCAGGTGGGGCTCCTCTGGTAAAGGCACCACTAGCAAGCAGCTCCACTGGAGCAGCCACTGCAGACCACTAGCACCCAGCCCTGGAGGACATGGGTTGGCATTACTTGGTGAGGTAGAGCTATTGAGGCCTCCTCAAACTGGTGTCTTCCCTCAGCTCCGTGGCAAACAAATATCTAATGGCTAATAGGTCACAGCCTCAGGCAGATGCTCATCCCTGAGAAGGCATCAATGATGGAGATTTCAGTGCCATTCAGAATGGTGGCTCACACCTCACCAGGCTCATCTTCTGCATTCCTTATGCAGAACCAGACATTATCTAATTTTGGCAACTTTTTCTGGTTTAATTCTGACATTAGTAAATGAGAATCAACTTTCAGCATGGTCAGCTGGAGCAAGGCACAGTTGATCTTGGCTTTTGGTTATACTCAAACCATCTACTAACAGTTACATTTTCTAGCTTTTTTGTATTGTAAAGTGTAATTTTGATCATAAATCAGAGTCTCAGAACTATCCTCCTGTAATAGTCCCTGCTTTGATGAAAGATAAACCCAGCATCAAAGATCAATTACTGTATGAACCAGAGTTCCCACCCAAAATAAGCAGATATGGAAACACAGAAGATGATCAGAAAATGAGCCTTCATGCATAATCTGATTAAGAAAGAACAGAATACTGTGTCTCATGACAACCATGAATGAACTGGTCCTTGGATGCCAGGAGAATTCCAGATCTGTGTTAACAACCACTCCAAGGGCACACTTGTGTGACACAGAATGACAGAGATGTGCAAACAGGTGTGAACATTAAGGGGTTTTAAAATGTTATATGCAGGCAGAAATTAAAAGGATCTAGTCACTAACTGGAAACATTGACTTGTACTGAAAACCTCCTTAGGCCTTAATCAGGTTAGATGTGAAATTGTTCTCACAGATGAAACACTTGAGAATATGCTAATGACTGGTATCCACATAGTATAAAGTATCACACTTGAAAGAAAAAATACTTTCTGTTTAATTTGTTTTGAACCAAAACCTAAAATCAAAACTTCATTCTGAATCTCTCATAAGCAGACAGAACAAGATTCACCATCCCACAGTGGTTTTATGGAAGATCTGTCCTCATTATTGAGAACATAGAAAACAATATATTTCTGATCTACAAGCACAGCATGCATTTTCTTAAATGTCTATGTCACCAATACATCTACATATGAAACCACCATCTTTGACCTTGATATTAAAATTCTTCAGAGATCAAAAGTGAGTGCTAAAAATAGGCAAGATATTTATATAGCCCATAATAGTAGAATCCTATATGACTGGCACTTCTCAGTGGAGACAGGCCTGAACCAAAATCTCAGGTCTGCACATCATACCAAGAAAAGAAAACAAACAAAGAGCTGATGTTCAGTCTCAGATCTCAGAGGGTTACCAGGAATGCTCCTTGTTCTGTTAAATACTTTGGTGCATGGATGTTTGGTGTTCTTAATGCTCTAGAAATTTAAAAAAAAAAAAATCTAGAAAAGGAAAAGGAGCTCTCTTTAGTCTGACAGTGAGCCCTGAAGTCATCTTGCCATGTAAATGAAATGAAAGAACACCAAAGAAAAAAGACTCAGCAACATGCAACATACTCCTATCTTTGGGTAAACATTTGTTTGCAATATCTTTTGAAAATAATACTGTCAACTTCAGTGATTGACGATTCCACTCCATTTATCACTGACAACCAGAATTATTTTTTCAGCTGTGGATCATGTTAATTGTGGAAGCTAATAGGAAGGAATGTGAGGTAAATGGTCTCAATACCTTTAGTGTATGTGATGACTTTCACAGACTTGAAGTACTGTATTTACTGTAACCAAAAGGTCATGCTCTATATCTTAAAGGCAGAAGTCAACTTTCCTGCATCAATCACACTCGTGAAAATCATGCAAAAAATATTTTAGACAAGGCAATTAGCATTTCTAAAAATCAACCTTAGTTTCAAATACTTGAAGGAAGTTCAGTTTAATTCTTTTAATTCTGCCACTCATGTGTAAACTAGAGAGAATTACAGCTACCTAGTTGGCAAACAAAGCAATTTATTAAAAATGGACTAATGCTGTTATAACTCATATTACTGAAAATGAGTGCTAATTTCTTCTCTGCAGCAAGATAAATCTTGAGAAAATCATGATATTGCATTCCTGTTACACAAAAAAAAAAAAAAAAGGAAAGAAGTTTTCCAGATATTGCAGTTAATCAGTGTTAATTTTAAATGGTGCCAATACCATTCATACCTTGAATCTCTGGGTCCTACAAAAATACCATACATGGCAATACTATAATAAAATAGTTCTGATGTAGTTTAGTAAACAGGTATTTGTTTTCACAAGCAGTAAGTTTTCACAAGCATTAAAACTTGATACTGGCAGGAATGGGGTGTTTGAAAGTTACAATAATACAGTAATTTGGGTGTAAGTTTCTCTGAGGGAGTTCTAGAATATGTGCTTTCAAATAAATGAGAAGGTGACAAAAGACAGAAAATGCTATTTTAGTGTATGTTAACAGAACACAAAATGGATTAATTTCTATAGATGAGATTTTTAAATTCCCAACTTTAGTGCACAGCTGGAATTATTGCTTTAAAGGGACTATATTGAAACTGACAAGCCCAAAATGTTAACCTACCATAAAATTATACTCTTTACATTTTTTTACAGAATGCCTTTTTGATCCTGAAATATCTATCAACCTTCTGAATTCAAGACTTTCGTATTGTGAAAACACCAAAGACTTTGCTATGTGATTGGCTGTTAAACTTGTTTCGGTTTTACAACATTTGTATGCAAGTCATGGTTTCCTCTCTCTTGCATACCATCTCTGGGATTATGCATTTGAACATTACCAGACCTTTTGTTTGGGATTTCCATGATTTAGCATTTCAGCTGGCAGTGTTTTATAACAGGTTATAAACCTCCTGTATTTCAACATTCAATGTTTCCTTTGAAAGATGGCAACTCTTCATATATGGAAGTTGCAAACCCACAAAGGCATTTTTGTCTTCTTTTACTTATTATATGCAAATATTTTCTAGTGCACACTGAAATACAATAAATTATAGTTACATGGCATGGCAATAAAACGAACAATAGCATTTCACTTTTGCAAGGTGATAGGTGAAAAAAGAAGTACTGTGGTGGCTGGTTTTCTTTGTTGACATTTTTAGGTATAATTCATGCCTCTTGCTTCTTAGCAAGTGGGCAGGTTTTCAAATATATATATATATATATATATATATATATATATATATATATATAGTTATATATGTAGATTTTTCATATGTGAGAAAATGTTTCTGTGCTTAGAAATTAATTACAAAGGTTTTTATTACAAATATGGTCTTTACCAAAACCAGCCTGGAGGAGACTGAGGGATTTCATCACAGTCTACATCTTCCTCGTGAGGGGAAGCAGAGGCAGGCACTGATCTCTGCTCTGAGTGACCAGTGACAGGATCCAAGGCAATGGCCTGGAGTTGTGTCAGGGGAGGTTTGGGTTGGATATCAGGAAAAGATTCTTCACCCAGGGGATGATTGAGCACTGGAGCAGCTCCCCAGGGCTGTGGTCACAGCAGCAGCCTGAGAGAGCTCAAGAAGTGTTTGGACAATGTTCTTGGGCACATGGTACCATCCTCGGGGATGATGCTGTGCAGGGCCAGGAGTTGGGACTCAATGATCCTTGTGGGTTCCTTCCAACTCAGAATATTCTGTGATTCAGGCTATTTTCTGGTGAAGAATGTCACTTTTGCCATAATCATCCCAAACCAGTACAGGGCCTTTTGCTGATTACTTCAGCTGGGTTTTCTGTAAACCTGACAAGAAGATTAGAATACTTTTGTTGTCTCCCAGTTTATTGCCACAGGCAACTGGAGCTCCATAGACTACTGTTAGTAGCAATACTGACATTCACATCTCTGTCTTTCCTAGAGAGACTCAGTGATTAAAAATCAAGGTATATTTAAGAAACTATAAATGGAACTGCTGACATGTTTGATGCACAAACACATCCTCCATGAGTAAGGTTGTCCTGAATATATCCCATTAAAACTTACTAGAATACCACATACTACATTTTCCTATGAAATCCAGTGAATGAACAAGCAATATATATAGCCTATTTTGGCTTCTCTAAACATAGCTGTGATAAAAGCTATAATATATTATAAGCAGGTAGAATTAAGAATAAATATCTCAGAACTATTTAAATTACACTTCATCTTCACTCAAACCCACACAATGAAATTAGTCAGTTCACTCATGAGGGCAGAGGATAGAAAAGGGTAATGATCTTCTTCAGTGTCTTCACCTAACAGAATTCGGTACAGGGTACTTGATTTCAGGTGTCCCTTTTAACTACAGATGCTGAAAAAGGTATGTTTTTTGTTTATATGCAGGATATGGGACTCCCTCTTATCCTCATGTTAACCTGGGCCCTGGATGACTAATCCTACAGCTGACACAAACAGATGTTTTTATTTGTTTAAACTATTAGGTCAAAGGGCTAATGAGCTAATGAAAATTCTTTTAAGAGCTATCAAATGAGGCATGATTAGTTGGTTTTCAGTTCTTATTTGTATGAAAAAAAGGATTAAGAAGAATTCTCAGTATCGAAATCTTCCATTTCATTCCTAGTCTTGGTTAAGAAGCAGAATTAAAAAACAGTAACATGAAAAAAGCATACCTCAGTAATTGCATTAGCATCTCCAGTCTGGTTTAGCACTGGTGTTCTTCCATCAGGTTTTACAACTTGCATTGTGAGAGTACCTTCTACCGAAACAGTGTCTGATAGGATAACACTGAGTTGTTTCAGCAAGTTTCTATTTTTCCCAGAATCTATTCCTTTGCTCAGCTTCTGGTTTTTATATGTACTTTGCCACGTCATTTATTTAAAAAGAATTTCTAGTCACATAAACATGTCCCTCAGTTTAATATTATGGAATAATTGTGCAGGGATTATTCCAATCTCTGTTTCACCAATAAACTCACAATATCTTTCAGATACACTTCCAGAGTAACAACATCTTGCTGTGGAAAGAAATGAGCAGATTTTTGGAAGTTTCTATTTTACATGTATGTACATGAATGTTCAACTTTGTATGCTGCACATTCACGTACATACGTATGAAATAGAAAGTGAATATATGTATGTATATGTACCAATGATTATACAGTAGTATTTGTTTTCACTTATGAGTAAATAACTTATCTTGAAGAATCCAAATCAAGGTAATTTGCCATGCTCCCAAACTGGCTAGTTACTCAAGAAACAAAAACTTATCAAGTCAATTTGACACAGTGTTTATTTTCTTTTTTTTCTTTTTTTTTTTTCTTTTTTTTTTGATAGTGGAAATCATGTATAAATCACAAACAGTACAAGTTCCCCATGACAGCAGTTGACCACTTGATTGGGTCAACTTCTGTGTATAGACACTGTATTTTTAGTATAAAGTCAAGATAATATGGCAGTTAACTAATACTTTTGACTACAGTAAAGATACAAACTTTTGTAATATAAATTAATTGCCATTACAAAAAGGCAACTGTATTAAGTAATACGGTACAAAAATCTGCAACTTCTATAAATATAATGAAATGCAAGAAGTTAAACGAAATAATACATCACAGATTTTTGTATAGCGCGTTTGAATAGGCAAGCTAAGATACACATGGAGCATTATACAGCAAGAAAGAATATCAAAATCCACTAAGACTTAACTTTTAAGCCATACAAATGCTAGAAGTACAAGTACAGGACACAACATGAAGCAGTTAAGATTACCAGCTCAGAGTGGGCAGACAAAGAAGCCTTACTGATGAGTTGTAAAGCATTAGGTAGCAGACAGAAGGTTGTCAAAACCAGCTGTTGTTGGATACTGATTGATAATGTTTTCATTCTGACGGCTGAGACACTGCAGACAGCCACAGGTCTGAGAAGAAGCCCAGTGTGGGCACACACACATACACACAAAGTAATTTAACAGATGGCTAAAGAACATTAAAGCACAATATCTTTTTTTAAAAAGACAGTGTTCACTCCTTAATGAACTTGCATGGAAAGTAGAGCCTAGTGCCCAGTTTATCCCACCTAAATGACAAACACACGTGAGAAGATTAAAACAAACAAACAAACAAACAAACAAAATCCAAAGCAGTTGAAATTGGTTATTTGAATGAAAACTGCATGGAGCTTACATATTCTATCATAGCCAGAGCATTCAACAACACTATAGACAAGGAAGTGTGACATGAGCTGCTATGAACATTGTTATCCCCTCATAAAAAGGTGAAGTTGTTTATAGACATTAAAAAGGTACACATCCATTAAGTCCATCTACAACACAAAACCACAGAAGTACTACATTCAAAGTAAAGTTAAGTGTTGGTCTTAGCCTTCAGCAGTTATGAGGTATTGTTTCAACCTGTGATGAGGAATGATCACTGTATTAGTAAGAAAAAGCATACTCAAAGTAATTCTGAAAATTAAAATCACTGCTTCTGTGCAGTTGACATTTGCCTAAAGGAAAAATATTGAAGTATCAAAATGTCCTAGTCTAAGTAGCCACTGGCATACTCCAAAGCCACATTATCATGGACCTCTTGGGCCCTTCCATGTTACTCATGTAGCACCTTCAAACAGTGCGTACGTAGCTGGGAGATCACAACCAAAAAGTAACATGGAGCCACTGAAGTTTTTGGACCAGACAAACTCTGATGGTAGAAATAAGTACAGATTCTAGAATGCAATATAGTTGGGCTTATTTTCATCTCCTGTACCTTTCGGTCCATAACTAAACTAAAGCAAGGGAAAATAGTAAAAAAAAAAAAAAGTTATTTCACATCTTCTAACTATGGCAAATGAAAAAACAGTAAAAGCTTGGAATCCCTCATTTTGCCTTCCCAAACTGCTTACCTTCCCTGGGAAATAATGCTCCTTACTCCTCCTCCCCACTTATTCTTCATTGTCCCTAAATAGAACAGAAATTCTGGGACCTTGTGGAAATCTGAGGACTCTGTACCCTTTAAGCTAATGCCAGCAAAGAGAGAGTTTGGAAATGTAAGTTAGATCCAGCTCCTCTTTAAATCCAAGGAAAGGAACCTCCTTAGCCCCCACATGAGAAACTGATGGGCAGCTGGGTCCCAGCTAAAGTGTGCAGAGAGAACTGAATCAAAGCAGGACTCCTCTGTGCTTTAAAATGAACAATTCCAGTTTTTGGTTGTTTCCAAGAGTATTAGCAGTGAGACAACTGACCTGGCAGGAAAGAGAATACAAAACAAAGCAAGGACATGCCCTTCAGGCTTCCTGCCTATTCCATCTCAAAATTAAACAAGGAGTTTACCAGTTTTCCCAGCTTCTTTTTGATAATAGGAAGCAGTTAAAACAGTGGGAGCAATGCAAGAAATTCACAGAAATTGAAAAATAACCTAAAATACCTATGAGAAACCTTTTGTTTAACGAAGAGCAAAATTACAAGAGAAATGGCTTTTATGAGCATTTAAAAGCTGATCTTTACTATTTTCTTATCCCCAAATAAACTAGTGAGAAACTACAATAAACTTCAAACAGAAGATAGATGCTCAGAATGGAAAGATATGTTGCTTAAAGGCCTGAAAACAAGGCGCTGTGTGTTTCAAGACAGAAGCAGAGTTGACGAGGAACTAACGACACCTCACTCGAGTTTGTGTTTGCAGACACTCTTGCACAAGGGTAGCTGAATGCGCAAGGCACAGCATTCCAGGCGTGCACCAGTCCAGACTGATCTGCACATACCCTGTTGTCACTGTGAACCAGTGGCCTGGCACGTTTCTTTAATGGACAAAATCAGTTTATGAGGTTTTTAAAAGTCAGCAAAAGGCAGCCAAAACACTGCAAATCTACAATGGGGAAAACATGGAAAGAGGAAAAGTGGACTGTGTTACGTGAACCAAATCCATGTTTTCTAAATGTATTACAAATGTTTATTTCCAATGACTACTTTTTTGTATTCTAAGTAACACTTAGCTCAGAAGAAATTTGAAAGAACAAGCTATGTTCAAGATCCCCTTGAAAAGAGAAGCTTATAGTACAAACACTGGAAGACCCTTAATTACGGGATAGATGCCTTGGCAATGTTACAATAACTGGAGTAGTCTATGAATGAGTGATAAAGGAAGTATTTAAAATCACTTATATTTCTAACTAGTAATAAAGCCTCCACAGATGAACTAACAGATATTTGCCCTGCTTTTCTTATGGAAAACTACTTTTAATGACAATGATTACTTTATCCAACTTCTACATATTTCTAAAATCTTTCATATACTTCTAAAAATCTTTTTACTTGGATCACCTGTTTATGTCACACCTGTTTATGTCACACCTGTTTATGTCAGCTATTTTCCCCAAGAACTCTTATCTGTGCACATCTGTTTATTAGTTTACTTTTCAGCAATCTTCCAGCAAAATACCATACTGCCTCTGGCAGGGTTATGCAGTGACTTCAGAAGAGACTCAACTACCTTGTTGAGTCAACTACCTCGACTGTGTTTTCACTTAGTAAAACCTCAGGAATAACCTTTGCATTAACATGAAACTGCTTGCCTTTTAGGTATCCTATTAAGGTTCTCAGTGGCTGTGCTTTTCCATAATGTGAGGTCAATAAACAAGCTGAATTAGACTCCTAAATTCTTTAGACATTAGTTATTTTTTTAAAATTCAAGGTAACATGTGGAATTCCTCCTTTACGGATTATGTTATTTTTGTGCGTGTAAAATTTTCTACCAAGGATGATCACGATGCAAGAAAGCAACATGCAGTGTGCAGATATAGTGGTAAACAAAGAGGAACTTCCTACTTCAGTAGTGTAGACAACTTTACTGGAAATAGTTGTGTACCTGATTCACAGAACATTTATTTTAACCAAAGGGCATTCTGCATTAACTCTGTATGAACAACATATCACAGCTCAGCCTTGATCCTACATTGTAATTAAGCTGTGACAGAGTGAGCAGGTACAGTGATGCGTGGGAACCTCTTCTTTCTCTTGGCTTTCACATTCTTGAAGGTTCGAAGTCTCTCTCTTCTAGCAAGTTTATTAGAAGGGAGAAGCTGTCTTTTACTGCCTCCATGTCATCCAGGGAGCAGGGTTTAAGAATCCAGCGCTTTCCACGTGCAAGTGGCTCAAGTTCAAAATATTTTTTTATCTATTAAGAAAAAAAAAGAGAGACCAATGTATTACATCATGACAACTTTCTGTCTCATATCTAAAAACCAAATCAAACTAGATCAAACAAAACACATGTAAAAAATCAGGATATTCATTTTTGGAATCTTACCCACAGCTGCTCTTATAATACAGGTTATATGACATGACCTGAAAGTGTTTTCTTTAGGGGTGAGTGACCTGCTTGGAAGCTACCATTCTACCCATACATTTAACAGCATGGGAGGTCTGAGAAAGAATTGTACTGACTTGAGGCAAACAGCAAAGCACATGAAACATGTGCTCAAAATCATATCCAAAACAGGAAAAGCAAATAAGAAATTTTAGGTTGTGTTTGCATTTCAATGTTAAAAATGTATGTTTTGTTATACTCTTATTGGTAAACACTTAAGATACAGAGTTTGTCACCATAATACTCTAACTTCACAAATGAAACATAAAAAATTTACAGATCCTAAGCATTCCAGTCAAACATGAGCTATAGCATAGCATCTCTTTGTGTCCAAAATAAATGTAAGCAAATAAAAATTCTTCAAAAATTACTTAGTTCTTCTAAAATTAAACATAGAAGACTAACACACTAATCTTAGTAGGATAGGAATAAGCATTATACATGAAACATGATGCAGCTTCTTGGAAACACCAATCATTACTGACATTACAATAACTGCCAAGGCACAAATACAGATCCAGAAAGGCTGAGAAAGGAAAAATTTTAATTTATTAGTATACTCCAATCACTTTTCAAAACAGAAAGAACAATATCAAAACATGTTTTTGAAGTCTCTTAGAAGAGAACAGCAGCCTTCAGGTTATACTGGTCCACAGTTTACTGTTTTCATAAAATTTTAGTCTTTGAAGGTATTTGACCCAAAAACTACTCATGTTTGACCTGTCCAATAGACTTTTAAGAAAAACTAAAATGCAAAACTATATCACTCAATTCTCCCTACTGTCCATATATCAAAAGAAATACTTAGTCTTGACTTAGTTTGCACATTCTTGCTCATTGTAATCATTGCCAAATACTCTTAGATTTTTTTTAGAACAGAGTGTGCTGTAAATACACAGCACAATTACAGGAACAGTTACTCACAACATGGTAGGCAGTAGAGCAGCACCCTAGACAGGTGACTGGAGCCACACTGTGTAAGGCTCCAATGTGCAGAAGGAATAAAAAGAGGAAGGGGGGAAAAAAAAGGCTTTCAAAGTCCATACAAACTGCAAGATCTGTGTAGCTCTTACAGTGTCTACTGATAGACAAACAACTTTTTGTTTATCTATTAATGTATTATAATAGAAGAAACCAAGTTGAGTTGTATGAACTCACATAATTCAGAATTCAACCATGATCATGTGTCAGGCAGGCTTTCTTATTTTTAGAAAGGAATTTAAACCAGAATGTTTAGTAACAAATATCAGGGGGAAAAAATGGTGGTTTTTGAGATGAAAATGTCTGCTTATCTGGAAATGACACTGTGAAAAATTTTAAATGTCTTTTCATCAAAGTAGAATTGTACCAATAACATTTGAAAATGAAGTGTGGTACCTGACATTCACTTCCCCTCAAACAAATTTTAGAAAACATACAAGTTGAAATAAATGGGGCTTCAGCAAACCAGCGTTTTATTATCAACATATCTACTTTTTAGCTTTGCTAGCTTAGTGCCACACCAGTATCTGATGTTAGTACAACTATATGTCATAAAAACCAAAATACTAATATCTATAATGAATATATTGCAACTTTTCTAGCAGCTTGAGTTTACCCCCATTAATATTCTGAATTAATGGCACTGATCACAGTATTGGAAAAGCAGGGTAAGGAAGTTCTGTTGCCTGTTTCAGCAGCAGCCTCCTTGATTGCCACATGAGGGGAGGAAGCCGCACAGAAGGATAGCAAAGCAAGGTCTCAGTGCAGCTAGCAGATAGAGCTGCCCACTGGTGTTAAACTGACAAATATGGCTGAGTAATCCAAGATGTTTCAGACCCATAACCCAGAGGATGTCCACCACACCCCCTCTACTGGAAGACTATTGCCATCAGACCCTGGAGCTCACTGAAGTCAGTCCACAGTCCTCTTTACCTCCTTGAAATAGGGCTCAGCCATATGAAGAGAGGTCATTACATCCCGACAGCACTTGGGATTAAAACTAGAAACACATGCTCAAGGAAATGATGGCAGTAAGCAGACCAGCACTGAGTCTTGTGCATTTGTGGGCAAATATAACACAAGTTACCAAGGTAGCCTCTAGCCAAGAAAAACACAATGCCTGATTTAGTGAAACAAATTTTGCAGATAAATTATTTGAATACCCAAAGTTGATCAAAATGCATTTTTTTCTGTTTTTATCTGTGTAATCAAAACGTTACTTAATTAGCAATGTGCTGTCATCATTTTCCACATTAAGGAACAGTTCGGAGTATCTGCATTAATAGGTCTTATATGAATGTGGAAATGAAAGTGTTTGTTAGGTGGTTGTTTTTAAAATGCGAGGGTTTGATACTGGTATGGAAGCACAACTGCTTATATCCACATGTAAGAGCTATTTCATTCAAATGTTCTGCAGAAAAAAAAATTGCTAGATGACTCCTGTCTAATACAAAACTAGTAAAATAACACTAATTGGCTTACAAATAATAACTAAACCAGAAGTAGCACAGAAGTGATTTTTCACAACCCAAGGGACATTTTGTGGTGTGTTACTATATTTCCTCATTTAAACTTCACACCACAATGGAGTTTGCTAAACCTCAAGGTTTTGCAAGCAGGCTCTCTGGACTTTTCAGCTTCCAGAAAGTAGTGTGCAGACACAAATATTTTCCAATTTACTATAACTTCTCCTCCCTTTAACTCAGAAGAAGTAATTCTGTTCTAAAAGCAAGTACTTTCTTTAGACTTGAAAATAGAACCGTTTTTTACATGCAACAGATGAAACATGAAAAGATCAACACAATCAGATGGCCAATTCTTTTTATCCAGTTGAGTTTTCCACTGGAATGCTCAGCTCTCCATCCATGTTTGTTTTTGTAGTTCCTTTCTGCCCCAGTGGCCATCATCCACATTCGTTCCCTGCAGATTTCCTAAGAGGATGTACACTGATCACCAAAGTATCCAAAGAAAGCTCAAATTCACTGAATACTCACACACCTAGGTAGTTCTTGCATAATCAGCAGTTACTATTTTACAGCTCTCTTCAATCACACTAGCACAAAGGGGTGAGTTCCTAAGAGAAGCTCTTCTGTCTTCCTCTCTGCACAAATACCAAAAAACTTTCTGCCTGTTCATGAATGCTGAAGTGAAAAATAAAGACTCAAACGTGCTTCAGAAGTCTGATGCATTTACATACTGGCTTTGCATTTTCAAGAGTTTATTTTGAGATTACTAAATTTTTCAGATATAATCCTAGAAGAAAATACAACAAATTAAATCCAATTTTAAGACTTCTTTACTTATTTTTACAGGATCTCACTGTATGCATTGACTCCACATGAGGGTCTTGTTTTGTAGAGAACTTGGCATTGTATTTATGCCACATTCTGAAGTCAAAAAAATCTAAGGATACACGTTTGCAATTCCCACTCTTCCCACACTCCACCTTCTAAGTCTTATTCTATTGGCACAATACACTAAACATATGGTTATCAAATGTTGCTTAACCTACGTGCTAGAAAAGTCAGGACACAATAAAAAGGATCAGTGCCCAGAACCTCAGCTGGTGTAAATTATCGTAGCAGTGTGGAAGTGATGTTACTAAATTGATATACGTAAGCTGAGTAACCAGGCCCTGCTGAAAGCTTTTCTATGTTCTATTACTGAACCTCATCATCTAGACAGTTCACCACCCATGTGAACATAAGATCTATACGAAAACTTAGATGTTTTAATATATGAGAAGATTTATCTCTATTATTCAACATGAAAAAAGATGATTGAAAGCATTTTTCATTCAAATTCAAAATTATACTACCAAATTTCATGAACACAGAAAACCTTCCAGCTCACTGTGACTAATCTGTTGTAAACAAATACAAAATTCAGATAGTCACTTACATTACCAGGCTGGTAAACGGAGAACTTGATGAATAAAATACTTTTCACTCATTGCTGTTTTATTGAAAAATTTCATTGGGACAAAAAAATTGTAACAAAACATGTATATTATATCCAATCAAAGGCTGTCTGATCTTGTCAGCGTCCCCAGAAGACTAAATTTTTGAAATACTTTCACAGGATTTATGAAGTATTACTGCAAAAGGGTGACTAATGAAGGTATGAATTAAACTAAAATAACCTAATTTGCTGAATCCATGTAGTAACCATAAGACATGGTTCATTCTTCCATTCCAAATCTGCAAGGACAAGACACAAAGTAAGAATGGAAGACTGGAGCAGCCCATATTAACACTGAAAGTTTCAGTGAGCAGTGATGCTGATAATATCTTCACAGACATCATAAAAATCTGCTTTTTGTAGCAACCATTTAGAAGATGCAGGAAAAAGGGGGAATTTTGCTTGCTAGATCTACAAACAACAGACAAGCTGCCTATAACAATTCTTGTGCAAATTCAATATATTTGGAGAAGAGAAAAAGCCAAGAGTACTTTACATAGCACTAAGTTTTAAAAACAGAAACTACATAAAATTTGGAACTTAAAGAAAATTAACTGTGTAGCTAAAAAAGTGAAATGCTTGCAGGTGGCACAGAAAAAAACACCATAATTAGAGGCTCAGAGTGTATTTATACTTCTTCAGAAGACTTTAAAATAAACAAAAAAGCTTTCACCAATTGCAGTAAGGAAAGGGATGGTATTAGAGGTAAAAGAAGTCATGTCTAAATAAAGAAAAAAGAAAACAAAAGAAAGGAAATTCTGGCAAATTAAATAGAAACCACAAATGTTGACCAACTAACCATAGAGTAGAACTCAATACTTAAATCACCACTGATGCTAAAAAGTAAATTGAAATCTGCTCTAGCTTATGTTGGTGTGCTCGACTGCAAACTGCACAGCCTCCTGAGCTGCTACATATACTTTTCTGCTGGTTCTTTTCTGAGTGATTTATGGGGTTATAGTAGTGGAGTAGAATGATAGCCACTTAAATCAACTATTTCAATCCACTGTCATACAGGAGTTAACACATCCATGCTTTTCCTGAAAAATCTGCTAGAAAGCTCCTTATCTGACAGTCCACTTGGCTAAAAAGGACCTCCTGTCTGACCAGAGCAGCTGTAACATGCGCAACTGTCAGCCAAAGTTTTGTAATATATATTCATCCTACAGAGACACTTCACTTCTCCTGAAAAGATACTTCATATATGTCTGCTCGTATGCTTCTTCATAACAGTGATCTCATCTTTGTCTAGAGGGATCCTTGTAATGCACCTATGCATCATAAGCACTCCTTCTAAAGCACCTGTACCTCATGTTTATTGATTCCATATGCAATATCTCTTACACAACAGGGAGGGGAATGAAAGTGCCTCAGCTGATGAGAAGGGATGGTGATGTGCTGTGGTCTGGAGTAACCTATGCACAGGGCCACTCCCAGGAATGCCAACTGAGGTCCAACAACACCATCAGCCACAGAAACGCTTTTATATTCTAGCTCTTTGAGGAAACATATTTCACTTCTCACTGACTTTAATGTGCCAAGGAATCCAAAGTCTGTGTGCACAATGCTAAAAGTTTGCAATGAGTCCATTAAGTACATCTTATGATAATCAGATTTATGTAATTGAGCTGCCCCTTTTTTTTAACTTTAAAATATAACCTGCTGAAGTAAAATCAAAAGAAAAAACAAGTCTGTTTTCTTCAGCATTTCTGTGTGATAGCAGAGTAAGCACTTTCTCTAGACAAGATTACAAAACCATCAGAGACCTTTTAGTAAATCTTGCAAGTAGAGATGAACACTTTAAAAATTGGTATTTCTACTTTGTACAGCTTTCCATTTTTTAAATTTTTTTTTTTTTTTAGATTTTTCGTTTTATAAAAGACTACCTGAAGAACATCCAACTGAGCTTTGTACCTAGCTTTGTAAGAGAGCCGTATGATATTTTTAGCTTCTAAGTCTTTACAAAGAGAAATACAGTCACTTAAAGTAATGTACACAGTGCTTTGAGCACATTTCCATCCTTATCTCCAGTGGCCACAGGTCACAACACTTTTCAAATTGCAAGTGATAGCTGAAAGAAATGCATTTTAAAGAAGATAACTACTCAGAATGAAGAAATAGGATGCCTGACAAATCAGCATAGCCCCACTGTTCCAGAGAGTACAGAGTATTGGCAAATGCAAGAATGAGACAAGAACATGGAGAGTGACCTAAAGAGCTGGAAGGTTTTTAAAATGGAAAAGTTTGGGTATTTTTTTTTACAGATAGACAGAGTCATGTTACAATGGGTCTGGACAAATAAGAAGGATGAGAGTGAGGACAGAAAATTGCAGAGGTTGCAGAAGTACCACTGAGATTTGTATGCAGATGGAAGCAAAGAGAGGCTTTGAGAAGCTACTAGGATCCATCAACTCTTTGCACACTCTCTTTGTGTAGCCACACTAGAGTGCATTAGATTTTTTTGAGGTAGATTCTATAATTTTGTACAAAAGAAACAGTAAATCATGTGTAGGTGCCAAAAACATACACCTATACTTTGTCCTCCATGTCTTCTTCACCTAGAATACCCCTTTCATATAAGCAGGTGCTTTTCTTGCAACTGGAAGAAATAGAAATAATGCAAGAAGAGCAGTAGCATACCTAGTTAGAGAAAACCAGACTTCCAGATGAAGGTTCATATAACCATATAACCAGAAAAAAAAGACGAGGACTCACAATTATCCAAGCCTAGACTAAATGAAACACCATCTCAAGTGATAAGGGAAACAAGAAGAGAAGAGGGTACTGTACGCATGCAATGAAAGCAGAGTAAAATATTTTCCTTTAATGCCGCTTTAATCCTTTATTTTACTTCAAATAATTATTCAGAAGCGAAAATCAAACATCACTTTAAGTTACTGCTCTTTTTGCTTTCTCTCTTACCCACTGTGTTTTACTAAGTACTTTGGGTTGCCACAGATACTATCTGACAGTCATGCAGTTACAGGTAAAGTTTTAGAATATAAAAACCTAAAGAGTAATGCTGAAAATTAGCCCTGGTTAAAGATAGCTATTTGGAGGACATCATAAAATTCACATATCTTTTTTCTTCCACATAGAGCACAGACACAAAAATGTCAATTTACTGTATATGAGGACAGTTTTCTATTTTAGTGTATTCCTAGCACATCCCAGAATGTTCTTAAGCTGTGCTGAAAATGACTGATTGAATATAAGATCAATTTAAACTTAGGATAACTCATTATAATTACTATCGTTGCCCTAATCTGTAAATTCCACTCTACAGAATGGAACATGTCTAAAGATAATTTTACAGGAAATCTACTGAAAGATTTTACTCCACCACCAGTCATCTCCTCTCTACCATCACTCAGTTGTTTTTTTTGCTATAACTTCAGTGAAATAGCTTAAGGAGTACAAATAGCTAGTAGAGACTCAACACTCAAGACCTTTAGGAACATTCTCTCAGAGACTTAGAGAGTTTTTGTAGCATCCTTTTTTTTAAAATAGACTGCAGGTACTCATGGTACTTTAGAATATAAGACTACTGATAGAGGATGCTGATTTCAGCAGCAAAATATGCTACTTTTAGCTACAGACTGTGCTTTGAACCACTAACAAAATCTGAGACACAAGTACACAAGTGCAGAGATTTTACCCTCCCCAACCCAAAAAAGTTTATCTGCAATGTTGAATGTCAAACATTACTTTAGAGTAATGAGAAGTCCAAAGATCAATCCTTCTTATGACATCCTTTTTGCAAATAGCATGTTTTCTGTTCAAATAACAGTTAAACAGTATTTTCTGGAGAAGTGCATATGTGATGACTCATCTGCATTTGCCTGAACATGTACATAAATCTAGCACTTGAGCAAATAACATCTGTATACTGTGCCCACGTCTGCAAAGCACCAAAACACTGTATGGACATGTACCTTGTATCAGCACCAAAGAACAGTGTTTCTAAGGGCTTTGTGGTTGGCTCCCCACATTCACACTGCTGACACTGTTCCAAGTTAGCAGTCAGACTGAGCACAAATGAAAAGCCACTCGGCAGCAGCTGTGGTTCTGTGAGGTGTGTGCTCCCAGAAGCAGACACAGACTGTAGTTGTGCCTATTCCACTTGCTCCTTACCAGGTGCAGAGCACAGCATGTTAGTATAGGATGATTCCAACCTCCCTCCAGGTCCTTTGCCAAAGGGAGAATTATTTGTTTTAAAAATTAAAATTATAAAATATTTTAAATATAAAATACAAAATTATTTATAAAATAATAAAATTATTATGTTATACAAAGTCTGCATAGAGGCAATGGAAGCCCTGAACTAACTGCAATTAACCATTTCTTATTCAAAAGCTGTGTAATAAGTCCTTTTGAAAATGTTAACATAAAGTACTTCTTAAGTCATCATAGAATCACAAAGTCACAAGGTTGGAAGAGACCTTTAAGACCATTGAGTCCAACTCATGTGTCCTGGGGTGACAACACCAGATCCTCAACACCTCAACTAAACCATGGCACCGAGTGCCACATCCAGTCTTTTTTTTGAACACTAGGGACGGTGACTCCACCACCTCCCTGGGCAGACCGTTCCAGTACTTTATCTCCCTTTCTATAAAGAACCTTTTCCTAATATCCAACCTGTATTTCCCTTGGCACAGCTAAACACTGTGTCCCCTGTGTCGTTCTGCCAGTTGTAGCCTGGAGAAAGAGCCCAATCCCCACCTGCCTACACCCACCTTTCAGGAGTTGTAGAGAGTGATAAGGTCATCACCTCTCAGTCTCCTTTTCTCCAGGTTAAACAACCCCAGCTCCCTCAGCTGTTCCTCACAGGGTTTGTGTTCCAAGCCCCTCACCAGCCTCGTTGCCTCCTCGGGATGCACTCAACAACCTTCCTGATCTGAGGGGCCAGAACTGGACACAGAACTCCAGAGTACTGATTACAAAATTGCTCCCAGAGACCATGCCACTGCCGGGTTCAGTTCCTGTCAGAATGCCACAGGCTCTATGACCCTCTCAGCTTCTCCAGCACCAAGAACTTCTCTGGGACCTCTTTCTGAGGATTTCTTTCTGCCCTGTGGTTAGAGGATGCAAGTCTGTATTTTTGTTTTCTAGGTCCATGCCTCTGAGAAGATTAATGCCTCCAAACACACAGCAAGCCAACACTTAAAACTACTATTCCAGGCAGCTCCATACTCATTTATTTCTTGATGCTTTGTAACTTTCTACCTAGAATTACAGCAGGACCCCTCCAGGCTCTCTGACCAGGGATTGCTTGAGTAAGGCGCCTACAGCTTTCTTCATAAAGCACAAGGATACCAAGAGGAAAATTACAGCTCAATTCAGACATAGCCCTGTACACCAGAGAAAATCCATGTGCCAAAACTGCCACTAACCCTAAAGTGATAAAAAAAGCATAAGCAATCACAGATATGGAAAAAAAAGTGAGCCCTTCACAGCAAGAGGGGATGTTTTAAGTCAGGTAAATGGGAGGCAATATTAGCAAACTAATGCAGAGATGTGCAGCAGTGGTGCTGGAAAACACATGGAAATCCAGATGGATTTGGAGAAGACGGGTGAATGCAATGAGATGCTGAAGAAGTGTATTGTTCTTTTGACTCTTGAATTTACAGGCAAAAGGCTAGAATCTCTCTTAGTGCCTGAGGTATTCCTTCCATTACCATAGGTTGCAGCAAGGAATTCTACCTTTCTGAAAAGTCTTTTAGTAAAAATATTTCATGGGAAGGGATAAGAGAATGAGTAATGAGTGTTTTTCTCTTACTGCATCAAGATATCATTTCCCTACATTATATTGATCCACACTTCAAGGAAAGAGATTAAATAATAGGCAGTTGATCGAGAGGTGCACATACAAGAAGAGAGATACACAGCTATCTCAGGAAGGCTATCAACCTTTCGACCTCTGGGTTCATTCCAACCCAAAGTACTGTAAAATGGCTTGGGTTGGAAGGAACCTTAAATATCAACCTATTCCAACCCCACTGCAATGGCCTGAGACCTTCCAGTAGACTGGGTTGCTCAAAGCCCCATCCCACCTTGAACACTCGTGGGGATGGGAATCCACAGCTTCTCTTGGCAACCTGTTCAAATGTTTACCTCCCCCACAGTAAGGCATTTCTTCTCAATATCTAATCTAAACATGTTCTCTTTCACTTGAAAGCCATTCCCCCTTGTCCTGTCACCACACGCCCTTATAAAATGTCCCTCTCATCTCTCCAAAGCATGGCCAAACTCTGAAAGCATTTGTAAAAGTTATGGTCTCCTTAGAGGAGAGCTACTGAAAATAATATTGAAGGCACTTAAAACAGGTTTTGTAATAAAGCTACTGTTACTTTAAGTGAATTAAGGCTTTCCTTAGCACACACCAACTGTGGAATACCTTTAAAGTCATTGAAAAGCCAGATTATTTCTGAAGAAAAGCACCTGGAGGCAGGTGCTGTGTCCTAGTAATGCCCCAATTATCATGATTGTACCAATGAAAAACAAAAGCAGATACTTGACAAGTGATTCTAGCAGAAAGGAAAACCTGGCTTTTTGCAAGCAGACAGACAGCTCCTTCCCTCTACCTTTGGATGTGACTTGCAGTTTTACCAATAGGCCCTAGTGTTACACCTGGGGTAAGAACTGCACTGAAAATTAAATATAGCAAAAATATAGCTGACACTATTTTTTTATGAGGATGAGAAGATTATTATGAATTGACTAAAATATCTTAATGCAACAGATTTTTCTAAGCATTTTCCACTCACCTGAGAGAGCAACCTATCTATTCTAAATTGTGGTCTAATAGAGGTAAAATCACCTCTTTAAATTCTGGGGTTCTGGTGCTCAACGTAAGTCAGAAATCCACGCATTTGCAATTGCTAATTGAGTTTGCTTTACATTAGAAATCATCATAGGCTAAGTTTGCTGACCACTAGTGACAAGCTAAAAGGTTATAACCACTAGCTTTTACAGAACATATTCAAAATTTGTACCATTTTACCACATCTTGATAATGAACTATTATATATGTCTACAGCTAAAAAAGAGCTTAACTAAATACTCCTTACCAAGCCAGGAAAGGTTCTGTATATTGAAGCTAACATGTTTAAGTTTCAAGCTCACATATGAGAAACAACCAATTATCCTGTCTGAAACACAGGCTTGTAAAACTCTCAGTTACTTGTAAAACGGTCTGCTACACACGAATAAGATGTTGTTTAAATGAGTTGTTTGACTAGATGCATTCACCATGAAATTGATTCTTTTAAAGCATTATTTTTAAACTTGAAACAAGTTAACTGTGTAAACTGAAAACGGGAAAAAATCTGGCATTATAAAGTGTAGGTTGCAGTATGAGTTTAGTATTTTATGAGGTCGAGGGTTACTTGAATGAGAAACCCATCAAGAACAAATAGCCATTTGTGAGCCAGTAATTGAAAGGTTGAATATGATTAAACTATTCTGCTATTTCTATGCCAAGATGTGTAGTATATTAGCTGTTGTTATATCACCACTGACTGTGCAACTCCAAAGTATTACAAAGGCAATAAAACAACAAATAGAACATCTTTCAAACATAAACACCAAAAATAAATCTGAGTTGTGATTTTTCCATAGTATGGAGGTAGAACTATATCGTATCTTTTTTTCTTGGCACTTCCAGTTAGATTTAGTAGTACTATCCTGTTATGAGTGAGTGGCATGAGAAGGGGATAAGTAGCAACAGGTTACTAAATATTCTTCCATCTCCAGCTCAGAGACAGTTTTAAGCTTTACTGTGGTGCAGATTTCAAAGAAAAATAAACCATTGCAAGGAGGTAATGGATTAAAATATATATATATATATATATTAAAAAAAACCCACAGCTAAAAAAATGTTCTTCAGTAACATTTTAGATTTGAATGTTTAGTACAGTCCCATATAAACAGACAGATAGATCATGCCAATTTTACTGAAAAGACTAGAAATTGCAAACTAATGTTTTATGTCTGCTTCCATAACTGGAAAATGGTTTAATGGTTTTATAGTGAATCAGTGTACTAATGGTATGCTGCTAATAACTCAGATGCTTTATTGACTTATAGCAAAAAAGGTCTACTTGGCAAAGAGCTAGAATTTGAAATATTAAAAAATGTAACATTTCCAACTGTCCTCTCATTAAAGAAATTATCTTCTTACAAGATGAAACACTAACAACAATTTTTTTAAAAATTAACATTATGACGTGTTTTATACATTGCTCCAGAAAAGCAGGAAAATATGCTATGCTGCCTACTGCAAAACTCTTTTGAAGATGGATCAGATTCTCAAGACTTCAAGTAAATAAGTATTTGTAATTGTACAGCAATTTACTCAACATGCAGTGAACAGTGCCACCAGCCACACAGTTTTATAAGACCAGCTGTAGACAGATTAATAGGAAGGACAGTGTCATCATTATGTCAGTCAGACCACAGGCAGTGCAGCAGGAATTGGAGAGGGTAAGTAGAGATCAGCCATATAAAATGTCTTTAGATGACTTACAAGCAATAAAACATCCTGCTTCTAAAGATGTATAATCTATGACAGCAGAAATTACTTCATATTAAAAAAATTCCAGTCCAGCTGGTAGTGTATCAACTTCATGTTTGCCAGCTAGAAAGCACAAATCTGCAAAAGGACTTGACAACATTTGAAGAAGAGTATACTGGAAAGTGAACAATGCTTAGAAAAATCAAGATTGAACAGTGACATCTGTCATAGAAAACAAAAAAATGTTTCCTTTTTTTCCTTGACAAAGTTTAAATGTATTAACAGGATCTATCACTAAAAAGAAAGTATAAATTCAATCACCTGGGTTTAGAATAAAGACAAGTATGGACAATCAAGTACAACTGGATCCTATAAAAAAATCTACTGGCCAGTGGTCTGATAGGATCTTCAGCTGTTCTTGTGGGAGAGGAGAGAGCAATTCTGCTCATTTTATTCAAAACATATGCAAGACCACAATGCTTCTAGTAGGATTTGAATACTTCATTTTTAATTAAAGGTTGACATACCTAACTTTTCTGAATTTTATCAGAACTGTTAGACAAAACACAAAGTTCCTTCCCTTTTAGCCTTGTCTGTTTTTATGGATACAGTATATGAAGACAAAAAAGCCAATGAAACTATATTTGAAGTTATACTGTTCTAGTAATGTAACCCGGACACTCACAAGGCATATATAAACCAATCCTTATTTCTGTGAACACACTGTCATTTACTTTGCACAAACGATTTTCTAACCTAAAGGGCATATATGAACAGTTCAATTATTTGCTTTTCAGTATCCACAGTATATGATTGATCAGCTAAGTTGTTTGCTTTGCCTTCTTCACTGGATGACATTTTAAAGTATGTAACAGACAGATAACCCAATACACAACAACACTTGTGTTTGTGCACAAATACCCTGAATAACATGCAACTTCTCATTCTATATTTTCTTTTAACTACAAACATTTCAAAATAGTAAGTTTATTATCAGTTATGCAGTTAATTCATGCTTGATACAGCAGTCTAAGAAAGATACTGGATTGCACTTTAGATACCAACTACACTTTAGTCTATAAGCAAGAACATCTCAGATTGTATCATATAAATACATAAAGTGATATTATCATTAAAATGGCAGCACAAAAATGCACAGCTGAAGCAAAAGGAGATATGCAATGTCCTGTTAATGTCCTGTCCAATCCTGTCTCACATATGAGACACGTCTTTAGCTCTTCTAATATCTTGATAGACTATAAAGAAGAAAAATCACTTGGTAAAAAAAAAATAGCAGTCCATCTACCTATAACCAGTACCAATATGCAAAACTCCCAGCAGAACAGTAACCCACTTTATAGGGAAAAAAAATCCAAACAAACCAAAAACTCCAAACATTTATGGTCTTACACTTCGATATTAGCACACACTTAGCACTTACACTTTGCAAGACACTGTGATACCACAGTGATGTAGACCATACACCGTGTGATACAGACAAATCTGGAACATTTTGAACCTAGTCTGTGCTTAAAGCTGAGAACATTAAAAAGCAGGAAACAGCAAGGAGAAAAATCAGCAGAGACATCAAAAAGACAGACAAAAATAATCCCTTTGCCTATAATTGCTAGCATTAATATATTTTACAGCCATGATCTTTGCCACCTTCTTGCAGAAGGAAGCTAGTGTAAAGAAGTGGGGGTCAAACCTAGAGTGACATGGTTCACTGAATGACCAAACAGAGGTTTACATATTTCCTTTATGGCTGCTGGCACTAGTTTTGGCCTAGAAGCCTCTAATGAACAAAGAGAGCTCTGATCCCTTCTGGAGCCATTCATATGTGATTAAGATCCAACAATACAGCACTTTGATCCACTGAGTTACAGAAAGATTGGATGTTTCCTGAAGAAGTCATTTCGGGTGAAAAGGAAGAAGAAAAGAAGAAAATTTTTCTGATCAGGTCAAACTTACAGAGACAGCACTCTTCTCACATTTGACATTCATTGTACTCTCTTGAGAGTTTTGAAGCTTTGGAACGATGACAGATGACTGAGGTAAGGAAAAGAGGAGTGAACTGTGGTATCAGTGTCTCAAACTCAAAGAATAAATTTAACTTTTAGAAGATGGAATAAGATTCATTTTCAAGAGAAAGAAATTGAGTTAGGTAATGCAAGGCATATTGCAACAAAGAAGGACATAAAAACGTACAACCCAGCAAACTGGATGGCATCTTTCATAGATATGTTTGAAAACCTTGCAGCACCATAGTAAAAAATACATGCTTCCTCATGCTGATGTAGCTGAAAACAGCAGGAGATATATGGGTAAGTCTATAAAAAAAAATCTCAGAGAATGAACACCTGGTTTCTTTAAAGTAATCTTTCTATCTTGACACCAATATACTTCACATAACCCAAGAGAATTAAAGGCCTGTTTGAAGTTAGAAGAGCATGTTCTTGACACACCATTTGGAGGAGTATTTAGGTTTTTTTCAACAGACGTAAGTATTAAGCACAGGTGATGGATTCAGATCCACAGGAATGAACGGAGGCTGGAATGTCTAGACAACCAGGAAAGCATAACACAGGTGTGACAACTCTGCTTGACTATCACATTCCAACATTTTCAGTATAAACTAAATAACTTCCATCATCTGTTGATATAAAAGCAGAAGAGGGAAAACATATTTGGCTTTGTCTACTACAAATGTCTACTCCTAATAATTTACTTTGGAAGCTAACTCTCCTGTTCATATTTGGGTTGGATGCTACTAAGTCCACCTGGGAATGGCTCAGCTCTCTGGCTATCCAGCACAACAGTTCTCAGTTCAGAAAACACTTCAAGTTATTTGTCACTGGTATAGTCAGACTGCTCATACTTGACTGCTTTTCATGTGGCTGTCCTACTGGACAGCAGGTGATTTTTTGCTCAAAAAGAAAATCTTCATACTTTAAATTTAAACTCTAACTTCTTGAATCCTTTGCCAATGGATGTGTTCTATGATTCCTCATTTATAAAAGAAGAAAAACACATTACCTATCCCCAGGTGATTTTTAAAAACCAATGATGTAGAGCTGCACTTACAGCCAACTACCAAAACCAGAAAAGCTGAGGTGAAAGCACAGGGAATCAACAAGGTGGTAACCCTAAAAGTAAAATCTATTGTCTCTGCTTGTAATAAAAGGAGATTTTCCACCTGTCTTGTACCATGAAAGAGAATACCACCCTCTATAAACTGCTCAGTTTTATAGTGCTATAATGCCAGATGCATACTAAATAAATCTTGAACTATTATGTGCAGTACATATGCAAGGCAATTAAAGGTTAATATGCTCCTTAAAACAGTATGACTGAAAAAACATATGTGAAAAACACATTTCCCATCTCTAAGACACTGAGGTACAGTTTACCTATTTTGGAGTTGAAGTTATGGAAAAGTTTCACTTTTCCTCATGCCTTAGGATTTTAGCTTTTATATTTTTCATATATTTGCAATCCTGTAATTCTTTAGTGTATAACTCTAAACTCCATGTACAGTGTTAGGTACTGTCATCCCATTTTGGTCAGACAAAATTCCTTCCTCTCTAGACTTGGGAATCAAGGACACCTTACTGTCTCAGGCCCTGAGAAATGCAAACAAAAGTGAGTTGGGGGGGAGCAAACTTGGGGAAATGACTTCATTACCTGAAACTGTAATTGGAAAATTGGAAAACTAACCCCCAATATCCAAATGGACCAAACTTATAAAAGTGTGAAAAATCGTGACCTATCATCCATTTCTGAGTATAGCCCCTGTGTGGGTTCTGTACCTAAATGTATCTGAAGGCCCTTCAGTAAGTATAACTGCTCTTTATTCTCTTAATTTTGTCTGGCCTCTGTTTTTAGGTTATCCCAAAACGACATCATTCCTATCACACACCTGCAGTATAGCATGTTCAGCAGACAGCTGATCAGCAAAATCTTCAGTAATTAATGTTTGATTACTCCTGTCGTAATTTCTTCTGCTTCACAGAAGCTAATCGCTAATTAATAATTTAATTTTAATCAAGTAATTAAAAATGTATTAGAGACCATTTGCTATTACAAATCCATGAAAAGAAGACACTTTAACAAATCCATTAGACAAGTACAAATACAATTTTTGGAACTACAGAACTGTAGACAAAAAAAACAGCCTCTTGAAAAACTGCCAGTGGGCTGTTCCCTAGGACTGACCTGTGAATTAGCAGAGGGGCAGAAGTCTGGACAACTGCACTCTCCCATGACATCTACAAAGCTGCAGCTCATCAATATGACTGCTAAGAGCAGAGCTTGGTCTGAAAAACCAAAACAACTTATTGACCCTACTTAGAATTAACAACAAAGGCATAAATTTTAATGGCAAGTAAGCAGTTAAGCCAGTTGCTAATTACTGCCAGCCTGCAACTGGACGCAGCAATGCACCTGTGCTTTCAAAACTTCCTACAGCCACATAAAGCTAAGATGTTTGACAGCCTAAGTGTGACTGCTCTTCTTCATCTTTAGGAGTTTTCTACTTTTCCAAGCTGCCTGTACTGCAAAAGTACCCCACATGTAATTCTGTGACAATTTTCATTATTTGCCTTATATTCTCTGTCTTGGAAAATCTGTTTTGCTCTTTCCTAGTGATTGAGGAATTAAATTTTTCACATTAGTTTTCAAACAAAAAAAAGCACTAACCTAAAGGTTGTTATAACAGATTATGATAATTAAAAATTGCATACAGAGTACCACTGTACTGTTGTAATCCTTCAAGAAGCTGAGTTATGCCCGGCTTCTTGAAGAGGCTTTTTCAGAAAGCCCTCTAACTTCCTTCCTCATTTAAGTTCAAAGTAAAAGACATAGCCAACTTTTGACTGAACTTGTCTAAAATACATGTGGCAGAGTAGAGCTTTCACTTGGAGAGCTGCCATCCTACCTTTGGCTCCCAGTGACAACCAAATATCCAGCTGCAGCTAGGTTGAAGGATGAGAATTTGGTGTATCAACAGCAGTCAAATAGGAAAAAACTTACTTCCAGGCCCCATAGCTAAATGATCACCATTTCAGCTTTCACTGGCCACCAGGAATAAGGGAGAAAAGTTCTCTCAGCATTCACCAGCCATGAGAAAATCTGCTTCATTTCCTATTTGGATTTAACTGTAGCAACAGAATGGTCCATATTAGTCAGCGACAAAGGTGAATGCTGTAGGACTGAAGCCCTATACAAATTCTGGAGTCAAAAAGGGTGACTAGAGCTCCAGTTGTGGGCTTATATTAACATCAAGTAATGCATGCCCAACAGAAATAAAAGAGAGCTAAGGGAACTACACAGCTGAGCAGTTTTGGGATTTTTTTTTGTTTGTTTGTTTGTTTTCTTTTGTTGTTGCTTTGTTTGGTTGTTTTTTGGGTTTTTTTTTTGTTTGGTTAGTTTCTTTGGCAGGGGTTGTTTCTTTTGGGATTTTTTTGTTGGGGATTTTTAAGTGCAGGTGGGTTGTTTATTTGGGAGGGGGGCGGGGTTTGCTTTTTATTTGGTTGGGTTTTCTGGTTAGTTGGTTGAGGTTTTTTTCATTTCAGACTTCAGCTATAAGTCAGCTCAAGAGAATCCAGGAAGCTGGGAATGGATGAAGAAATGGTGAAGGAGATAGACAAAAGAAAGAAATATTCCATTAGAAACAGTGGAAAAGATATAGAACTCAAAGCAGAAAGTTCAGATCATGAGTATTTTCAGATTAATTTTGTTTACTCAAAAAAATTGCAAGAGGTCAATATGAGCCATTACTGTATACAAACTCCATGGAGATGAAGCCACTCATTTCTCTCCAGTGTTTCCCTTCCATTTCAACTGAAACCTCTCATTCCATAAAGTCTGTATTTTGGGTCAGAATCCTGGGTTTAAAAGATTTATTTTTAAAGGAATACCACACTACTCTCTGTCTTTTAGACCCACCTGAATCTGGAGAAGCTTCAGTGAGCTGAGTTGCCATAATTCATGCTTACTCATTAATGCAAGTACCATCTGCAATCCACTTTATTATCCACTCTAGTTCAACAGCACCACTGAGAAATGCAAATTAGCATCATGATATACCTTGAAAGCATGGTTAATAAAACAATATGTTAACATTTACTACCCTCATATCCCATTACAATATTTAATGTTCACCTAACAGGACACCTAGAATCCTATAGATAATCATATATATCATATATAGCGAGAGAAAGTAAAATATTTGAACTGTGTGTTTAATAAATTAAAATTCAGATCTTGGAATATTTTATTAATGTTAACATAACTGTTGAGCACTGTGAGTTCAGCAAATTTGGTTTCTCTGCTTCTGTATCACTTGGTTTCATTCTAAGGTCACACCTACTTTGGGCATCACTTAAGGAAGCATAAACAAGCTTTAGAATTAACACAAATTACAGTAGGGATACCAGCTCTCTTTCTCAAAAATACTATTGGATTATTGAAGACTTTTGTGCAAGAATACTACCTCACGCCCAAGATATTAATGAAGGAAATGGCATCTATCCCGGAGAGCTAAATAAGTGCTGTTTTCCCAGTTTCGCAGATGGAAAGCGGAAAGGAAAGATTACAATCCTGAAATGGCAAGTTACTTCACCAAGTGTTTGATTACCAGTTTTGAGCAGTCCCACTCAGATGGGTAAATACTTCACTTCTGACTTGCAAGCAATTTTTTCCAATTTTTCCCAGCCACCCCCATCCCAAGTATGTTGGAATAAGCTCAGCCAGGTAATGGCTAGCCAGAAGAAAAACAACACTTCTTTTTAGGAACTGACACCAGCTCAGACTTGTTCTTTTCTGAGTCTGTGCCTTGGAGAAGTTCAGGAAACTTGTCATTTCTACACAGAAACTGTCTCTTAAAATAGACTCACTTACAAACAGGCTCTGGCAGCACCTGGATCTGGCACATCTTATGACCCCAGAAGGCGAATGATACAGGTGAGTTGGTGAGGAGCTGTGACATGTTTTTGGGTTTTCCTTCGAACACCTCACCTTTTGGGAAAACATGGGACATTAATAGTGCTTATCATCTAGCTATTCAATAAATTCCTTACAGAGGAGTGATTAGATCCAAATTCTCAGTCAATTAATTAGCCAAAAGTTAGATTGCCAGGGAGAGAACAACAGAAAGAGGAGGACAAAGGAGGACCTATCTCTCTTTAGATCATCTCTTTAGATGCACAGAACAGCCTGGGCTGGAAGACACCTTAAAGATCATGAAATTACAGCCACCCTGCCATGGGGAGGGACGCCACCAGCCATCCCAGGTTGCTTAGAGCTCCATTCAACCTGGCCTTGAATATTTGTGGATCATTCACAACTTGTCTGATCAACCTGTTCCTGTGCTTCACCATGCTCACAGTAAAGAATTTCTTCCTAACACCTAATCTAAACCTGATCTCTTCTCCATTTAAAGTAATTCACTCTTGTCCTGTCATGACCTTATAAAATGTCCCTCTCCATCTTTCTTTAGGCTCCCTTCAGTGTCTGAATGGACACAATTTGGTGACCTCAAAGATTTCTCATTCCCAGACTGAAAGATCCCAGTTCTTTTAACTTTCCACATAATAGACATATTCCAGCCCTTCAATTATCTTGTTGGCCTCCTCTGGATCCTCTCCAACAAGCTGGTGTCCTTCTTGTGTTGGGGCTACCAGAGCTGGATCCAGACTACAGATGGGGTCTCATGAAGGCCCAGCAGTGGGGCAGAATCCCCTCCCTCCCCTGCTGCTGGCTCTGGATGGAGCCCAGGACACGTTTGGCTCTCTGGGCTGTGAGTGCTCATGGCTGGGTCATGTCAAGCCTCTCACCCACCAGCACCCTCAAGTCCTTCTCCCCAGGGCTGCTCTCAATCTGTTCATCCCGAGCCTGTCCTGAGCCAGGGGCAGCACCAGCATCTGCCCTTGTTAAACCTCATCAGATTCCCATGGGCCACCTTCTTGAGCTTGTCCAAATCAAATGTTGGGAAGCAAAAAATTATAGTAATTTAGAATTATGAAATAATTTGGATTTTTTATTAAGTTCTTGCCCAGTATTTATACTAGTAAAATGAATTTTACATTGAGTAAAATGAATTTTACATTGTAAACACAGTAAACTTTCTCATCTA
This sequence comes from Poecile atricapillus, assembly GCF_030490865.1. NCBI lineage: Eukaryota > Metazoa > Chordata > Aves > Passeriformes > Paridae > Poecile > Poecile atricapillus. The sequence continues at coordinate 129,297,648 of NC_081289.1, read as the reverse complement.
CATGTCTCAATTTTTTTGCATAATTATGCAATGTGCATATTAAGTGTTAATGTTTTTTCCCTTTCAGGTGAGTTTGAATCCACAAATTCAGTGGGTTTAAAATAGAGTAAAACTAAGTTTATACAAATAATGTTCTGTTAGCAAATCTATCTCTTATTTTTATGGGTAAATTTATGCATAATGAATTGCAGTATGTTGAACAAACTTTTGCCACTTCCTCACATGAACAGCTATATTAGGAGTTATAGTGATACATATATGTCACATGTATAGTTCAAAAGGTAGTTGAGTCTTCTGCTTGGCATGAAGCCAAGGGGATGAGATTCTAAAGCCCATTAACAGTGCATCATGACTGGGAATTAAAGAATCTCATGGAACCATAAACTGTCTAGAAAGAAAATGAGAAAAATAATAAAATTTGATCAGAGGGTTTATATATTTTTATTAGTGCCTGGCAGCAGACTAGTAATAGACCATTTAAATGTGTAGAGCAATATAACCATCTTGTGTCAGATGCACAGTGCTGAAAAAGTCTGCAGACAGTATTCATACTCTAGACAGCAGAGCAATAATAATAAAAAATCCCAATCAACCATCCAACCAACTAAAACACTACAAAATCCCCAACCCCCCAAAACCTGACTAGACTTCACACAGCTCTTATCTGTATTTATCAAGCTGATATTCTCTGGAACATGGAGATTTTCTAAAGGAATCAAAACCAAATGCTTCCAGACTATCAATGTCAATAATTACATAGCAAGCACTGCGGGGAAACTAGAATTCCCACATTAAAATCCCAATCTAAAACACTCAAAACGTAACTATCCTAGAAAACTCTGTTTAAATAAGATAAAAATAGCTGTTCAATGCACAGCAGTTTTGCACAGTCCAGAAGATGAATGCTTCAAGGTAGAACTACTTCTCTGTCACTGGCTGCAAAAAGTAATACTCTGAAGTACAGCTGGCCCATTAGTCAAGAATTTCATAGCAAGTCTCAGGAATAAAATACTACTTTCTTCATGACAGAATATAAAATTAATATAGAGCAATATTTCAGTTAGATTTTATGTTTCCTAAAACACTCAAGTCCTGAGAAGTCAGATTTTTTGATTGCAAAGTCTTGTGTTTAAATACCAAAAGGACTGTATTTAGAAAACCAAGGATGTTTAAGAAGTTCCAGGCTCTTTTGTGGGCTTTCCCTTTTAAGTTTAGAGACACTAAAAACCTAATATTAATTCATTTTAGCTACCAACACATTCGAGAAGTTTGTGGATGTAGAGTTAATGAACACAACTGAAGATTCTCCAAGTAAATACAAATAGAAAGTCAGAACTTTAGCTGATTATGGAAACATTAACGGTAGGTTTTTGTTGTCCTCCTCATCCCCTAAAATGGCCTTACTGTTTACTTGTTAAGATATTTATATATATATTTATACAGAATTTAAAGATAGAAAGCAAAAACTTCAAAGAAAAAAGAGAAAATAAACATGGCTTGTTTATCCCTCTTCATTCTTTCCCCTCTCCCCCCCAGTCAAGTGCCTTTCCTGTGCTTACCTTGTTCTGATCTTTCAAATCCACCCAACTGGACAAGAACCATCTGCTGCAGCACCACAGCCCACAAGGCCAGGAATAGCATGGAGAACCATAGCATCACTTAGCCCACAGGCTGTTTTCTCACGACTGCTGAAAACATGTCCAACAGCCAGGTCATACTGCCTTCCATCTCCCACAGAACAGATTGCAGTGACTCAGGATCCTTCTGGGTCAGAAGTCCGCTGGGCCAACCTGCTGCTGCTGTACACAGAACTAATTCACCCTCTTACAGCCACTCCACCAAGCCTATTTTCAAATCATTTAAATGTGTTCTGGCAGACAGCTATGACAAATAAATGCCTTTTGGCAGCAGACTGAAATGAAGCTTTGGGACATTCAGTGAAAGCAGACATGCAATTCAGTTTAACACTGGACAACTTGTTTTTCTTAAGATGCTTTTTTCTTAAATGATGCTTCAGCAAACTACAGCAAGTGCTGTAGTGGTACCACATTTGCTCTGCATTTCTTGAGATCTCTTAGAACTACATCGTGGTCCTTACACCTTGGTGTGCAAAAACACTGTTTATTTTAGTGTTTTTATTAATCCATTCTAGGTCAGTAAAGCATGCACACATTCATGTTAGTTGACTTCACAAGTTGACAATAAAAATAATACAGAGAAGAGGAGAAGTTACTGCCAGAGACAGAAGAACTTTAAATAATAAAAATAAATAAACTCCACAGCAGAAGAATTCAGACAGAATTATAATGTATGGCTGTTTTTAGTTCCCTGCTTACTATATAGTAGAACTTAGGTTGGAAATTAAATCATAGTAAGACAGATGTTCATGTACTGACCTTCCCTTATGTTCTCATCCTCTCCCTAAACACACAAACTAAGAAGACACAGAAATTAAACTGCAAAAAAACTGCAAAAAGTCCAAACAACTCCTAAAATAGTCTCAAAACCATTTGCTTGAAAAAGATTCAGGTACCACCTGAAGTCAACGGAGGAACTTTCCTATTGGTACCTTATATAGAAGAAACTGCGACGTGAAATCTTCATACAGAAGCTGAGTTATATTAAGCAAGATAAATAGCATTGTCTTTCCTTGTCATTATTCTTCACTGTGCACCACAGCCTCACTCTGACAATAATCCACTGATAGCAGTATTAAAAATGCACTGAGTGCCTCTGATATAAAGCAACATCGTGACTACCTATTTAGTACCATAAATATTACATATTTTTCCAATTAAAAATGTAAAAATTAGTTTCATTAAAAAATTGCATTATATTAAACCAAGTTTGAGATACATGAATTGAAGTACAGGAACAGCAAAATGCCTTGTTTCCCTTCTTTGAAAAATATTTAAAAGTCAATATAAAATTCTGGAACATCACAGCAAGACTGATTTCAATACAGTAAAGTAATAACGATAGCTTAAGAAAAAGTAAAAGGAGGCAAGAAAATACTCCAAGGAAATTATTTCCCCGAGCAATTGAAATGTTTGCAAAAGGACTGAAGGAAAGTGATTGGTAGCATCAAGGCAAGTAATAAATCTAAACAGTCAGTGATGTGAAGTCACCATGCTCTGTACACCTCCACTGCAAATTGAAAATTACTTTCAGTAGTGTTTTTTTACTCCTGAAAGGTGTTCCAACAGTTTCAAACACAAAAATACTTAAAAAACTAGTCACAACTTTGCTGGCTATTTGTCAGACCCATTTGCTGTTGACAGATATTTCCTTAACAGCTATAGCAAAGATGATTTGTAGGACAGATGAATATTGATGCTTTTCTAGCTGATCTGTACACAAATTTCAGAAAATATGGGAGTTCTTCACCTGGGACAAATCCTCCTTTCTGAGGAGACGGTGGAAGTTGAACCTTCGGACCATGATTTTCTTTTTCCCACACAGAGATCTGTGGTTCTTAAACACTACAAGTAGCATGGCTCTTTACTGACAACAGCCTTCTCCTTTCAAAGGCAAAAATAATCTGGTGCTAATGAAAAAAAGTGTAATGTACTTAGAAACCAACCACGGGTCACAAAGTAAGAAACCTGTAGGCAATGGGCTGAAAATCTGAAGGAAACACTACAAATCTGTTTGCTGCAGTTGGTGCCTCTCTGCTTTTCCTACTGGAGAACCAGGATGATACTTTGGCCATGCCAGGACTACTGAGGCATTCAGAAAGGTAGAGCACAACTCAGGCCAGCAGAGTGAAAACAGACATCTACTGTGCTACCCAAGCAATTATTTCTGGATACTGGCTTTCTGTATCTCCAGGCAGGCATCTCAAGCTCAAAGGCGCTCATTCTCTGTTTTAAAAGCCCTGATGCTCCAAAAGGGTTGCGAAAAAGACTGCTGAGTCTCAGTAACTACCACCAGTGCTGTCATAATGAAGGAAGAACTGTTCATAAACACCGTGTCCTCTCCTGCTCCCTGTAAGGGCAACTACAAGTTCAACTGCAGCCATTCAAATGTGAAGCTCTGCCAGGTTAGGCTTGCTTACAGACTGCTCATGCAACTGCAGTATGACTGAGTGCAAAACCTCCCATCTGAGAATCAAGAGCTCTTAAGTAAAAAGAGAGAAAGATCATCCTGAAGAGATTTGCCTTTTTTCTAATGGGAATATCCCCATGGAAATTCCTCCTAGTCTAATATGCAAGACCACACTGGTTTTAATTAAGAGTTCAGGAGGCTCATTTAAATTATCTGCACAGAAAAAAAAACCAAAAATAACAAAACAGAGATGAACATACATAGAAAGTTCATTAAAAGAATACCAGCTGTGAATAAACAAATCAACTATTGCAAAAAACTGATCTGCAGAAATAAAGACCATTTTTATTCAATTCAATATCCAGACATTTCTTGATGTCAGAAATTTGTCAGAATTCATAGCATTTTACAGCACTTTCCAGAGTCAAAGTGCCTACTAAGTCTTTCATGGTCAACATTTACCACAGAAAAGTTTTCTCAAGCTGGGTATCAAGAGCAGAGAACTGAGAGAAAACACAATAAGGAACCACTAAAAAACACTAGGTTTCAGTGACCTATTTGGCATTAGACAAAAAAAAACTATGATAAAGGCAGTGAGATAGAGAAGCTTTCAATTACTACAACCACATAATTCTTTATCCATTGCCTTGCACATCCTCCCAACTGGATCCTATTCCTTTCTTAAAGGATCACCAGCAAATTAAATAGAATCAGGATTAAATAGAACACTAAGTAAAATTTCCATATACAGTATGGATTTTAAGCACATGCTGAACTTCAAATATTTAAAATGTACCATTAATACATAAAAAGAATCAAAGATATTTAAGGACCAGAGACAGGAGCCTTAACATCTTTAAAAATAAGTCCTTGTTTAAGAGCTTTGCTGAATCAAGGCTTAAACACTAATAAATATTAATGGCTGATTCCTAAAAGAACCCTTGCTGAATCTTACTCTTTTGCCTTACCACTGAAGTACCTTCATGTACTTCAGACTGCCTGATGGCCCATTTTTTGCTCTCCACACTTGGTACTAAGCTCTATGAAGCACATTTTTCATAAAGACACTGCAGAAGAATCTGTAGAAGGAAGTTCAACAGCCAACAATCTCAAGAGCACAATATCACATGATTGACTAATATTTCACCAATATGGAATGCTAAAAATAATCAGAAATGAATTTAAGCTAAATTTGTCAAATAAGATGCTTACAGTTACATTCCTAACACAGATTTGAATACTGACTTTGAATGCTGACTTAGTTTTCAGAGGTGTTGAGAACTTGCAAAGCTCAGGATTTCAGACCTTGAACATCACACCATTTGTTGAAGCACCTAAATATAAATTATGTAACATAACAGGAGTTTAGGCTGACTTGCTTCTAAATTATGTCGATGAGAAAATTAAAATTAGTGACTACTTTATTTCAATGAAACAATCAACAGAAGCACCCAAAATCAAGTGGCAAGTGTGGTTTATAACAGTATGGAACCGCAGCACTCTAGTTATATGAAACCAAATCACAGTAGCTAGAAAGCCACTTTCAAAAGTATTCTCTACAGGTAGTTTTCAACATGGAAACTGAAAGAAATAGCATTGATGTTCTTTGTTGTACCCAATTTTGAATCACTATTTTGGGAAGATTATTGTAAATCATTTGGGTAGAGAAAACATTTCCATAGATGGCCACAGCTAAAATGCATCCACACAAAAACTAAAAATAAAGCAGAATTATGCATCAAACTAATGTGTTATCTATTACAAAGTGCAAAAAGAAGGCAGCTCACACTGAACACAAACCATAGCATGCTCAAAAAGAAGAGCATCTACACGCTACCTATGCTACATGCTACCAATTGAAAATGTAAAATCAATTGCAACTTAAAAAATTATTACACAGAAGTCACCTAGACATAGGTCCACACAGACTTCAGTTAATCTGGTCACTGTCATTTTTTGTTGATGAAAAAGATTAGCAGAGAAACAGAAACTTACAGAGGGAAATGTGCCTGAAGCATAAGCCCTTTCTCCCACATACCAACAAGATCCTATCTCATGTACTTACTGAAAGCCATGCACACAGGGCAGAACCTTAGTACAAGTTCCAAAAAAGCAAATTAACCGTTTCTCAAAATAAGCAATTGAACAACCAGAAGAAAGAGAAATAACTTCTATGAAAGAGAGAAATTCTGTTCAATGTGGTATCACTGGCCACTAAAATCACCCACCAATAATCATCTATGCCTGACGAAATATGATCCTGTAATCAAATGAAATTGCAGCAGGGTAGAAGAGGATATAGAGGTGGAAATATTTCCCCCTTAAAAACAACAACAATAATGCAGCTGCAGTAGGCACGTTCTCAGACATTTTTCTTTACATTTATCTATATATTAGAAAACCCAAACCCTTTCACTTTACTTCAGGAAAGAGAATGTTTTTCTCTTTCATATGCAAATGCACATCTATCTATATAAAAACAACTTCTCATGGAGCTGAGAGGGAAAGTTGTCTCCCTCCTACAATTTCCTTTTTCACCCCCAAATGTCATATTATACATAATAGCAAGTTACACATATGTATAGACTAATAAATGACTTCATACACTGTTGTACCAGAAGACCCATGGAATGTTTGTAGTACTCCTAATAGAATGCCATTTTTAGGATAGCCCACATACTTGAGCATTTGCTTCACTTTCATCTGCCAAAAAATGTAATAGGATGAGCGTTTGGTGATTAGCACTATTTTTTGATTCTTATTTGTAACTAGAATTACAAAACATTTTATTAGGAGAAAATGTACTTTAAAACACAACTTATGGAGAAGCAACTTCAGTGTTTTTATTATATCTGCTTCCCTTACACAAGCCATACAAAACATTAAACAAATGGATAAAGCTCAATGAAGAGAAATTAGACATCTAAAACCAAATAAAACTACATCAGACTGATCTAGTTAAACAAGACTGCATGTTGCAAATTTTGTCTCCCCAGCTAGTATTCTTGGAGTCTAAATTTCTATCAATGCAACAATCCACCTATTCATAAACATGGGTCCTTTAAAAGGATTTCTTACACAAAAAATACAACTCACCTCCACAGAATGCTATGGATGCCAGAAGCATAAAATACATTCAACAATTAATTTGAGAAATTCATGGAAGCAGGAAGTACCTAAAGATCACTCAAAACCAGGATAGGATGATGGGTGAAGCACCACTGTGTACCTAAACTGGTATAATGGTACTGCAAGCCAACCATGGTCAGAAAGGGACACTGGGAAAAATGATCCTCTGGTGTGACTCAGTGTAGCAGTTTGTGTCTTGTAGTTCCATACCAAAGCTTTTATCCAAAACACAATCTACTTCCATTCTGTGTAACATACCTAGGCCTTTTATATATAAACTGAAACAAACATCAGAATGTTGAACTGTCTAGTGAAGCTGATGCACAGAGAACTATATGAACATGTTATTCATGCAGTCTGTATATTCATATTTCACTAGGAACAACTTGGTATACCTGTCTTTACCTTGTCTTGCAAATCAAAACACTCATGTTGAGCCTATATTAAGAAAAGTGTTAATATTTTAAAACAAGAAATTATTTAGCATAATCTAAAAATAATTTCAATTATCAGAAGGCATCCTTGCCATAATTTAAGTCCAAGATGAGATGTTTCTACTTAAAAAACAAACGCCCCATACTTTCTGAATACATAAAATTATGCTAAAATATCTGAGACAGATATAAGACAGGCATCATACATCAGTTTCCTTAAGCAATAAAATATAACAGAATTCCCTATGTAATATTTGAATGTAAATGAAAAGCAGCCCTTAGAAAATCAGATTCAAAAAGTCTAACTATTTTTGAGCAAGAAGATTATACTCAAATAGTAGAAGGGGAGCATAGTTTTGATGAAAAACAAAATAGAACTCCTTTAAAATAGAAAAAACTTAGCCAAAGCAATGCCAAAACAGTACCATATAGCAAATGTTCTTGTGGGGCTACATTCCTCTCATGATATATATAAGGAAAATTATCAGTATAAGAAAAGAGAGATGGAAATCAGAGTTTGTGACTGGTTTTCCAAATTTGATGCAGAAAAATAAAGTAAAACATGAAAGAATGAAATTATATGAAAGGTCTATTTTTTTAAACAAGGGAGCCAACCAACTGAACATAATGAAATGAAAGTTAAAAAGAGATAGAAAATCATTAGCAAAAATACTAACCCTTGGACACCAATTGCAGATTTCTACCAACATAAAATAGCTATCAAAATTTAAAAAGAAGTGTGAGACTGAACCATCAAAAGTGTAAAAATCTCTGCACTTCAGGGGAGAACTGCAAGATTGAGCCAATAGGGCTCATCTATGAGTACTTTAGCAGAAAAGGGAACATTCCTCAGGTATAAACCACTAGTAATTAGGTTACTATATGATGCATCATGGCAGCTTTTAGGTTTCTATCACATAGCATTCTAGTTTATATTATTGACATTAATAAAAACCAGTAGTTATACATGCTTTAACCTGGTACTCTGGATAGTTGCCTATTGGACCTGACTTTCATAGGCTTTTTGAGTGCAGGATATTTGACATAGTGTGAAAGGGCATAAATAGTTTTAACATCACTCGAAATCACCAACAGATATCCACAGATGAGTTACAAACTAAAGTGGAGGAACTCATGCAGACAATACAACCTTGGCAGTCAGCAAAGCTGTCAGCAAAGCTTAGACCTCCCACACTTCCTGGTTGTTTTTCCTCTTGCTTTGGGTATATAAAAAAAGGAGGAAAACACAACCTTTTAAAATTTACAGACTGCTGTTATGTTTCTTAGCAGTCAGCCCTGGGTTAGTTGTGGAAAGATTATTTTCACATGATGGATAACAGAAGTAAACCGAATTTAAAAAAGCATTATGTGAGAATCTAGACTAAATCTTATCTTGTTTTCACCTACAACAAGTTTGGAATTAAACAGATTACAAATATTAAGTATTAAAAAAAAAATTTAAAGCCATGTGATTTTACATAGAATCTCAGTAGGTAGTCAGTGTGGGCCAAGGGGTTCACTTTGCAGGAGGTATCATTGCAAGACCAAAACATAGGACTGCTGACCATGTTCCTTGACCATGTCCCCTGGGTTCTAGCTTTTTCTAGCTTTTTCTAGTTTGGTGTATGGGCATAAAATATTACAGAGACTGAAAATCTCTGATTGATAGAGACGTTGTCCAGTGGCATGAGGGCAAGTATTGATGGATTAATGGATCTCTGACATTACTGAATCTTTTGGATACTAATTTTAAGCAGCAAGAGAACAAACCAAAAAGTTCCATTAAAGCAAGTGCTTGAGTAAAACTCCTGTTATCATACAATCTTAAAATGATGTTAAGAAGTCACATATTTTCCCTCTATATCCATATATTCCCTCATATCTCCATGCCTTCAAAACTGTTCCCAGAATTTTCATGTGGCTTTTTCAGCACAGCTTCATATCACAGATTTAGTGATTTGCAAGCAATTTTCCCTTCAAAAGGACTATTCCAAATCACACCATAAAGATATACCTGCACAAAATAACATCTTATTATATTAGAAAATATACTTCTGAAATACAAAGTTCACTTACAGACCATTAGAAATTACCATATTAGTTTTTCAACAGCACCCTTCAGGGTATAGAATTACTGAGTATTCCATGTTTTAAAATACTTGCCATTAGTTCTGTAGATCTAACCATTGCTGTACCACTGTCAAATGTTTTGGACAAGTAAATTTTGCATGGTTATCCTATTTTCAGCAGAGGTAACTAGAAACTGTATTTCCTTGTCTGTACCATGAAGGTAACACTTTGATTGACCTTTCAAAAGGCGAAATTACTTACATTCATCAAATTATTTGACAATTGGAAGCCTTACAAAGAAACTTCATGTTAGAACCTATGAAGAACTGTGGTATGATATAATAAACCCCTAAATGTACAGTCTTCAGCTGACCAGAACAGCTTTTCATATACTAGAAGAACAGCAGCATGTTTCAGCAATCTCCTTTCTAAAGGCTTAGTTTCACCACAGAGCATATGGCTAAGGATCAATGCAATGAGATCAGACTGTTCACTGAGTTACACAGAGATCTCATTTATCTTTGTTTTTGGAAGGCAGTTAGGTAGGCTGTATTTTCACATTAACAATTGCAGAGCACTCCTAAATCCTGGCATGGCCAATGATGTGGAAGTTTCAGGTCCTGTGATTTATTTTCCTCCAGTACACAGAAATTAGTGTGTGTAGACAGAGTCCTTTCACTCCAACTAAAGTAGACAATGCAAAATAATTTGGGCTGACATATTTTTTTTTCTTCACCTGCTTTTTTAAAATTATTTACAAGTCATTATGATTTTGTTCAGCACAGGTGTATATCCACAGACATCCCCCATTCGTCCATTTGGCAGAAATTAAGACAAGAAACAGCTAAATAAGTCCTACAGTGCATTTGTGTATTACATCCCTGCATTCAACAGGTAAACCTACATCTCATAATAAACACTGAATAAGAATAGAAGAGTACATGTATGTAGATGATAAATTTGATCACAAAGCAAAGAAGGTCACAGTTAAGGGCTTTCATTACTTGGGGTTTTTTTATACATGGGTAGGAGCTGACCTTTCCTAAGGCCCAGCAGTTTTAAGTTTGTCTGGTAAAATAATTCCACTGCAGCCTTCATCTGAAACTATAGAAGAAACTATTCTTAAGCATGCATAACTTGCGATGATTTTTATTAAATTATATTTTTAATACAATGGTTTTAAAATTCAAACTGGGAAGAATAAAAGTAGGAAAAAACAGAACTTCAGCATGGTGTCCCATGCAATCCAGGGAAATGAGACACAGCATATTACTGCACCATATTTCCCAGCAGAGTTAACCATCAAAATACCTACCCTTGCAGTTTATACAAAGGCCAGACACAGAGAAAAATGCACAGTGACATTAGCCATACTGGAGTTATTAATGGAATAAATGCAGCAGTCAAAGACCCTCTGAAGATAAAAGAATCACTCTCTCCCATCTCTGGAACTCTGCCCAAATCACAGTCATATTTTCATTTTTGTCAGCCTTTCTTCCTCTGTAATGAAAGAGTTTCCTTCATAATAGTAAATAAAAATTAAGTGTTCCTTCTGTGCTTCAAAGTAAAATGGTTTCAGTAATGATGCAGACAGCACAGTGTGCATCTTTCTAAGGAAAGATTTACTGCTTCAATTTCAATTTAACATTTTGTGTTGCTTCAAGGTTAAAAATACCAGGACATGTAATCATGCAGAAATCTATTTCTTACAAGCAAATTGGTTGCTTTTTCTGGTATCTAGCTCTATGCTTGAGAAGGGTCACATTTACTCATTAATACTCTGAGAAAGAGGTTTTATAATGTAAACATATGTGCTGTAAAACTAAGTCTTGCATAGTCAACAGTAAAATAATCTTAAAAATTTCAGTGTAGAATGTTAACTAGACTTGGCCTTAAAATTCTTTCTGCAGGAAAATTAACTGAGCTAGAAAGAACAGTTATGTCAATCACTGATTTGACAGACTGACAGTTACACCAGTCATGACAATTTCTGGTCTTACTGACAATCCACAGAGTTTCTGCACAAATCACAGCTATTATTGTTTGAACTAGAACCAAACTAGAAAGATAGCTGGTCTAGTTTTAAAAACTGCAGAAGCTTTGACATAGGAACAGGTCACTGTGGAACAAATAGTTATGTCTCCAAGCATGATGATGACAGTTTACTCTGGCCTAAGACAAATTCAAGACAGTTTACATCCTCTGAGAACTAGCCTCATTTAGATTATTTTGTGCTTGCTGAAGGCTACATGGGCATGGACTATGATTGTATATGAGCTGACCTGTGCAAGTTCATATCCCATTGCAACTGCCTTTACTCCCAAGCACTTCCTGGAGTGTGCAAAATTATTTCTGTATTTAACTCGCTCAATTTAAGACCCCTTCTATTCAAAATCTTCTACATGTTCATTTAGAGATGACAATAATTTCTGGTTTATTGACTTGTTTTTATAACTGATGCAGCTTCTTATTTTAAATAATAATAAGTGATATTGCAGTATCTCAAATCAGATATTCTTAACACCTGACTCCGAAAACCAGGCTCCAGATCTGTTAGAAATAGGGGAAAAAACCATTAGAAAGTATTTGGACCTATAAAGACAATGCTTTCTTTATCTGAATGAGGAATGGTAGTTTCAGTATTGAAAGACAACTTTGCTGTTACCATTGCCCAAGAAAGTCCTGCTGTCTTAAGTCAAAGCTGAAGCATCAGGGGGAACACAGAAATGCCAAAGTTACAAATCACGTATCACTTTGTGCAGCGTTTCATCTTATCATGGCTGCACATTAAGTTAAATAATATTCTTACATGGTATTGTTCGTTTTATAATTAACTTCTCTGATTAAAAAAAAAAAAAGAAGCAAGAAAAATAGGGAAAAAAGCTGTGGCTAGCATATAGTAGACCTTTAAATCTCTTTTGGATTCCTTTTCTACATATTGTAACAGTGAGCTATTTTCTGTCCTCCCACTCTCACCCAGAAGCAATGTCTGCTTGTCATTTAGATAGCTGCTCCTGAAAGATAAAAGTAGTAACAAGTTGTTGATTTCAATATTTAATTTATTGCCAAGACTAGATGCAATAAGCAAAAATCTGTTTGACTACAAGCAGTAAGCAAACTAAATACCACCACAAACAAGCCTGTATCCTTTAAGTGTAGCTTAACCACACCTTACAGCTCGTCTCCCTTCTGCAGCAAGTCCTTACATAATGAATGTCTAATGAAGCTGGAGTGTCTCTACACTGTCCTGGATGTCTAGCCTCTTGACATAATGCAATCGAACAGTTGATTGCTTGCTACACCTACAATTCTTTTCATTACTAGAAAATGTGGTGTCACACTGTGACTGAGGCTATGCAAGGTAGCACACATGCATGTCTCTAGCACATGTTTTTTGGGGGCCTGCTGTCTGAATCTCAAGTATGAAGGTGAAGAGACTCTCCAAGTCTTCCAGGACTTGCAGAACATTACCCAGATGCACTGTAACAGGACTTGAAGGACACATATTATGGATTTTGAAGGAACTTACTGTTACACATCTCTTTCAATGTGTGAGGGAAGAGCAATGTCCACTATCCTCATAAACGAAGAGGATTTAGTTAGAACAATTATTTATTTTTGTTTTCTTTCAAAGTCATAAGCCAAAGATGACATTTTCAACTATTTTTTTCATGTTTTCCAAAAGTTGTTAATGCACATTATTTTTTTATCTGAATCCAAGTGACATTTATCTGAATGTTCAAATGCTTCTTGTTAGGTATCTGTTTCACACTAAATGTTCAATTTGGTAGTAAGAACTAATTTCCTGAGCTGAGGTTCCATTCAACCTTGATGTATGCTATACAGATCACAATAACACATTAAATAAAAGTTATTTTTAAAACTTCCTGGACTGAAGCTAAGTTTTTTATTTTATTTGTAAAATAAATACATGAAAAAATATGAACATGAGCAAATGGGTCATCAGAAGTTTTCAATCAGTATAAATTTCCTGCATATCCAGAACGAAGGCATATTCAGCATTGCTAATAGTGAACAAGTCTCTGTTACCTCTGTCTCTCTTTTCCTTGCCTCTTTTGGGCTCTGTTCTTTGTGGATATATCTCTTCTTTGTCTCTCAGCCTTCTCTGGGCTCAATTCTCTGTGAATACAGCTCTCTATAGTCTCTTAGCCTCCTCTGGGCTGAATTTTCTGTAGATACAGCCTTTCTATAGTTCCCCAGCCTTCTCTGGGCTGAATTCTCTGTGAATACAGTTCTTCTCTAATTCCCCAGCCTCCTCTGGGCTGAATTTTCCTGGGATCCTCCCTCGTGGGGAGTTCCACTTATCTCAGTTCTCATTATTCGAAGTAAACTCTCGAGCTCGTTAGAATCTTGTTTCTCGTGTTTATTGCAGGATCTTTACAAAAGTTAACAGGTTTCTTCAGGCTGGTTACAAGGTTAATCTTTGCAATTTGGTACATTTCTTTCTTCTGATGGTACAAACAAGGCCTTGTGGCACACTTCATGTCTGATACACAAAATGGCCCCGAATTACGCAGTTCTTTTATCTTTATACCTATTTTTACCCAATTAACAATAGACACGTATATTATTTTTTTTAATGACCCAATGACTCATCACCTCTGTGATGCACTGCGGCATTTTCTATCCAATTACTAACTACTACTCAAAAACCTCCAGGAGAAGGACATGAAGAAGAAAGAAGAAGGACAAGGGACAACACCCTAAATCCTCCATATTGTCTCCTGTTCTCTAAACTACTTTTTTCACCCAGTGATTTAAGAAACTTTCTAATCTACACACCTACCTTTCTTATCTAACTTTAGCATTAGTTTTCATGTATCACTATGAAAACATGCTCATGAATTGCATATTATATGAAATTCAGTGTTTTCTTGAATCTCAGAACTAAATACTAAAAGCAAGGGCACACAGTCTGTATTTCAGACTCCAACAGTCTCAGTGTGGTTGTAGGAAAATAAATCCAAAGTCCACAAAATCTCTACAAGCTCTTCTAATTCCTGCAATAAACTTAGTAAGATAAAAATAGGGGCAATGAGAAAACTGCATTACAATACGGATGGAGCATTGCCAGTTGCTGCTCTCATTTAAATGGGGATCTTTTCTTTGAGCTCCCCCATTTGCTCACTGCTACAACAAACTGCCTAGACAAGTTCCAAGCCTTCAGGTGTTCAATAGGCCAAAGTCACTATTTTAAATACCACTCCAAGAACACCACCCGCATTATTAATTTATGATTTTATCACGTGTCTCAGGTTATTTGTTGATATTTTTTTCCACATCCCAGTTTCCAGAGCCACACAGTGACAAGAAAGCCCCACTTGCTGAATTAAATTAAAATAGTTGTTGCAGATAGATACACTTAAATAAGCAGCCTACCATGTTCCTACCAGCTTAGGGTTATGAAGGTGAGTTAAAATGCAGTTCAATAAAATTCAATGTTCCAAATATCTAATCACAAGCAGACAGAAGTCTGCACTACAGTGCTCCACACTCAGTCTTCTATAAAAATACAGATGGAAAAATGTTTTTTTTGGCCATTGATCTACTTGATCATTGCCAACAGCTAGAAATCTAGTAGGATTTGTAGCTCATGAATACTTCCACCAAATTTTCTGGTAGTTTCCCTTAAACTAGAACCAGTATTTTCTTTCTTTTCTTTTGATTGAGCTTCTGCCAACCAACTTACTTTTGTGCATCAACCAGTCCTCCAAAATACAGTGACAGACTGCTGAGACCATCTTAAAAGAAAAATGCTTGTGTTGATAGGATTATGACAGCAACAAGCCTGTAGCTCTCTATTCCTGTTGGATTTTGATGCCAGGAGAGTTCCCCTAAGAGAGAAGAACTTCTTCAAACTCTCTGGGGGAACGTTTTGCAGGAAAGGAACACTTGAAATTTGATTTGTCCACTGAATGAACAGTACTAAAAGTCTGTTTGAATGCTAAAACAAACACACGAAGTACAGCACAGCCAAGTAACTTTACTTTATAAATCATATCGTTTTCATTTCCTGAATTCATAACCACAGTGATGCAATAATGGAAACTTTTGTATGTTTATAAGTTAGATGACCCACAATCATTCCCTACAGTAAGCACTAGTAATTTCTGACTATTAAAATAATTGTTATATTCTATTGCTATGGTTTGCTTAACACTGTAAGGTGAGCTTTCTATTTCACAAACCGTATTACATTGGCAACAAAATTTCTGACCTTAGCCAACAGTATTGGATGTGATTAATTTCTAACATTCTTTTGGTAAGTCAAAATAAACATCCACTCAGTTTTCTTTGTTTGCCATCTCAACATCCTAAGTTGGCTGGCCTTCTCAGAAATACATGCTGGTTGTCCCTAATTAACTTTTATTTTTCCTTTTTAAAATGTTTGAATTACATCCAGTTAGAGTATTTCCATTTAAACTCTGTTTCATCTAACATTAATCCCCAGTTGTTGCATTTCATTTAAATAACAATCCCACATTATATTTTAAATTAAACTGTCAATTAGATTAGACTATTCAGACTGACTTTTTACAACAAAAGTCATTGATGTGGCAAATAATGATGGGAAAAATGAAGATACTTTTCACAGAAGTCTATATACAAAGTATTGTATTATAGAATCAGATCTTAAAAACCACCACATCTGATCAAGAAAGTTAATATGTACCATTTTAGAATATTTAGAGGAATTGCTTTAGGATATGATTTTGTAACCCTTCTTTTTTAAATTAGTCTCCATCTCAGTATCTTGTGCTGCTTAGAGGCAGAAGTTAATTTGCTCTCTCAGTTTCTGCCATAGATTCCTCACCTATGTAATTAACAAAACTGCTGAAAAGATACCTTGCAGATTTTCACTGAGTTCTGAAGGAGAACAAACCTGTCCTTTTGCAGAATAACACACAAAGTAGCCATGCAAAGTTTGATTCTACTCTTCACACTTCTATTATTCACGCATCTGCTTCACACCTTCAGTGTAGTAGCGGCTTTCCAGACACTTGAGAAGGGCAGCCTGTTATCTTTCAGACAGCAGATCAAACTAGATGTGCCATTTAAGCAAAATAACCATAGAATAGATTGCTGGAAGTAACAACCACACTATGAGGCTCAACAGATGAGACGCAATGAAGAAATTCTGTCTATACAATCTGCTTCATCTATTTCTTTTCATAATTAACTTTAATCTTTGCATCCTATGTCTCATTCTTAATTTGTTTAATTGGCAGAAGTCTAGAATGGCCTCCAGCTGTCTAGACCATTGAACTAAGAATGCAACCCTGCATTAGCTCAAAGTAAAGTGCCTCAAGTTTAGCTCCTGGAGATTTATGTGAGCAGTTATTCACACTGCTTTCTAGTTTGTCTTTGCAAGGTACTTCCTGTTCTACTTGTTTTAATTGGCTACCTGTTATTCTACCAAAGCATTACCTGAATACCAGTGTACTTACCATAAATATACTTTATTTATAAGTACCATAAATTTACTTTATTATACAAAATATTACTAAATATTTGTTTTGCAAACAATTACAGTTTTTCTTCGTGTGGATCTTCCATAATTCTGTTCCTTCATTCCCTTACAAGGCATATTTTATGTCCTTCCATGATATAATTGCATTATTGTAATAATAAAAACATATTTGCTTCAGTACAATGAAGTATCTTTTTTTCTCTCCTTCTCCCCCACATCATAATTTTTCTTTATTATGGGTGCATGACCCTATGGCTTAAGACTAGAAGACTTCTGCATGTTTCATCTTAACTTTCCCATAAACTAGCTCTGCTGGAAATGCTATGTGTTGCATTTATTTTTTTAGAGTCAGTTCTCTGAAGTAGTTCGGTAAATAGTTATTTAAATTTTATGTCTAAGAACAAGGTGATTTTAAAACACCCATAGTTATATATTTTGACTTTTTACAACCAAAACACAACTTACCATAGCTTGTAAAGAGTTTCATTAATTTTTTTGCTTTCTGACATAGAAGATGCAATTGCGTTGCTTACCTGTTTCTTGGGGTGATTGATATACCAACATTCTCATGGCTTTGTTTCACCATTTACATCAACCAATCATCCCTTTGAAATGCCAATCCCTGAACATTTTGAAAAGGTTCTTTGAGAAACATCTAATTATTAGCTGTCTCTCTCCCTTTCCAGCAGAAAAGAGATTGATACACTAAGAGACTCCACTTGACTGACTCTATCCACCCAGTAATTTTGCAGATGAGGTGTGCCACCAGTATATTAAACCTCCAAGTCTCATGAAGATCAACAAGTGTGCAGAGCACAGAGAGTTAATGTAATCACATTAACTGACCACTCTCATAAAGAAAGAAGCCCAGATCCAAACCTCACTGGAAACTGATGAAGCCACAGAGGGATGTAACAGCATACATACTTTAACTACAGAAAAGCCAGAGCTAGACCTCAGATCAATTTTAAGACTCAAGTCCATTTTCTAATGGAAATGTACCTTAGACTCCTTCCAAGGTTTTTATCATCCTCACGCTTTTCATGTAGCATCTGCAGATTGTGCATCTCCCTTCTTGTTTCCCTTTTTTTTGTCTGCTTATCTATACTGTCTAATAATTTGAAAGTTTATTTTCTTGGATTTCTATATGCATGAAGAGTCACCCTTCTGTATGACTCTCCGTCCATTATTAAGCAATAAAATCTCAATGAAGTTTTCAATAAGTTTTCCTTCAGCTTGTTTTAATTCCTTTTGATGATATCTGCCAAATCTCCTTATATTCCCTTTCACCACAACTCTCCACATGTTAGGAGGTTAATAATTGTCAATTATATTTACCAGATTTAAAACCTATCTTTACAAGTCCATCCTATTTTCTTCCAGATTATTCTTTCTATTTGATCTTTCATAGTCTTCCATTATCTCCGTACACTGTCAACATATTTTGGACACCCTGTAAAGGGATTACTCACTTTCATTATATTGTTATTTGTTCTTACTTAAAAGCTTGCCACGTATCAGTTGAGCAATTTCTGCCCCTCTTCAATTTTATTCATGCCTTTCTTTTTTCTTGGGCCTCTCCACAGAGTTATTTCCTCTTCACATTTTACATGTTCTCCTGTTTAACTTTTTCAGCAACAAAATTCAGCCACTCAGTAAATAAAATTAACAAGACATACCTCAAGTCTGCTCAGAAAAAAAGTTCAACCTTAACTCAATACTGTATAAATTACTGTATTGAGGTGAACAGGGTGGAGAAACTATTTTAAAAAGAACATGACTCCAAACATGGCCCAAATAGTGAAGACAAAGATGCAAATCTAAGCACAATTCTGAACAAGTTCAGCTAAAATGCATAAGAAAACCCAGACAATTTCTACTTGATCATTAATAACATCCGCACATCCCTATAAAAAATTTCTAGATTCTTGCCACTTACTTTTAGAATGTCAGTCTTAAGGTATAATCAATTAAAAAATAAGTTGAAAACAGATCGAAAAACTTAAAATGCCTCCAGTCAACACAAACATGGCAGGGGACAAAGTAGCATCATCCAAAAATGTAAGTCTTTACCTTTGTATAAAAACACCAGATTTTAGAAAAATGGAAATGTTTCTGAACGGTATCATGCCCACAGAATCCCATAAGAAATAAACCTGTAAAAAGTTCTAAGTCTCAACATGCCATGGAAAAATAGTCAGTAAAATACTAACTATAAAACTCCATGTAAATTGCTACTATTTGCAATAATCAGAAATACTGTTATAGAAGTGAAAGTAGCAGTCAGCCACAGTATTTATCTCAGTCTATAATGAACTATCATTTCAATTAAAACATTATCAGAAAGATATGCCACTTTATCATTAATAAAAATTGCCTGTATTTAATAGCAATTCTATCCACAGTACTTAGTGTGCTCACTAAATACAACTGTAACAGCATAATCCTTCCTAAGTATAGTATCTTGCTAAGGAAGAGGCTGAAGTCTCAGTTTGAAAATGTAATAGTAGTCCTAATCAACATCTAAATATTAATTCACTTCATACATATGAGATTCAAAATTTGTTGCTTGATTCTATGGAATTAAAAATAGTAGTGGAATAGATTTATCTGGAGATTGCTTAAGTGGGAAGGAAGCAAGATCAGTAGTCTCCAGATGTCCTGGGGTACTTAAACAAGAATGGAGAAAGGAGACCTGCATTTAAATAACGCAGCTAGGAATGAGATAGGAACTTCCCAAAGTGTCAAGGGATCAAGAGAGAACAGAGTGAAAGAAGCTGCAGAAGTTAAAGTTAATAAACACAAGAGTATGCACATACTAAAAGAGCTTGTCTACCCAAAATATCAAAGCAAAAGTAATTTCAGGACATAAAACATGGCTGACACGGAAGGACTTATAGTTCTGAATATTACTATAACACTTTGAATTTCCTTCAAATTAGGGGCTGACTCACAGCAGCTGCTTTATAAGATTCAAAGCTTTATTTGCTTTTGATAATGATAATATATATTTTTAAGGTATCCCCTATTCCTGTTGGAAAAATTGCCAAGTTTAGTATTAAGAACATCATCTGGGCTCTCTACCATATGGAGACACAGATCAAATATAAATAGAGACCTGACTTTCTTCAGACACTTTTTGAGTCAATCATGGATGGTAACTAACTATTCCTAATATATGATGCTGAAGGGAACACACAAAATTAAATAAAAAAGGGCTAAATATTATATCATCAAGTCTAGAATTAATAGAAATCTTAGAATCTCAGGAGCTGCAGTATACTATTTTTTTTTTAAATTTTATTTCTACATTCAATGGGTATTTTCCAATTTAAATACCTGGCAATTACTTTAGACCTTTGTAAGCTTTCCTTAAGCTACTACATACTTGGACTCAACACAGTACCTTTCTCTCTTTCTGCTGAAGTAATTTTCTATACAAACCAAAAGTATAAATCAGAAACCAATTCCTAAATATCAGATTGGAAGAAAAAAATCTGCAGTAATTATTAATACAACTACTTACTTTAGTGTAGCTCAAAATAACTTACTGCTATCAGTTTTGGTTATTTTTCCTAGGGAAGAGATGGAAGACGGAAGTAGATAGAAAATCAGTATGATCCATTTATAATGAACAGAAAGAATATAATCATCACCCCTGAAACTTTACAGGGGAGTGTTTTGCCAAATCCTTTTCTGGGGCTCTAAAATGGACATAAAAATAAAGAATAATCCCTTATCTGCTAAACAGATATCTTGATTGAAAAATACACACATCACAATAACTCAAGGTAGTGGGTGTAATTTTTTTTTTTATAGACAAAAAATGCCTATGGCCAACATGAGAAACTGGCATTTGAATCTAAATCCTAAATTCTATGACATATGTTTTTATTTTGAGTTTCCCCCCCCCCCATCTCTGATTCAAAGCACTGGCAAGAGAAATTACATCAACAGATTTTTGGCACAGCCATGACAGATCCCACATTACAATGAAAAAAAAATTCCCCCAAAAACCGTGTGCGACATTTTCTCTTTGAGACCAATGAAAGTCCAGCATTATCAAAACATGACATGCCAGACTTTCAATATTACTCAACTGAATACATAAAACTCCTAAAATGTTGACGTGCACAGTAAGGATGCAGTCCACAGATTTAAGGTTCAGAGGTATCACCAAATCATTCAATTTTCCAATCTGTGTAACACACACATGGCATTTCAGGTGGTATTTCATGTAATTACTACAATTACTTGTATGACTTATAACTTATGAACCCCATTCCTGATGATTCAAACAACTGGAGATAAAGGCAATGTGCTGCACTCCAGTTTCTCAGAGGTACAATGAGATACCATCCAGACGTGTTAGGCATGGGAATGCTGAAAGAGAAACTGAAAAAGAAATGGAAGAAAAGTACTCAAGCTAATGATAGTATTTCAAGTCAGCTCATAGTACAAATACAGAAAACCATAATTCAGGTTTCCATGGTAACAACCACCGGATTAGAAAATTTTCACCAGATTTACTTTTTTGTTTGAAAGGAGGAGAAAAACCTCATGACTGTCATGAATCCCCTGGGGTATTCTCTACATAAGCAGAAAAGTCTGAAAATACATTTAAAGCATGCACTGTGTATATGAATAACCCATTCCTTTATCCCAAAGTAATTAGCCAAACCCATATTGTTTCCCAAACAATATGGGAATTGTTTGGGTATTGCTATTGCAATTGTATCACAAGAGCAGGAAAGAGAGAGGTCAACATGTGGAGGCCTCTTTCTGGTCCACACACATGGGCTAGAAGACCTTCCTTGAGCTGCAAAGGAAAGCAAACTAGGGTAAAAGGTGTATCTGAGAACAGTGTTCTGCACACAGATGGCTCCTTCCATTGCTGAAATGCAGTCTTGGATCACCAGCAAACTGCTGGCTGTGAGCTCAGCTGATGTCCTCTGCTGAGCACGCAATGGCTTCACTGCATTGTACCTCAGGCTTGGTGGAAATACGTGGCTTTTAGTTCATCTGTTCACACAATCACCCCCAGAGACAAATACAGGGTATGCTTCCAGTGTCCCAACAGTAAAAACCAGAAATATGTGAACAACGGTATTTGTCATACCTCCACAACATACAGACTTACAACACCAAGAAAAAACCCAGCAATCTTGGTTAAGTTTTAGCTTTTTTTTTAGAATACCACAAAATAAATTCTTCAGCCTTTCTAACACTCTCCACACAATTTTGAGCACCTTGGTGATCCTATCAAAGGATGTGACATCAGCTAAGTGTATTTGCATTATGTCAGCCAATGTGTCAATGGCCACATACAGTAATACTGTTCAGAAGAATTTCTTTGTGATAAAATACCTAAACCATTTTTAATCACATCAAACAATTCAAAATTCTTGCAGCATGTCATTTCCTGATCAGGATTGAAAATAGCAATGTTGATACTCAGGCAGTATTGTACCTTCAAGTTTTAAGCTCTGAGCCTATCAAACTGCTGTAATAACACTTTTGATAGTGTAATAACACTTTTTGTTGACCAGTTTGAAATTCTTCACGTCTCTGTCAGTTCTGGATGTATTTTTCTCTTCCTTCATATAGTTTAAAAGGAAAGCAGTACCATACAAGGGCAGATAAAAGAAATGGAAGTTGCAAAATAAACTCTGCTTGACTAGAGGACAGGTAATCATATTTACAAATAACACTGATAATCAGATTTTAAGAGTTCTGACTAACACATAGATACCTCTCATTTATTTGCATATTTCAGTGCTACTTTACATCTAGTAAGGGCAAGAAACTTAAGTAAGCACACAGACAAGCAGAAACACAAATGAGTACCCGTACTGTGTTCAGGGGTTCAAGAAGTACATGATCAAACATAATTCTATTTTCAGCACGACTAATAAAGTGTCTGCCATGATAAAAGGATAGATAAGAAACCCTTGCCTTGACAAAACGAATCCTACAAAATGATAATTAGGAAGGAAAAGGTCTTCTAAGCAGCTTTACACTTAAGGGAAAAGTTGGAAAACTTACTTCCAATACTGCAAAATTAAACCTTAAAAAAAAAAAGAAGAACAGCAAGGCTTTTATATGGGGAGTACTTTTACCAGTTGTACCTGAAAGTATTTTTTCTGATGTAGAATGCAATTCCAGAAAAAGCTGAATGGCTCCTTCTTCCTATACCATTTTCCTCAGACCAGATTGATTCCATTTGTAATAATGAGCTTAAATTTCAAGAATTCATTCTCTGTGCTCCTTCATTAAATACTAGTTTAATGAAACTGAAATTTCAGTCAAATCATTTATATCAAAGCGACTGGGATAATTTAAATTAAAAAACATAAAATGGGATACATGAAGTTTATGGTACCACTAATGCAAACTCAGCCTGGAATTTGACAGCTTAGGTGTGATCTTTTACTGCTGCACATCCAACAGAGAACTCATACCTTGCAGAGTCCTTCACAAACTGTGTCAAATGACTGATCTTTGGTAGCACAAATGCCAAAATGCAAGCCAGATTTGTACTGCTACTGTGGAGTTAATAGGAAAATAAATTGAAATAAAAATATGTATTTTATTATAAGGCAAGCGGATGCAACACCAAGTACATAAAAGGAATAGATATGTTGAGTAAGGTGACATTTTACATAGCCACTTTTCAAAGTAGAACTACATTTTAAGGGCTTTTGCATATGTTTTACCTAGAGACCTCTGTGATGATGTGCCAATATCAACTTCCCTTTCTCTTTAGTTGCCAGTTTTATTTGATTTCTTTCTTCAGATATGTGCCAACCAGTTTCAACTTGTTTAACAACATTTTTTTAAAATCAGCTGCCTTGCTGGAATGTTGAACTGATGCATGTGTGGGTGTGCTTATAATGCATGTAAAAATACATTAAAGCAACATAAAGGGTCTGGTTTAAGCCCATAAAAGTAAAAAAATTGCCAAATACTGAAGCAGACACCTCTTTATATATCATAATACCTCACAAAATCAACCACCTAACTTGCATAGAAAGTGCTTTGGAAGTGGAAGTGCTATGTTCATTTAATACAGCTGTGGTTTATATGGTTGAACTGCAAACCTACTGGAATATCACAAGCCATGTTATTATTTAAGGGAAGGAGTCAGATTTGCAAAATGTTTCACTCTCAACTACAATATGCAATAAAATTATGCGATGTAATATATTTCACGATTATATATATTGGTTTGTGCGCTAAACAGAAGTTCTTTCAAAAAAAAAAATTTAATAAAATGCTGATGACATAAGGGTAATCAAGCAAAACAATAGATCCAGGATGTCAGATGGGAATATACTGTTAATGAAATCAAAACTGCATCCTGATCTGGAAAAGCATTAAGATTTCCTTATTAAGTCAGCTTGAGGCACAAAAGCTTGCCTGTTTCAGGCTCAGATCTCCAAGTTGTCATAAGCAGCAATTAGAAATCCCTTAGGAAATTTCAGTTGCATTGTCTGACCTTCATGTTTGTGACTGGAAAAAACTATAGGACAAGAATAGACACATAATGATGCTAGTCAGAGAGACAAGCTCTCAACAGTCCACACCTCCACCTAACCCTGGTAAATCACACTAACTATAAGTCCTCATACTTACAACATAAACTACTTTGTACTGTTTCGATAAAATATTAAACAATAAATCACAGAATAATAGAAAAGTTTGAGTCGGAAGGGACCTTAAAGATCATCTTGCTCCGACACTATGCCACAGGCAGGAACACCCACTGTATCACACTGCTGAAAGGTGCTGTTTCTGAAGTTCTTAATACTTAATTGGATTAATCTTTGACAACTGATAAAATGTCAGATTCTTCTTGTTCATATTAGGAGAGAGAGAGTGGAGTTAATGGGAGGTTTTGGGGAAAAATTGTAAGCTTTCACAGCTCTAACAGTCACTTCAAGACATTTGGATGATCAGCATCACTTTGATGAAGAGCAGCTATTTGGGAAAGTTGTACCTTGTGCTTAGGTGTGACTTCTATTCTGCTAGCAGAGTAACAAGCTTGCTTGCTAAAGGAAGTGGAAATACACCAAGAGTATTTTTTCATCTTCATATAAAAAGAAGTGTTCAGAAAAAGACTCTCTTCTGGGTCTCTGTCTTGCCATATCTCTGTCATCTGAATATTTTCATTATCTCTGAAGCATAGTCAGGTGCTTTTGATCTTCTATAATGCCTCCGATTTCTCCATTTTTCTCAATTTTTCTCCATTTTTCATCTATATCAGCTGTCTCAAAAAATCAGTTGGTTTTTTTTTTTTTTTTTTTTTTGTTCCATTAAGTATATTGCTGTAGTTTTCACACAAAAACATAACAAAAAAAGCCACCCACATTGTCTGCCTGGTCATGACTTTTGGACACCACCGACTTCAACTCCTTGAACTGCTTAATGATTTTGTAAAGGTGGCAAGAGCAGTAGGATCATGCTTTTTTAACCACTGCTTGATTTTTTTCCATTATGTGAGTAGGATTGATTTGCTTAAATCAAACCTTCTTGGTAACTAGAAGGTATTTTGCATCAAAGACGTTTTAGGAGTCCTCCCAACTCAGTAATTCTGCTTGCCTCTACCTGCCTCACTACAAGTGAATTTGTGAGGAAAAAATGATGCTTAAGCTTGTCTAAACCTGATTGAAGACACATGGACAAAAGAAAATGGTAGTCAGTGGAATTTTTTTTTTTACTTTATTCTTGGTGGCATTGTATGCCTTTTGCTGTCATTCACCCAACAGTGGATCCAAAAAGTAGTAACTTGAGATTTTACTCATTCACTACTTCAGCAGAAGTTCCTGCCACATGGAGTACATAGGAAGGTCTCAGGGGATGTAAACCAACTAGTAGTTGGCCCAGATAGGCCCTTTGTGTTTATATACATTCCTTCCTGTAAAAAATAGAAAGTTCCCTCAAACAGTCCTCAGTGATTGCAGACGCTGACCTAGCAAGTTGGAAAGATAATTTGCTAACAAATGAAGTGTTAGTCATAAAAAGTTGTCTGTGCTCATCTGTTAGAGTTGTAAGGCTCTATGGGCTGTTATTTTTAAACACCTGAATACTCAAAAAGTCATAGTATAGCTTAAAAATAAGAGTAAGTCCTGCAATATTATACACCTATTCAGTTTGTATGCATTCTTTGACCTTTTGTGTTTATCGATGCAGGGTTGATCTTTTACCAGTCTGTTTATATGCCTTTGGTAAACTTCATCTATATTTGATGACTATGGCTGCATAACCCCCTGCTTTGACATGGCAAACCTTGTACCACCTGCAAGAACAACCAACTCATCAGGCACCAGACCACCAGCACACTCCACAGAGAGGGATCTGCAGGTGTCCATTAACCATTGAACAAAAACCAGGCCCACAAGCTCAGCTTTGTATTGTGATGTTAGCTAGATCTCATCCAAACTTTTGCTCAGTGTTCAAAAATTACATGCCAATTTGACTACTTGAATCTCAATATCTTGAGCAGAATGCTTTCTGTATCATTCCAGAAGGCAAGGGGACACAACCAACTGATGTAAAACACTTTGTCATCACAGTTGCAATTAGCTTGAATTTGAATTTAAACCACTCTCTTATAGTACGTACAGCAGATTAACAATAAAATGGTTTTAGTTGAGTAACTTGTACTGACACAGATATTAGAGGATACTGCTGTCATTTCACAAAACAATCCTCCTTTATGTTACTTTGCAATTTGATAAGAAATACTTCACCATTCCAATTTAAGACTTATTCCTCTCATGTATCTTTGACAGACAGCGTAATCGCTCACCTGTGCTAAGAGTAAATGAAGCTATGCTCAACCTCCATGCTGTTGAACTACCATATCACTTGCCTACAACATATTTAATATATTTTTCACTCCTGTTAATGACAGGGTTAAATTTACGTCAGAGCTGTCCAGGCTATCAATATGTGAAGATGTCATCAAAATAAACTTTTTTCCTATAGTTTAGTACAACAAAATGGAATTAATTAAATTACATTGAAATGGTCAGTTTAGGTTTTGTAACAACAGATTTCTCAAATTTATATATTTTTGTTTCCAGTAGTATGAAATACCTGTCAATATATACTTAATACAGTGTTACATAAAAATTAACATTTTTACATGATAGAATACAAAAAGGTGGGAAATAAAATTCTCAACTATTTTATGCCATGTACAACCACTTACTTTTTTAAATTTATATGTCTGCCTTCAAATTACATAGCCCATGTTCTAAGTTGCATAATCAAAGCCAGATGTACAAAGAACTTACTTTTCATTTAGCTCTTTCTTAGAAATTAGTTCAGATATTAGCAACTTTCCTCTTGTTAATGAACATACTCCTCTATGTTGAAGTACAACAGTATGAACATACTCTTTCACTTTCTTCTGTGGACATTTCATTTTGATTCTTGAAAAACAAAGATCACTTTCAGTTCCAGAGGAAGATATTAGGCACTCAGAGGGTATTGGTCAGGGGTCTAAAGCAATATAATTATTTTTAAAAACTCTAATCACTGAATTTCAGGCATTTCCTTATCGAAGTGGCAAATACACTGAACAACTGACTGAATTCTTCAGGTCACACAAAAAAAGAGCTATGCAATGTATTTGCTAAAAAAGGAAGTATTTGGGAGAGTTGGGTGGGAAGAACCTACCAAGAGAACAGGAGTCAACAACAGATGGTAGATAAAGGAGGAAATAATCCATAAAACCTATTTGCATAAACAAAACAAGACATACTTTTTCCTGCAGAAGCACATTTCTTGCTAGACAAAACATTGGTGTTTTAGCTGTGGTAGAAAACTAACAAAACTAAACCAAACAAGCCTGACATTAAGGTGCTAAGTGCAACCTGGATTCAGAGTCTGTCCTGCAGAATATGTATAAGAGAAAAATACTACTTTATGCTGAGTAACCATATCTTGTAAACACATCCTCAAAGTAAAAGTGAAACAAAAAAATATTTCAGAAAGTTTTTATAAACCCCATCATTCCTGTCAAGTAGTTACAAAGACAGGAGCAGAAAAAAAGATGTGTCTCGGGACACCAGGACCTGATCAACCCTTTGCTGTACTGCAGATATGAGCAATAAGGAAGAAATTTCCCCTAAACTCTCATAACAGATAGTAGTAGTAATGAGTCTACACTACTTCAATGTAAAAAAAATAAAAAAAAATGACTGAACAAGTACTATTTGGTAATTTAGCAAATAGACGTCTCAGAACATTAATAAGTCTAAAAGTCCTACTCCTATTTTTTGCTGGCAGTTTAGCAAAGCTATATATTTCTAATAAAAGGAAAGTTCTTTGATTATCAAAGACAATTTATTTTTGGAAAGGCTAAAAACCTGACACAGAATGATCATACCCTCATGTTTTAAGTAGCAGATTACAATATTACCCACATAATGATACAAGTGGTTCTTTTTTTAAGGGAAGTCCATGACCTGAAGCAAAGGTGAGTGAGAAAATACAGGTCAAGAGGGGGAGCACAGGAGAGGGAGTAGATTGCAACAGCCTGGCTGCCACTACAGAGACCTCTGGGAGCTCTACACTTGCCCCTGGGGAGGGCAGAGGCACGTGGGAAATATTACACTTGTCAAGGTTGAAGACCAGGTTGTCTGGGATAAAATTGTTATAAAAACAAGACAAAAACTGGCAAGTAACAATTATGTAGGAGCGGCTAAGCTCCCCCAGCTTCCTTAGGACCAGTGCAGGGGATGCACTGAACTGAAAGCAGAAGGTAAGCATAGTTTGAAGGGGAAATGCATCACTCCTCTGCACAGCTGCTAGTTAAAGCAGGTATGACCTGCTCTGCTCTAAGCTGGTGCAGCCTCACCTCAAGTCCTGTGTGCAGCTTCTGACACCACAATATAAAAAAGACATTAAGCTATAGACAGTGTGCAAAGGAAGGCAACAAAGATGGTGAAAAGCCTTGAGGGGAAGACATATGAGAAGTGACTGAGGTCACTTCGTCTGTTCTGCCTGGAGAAGAGGAGACTGAGGGGAGACCTCATTGCAGTTACACCTTCTTTAGCAGGGAAGAGGAGAGGCAGGCACTGATCTCTGCTCTGAGTGACCAGTGACAGGACCTGAGGCAATGGCCAGGGGAGGTTTAGGTTGGATATCAAGAAAGGATTCTTTATCCAGGGGTTGGCTAGGCACTGGAACAGGCTCCCCAGGGAAGTGGTCATTGGCACCAAGCCTGACAGAGTTCAAGAGGCATTTAAACAATGCTTTCAGGCACATGGCACCATTCTTCGGGTCCTGTGCAGGGCCAGAAGTTGGACTAGATAATACTGATGGGTCCCTTCTAGCTCAGCTTATTCTGTAATTCTATGATTCTATGGGTAACTGGGCTAGCAAGGATGGAAACATCAACCATTTGCTAGTTATGCTAGACAGTAGTCATGCTCACAATACCATCTAACACATGCTCAAATAAATTACAGAAAATCTAAAATAGTTTTTTGAAATAAAAAGACCCAAAGAATAGTTGATACAGTCACTAATATCAGACAAGGGTCCACACTTTCAAGCCACATCATACAAAGAAACTAGAAAGAGTATCCCTACAGTCTATGTCAAACAGGGCCAGATCTCCTGGCTTGCTCACCTGTATGACAACTGAATCTGTCATCTCACTCCTCCCCATGAAAACAAAACAGTCTGCACCAAGACAAAGTCATGCAAGCCCGAGTTTAAAAAGAACCTTTCCCAACTTGGAAAAGAAACAAATTAAACCCATATGTTACATGTGAATCAAGTGTTTCCATAAGCAGCTGAAAGAGTAAAATTTGGTTTTCTGGGTCCTGCACTGAATCTTTGTTACAGAGGTGAACTTGTTTTTCAGAAGAAGGCTCAGAGATGTTGAAGTTGGACAAGAGTCAGAAGTTATTGCTAGTAGGGCACACAGGAAGGCTCACAAATGCAGAAAACACCATCACACTAGCTTTGTTTTCTTGGGAAACCACATTCAAAAACAATTCCTCAAAGGACATTTATTTTAAAGCAAAACCTCGCTTGTGACATGACAACAATAAATAATCACATATTTTAATAATGAGAGTTCACACCACATTCCTGGGACAAAAATCTAAAATCCTGTTCCATGGAATAGAAAATGTGAAGGAAAAAAATCTTGCTGCAATTTTATAAGGCACTGAGGCATTTTTAAGGCTGAATTAGTTTCTAATTTAGAATTAAATACTGGTAATAGAGGAAGCACTGAGATTCATAACTGGTTTGGTACCCCAGAACCCAACTCTCATAAATTAATTAATCTGAAACTCATACTGTCCTCCCAGTACTATGTTAAAGAAGACTGTACAGGAAAAAAAAGGTGTTCAAACAAGAAGTGGCTCTTCCATGACCTCAGCTGTTCAACTGATTGCCATGAGCTCCTGTGCAGGACCTGAGAACTTCACTATCATACTTCCTGTATTAAATCTCCAGTCACATTGGGTTCAGAGAAGAAAGCAAAATTCTATCACAATACTAATAATACTAATACTACTACTAATAATAGATCACTCTATAATAATATAATAATCATGATAGATAAATAATCTATCATGATTTTAGTCTATAAAAATCATGTCTTATTTAGCATACAACAGTAGGAAAATTAAAAAACTTATAATAGTATTGTCAAAAGCTTTTTACTTAGTAACAGTATTTGGAAATTTTACAGCAATTATTTCAAAAACTGAGATTGTGGGAGTCTTGGCTACAAAAAAAAAGAAAAATATCATTCCCTACTGGCTGGAGAAAATTCCTAGATTTAATTTTTTTTTTTTTTTTTTGGTTTTGAAGTACATTTCAACTGTTATTTGAATACTTTTATTTCATCTTCTTTATTACCTTACTGCAGAGAACAATCTTTTCAACCTAAAATAAAGTACTGGGATTTTTTAGAGGTGTAGCATTAAACTGACAAGTTCACACAACATATTGCAGTTTCAACAAAAGATTTCTTCCTATGCAAACAAAAACTTTTCAACATAATAATTTGGTGGACTTTTTCAAGTTTTTTCAAGACCAAAGCTACTCAAGTTTCTTGACCACCATACCTAAATACAGAAGTCAAGCTGGATGAAAAACTAGTATGCAGCAGGTGCAATGACCCAACCAAAAAGACATCTGCCACTAGCACGTTAACAGATACTATTAACTCAGAAGCTGCAAACAACAGTGTTAGAGCACAGACTGGCATGGCTAGAAATTATTTCCAAATTGCCTAATCAATCTATTAAAAGGTCTCATAAACAAAATAGTTGACAGTATTGTCTTATAATACTTACAAAAATATTAAGACTGGTAAAATATAGACTGCTGTTGGTTTTAATGTTTAATAATCCAAAATATATTTAATATTGTTTAAGCCCTAATCCATTTTTTTCTAGATCACAGGAACCAAAAGAAGTTTCTGCTACAGATTTTTATGTCATCCTTAATATCAGTCAGATGCTGTTGTCAAAGATAACAGCCATTAACCAAGAGGATGTGCCTATGTAAGCACAGGCAAGCTCAAAACCCTACAGTAGCAATAACAACCCCTCCAAAATACAGAAACAAAGATAAGGAATTATCCAGTAGTTACAATCTGATGACCTTGTGGTCGTAGGGGAGAAAAAAGGCCTGTACTGGTCCTTAGACAGCATCATCATTCTTCTAACAGGAGGGGAGGCAGTCACTCAGTAACAAGAGTAACAATTTTTCCTGCTCCTCATGGCAAGTGCCGTAACACCAGCAATTTCTTTAAGAATGTGTTTTGAGGAACAGAGTATGACATATTGAAAATATGAGAATCCAGGTTTCTTTCAAGATGTCATAAGAAACATACCACCTCAAGTGTTAAGCATCTTGCTCACCTAGCATTATTGTTCTTCTTACTGGAAATGAGATTCAATTATATGTTAAGAAAAGCTTATGGGCTGATTTTCTAAAGCAAGCAGCTTGCAACTTGAGACAAAGAAATGAGTGCTCAAGTGAAAAGGACTTAATAAAGGTCAAAGGTTCAGATAAATTCCGCCTTTTGGCAAAAGCATTAGGTGTATTAAAAAGTATTCAAAGGGACTTCAGTCACTTTTATGCTCAAGTCAGATCAGTTTGTAGTATTAAACACATCTGTTCTAGTATCTTTAGTAACTATGTTTACATAACAAGCATTCTCTGTCACAGAATATTATAAAACTAGTATTACTTATTCAAGGATCTGAATTCCCTAGGAAATTATGTGGGGCCAAACAGTATTATACAGTTTTTCATGAGTGTTTATGGCAGAACTTCAACTACTTTCCTGTTAATGAAGTGTCCAGAGTGTTTTTTTTTTCCATGTTTATCTTAAAAACAATAATTTTCAGAAATTAGAAACATGTGACAATAACAACTTCTGCATACTGCCAGAAGCTAAATGCAGTCTTTATAATGAGAAAGATTAATAATAATTTATGTCCCAGTAAATCAGTTAGATTCACAAAACAAGAATCTTTCCACCAGCAGCACTGAAAATGCTGAAGACTCTAGCAAACAGCCTCTCCCAGCTCAAAGAACCAGAGAACACCTGCTCTGCAAAACAGTCAACACAGTACTTTTTTCGAGTTCAAAGTCTTACCAAATAGTAAGTACTGACTTTCTTAGAGGTGGTAAGATGTCCATACTCTGACCTCTTCCTCAGGAATAGCAATAAATAAAATTTTATTAGACATCCTAAATTCACAGAGTAGTCACTAGTGTAATTTAGGGGTTGACAAGTAGGTTCAAATTTTCACTGTAGGCAAAACTCATTCTACATTTCAGCTTAGAAACGGAATATCCACTATATAAGACTTATACATAATTCTATACACATGCAAAGAGTATCATGAGGATATCTGCACACATTTTTTTCTTAGCAGAAGTAGCAATGTTCACTATGTTCAGGCCTGCTGACCATACTTATCTCAGTCTCCATAGCAATGCAAAAAAGCTCTCTTCAAAACAGCTTTTCCTTCAAAAAATAACCTGTCTTTTCGTATCTCCAATTTGAACTACACACACACACAGTTCAATATGCAGCACATTTAAATGATGGTATATAGGGAAGCTCAGACAACATGGGTACTACAGGGAGTAACCTAGGCAGTTCTTAAACTCACCTCCAAGTTTTGCTGCGTCACCTACAGATGATACAAAAGCAAGTATTTTATTTGTAGACGAGGGAGGCAAGAGAAAGGATTCATTACAGTTTGCCAGATCTTTTCCATAGAAGTTTTGCTTTTTGGGTTTTTTTTGTAGGTTTGCTTGTTTGGGAGGTGAGTCCACAGGTGTCAAATCTTTAAACATCTCTAAAAGACAATGGACAAAACCAAGAAACTGCTGACCTTCCAAGCATAGCAAACTGTGGTTGAACATAGCAGCACATGGCTACAGAGCACACTGTGGGGCTGGGGACTGCAGAAGGCAGCCCAGTGCCATGTGCTGGGCAGTCTCTGTGCTGACAGTGCTGCCTGTAGCTGAGCTCTGCGAGAAGACTATTCATTAATTTGGCTGTCACTGCCATCTGCTAGCTCCTTCCCTGGTATGTCAGAGCCCTGTAACATTCTGGCATAACTGCTTGAGCAACTATTTGTTTAAATAGTTCAGTTACTATTGCTTGGGCTAGCTTCAACATCAATAGTATAGTTTTTAAATTATATTTTTGCAAAATTTTAAGCCTAGAGAGGATATGGGAGTAATGAGCAACCACATGGGTTATGTGGTAGATGCTAATTTGCAGCAGGGGCAGTGTCAGGGAATTCTGGAGGAGAGGGGCAGAGTTAGCAGAGTGAGATGGGGTAGCTGGAAATACTATCTCTGCTCAGCTGTAGAAGAGGATCAGCACCCAGAGACAGCGAAGAGGAAGGGGGAGGAAGGCAAAAGCTGAAGACCATTGGCATGTACCAGCAGCAACCCAGCACTGATAGCACAGCTGAACGCCTTCAGAATTGGGCCAGGCATAGAGCTGGGATCCTCAGAAGGGCTGCCTGCAGCCCCTACAAGTCCTACTACCACAAGCCATTCAGTTTGCTGAACACCAGAGTAGTTTGTGGCTGATAACATCAAAGATCCATTATTTTGTTAGTCCCCGTGCTCATGAGGAACCAGCAGCTGATTTCCATCATCAAGCACAAAACCACACTATTAGTGCCTCCGTTGAGAGAGACCTGGGCAACTCAAGTGACAAACGCTTTCCTGTTTGCTGGCTATTGCATTTAATACAGCACTTTACAAGTATGATCTAATATATTGTGAGAATTGGGACATAGTGTTACTATGGTTATAACCTCCCTTGCTTTCTTCCCCTTGCAGGCAACAAATTAAAAGTAGAGCAGGAAATATTGTTCACAGATATTAACTGGTCCAATTCTGGATTGTCTTTACATAATTCTTTCTCCATCATCAATGAAGGTTTAATTAAAGTTAGGAGAAAACAATTTATCACGGGTACATAAACTGGGGGATAAGCTTATTTTTGCTAATTGAGATGGAAAATTGAGGCCAAATTCCCACCTCAGGCTGCTTACTATGTAGCCTGCCAATCTTTTAACACTATTACAATTAGATTTATACTACCTCGCCAGACAAAATACACAAGGAATTAACTGGAATGATTACAAATGGATACTTTTCTCCCTTTTTGCTTTAAAAACCAAGTTACCCAGTTGTCAGAACCATATTCAAAATGGAACATCTACCAAGAGCTTTATATGGCCCTCATAATTTCTGTTCACTTATCTGAAACCAATCAGAATGAGTAGAAGTCTATTTATGAATATGGCTGAGATGTATTTTAATCCATAAATAATACATGAAACTACCTAGGGAAGATTTTAAAAGGGGGTTCATTGACATGGGCAAGAAATTTTGTACATGTAAGTAGAAATAGTTGAAAACAATGCAATTTTCTTTGGATAAAAGATCATTCTATTGTCCAGTATAAGTATTTTAAGAAAACCAAAGAGATTGAAAGTATTGGCTCGACTTAGAAATTATGACACTGAACAAATCAAAGTCAAAAAAATAGAAGCCCAAAACAATACTGGGAGATGAGAGGTCTGGTCAGGTTTTAGACAGTCTATCCAAACAGCTGGAAAAGATGTAGATTCTCTGAGGGAAATTTGTAATGTATTTGACTCATGTTTTTGTGGAGCTGTGGATTATCCTAAGGGGTTTGAAAGAAGGAACATATGCCAAAAAGTTACAAACATTATCTGGAAAATGGTAGTATTTTAGTAGTTTTCCAATATAGCCAGCAATAGAAATTAAAGTTTAAAAATAATGAAAGAAAAAGTAAAATAACAATTGGTGGGGTGGTCAAAATGAGAGATTATGTATTGATGAAGGGGATTCTTCTGCTTTGTTTTCACAAAATACAAATAGATTCATGTTTCAAAAAAACTAAGCTTCCTTTAAAAAACATGTTCTGAGGATTAAATTTTTTAAAATATTATGAATTCCCTTCTAATTTTTTGCAATTTTTTCATCCCTTAAAATGACAGAACAGAAATAAAATGCATCATTAATATAACTCTTACTGGCTTGCTTTTTCAAGTCACATATGTACTACTCTCTGTAAGTGACAGACTACCCTTAACATGTGTAATACTGTCTCCTCGAGTAAATCTGTTTTATAATGATTATGACTTTACAAACTATTTATTTTTAGAGATTTGCAATATGCTTCCTCTCACCATTTTCAAGTACTTCATAAAACTGGTAATTATGGAGATATTTTGTGTCTTCGCATGATTACATCTTCTCATGTTAGAAGCCAGTTTCATGTAATTAAAGATGGAGCTGAAATGGCTTACAGTGTCACTTTTCCAGACAAAGGTTGCTATCTTCCCTGAAATCTGTCAAACCCAGACAACTAGGGTGTGTCTTCTTACTAATTACTAATAATTTACTAATTACTGTATCAGTAATTAAAGTAAATATTCAGAAATTAGTCCAAGTAACTGCTTCCTGTCTCAATTAAAAGGTTTAGAGTTTTTTATTTCTAATTCAGTGACTCAGCATTTAACATTTGGGAGGGGTACTAGGTACTTGTGGAAGAATAATGCAGAATTTGAAAATCTTGCAAAAGAATTCAATTGATAGGGGCTAGTGACAGACAAGTCTCTGTAAAAGGGTGTGGGTAGTGCAATGACAGGTGGGGAGAAATATGATGGGCACTCGGGGCTTGGCGTGGGACATCATGTCACAGCAGGGTCCCTGAATGCAGGGCCCTGGGGGGGGTGACACACACCTCCTTAAGTTGCACAGGTATCACAGACTCACACATCAATGGAGCTGACAATTAAAATACACCATTTCCCAAACTACTGTGTCCAGGCTGATGGGAGTTACAGAGAGCAAGTGAGACTGTGACATGGAAGTGGCAAGCGGCACCAAGAATGCATTTGGAGTGATTAATAAGCTATTTCACTCTTCTCAGCACAAGAAACTTGATGAATCTCAATATGCCAGAGCAAGATGCAAATTATTTCTGAGTCAGGCAAGTAATGTGTTCCTTAAATTACCAATCAAACTGAAGCCAGCTTTGAACACAAGACGTTTTGATCCCCTTCTTCTGTGGGAAGCCTCCA
This sequence comes from Poecile atricapillus, assembly GCF_030490865.1. Lineage (NCBI taxonomy): Eukaryota > Metazoa > Chordata > Aves > Passeriformes > Paridae > Poecile > Poecile atricapillus. The sequence continues at coordinate 129,260,836 of NC_081289.1, read as the reverse complement.
GCTGCACCTTATAGATGGACTGCTGGTGATTCTACACTGTGGGTACATGTTGGTGCTTCTCCACCTGGGGTTCCTGGCACAGGAGGGATTCGCAGGTGTAGCTAACTAAACCTGCTCTTCATTGGTAGACTCATACTGGTGGACTAACCAGACATGTGGCCCAAAGACCAAAGCATCATTGGGAACAAATGAGCAGTACCAACCCTGAGTAAAATTCAGAGAGTTGAGCAGATGGAAGGAGGTTGTAAGAGCCTAATTCTGTTCCCAGAAAAATTCAGAAGTGTTTCTGACATTAATTTTTGTTTGGAGGACACAGTTCTGCAGAAGAATAATCAAGTTCAAATTGTTTGCAAGCTTAACAGTTTTAAGGCTGAATGATGAACACATCCAAACCTTCAGGGAAAAATCCTGCTTGCTCTTTTAGTCCAAAAATGACAATTAGATTTTAAGCGGCACAGTTGAGCAGATCCAAACACCAGTTTAAGATTCAGTCCAGAATCTAGAATATAGCAGCCAACAGAGAAGCATCTGGGGACATCCTGATCAGACCAAAGAATTTATAACACAAATCCAGTATTTATTTAATAATCATAATAGATGTACCAAAACACATTAATATAAAGGGCATAAAAGTAATTGCATTTACCCAGATACAAAATTCTAACCAAATTCTACTTCAAAACCATTGCATTTGAGAAGGTCTGAAACTGGGTTTTCACTTCACCTTGAAAAATTACCAATCAAGGAGCAGAATTTTAATTTTCATTAGATTTTGAGTAAAAACCAGACCTTTGTATATACTTAAAAATCACAGTTTAATGTTTTTTTTCTAGCACCCAAATAAAGAAATGCAGATTCACAAATGAAATCATTAAAATATTTTTCCTGTGTTTTTGATTTAAATGGTATCTCAGCGTTGGATCTGTTACAGAAGCAGAGGCAGTCTTTTTAAGATGTGCTTAAATGCTCATGCACAAATATTTCTCCATTTCAGTAATCAGACCGGTCTGTTTTAAGACAATAAGACGTGACAGGTAGCACATTTGCAGGAGATCAGTGATTCCCTTGGTTGCTCTGCAAGATGCAGTCTAAAGGCATAGTGACATCAACCAGCCAAGAAGTGCAGTAATCCCCTGGGACTAGCTGTCATGTCTCATTGTCCTTATGAAAGAAAAATGGTAAACAAGGAAGCCAGTCTGCAATTATGAATTTATGGATGTTTGTTAATGAGTATCTCAGACCTAGTCAGACAGCTCCTTTTGGAGTATTTTTCAAATTTCACAGGCTGTTTCAGAATGGTCCTTCAAAACTGATTAAAAATGCCACCATCATTAGATTATGTGAGAAAAAAATCCACATAAAAATGTTAACACAAATATACTTCGAAAGCCAGGGGAACACATCCCCCCTCTAAGTTTCAGGCATCAGTTCTTCCAAGTGAACAAATAATCCAGGGATGAAAAAGAAAAAAAAAAAAAAAAAAGGGGAGGGAGAAAAGGATTTAATGCATAATAGTACAAAAAAGAATGACCCAAGAAGACTTCAAGGACAAAATTTAATATATTTCTGGTTTAAGCCATACAGACAAAAATGAAATATCAGAAATCATATATTATGATTTATGCTAAAGGAATCCTTCAGAAAAATTGCCAGACAATTACACAAAAAGATAATGAGGATAAGATGACACAATTTGAATACAGATCACTCAGACACCCTCTCGGCCATTTAGTAATTCCAGACAGACAACTTGCAGCAAAATCAGGGAAATCACCCAGATTAAAAAAAAAAGTCTTCTTAAAAAATCTCTTTTTCTTAATATTATATAAAGTATTATTAGAAAAATAGAATGTAACAAGAGCAGGAAAATATTAAGAGGGAGGAACGCTGCTGATTTATAATGAGTATTGGTACCAGACAGGGGAGTAGGGTTGGGATGGCAGTGGATAAGCAGTTCATAAAAGTGTCTTGGGCTACAGGTCATATACAATATAACACAATATCTTTTTTATGGGAGAGATTTACTTGCATGTCTGCTTAATGCTTTGCTGCATGCCTGGGTATACAAATGATCCTTCCGAGAGGTACAGTGCTGTTTCATATATGGTGTTTAACAGTATCCAGGCACCAGTCTGCAGCTGGAGTTTTATAATTGATCAGAACATATTTTCCCCGAATAAAACTAATTTTTCCACAATTTGTCGAACAACAAAGGCAAACATACACTGAACTACCTGACAAAGCCTTAAGAGCAGTCTGTAAATGAAAAAGAGATGCAGATAACAGAACAGTGCTTACTGCCAACAGCTGAGATCTAAGTTAACAAGTTTTGTCTGAAGTCACATTTCCTCTTACTGCATTGGGGAAACCCATTGCTACTCATCCATTCGACACATTTGCCTTCTTGCAAATTAACCCAGGTGCTGCACATTGCACAGCTCAAACTATTTTCTGAGCAGTATGCTAGCAAGCTCATAGAGATGAAGCCATTCTGATTTAAGGACAGAAGCAGCTCTGTGTTCGGCATATGACTTCAAAAGGTGGTAAGAGAGGGAGAGCATGGCATTGTGGTTGCAATATATTTCTACTCACCAGTGAACCCTCTCTCCCTAAGCGCATCTCTGCAGACTCTCCATCTAACAGACACACCCAAAGGCTGAGCAGAGCTCAGTTGGAGTGCTGGTGTCCTAGCTCAAGCAATTGAAGCGACTTTGATAGAGCCACAGAAGCGAGTGAAAATGAGAGACTGAGCTTCATGTAGCAGTCTTGCAAGTCTCCAATGTGCATTATTTCACACGTTCAGGTCACCAAAGTGGCCACTGCTTCAGCTCAGCATGTCACAAATCCTTGTCACCAACTGATTCGGAAGCACTATTGCCCACACAGTTTAAAGACATAGGGCATGGTGCTTTTCCACATGTATTCACATTTAGACATTTCTGTAGCAATATAAAAATTATCTGATCAAAACATAAATATTTCTATGCATCACTAATCTAAATGACCTGAAGAGGAGACTGATCAAGTTTCTAAAATGATCTTAATTATATAATCATGGCAAACTCAAAGAAAAAAGATATTTGGAGCATTTCATGTGCAATTACATGGATTATGATTAAAACAAATGAAGGAACTAAGGCTAAAAATACTAATAACATATATTTTAGAATTAAAAAAATGAATGATCCTAAACAGCACTAAAGATCTTACATTTGAGTAAGTGACACCATTTTATCTAGGTTCAAGATATCCTAGAAGATTAACAAAATAAGGATGCTGGTTTATAATGCTTGAACATGACATGTCCCAGCTCTTGCACAGCACTTGATGTAGGTACAAAGAGCTTTTCTTTTTCACACCTCAGATATAAACGGAACCAAGGAAAATGAGATACCTTCTTGTTCAACAGTTGTATCTGTAGTTCCTGTGCTGCAGATGTTTCTACTGTCATTACATACTCTCATTTGAGCAAGATAAAACAGTAAATTATATATACTTTAGTATATGTCAGCTTAAAGAAAAGGTTAGCTTAAACTGTCTTCATCGGTAGATTACACCAGCACATTTTACTTTGCTCCAAAAATAAAGAGGAGCACTTGCAGTGCTGGATATGTCATTGCAGTTTAGGGCCAGTAATCAGTGCTTTGTGGGGTAACTTCTCAAAGAGCTTACAGCTGCTCTCCGAAAAACCTGACTTGGCTGCATTTTAATTTTGGTTGTTGCAATTTTATTTTCAAGTTGAAGACAAAAAGATAGATGGTCTTTTTTTGCTACAACAAACACACCATCTTCTCTTGGTAGCAGGGAACAAAGCTACATAGAGATACCTGCTATTGTAAAAAAAAAAATAAATTAAAGAAAAATTAATAGTATCATTCCCAAAGGGAGTTATAATAAGTATTCCTATCAGGTGACTTATGAGTCCAGGATTTTAGAAAAATTAAGAGTCTGCAGCAGCTAATGTAAAACCTTTTTTTCCCAGGGCATCAATATTTCTCCCTTTTCTCATATCTCCAATACATTTTCTTGAACTGCTGGTATCTGCTTTACTACCAGCTCCCAGAGATCTTGGGCAAGAGTCATTCATAGTCTGAGTGGATTTTTAGAGTGGGAGTGGATGTTTTACTGTGGGGCTTCCTGTTTTATAAAGATTAGTTCACTTGGACAAGGACCTACAACAGTAAATGCACAGTGTACACACTCAAGTTTGTACTGGCTTGAAACAATCGTATAGTTAAAGAGTTACCAGAATCCTAGCATTGGCATTTTTTCCCTCTCAGAACAGGCAAAATTCTTGTGAACAGTAGGAGCCGTACACTGTCAAATCTTCCTATCTAAATCAAAACCTTTATTCCTAACTTGAAGGATGATGAACAACTTGTTGAAGGCATATGACTACAGAATTGACACAAACCTTATAGGGAAAACCTGCCCCTACAGTTTTTGATCACTTTGACTTAATCAAGCTACAGAGAATGCTCTTGTCGGTGATCAGCACAGTCTTTGCAGACACAGTGCATCCTAAGAACAAATGCAGAATTACCAAATGGAAACTTGATTTGTGACATGCTGAGCTGAAGTCAGCAGAAACTTGAGCATTAGCAGGAGGCATCAGTATGTCTCTGAGCCACAACAAGGGAGGATTTTGCTCTTTCCCTAAAGAGACTTCTCTCTTGAGCACAGTTCCCACCTGTGAACAAAATGTATAATCTCTTCATAGGTTTCTAAGTGCTTGTCAGGACATTTCTACTCTGTGAGTTCAGGCCGCAAGAGCAAGAGACCAAATCCCTATATATTGAGAACACAGCCAGAGCATTTAACTACCCAGACCATGCAGCTTGGCTGCTGCTATAGCACTGTTCACAGAGTAAAAGTGAGGGAAGCAAAGGGTTCTCATTTCACATCCCGCCCTCACTCTTGTTTGGAAGAAAGGGATGATAGCATAATGATTCCCAAATGTCTTAAAGAAGGAAATGTAACAGTGTCCTAAATTTCCCAATAATTCAAGCATCAGATTACTTCAACTCTAATCGCCATTTCTATTTTATAACCAAACCTGTAACTTAATAGCAGTGAAACCGCACAGAACATAAACTGAGAAGAATGTTGATATTTAAAAAAATATAAGCAAGTAAAGTATAATCTGATTTGGTTGGGGTTTTTTTGTTTCTCTTTTCCTTTGTAATTTTTAAAAAGGCCAGTTTAGTTTCCATGAGTGTATTTCTTTTGCAAAAATTGATTCTACAGATGTTTATGAATTTAGAAAAGTAAAGCAAGAGTGTTGCAAATCAGTCTTGGGAAAAATCATCACAGACTGCTTTCATCAACTGCAACACAGAAACACTTTAATACTGACCCTTCACCAACTATAAACTATAGGAAGTATCTAGTGCATTAGCTGTTTCCTGCTGGTACCTAAAGTTTAAACATTTGTGCACAGAATGAGAACTTGACAGTCAGCTGACTACAAATATTGGTTTGGGGTAGATTGCTTTGGTTGTAGTAATGCTATTAAACCTATTAGTTTTTACGAACATTACCATAATATTTAGTATATTTGAATCGCTTTTTTTTAATCCAAGAAAGTCAGCAGCTTACTACCACTGGCGGTTAAAATGATGCTAGTCTCAGTGGCAGCCTGCCTAACCTCAACATCATTGAGGTTCATTGCAGCAAGCAAGCCACTAAATCTCCTCAGTGTCCAGTGGGGACAATCAGAATTGTGCTGATTGAGAGGAATCTACAAAAAGGATACAAAAGGGTCACCACACCTAAACAAACATTGTGGCTGAAGGCAATTTCAAACTTTATATGTTTTGTAAACTAGAGAGACTTCTTTTTCCAAGGAAAAGTAAAATGAGATTCAAGTCTTCCCATTTATTTTCTCCTAAATCATCTGGTTTTCTAGTATTTATTCTTTACACTCTGCCAAGCAATATTATAATTTACAGAAGTTTTTGCTGATAGAAAAAAACCTGGAAGCCCTCTCCAATGCCAAGCGACAGCAGTTTAGAGTGTTTAACTGGTGAGTAATGCACTGATGAAATACTGCAATGCAAATTTTTTTCAAAATATTTAGGACTTAGAGATTACTTGCGGAAATGGTAATGTTTCCTAACAAATCAAGTGTTTCAAGAACAGACCACCCAAATGTATTATCATAAAAAGAAGTCAGTTACTTAATTACATAAAAGAATGACACATTTCTACTTTACTTCTCTATTTTACATTTTTTAATTCTTTTTTTACAAAATGTATCCTCTCTAGAAAGTAAAAGATTTACAACAGGAAGTGGGTTGAATTAATTTGCTAGTAACCAACTTCCTTGTGTTCCAATTACTTTGGAAATAGTTTAGCTTGAACCACAATACTGTACATACAGCAGAAGGGAATGAAAATACTACCCCTTTTCCGCATCTGAAATGGCTTTACTTAGACCACCTACACTGACTTAAACCATGCACACTCTCAAATAAATTTAAAAATCATAGAATCATAGACTTGTTTAGGTTGGAAAAGACCTTCAAGATCATTGAGTACAACCACTAACCTAGCACTGTCAAGTCCACCACTTATGGACCACTTCTCCAGTGCTTCACAACCACTTAGGTACAGAATTTTTTCCTAGTATCCAATCTAAACCTCCCCTGGCACAACTTTGAGGGCATTTCCTATCATCCTGTCACTTGTTATCTGGGAGAAGAGGCAAACCCCCACCTCACTTCAACCTCTTCTCAGGCAGTTGTGGAGAGTGATAAGGTGACCCCTGAGCCTCCTTTTCTCCAGGCTAAACACCCCCAGCTCCCTCAGCTGCTCCTCACAGCACTTGTGCTCCAGACCCTGCCCCAGCTCCCCTGCCCTTCTCTGGACTCACTCCAGCCCCTCAGTGTCTTTCCTGCACTCAGGGCCCAGAACTGGACACAGCACTCGAGGTGTGGCCTCACCAGTGCCCAGGACAGGGGGACAATCCCTGCCCTGCTCCTGCTGGCCACACTATTGCTGAGCCAGGCCAGGATGCCACTGGCCTTCTTGGCCACCTGGGCACACCCTGGTTCATGTTCAGCCACTGTTGACCAGCACTTCCAGCCACTTTGTTCCAAAATTGTAGTGCTACCTGAGGTGCTCTGACTGAAGCACTGGACCTGGCACTTGGCCTTGTTGAACCTCAAACTCACCGTATTAGGGCAGCCTGTCCAGATCCCTCTGCAGAGGCTTCCTGCTGTCCAGCAGATCAACACTGTCACCCAACTTGTTGTCTGGTACAAAGTGACTGAGGATGCACCTGATCCCCTCACTCAGATCATTGATAAAGAAGTTAAACAGGTCTTGCCACTGAGCCCTGGGGAACCCCACTAGTGACCAGCTGGATGTAACGCCATTCATCACCACCCTCTGGGCCTGGCCATCTGGACAGTTTTTCACCCAGCGCAAAGTGCACCTGTCCAAGTCACAAGAAGCCAGCTTCTCCAGGATAGTGAAATGGGGTCAAAGGCTTTGCTGAAATCCAGGTAGACAATATCCACAGCCTTTCCCTCATCCACCAGACAGGTAGACTGGTCACAGAAAAAGATCAGCAAGGATCTCTGGCTAAGCAGAGATCTTCCTTTCCTAAACCCATTCTGCCTGGGCCCGATACCTGGCATATCCTGTACATGCTGTGTGATGACAGTCAAATGATCTGCTCCATGAACTTTTCAGCACTGAGGTCAGGATGACAGGCCTTTAGTCCCATAGATCCTCCTTCTAGTCCTTCTTGTAGAGTGGCATTACACTTGTCAGCCTCCGGGAAGGCTGTTTGGGATCTACCCAGTTTGCCAGAACTGCTTGCAAATGATGTAAAGTGGACTGGTGACTACTTCTGCCAGTTCCCTCAGTACCCTTTGGTGGTTCCCATCTGGCCCCATAGTCTTGAGCAAACAACTGATCTTACTATTAAAGACTGAGGAAAAACAGGCCTTAAGTACCATAGCCTTTTCCTCTTCCTTTGTTACTGTGTTTCCTCCTGCAGACAATAAAGAATGGAGATTCTCCTTAGTCCTACTATTTTTGCTAATGTATTTATAGAAACATTCTAAGTGCCTTTTATGTCAGTAGGCAGATTAAGTTCTAGTTGGGCTTCAGGCCTTCCAATTATTTCCCTGCATAACGTCACAACATCCTTGTAGGCCCTCTCAGTTGCCTGCCCCTTCTTCCAAAGGTCATAAACTCTTTTTTTCCCCTGAGCTCCAGCCAAAGCCCTCTGTTCAGTTAGTTTTGTCACCTCCACCACTGGCTCATGCTTCAGCACACTAGAGGGCCTGCTCCTGCGCTTTCAGGATTTCTTCCTTGAACAGTCATCCTGGACTTCTTTGCCGCTCAGGGCTGCTTCCCAAGGGCTCTGACAATTAGGCCCCTTGACAGGATAAAGTCTGCCCTCTGCAAGTCTAGGGTGGCAGTTCTGCTGAACCCCCTCCTTGTCTGTCCAAGAACAGGACAGACAATATATATAACATATATAATTTATATAATTTCATGATAGCTGTGCCTAAGATGGCCTCTGACCACCACATCACCCACCATTCCACTCTGCTTACAAACAGCAGGTCCAGCAGGGCATCTTGCCTCACTGGTGACACAGCAGCTGTGTGAGGAAGTTGTCTTCCGCACACTCCTGGAACTTCCTAGGCTGTTTCCTCTCCACTGTAGGGAGATTTTCAGCATAGAAAGAGAATTTCCAGCAGACATGTGGTAAGTTGAAGCCCCTCACAAGAACAATGGCCAGTGACCACCCCTCACAAGAACTAGGGCCAGAACAGATTCCCAGCAGGATATCTGCCTTGTCATCCTTCCCCCAATCCTTACCCATAAACAGTCAATCCTCTTGTCAGCATTAAGACCTAGACAATCAAAACATTCCCTAAGGTAGAGGGCTACCTCACTGCATCTCCTTCCTTGCCAATCTGTTCCAAAGAGTTTATAGCCCTCTGCTACAGCACTCTAGCCGTCCAAGTCTTTCCACTATGTTTCCATGATGGCAACTATATCATGATTTTTTACTGTGCAAAGACTTCCAGCTCCTCCAGTTGTCCGGTGTTGTGTGCATTGGTGTATCTGTAATTGGACTATTGATCCCACCACCTTTTGGGAGAAAGAAGCCCCACGTCCTTTGTGACCATTTCTAAGGTACTTCCATGGTTTCTAACAGATAAATAAGCCTTGTGCCTGTGCTGCCAAATAGATCTCCATCCTCTACCTCCACTGAGACAGGAGACCAAAGGACTTTGCTAGCATATTGCATTCATTCAACATATTTTATATAACTTCAACTTTTGGTCAAAAACTACTGTATTTCTGCTGTCTGTGCAAAAGTGAGATATTTCTTGAGCTACTTCACAGATTTACAACCGAAAAATATTGTATTTCTCATATTCTCAACTAGTCTTATTTGACAAAACATACAACTAAAGATTGGTTAAGCAATAAAACGTGAATTAGAAATAATTTATGCAAAAATTAATCTGCATGATGATGTAAATAAATGCTTTATTTATGCCAGTCTGCTAACTTCTAGCAGCCAGCAATTCATATCAGGTATTCTACTTTTTAACACAAATAAGCACACAGTTCATATTAAGACTTCATAAGGCCTTCACAAACACTGCCTCAATGCACACATATATTACTAAACCTCACCTTCCTATCTTAATTGTCCTCAAAAGGAGGAAAAATGCATTTGTAAAATGTATGCAGCAATGACATGTCTGAATGTTCATAGTTACCTACCAGAAGAAATATGCCTTAAACATTGGATAGCCTAGTGAATATTAAGCAGACACAAATTGTATTTTTCTATTTGAGAGCAAAGTGCTGAAACAACTACTTTGTACTTCACTACCTATAAGCCATATTGTGTGTTCATCACCATTTTACAGAATAGTAAAGTCTACTAAAGGGACTATCAGTATCTGATGAGAAAGCAATATGCATTGGCAATCCATTAGAAAAGGGTAACAAAAGGACAAAGTATTTAAACAATTGAATTTCACAGCAGATAACTTTAGAGGGTGCCATAAAACGTGCTATATCTGTAAAAACATGAACATACTGAAGGGGAACATGGAATAAAACTGGATCAGAGGTGCTCTGGCAAAGAAAGCAGGGAAAGAATAGGGATTTTGTAAAAGAATTCAGCACTGGTCCTTCTCTTTTTCTGGGCAATTACCCTACATTTCCTTCTGGGACTGTGACAAGACATTTATTTTTTTCTTTTTTCTTTTTTTTGCACAGCAGCCCTACCATTTATTTTAACATATTCAGTGGGTGACTATGTACTTTCCTTGGGTGGCTGCCCCATTGGTGTACTTCTTCTGTGAATATGAATTTCAGAGGATCCTATACCTCATCTGAAACTAATCTACTGTGCAAAGAAACTTCTACTTATCTCCTCACTGAACTAAAACTGTTTAAACCAGATGTGTCAAAGTTATTCTGCAAGAAGGGGCTGAATTCCACATTTAATTATGCCCCATGGAGCAGGTCATAAACCTCATGCTATCACTGACAAACTGTTTTTGATCCCTCTTGAAGAGAAGCTGCTTTGGCCCAATGACTAAACAAAAAAAACCAGATCTATACAAAAATAAAAAATGTTTTAGACTTGCTTTGTAAACATAAGGAAAATAATTGGAGAAGAAAATGGTAATAGATGCTAATGTAGCATTGAATGACCAACAGTATAATGGGACAGAAAACAGCTAGCAGTGTGGAAGTAGAACTAATACATGTTTTCACTTCTTGGGAAGTATCCCATTTGCCTCATTCTGCAACAGAATGATTGGAAGAAGTTTACAGCCTTTCTGTGTTACAGTGCAGTGTGGCTGCACTGTAAAATGGACCTTGGAGACATCCTAGAACAAACACTTCTCTCTGACAGTAAAGGAAGGTACATTGAAAGATGCAGAAATTCACTGATTATGTTTACAAATTCATTGATTATGATGATGAAAGACATCTCTATCCGCCAGCTCTAACAGCACTGTTGTACCACCATTGGGAACAAAAATTTGCAGCTTGGAAATGAGAAAAAAGTGGAAAGGACATGGCTGGCAGAAAAAAATCAAGACGGCTTGTTAAGTCTAATACTTAACTTAAACTTTCTCCATCTTTTCAATCCATGCATCACTAGATTTGTTTGAGAATTTTTCATACCTCTCTACAGTACATAGCTCCTAGCTGATCATCACTGCTTCATACCTTATTTATTGTTGACAGCTTCTCCTAAAATTTGTTGCTTCTTAAATTATTGACCAGTTCAAGTTAAAAAAAGGTCACCATTTTTGCCAATACTGGTGGACTGCATAACTTTGGACTGCTGCTTTTTGAACACTTTCTACAACAAATCATGTGACTTGGACTGGCAGAATTTAAACCCCCCTATGTTTTGAAAACTTACCATATATCTTTCAGAAGCAACAGTAGCTCACTCTTTATACATACACAAATAAAAGACCTTTTTTGTGGATGGGGGCACTCATGCCATCCAGTTTTCTCTCTAGTTTCAGTGTTTTATCCACAAGCTATCATCTGTGACATCCTGCTAACAGCAAAAAGATATATGTTACAAGAATGAGACAGAAAAGACTATGTTTAAATGATCTTAGAAACAGCATAATAAACAGATAAGTGCACAGTATTGTCAAGAATTACTTTAGGACTTCATGCAAGCATTGCTGCCTAGACTATATGTGTGGTACAGAACATTTCACTCCAGTGCAGGAGAGCCTTCAGCCTGAACTCAACTTGATTGTTTCAGCTAGACTTCCTTCAGGCAGCATGCCCATTAGTCTGCAATCTATCACAACTAAACTTTACTCCTTAGGTAATTGCTATACACTACAGCCAGGAATGAAAAATTCCCAATTTAAGGGACGTGTGGGTTGAAAATGTCAAGGAAGTTTCAGTTACATAACAGTTACTTACCAAGCCTGAAACCTGTGTCCTGGCAGAGCACTTGCCTTGAGCAGAAAGTTTTGTCCATGATTCACTGGTAGGAATCAAGATCTCACTCAGGCTCTGTTCACGGGCATCAGGAAACCCCAGCAAATGGTAACAGGACCTCTGTAGCTCACTCAGTATGACTTCAGGCAGAAGCCTGGAATAACACCATCACCTGGCAGATTAGTTGTGGCTTTGCCTCTGTGAGTCTTGAAAATCCCTAAAGGGCAAGTCTGTAACTCCTCTGAGTGCAACCATGTTCCTCTGGGGAAGATCCTCTCCCAAGGTCCAGATTGAGCGACCCAACACACAACTTCTGGCTCTTATTCCTTATGTCACCTGGCTTTACCAAGAAGAGTTTGATTTCATTGTCTTTCTAAAAGCTCCTCAAGTATTCTTAGTGCATTTTAGCCTTCTCTTTGCCAGATTAGAGAAGCCCAGCCTCCTTGCAGTCTCTCTTGGTTAGAAGATGGCTCCTGGTTACCCTGGCAGCTTGCCACTGGACCCTCTTCATTTTCTCCACATTGCTGCTTATTTGAGGACTCCCTGACTGAAATGCAGTATCCACAGAGTAAGATAAAGGGCACACAGCAACTTGTGTGCAGCTCTGCAGAGCTGCTGCTAACACCCAGGACAAAATTTGGACAACTCATTCATGGTACTAATCACTCGTGCAATCTGTGCAATGAAAATGTAACCAGAAAGAGAGAGATCCAGATGGTAGTGGCTAGATCTGAAATGTAATTAGTTCAGTCAATACAGTAGTGTATTTTTAGATCTTCCACTAGTCAAAACAAGAGATGTTGCTCAAGCAAATTTAACATTGCTTAAAAAAAAAAAAAAAAAAAAAAAAAAAAAAAAGAGATTGCAAAAACTGTTTGCATGTCAATTCTATAGAGACTTTTTCTGACAACTTAGGAAAGAGCTGGAAAGCATATTTTAATTCATACAATGGCTAAAGGTAGGAGCACTGCCAGAAAATATGATTTGGAACACTTCTTGGAATACAGAGGTTCATCTGTTTTGCAAAAGAAAGAATCAGAAGCACATAAGCATAAGCAGTTATTTTAAACTTGCCAATTAAGCAAGGACACCAATAGCTAACAGATGCAGTTATTTGCAAATGGTTTCAGCAAAACATACATACTACATATGACAATCCCTGATTGAAACTGTGTCCTGGCAGAGACACGACTAAAATGCAGACCTGTCTATTAAACTCAGCATTTGTCTGAGGGCTATTACATTAGCTATTTAATCTGTGTTTCAGTAACAGTATTTCAGATGCAAAGTTGGAATGTAGAAAAATTAATCTAGATTGTCATTTCCCAGAACTATTTAAACCACTCAACAGAAAGCTTGCCTTTGGAATTTTTCAGTGTGGACTAAGAAAAACTGTTCCTACTCTGAAGGATCTCTTTCCAAAAAACAGACCTAATTGTTTCCAAAAACACCTCAGAACACTGAGGAAACTCAAACCTTCACAAAGCAGTTTGAACACTGTGGCTTTGATTATCATTGACACATAACATTGATCACATTGTTTAGGTCTGTTTTGATAAGTGCTACACAAACAGAGTAAGAGTGAAAACACAAGAAGAACACATATCATCTGGGAGGAAAGAAAAGGAGACATCAACCAAGTAACAAATGGCTACTTCATGTCTTAGGCTGTGTAACTGGCAAATTTCAAGAGCCTGAGAGCAGGGTACGAACTTCCAGAAGAAGGCCAGCTAAATGGAACTGAGCAGGCCATCATAAGGAAAAGGTACTGTAAGGAGAGTCAAAAAGGCTTATACTGGAGGGCAGGAAAACTGGTGAAAAGCTAGATGAGTGCATTCCACTTATAAAACAATACTGTTAAGTTTAAAATATTTTTTCTCTAATTAAGAAATATGAGTCCAAAGGCTTTTTATGGATGAAGACCAACACCAAGTGGAAAAAACCCAAAGAAAAAAAACAAAGCCACCCCATCTCCCTCAAGAAATGAGATAAGGCAGTAAGGAACTGGGTTATTCATTTCAAGAAGTGTGTAACGTAAGCTACGGTGGTTTATGTTATGTTGCATTTCAGTGGTTAGAAAACTTCACTGGAGTGGTGAAGAGTCCCATTGACTCAATGAAGAATAGTGGTGGTAGGCAAGATAACAGTGATAAACCACTTTAAAATGCCTGGTGCACCACAAGAGAGCTGTGTTTCAATGACATCAAAAATACATGGCAAACCAACCATTAAAATCATTCATTCAAAACACAGTTTGACAGTTTTCAAGGGGCCAGTATAAGATTATGGATTTTTATTTATTTAAGCATTTTTGTGAAGTGACAAGCAATTTTCTACATAGGCTGAACTATGATCGATTTCTAAATTACTGCAAACACAGTTCAACTTTTGTTGTTTTTATCTTTTGCTTTCACTTTTTGGCTTAACAATTTTATGAAATATTCTTAGTTTCTGCCACCTTCTACCCATATTAAGCAACCTAGGATTGTAAACGAGGGCAGAGTTTTCAGGCTGAATGTAGTGTATTCTCCACTCCCCTAATCGTGCAGAACCTCCTCCGCCTCACATCTGCAGGGCTGGAGCATTGCCAGTGGCAGGTCTGTTCTTCACGGCATCATTCCTTCAATGCCTCTGGGGATTTTCTGCAGAAGATAATTTTGACTATATCTTACTATAAGTTGATGCCCTTTGATGCCATCAAGTTGATAGTTTGATAGGCTGTGCAAATTTGGTCGACTGTCTTGCTTAATTTCTAGAATTGCTGGCATTCTCAGTAACAAAGAAACAAACCCCTTGATTCACACTACCATGATGACTAGCAATTTCGGCAGCTCTGCAGTTCAGACCCAAGGCTGAAGTGGCATAGGAGTAAAACCACTGTTTCCCGTTCCTGCAAACTGGCTTTTGAAGTCATGGCTGTAACACACTGGGCAGACAGCTTCTGGGCATAAACACAGGACAGTTTTTAGGACTAACCACCATGCTCTCTCCACAGAGCCTAAACCAAGATTAAAATAATATTTGCATCAAGAGAAACTATAGCTGCAAAGAGAGCTAATTTTGTGCTAGTATGGTTGGAATATTATACCTGAACTTGCTCAGAAAGTATGTACTTTACTTTAACACAAAATTAGCTTTGGGTGTAACTATTATTTGTTTTTCAGCAGAACCTACAAACTACTCCTATTTGCTTGCACCTAAATGTAACAAAAAGATGTCCTCCACACCCATTAAGTTTAATTTTAGGAGCCAGAGGCTTCTGAAAGACCCAGGTGAGCTAAGAGCTGGCTCTCATCTTTCTGCAACCACAAGCGGAAAGGTGGAAAGTCCTAAAGAAGGAACAACCCTAATCCTATTACTCTTTCACTGCTTCCATGCCATGCCAGCCAAGCACCTCAACTGCAGTCACATTCACTGTCTCCCTCTTGCGGGATTAATGGCTCTTTCCTTATTGCTGTCAGAAGGTAGTACTCCCATCAGGAAACTTCCTTTCGCTCTAGCTAGTGTCAGATTTATCTAAGATTACTGATTTCTTTGCTTCTTTGTTTTTGCTTTCTGGCAGCACTTTATAAGAGTGGCTACATTTTAAAACTTAAAATTCACTTGATAATATTGTTCATGACTACTCATTCATCCTGCAAGATTATCATATTTCAAGAACTGCTCCAATTCTGCTAGATACCGAAAATCACTAGGGAATATCTGGATTAATATTTTCCATTATATGAATACAAGAAACAAGTAATTTTAAAAAATTTAGTTTCAATACTTAATATTTACTTTTCATTTTTTGTAAATTAGATCTGGAATATTTTCATAAATTTTAACATTCCTCTATTTCAAATGAGAAACTAATGGTTTTGTAGATATTAAACCAAAAATTTTGGCTGAACTGCTAATAACTGAATAGCTGAGTTTGTGTGTGTGCACAAATACACACACACACACACACACGCACACACACACACACACACACATATATATATATATATGTGTGCATGCTCAAAAAGGCAACACCCTGAGGTTAAATTATCTTTACAAGAAAATTCTCCTTTATTATTTTTATCATGGTAGAATCTACAAACCCCACTAGACACTGGGGCCCCACTGCATGATGTGCTGTACAGACATCTATTAGAACTCAGTTACAGCCCAAGAGAGTTTACAAATGTGTATTTCTCCTATGATGCACATAAATACAGTGTGGCTGTTCAGTTCTTCAAAACTAGTCTGAATAATACCCTTGAGAGCACAGACTATCAAGAAATTACTATGATTTGAGTTTGACTATTCTTTTTTTTTTTTTTTGAAGACTAAGTAGCACTTCAGCTTAAAAACATTTTGAGAAGCAGTGTATTAAAAGGCAAACATCAAATGGACTTTTAAAACTTTTATAAAAGTAAATCCAGCTAAAAATTAATAAAGCTTTTAACTGCCGAAGCAGTGAAGCAGTCAAAAAAGGAGTGCTTTTGCAATGGCAAACTTTTTTTTCCATATGGGAAGAGGTGGGATAAACTTTTCAGTTTAGCTTTAAGCCAAGGAAATTAAATCAGCCTCTCACATTATGAAGAAAAAAAAATAACTTGGTGGGTCTTCTCTCTTTCACCCATCTCACAGTGTTTTTTAGTGTTGCATATTGACAATGACAACAGCTCGTCTGACACACACACACTCATTAATTATTCAGTTTTACTGCATTGCGTGATGCACAGCTGTTGACTTGCACCCATTGCAATAGATACTGCACATACAGAACAGAGGCTCAGCCCCAGAGCTTAGAATGCATGTGTAACAACAACAACAGCAGATGGATGCAGACAAATTCCAAGAAAGAGATAAAGCTGGTCAGAATATTCTCAGCACAGTGGCAGATAACTGGATCTTATATATCAATCTATATAAAACAAATAAATACGGCAAACTTCTTTTGAGGCATACACAGGATGAAGATGCTTGTTTAAGTGTTAGGCGAGCAATGGAATGTATCATCATAAACAGAGTTAGAACACTTCACATAGGCCTGCAAACATTCCTATTTAAATGTTTCTTTTCATGAGAACTGAAATAATGAATAAAGAGCACTCTCTCTCTTAATATGCAACTGGATTCCATGAGGAATCCCCAGCCAATCAGTCATCTTTTTTTTTTCAACCTCTAAAAAAACCCCAACAAAACCCCCCTGCATCCAAACCAACCAAATGCTCCCCCCCTCCCCCTGCCCCCGGAAAAAAACAACAAAAACCAAAACCAACCACCCACTGAACAAAACCCCCCAATGCATCAACAGCATTTATCAGTCAAAGGGGTACCATGTATGGGTCCTGTGTATTTCTAAATATTACAGTGGCAGTGACAGAAGTATAAAAACATAATTTTAAGAGCATATGAATAAAAAGATTCACAAGAGTCTTATAATGATGATTGTCTACTGTGGAGTTACTGACACATTCCCTCTGATCTGATTTCAGGTTTGAATGAGTAAGCTACTGAGTTGGTAACCCTTTAAGTAAAAATCTTTAATGTAAACTGGGAGCAGTAGTTATTGTAAATACAACGCAACTGTTCTCAAAGCTATCAGTTGAAAATTATTCACATTTTTGCCTTTTTCTGACCAAAAGCAGCACCTCCTGTTAATTTACTAAGTGCTACACTCCAAAATTAAGTTCATGGCATCAAGAATAGTAAAACATAAAATGTTTACCATCAAAGAATGTAAATATTAAAATGATTAAATAAATTAGAAGATTAAGGTCCCTAGGATCAGGGAGGAAGGGTCTGTAACTCTGTTTTTTCATCTGTATATTTCTCCCTCCCTTCTCTTTTTCACTTATCTTGCTCCTTTTCCACCATCTCTCCAGAACTCAACAGGAGATCAAAGGATGTTCCACCCATAGTAAATCAAGCTAGAGGCTGCCAGTCTGGAGAACACAGCCAAGCCACAACTGCAGGGGAAATGAACACAACTGCACTTACATCAGCAACAGAGGTTAATAATTTTTAAAGGATTGAAGTCATATTTTCACTGGTTTCACAATTACAAAAATGGAGTCTATGGTTAGGCATCCAATAACAAGGTTAAAATATATTATTCACTTTTTAAAAATAACTCAAAAGCTGCTTTCATTGTTCTAGGAAAATACTATTTTTTGAAACCTGTTCTTTTTAAATGTTTAAGTTTATTTTCAGCATGATTCAGTCTAATTTCTATTAACATGTCGGCAAGTGTAACAATATCCGTATCCTTTTCAAACTGTTTGAATGTGGGACTTTTTCCAGCGTTTTCTTTAAAAGTTTAGCTGGCTGTTTTATAATTTGTCACCTTTTGTCTTCTTTCAGCAGTATGTCATTAAGTCTTTAATTTGGCGTTTCCTGTTGTCTGCAGAGGGATATATGCTGTTTTAAATCCAAAGGACTGCAGACATAGATGGTGGGTAAAATCTGTGAACCATAAGTAAATTCTTATAAGGAACATACAAAAAAGATTGTTCTTCAGTCAGACTTAAGCCATTACTTTCTTCAAAAGAAGAAAAGACGCAAGTTAAGAAAAAGGCACCGCCAAAGACCTTCTGCCCAAATGTGCATCTCCATGAAGTTTCCTGCTGAGTGCATATGAATGCACAGCGATCTGGGAAAAGGATCCAAATAGGATTTCAAACATCCAAAAATTTTAACTCAAACATTTAGGTATTTCACCATGCTGCTATTCATTCATTCACTGATTTTTTTTGTCTTAGTTTAAAGAGATGCTAAACAAAAGGAGAAGAGCTCTACATGTATTTACATTCCAAAACTAAGCTCCCCTTACCACCCCCCTAGTCTGTCATCCCTTCATAGCTAAACAAACCGTAAAGTCTAGCCCTATGTCCTTGAAGCAAAGTCACAAACACAGTAACAGAAAAGTTTGGTCTTTCAAGAAAAAAAAAAAAGACAAAAAGCGGTTTTAATCTATTATAGCTGCCCATGCTGTTTTGACACCACATTCAGATAATATGTGCAGACTGAACTGGTGGAGGAGTGGGATCAATTTCTTTATTATTTTGGCTCTTACTAAGCTTTATTCTTTGACAATTTCCCAGTCATGAATAGCTATTCCTGTCCTACTGCTAAGAGTTGCTCTTAGATATAAGTGATACATTTACCAAAACAAGTTTGCAAACAAAACCAGAGGCTAAATATTTTACCATGTAAAAGGCAGGCAAGACCAATGGTTGGCTCTCTGCAGCTGAGGGGTTTCCACATAGATGAAACTTGACAGACCCAGCCGCCTGTGCCACAAGCAGCTGCAGGGCCCTCTAAGAAGCTGCTGGGTGCTTCAGCCAGGGTAGGTCACACACTGCAAACACCAAAACTTGCCAAATTTTCCCCATTTCTGCCACAACAATACTTTTCACACAGTACACACATACAGCCAAGGGGCTGTATCTTTCCCAAGGAGGTGAGAGCCTAAACAACATTAGAAAGGCACATCATTCCATTGAGAAACAACACAGTACTCTGTGCAGAACTCTTAGAGCACATGTGTTGTCTCCGGTGGAAAAGGCAGAAATACCCCATTTGAAGCAGAGCAAAGCATGAGAACAGAGTGTGAATGACTCAGTGGATTACAAAGCAAGTTCCTTCACATAGAGAATACATTTAACTCACCTTCTCTAAAAGGATTCATAACAAATTATACAATCTTCTGTTTGTGAATCATATTTTAAACTTTTGTATACTATATACAGCTGAAAGATTTAAACAGGGGAATAATACTAGAAAGTTATTTATTCTTATTGTGAACATGCAAAATTATATATTAGAATCTACTCTTATATCTAAGAATATATTATTATCTATGTAACAAGGCCTCTGATGAGAGTGACAAACATTATTTTGGAAGCACTTACAAAATTACATCTTTTAACATTAGATTAATCTGTTGAGATCATTGCGACAAGGATGATAACTTGAATTGCATCCTGCTCCATTTCAGTTCTTCTGGTGAAATATTGCTAAGCACCACCTTTTTGAGCATTAAACATATAACAGAATTTTTCCTAGGCTGCTGCTAAAATATACTAGACTTTCTGACCATGTCTGTGATATGTGTTTTGCTTTGTTATTCACATCCAGCCTTAAAAGCTGAAGGATTCCAGAACCTGACTTTCCATCTGGCTTGTTTGGAAAAGTTCTGGCCTTTTCTGTGCCAAAAATACAGGAGTTTTATGATCTTGAAAGTTGTACAGGTTGAATTGATTTCAGCTATCAAGTATGAGGCAGAAATTTATAATCAATGTTTGTGCAGCATATTTAACTGCTCATGACCAGCATTGTTATATTAATATCATTTTTAAGAGTCCTCATTTATATGCTTATTATTTCATAAATATACTAAAAAGGTTTTCTGAAGCTGTATGCTGTCATGAACCCAAAAGTAAAATTCTCCCAGAAATGATCAAAATTGCTGCAAAGACAAATCTATGTGGAGAGAGTATGCTGAAAATATGGAAGTACTACACCTATTCCGTTCAACTCCTCCACAGACTCTTACTAAAAGCTTTCCTGTGGTTTAGCTAAATCCACTTTCAAAGTGGACTAAAAAAGACACTCTTAACATCCTCTCAGAAAGCTACTGCAGAAGAGCTATTCCTTGACAGATATTTTGGGTTAGTTCTTCATGTAGACAAGCCTTATGTGATACCTTTCTTGGCATAGTTCCTAATGTTACATCATCCACCACAATGCTTCA
Source organism: Poecile atricapillus (assembly GCF_030490865.1). Taxonomy (NCBI): domain Eukaryota; kingdom Metazoa; phylum Chordata; class Aves; order Passeriformes; family Paridae; genus Poecile; species Poecile atricapillus. The sequence goes on along the minus strand of NC_081289.1, from coordinate 129,240,132 downwards.
GTCTTTTGTAAACAATTCTGTGGGCAGACACAGGTATGCTTTATCCCAAGACCTCTAAACTGATATATTTCTCATCCATAGAAGGCTTTATGCATATAAACAGCTTTTCATCAAGAATTTGTACAGAAAATGTGAACTCTGAGCATTCCTTTGTCATACCCTGAAGATTGTGATTAATATTCTTCCTGTGTGCAAGGAAATTTTCCATTCAAATTAAAAAGGAAGTTCCTTAGCTGTATTCTTTTTAAACAACAAACATTGAAACTTGCAACAGCAATCAATCTAGGAAATGATGCATTTAGAACTCTAGAAACACATAATCTTTAGGACATAACTTGAAATTGTTCGTTTCCCTCATCTTTATAATAGAAAGTTACCTATTCTGATATAGTAGTTCCACTGCTAATCCAAAATGTAACATGGTGCATTAAACCTGTTCTGTGATGATAGAAAACATGTGCAACTGTGCAGATACATTCATCAAGAGAAAGGCTTCCAGTGACTCTAAGACAGAAACCAGCAAACTATAGAATCCAAAGGGAAAACAAAAGAAATAAAATGTAATTTCACACTTTGTCAAATGAGAAACTACAAAATAGGTAAGTAAGATGTCTCTCTCTTTTAAAAAGCAGCCAACTTTGCCAGCCTGCTCACTCCAGCCCAAGTAACAGAACATATCATTAGGTAGCCTTCATTTCCCATATTATAACCCTCTCTTGTCCTTATCTACCAGCATTATCAACATTGCATTAAAAGATGATTTTATTTCATTTGAAAGTTTGAAACTTTTAATATGGAACTGCAATAATTGTATTTCATGTATATATCATCAAATGCATTGCAGCATACATTAAAGATGCAACACAATCATTGTTTTCTTATCTTCAGTAACAATTTCAAGAGACATTGGCTGTTGTTTTGGGACATGCTAAACTGAGTTTGAGCACACAAAAAGCAGGTCTGCTCTCTATTCCGTCTCAGAGGATGGTAAGGCCAAAAAATGCAAAACCGTTTATTAAAAAAATGTCCTCAACATGACAACACACAGGGCACTGCAGAAAACAAAACTCTTCTGGACATCATCACAAGGCTCATGACCTGGTTAGAGAAGATGCTCAAAGGCATGACGTGGGAAGCCTTGAAAAAAGATACATGCAGTCATACACCATGACAAAGTGATTATTTTTTTGGACTCTACAGTCTGCATGATTTCCATCTGCTGTTTATTCGTTCTCTTCACCCTCATCCACTCATTTACATTTTGTTAGAAATAGACACATTTTATGTCTAGCTGTTTTACAGTCCAGCTTTGTTCTCTTGCTTCCCTCTCTCCCACCCAAACTCTTACAGCTTCTAGATTTTTCTAACAGCTTTTTTTCTACACTGGTCAACTGGGTTGCTAAAGTACAGAAGTACTACCACAGCAGTTCTAACTCAGACCTAATCATTGAGGCTTTCTCTTCTTGCATCCAGCCTCCCAGACACATCATTCCACTGAACATTTTCATCTGGCCTATAGGATTTTGATGTTTTTGTAGGTGACAGAAACATACACGGTGCAAGAATGCAAATCCTAACTAGCCAACTAGCATGTCCCCTGTGAAAGAAAACACTCATCTTAGTCAGCAGTGGCACTGCCTGGCTTATTCTTCCTCTACTCCAAAAAAATCTTTCCAAGAGTCCATTGCTATTTCTGGGTCCAAAGCTGGCTTGAACATTACTCCTTTGCAATCCGTATCTACAGATTGTGCATCAAACCAGTTGCCAGAATACTGTTCCTGTTTCACTGTTTAAAGAAAGATTAGAGCTCTTTCTCTAAAAGTAAAGTCTTAGCAGTGAAGTCCCTTCACATGTTAACAAGGCAACTCCACACCAATTACCATCCTCTGCTCCTGAAACATCAATAATGTTATAAAGGCCAGAAGCATGTAAAATTGAAGGGGGGGGGGGGGGGGGGCTGCAGGGAACGGAGATAGACCTACTTAAACAGACTGAATTTTGTCCTTTCCATTGTCATTAAAGTACAAAAATAATTACATTCATCAGTAGGGCCCTATTTTCTGTAAAGATGTTTCCTTGATTCCAGCCAGCCTCTGGAGAATGAGCTATGTGCTACATCATCTCTATGTGTAGGTTAGACCTAATGAAGAAAGCATAACCCATGCAATTTGCATGATACTCTGTGACAAAAGCGGAGATCTGCTTTTGTATCTTCCAATTAGGAAGAGAAAAACTCTCACTTTTAGTTTAACTTTTTTGCACTGGAATTCATCATTATCGTAAGGCCGTTAATTACAGTGGGAACAATGCATAGGGCAAAACAGACTGAGAACCCCCCCGTTTTGGGGTTTTGCTCCTGGTTAGGGGCCAATGTGTTTAGGCACCTTCAGAAGGCTGCTGGTGAGAATTCACAGAAAGTAGCTTTGGATAGGTCAGAATTCTTACCGTGGTAAAGAGTGATTAGGAAAACACAGATTCTTAACATCAGTCAGCAGACATGATACCTGATCTCATGCTTTTCTGATTACCTGCCCCAGGACACCTTTGTCTGGGCCAAAGGGTATTTTAGAGGGAGGAAAGCAGCTGCAGCCGTAGCCACCACTATTTTATCTGCGTCCTGTCTGGAGTTTAAATTGTGTGTGTCATACTGACGCAAGACACTAGGATGGTTCAAGTGTTGTGCTAATAATGCTTAGTGATTTTGGCAGGAATCCAGGAACACCCTGTACAAAGGAAAAGCTAGACAGACTATGACAATTTTCAACAGTTTATAACTTGCTCAACTCTCCAAAACTTTTCAAGGAGCTAGCAAAAGACTCCCCACACTTTCTACCTTTCTTTTTCAGAAAAGGAAGTAGCTGCAACTACAAAAAAATAGATCCATTCAAACCAGGAAGCATATACTGAAAGAAGTACAAATAGCACAACAAATCTGCCCTTCCCCTAAAAAATTCAGACACTATCTGCATGACAAAACAGTAGCAATAGGTATTAGATATTATAATATTTAATTAGATATTATAATAGTCAGTTATCAGCTTGCAAAACCCTTATAAGCCTTCATCTTGTAAAATCCCAGTTCTACCACTCTGAAAAGACATTTCAAAAAGTACCAAAGTTGTTTTAAATGTGAGGACCTCCTAACATGAACTTGTTCTACTGGTAATAAATCTATCAATCAAGATTACTACTTAGAGTAACTAATTGTATAGAGATCCTCATAACTCTGAAACATCATGTACAGTACTAGATATAAACAGGGTTCACCTGAATCTTCAGGACACTACCTCACTTTATATACAGAGCCCTTAATCACAAACTTTCCTGACATGCCATATTTTTGCAAGGCATATCTGCAAAATTCAGAGGGAGATAGAAAATCCATTTAGTTACAGAAGCAATCAGTTTAATGATAGGAAATACATTACTGCATGATAGTCTGGAACAGCTACCCAAGACATCGGAAAGCTATGATTTTTAAGAAATGTTTTCTCTATATAGGCCTTGAACTGACCTAGTTAGAACCTTAAACAGAACCGGAATTATTCTGTAAACTTTTAAAGGTCTCGCCTGCAAGAATACATTTGCACAACTATCATTCCGGAGCTGTGTCTAGTCCAAACTTTAACAAATTGACAAACACCATAAGTGTTCCCAGAAAAGAAATTTGTTTAGAAGTTTCGGATCCAGGTACTTTAATGCCTGGTGAGTGAGCTTGAGCAGTTTCATTACTCAGGAGGAAACTGACAAAGACAAAAGTTGATCTATACTGTGCAGAAATGGGTTTTGAGAAAGGAAGCATTAAGGTTATTCAAGCATCGATTGGACTGATTGCCAAGAGGGTCCAATAGGTTAACTTATTGGACTTTGACAACTCTCTAAATTCAAAATGTAAAATGCAAGGACAGCCACTGCATATGGCACAAAGCAAAAATGCAGGATTTAAGATTAATAACAAATACATCAAAATCTGTGTCAAGCATTTAGTTTCAGATAAGAAAAAAAATTCCTCTTATGTTCCAATTTGGCAGTACATAAAGCACAGGTAATACTCTCACCACCTGGCATACATAACTCAGTTCTTAAAATGGGCTCTGTTACACACAGCAGTAAGTTTAGGAGGAAAAGAAAAATCTAAGATGATCATGACTCTTCGCCCCTAAGTAAAAAGAAAACAAAAACCAAAACTAGTATGCAGTATAAGCCTTAAGCATTTTCAAATCTTCACCCTATTCATGAACAAATAATCTATGTCGATGAACCTATAGTTTCAAAGTTCTTCTGCAAAAGATAAATGGACATAATATGAACAGTGAATAAAGCCCATGAATTTTTAGTCACCTAGGCAGGCTAGGCTTTAAGTAGTGTTCTTATAACTAATTTATTTCCCAACATCTTGTATTGTACATCAACTCTTTGTATTCAGTTAAAATCTGACAATTTTATTTAAAAAAAATGCTTATGAAACATATCGTGCCTTGAAAATGAAACTCCAGCACAATAGATCTGTCTTCACTCTCTGAATTATTCACAGACAATATCCTGTTCATCTCAATACAATTTTATTCTTACAAAAAGCAAACAATACAACTGGTTTGGGGGCTGGGGGGAGAGCTGCATCCCATCTTGTCCTAACCAGTCCAAAGCAATTCTACATGGGGAGATTCCTCTGGATATTATTTATACTTTCTTAATGAAATTCAGGTGTAATCCCTAAGGCTCTATAGCAAAGAGTATCTTTAACTCAACTACAGAACACAGTATTTGCCAAAAGGAGATTAATTATGTTTAGATGTGTCTACTATGAATACCAACAAGTCTAGAGTCTCTTTAAAATGCATTTCAAAACTCACTGAACTTAAAATTCAGTAGTGAACAAAATACAAGCAATTTATAAAATACACTGGGAAATCCAGTCTATAAAGTCTATAAAGACTTTTTCATTAGTTTTAATTCCAATAAAGTCAGTCACAATATGAACTCCCTCTCCAGCCCATAGAAAATACTTATGGGGAGCAAAAACATTTGGTTCTACTCCCAGATTGCCACAATGCAGTCTCTGGTGTAATCCAAAGACGTTTTCCACCGGGACGCTCTGGGGCCCAAAAAACTCATGCCCTTTAATTTGTTTCTTCTCATGTTTTTCCTAAGGAGAAAGCTTTATCCACCAATACTACTTCGGTAAAGTTTTATGTTTCTTCAATAGTTTTCATGCAACCTAGATTAGGAGCAGAGTAAGAGTCAAGCCCTGCATCTCTTTTGAGCAAACCTCTTTTCCAGAAGCCTTCGGATTTTATTTTTTTATATTATTATTCTATTAATACTTTCAGCTGTCAATCCATTCTCTCGCAACCTTGGACAATAATGTACTCGGAGCATTCCAGTAGTCCACAGGGCCTGAGACTGCTTTTTGTTGCCAGACAGAGCACATCAATAAGAAAAGTAAAAATATTGACTAAAGGAAAATAGACGACTATTTCTAAATATAAAACTGTGAATGGACATTATACTCAACCACAGACCTCCCCTTCTTTTGAATCAGGAAGATAAGGGAGATGATGTTAGATTGTGCTGCATATTTCAGGCAAATATCCTCAAAACCAGTTGATATCTCAAATTCAGATTTCTAAAATCCTGAAAATAGGCAGATAATGAACAAAAGAGTCATTTTGCAAAAAGAAAGCTAACAATCCACTGACATAAAGGGCAAATGAAGCACTTATAGAGTCAATCCATATATGTGCTTTTGCACGGAAACTTAGTGCCAAGAAAAAAAAAAAATACATCATCTAGAAATACCAGATATTTCAAAACTTTTCTTAGGTCACTAAATCAACTTTCTGTTTATGTACACAGGCACTGCATAACCTAATGCAAGTATCTAAACCCCAAAAGCAGTTATACACCAATTGTAGTCCCATGCTGTACCCCTACCTGTGCCCAGATTTTAAACAGTTTAAAATCACAGGGGAAGAAAAAAACACAGAAGCATCAACGCTGACAGTCCTTGATTATCTAAGCATAAACTATTAATTATTAAACCCTTTATTTACTGACAAAATGAAACAATATCTTTGTGTCTTTCATCACCTTAGTGTGTTTATTTTTCTTCTCTAAACACTTCAGGCCTGATCCTCTTACCTGATTGTATGAATGCATGCTCATGAATGGTGTAGTTGTGGGGAGGGATCTCTTAAACTAATAGAGCAGAAAAAGCCTCAAAGGAATAGTGCAGTACAAATACTTGTCTAGACATAGGAAAGTTAATTTAACATTGAAATGTAATTTAAACAAGCTTTGGACACAAATCCCTCAAAAAGCTAAGCTGCAAGTTTTATGTTGCATCTACATTTATAATTATACTACAAGTCCATATTTTGAGTATTTTCTATTACAAAGGCTACCAAGACAAATAAGTCTGACTGAAGAGGTAATTGATGTACTTTAAAATTTTCAGTATTGTTAAATTGACAAAAGCTCTTATATTCCTGACCCATCTAATTTTTCAGTTTTAACAACTGATCTCTCACCATAACACTTTCCTTCCTATAGACCTTTGTGACAACTCACAGTGATCCGTGCTAATAATGATTTTTGTGCATAATGGAACAGCAGATCACTGAGAATTTAATTTGATTTTAAAAACAAGAGTAATAAAGTCATTCAGGTTCCTTCACAGCAGGAGAATGTATTCCTGCATCTGGTAGTACAAAACCATAGAAAAGCAAACAGATAAGAAGTCAGCAGGAAAACATGAAAAAAGCAGTAGCAGCTATTACCTACAGAGCTCTCTTGCCTCTCTTTATACATGGATAAGCAAACTGTGTTAAGGGAAGTGTTTTTCCCAGTTCACATATAAATTTTATAGCTTGTCAGGTTCTAGGAGGAGAAGCTTAATACAGATCAAACAGAAAGACCCTACTCACTGAAAAAGGAACCATTCCAAACTGGGAAGAGAACTGCAAGGGTGATCAGAAAGGAAAGACTGCTCTGCTTAAGCACCATTACTACAGGGAGATGTACTCATGATGACCAAGAAAATGACCCAGTGAAGGAAAAGACTCTGTTTCTGTTCTTCTCAAACTTAAGGTCCAGGAATAGTTAACCTAACTTATGTACAAGTCTGAATGTCAAATTCTTCAGGCTGACATAATAAAAAAAAGTATTCATACATTTTTCTAATTGACAAACCCTTTTAGAACTCATAAACTGGTAATTAATCAGATTGTCAAAAGAATATTAGAACATGCCATTTTTGATTTTTATCTACACACAGAGGATGGGTCTGTCACCCAATTACTTTATCAAACACACTTTAATTTTGCATTTATTCTTATTCTGACAGGTACAGTATGTCCCAGCTTGTTGTAAAAAAACCAAACAAACATAGTAGCTAAAAGGAATGGTGGCAACAGACACCACCTCACCAACCCAGTTCAAGCAGTACAGCCAGTAAAAGGAATTACATGATAATGTAATATGCTAAATCCAAAACCAACTAATTTTCACTGGATGGTTTTCAAAATTCTAAAAGTAACCTGCAAAAGAAGAAAGATTGCATACAGAGTCTTATACAAAGACTAAAAGAGTAACAATATTCCTCCATTATATTAATTATATTATACTATACCTCTTGTTTATTTAAAATAATAATGTATTTTATTACTCTTTATACTGCAAGATGAGGAGGTTTTTTAGACTGCATCCTTTAACTAGTTAATTTTAATTAAAATACTTAATTTTTCATTTATTGGGGGTTTTTTGCTGAAGAAATCTACCCACTTTCCCAGGAATAAGCTTGGATTTTCAAAAGGTGTTTGTGATGCACTCTTCTACTGCAGTAAACACAGAGTATTTGAGATTAATTCCTGAAGCATGCCATAGTTTATAAAAACTGTGAAGAAACCAACAAGCAGACTTTTAAAAAATGCAGGCAAGCCTGAAAATGAGAAGCGGCCTACCCTCCCCTTGCCCAAATGGGGTATCTAGGGAATGTGGCATCCTCCTTGTGTTAGAGAGATTGTCACCTTGTTTTCTTTCCTACCTCCCTGGGAACCTCCTTATGGGCTGTGTCTGCAGACACATGTAGTGTGCAATAAAAGGCTAATGAAAAAACTCATACTCTGTTAGAGTTTCAAAGCATCTTCTTTTTGCCAAGGTCAGTAAGAGCAACACTCAAGACTTTAAAAGAGACTACCCTGTTTTTTATATTTTTCAACCAAAAGTCCAGTGTGTTTGATGGGAGCATAAAGGCAGGAAAACAAACTGAAACAAGCTACTTTTAAGGGGAATACTAGGGAGAAGAGTTTAGTCCTTAAACAACCATGTTAAAGGGATATCTTTGTTAAATTAATAAAAAAACAAATCCAGAAACAAACAACCAAACAACTAACCAACCAAGCCAATCCAAGTTCCTTTAGCTACATATGAATTTCCCATATTCACATATCAAGGCTTTACATACAGCTCTGACCATCAGCATCTGATGCTGTAGTCCTCTCACTGCCCTGCCAAGGACACCAGTGGGACAGACTCTTATTCACTTAGTTGCCTATTCTAACATGTGCAGGACTTAGTTTTCTCTGAGATATTGACATCAGGTTCTTTAGCAAAAACCATCCAAATAATTTTAGAAGTCCAGTTTCAAACTAACCACAGATAAAAGGGATGCACATTAAGAAGTGGTCATGCTCCATGGCAACAGTAGCCTGTGCACAGACTGCCCAAACCTCTTCTTCATTCCTTTGTTTTTACCTGGATAACTACACCATTGTACTTACTTTATCTGTATCCTGACTCTACATTTTGTATGAATCTCACACAAACATCAGAGAGAAGACAAAATCCTACTCTCAGACCAAAGGAAGGCAAAAAAATCTAAGACCTGTTGTCTCTGCTTTAGTACAATTTTTCCCCTTCTTGTCACCTTGACATTATTTTATGATAGACACAATTCTTGGCCATAAAGATTCCAGCTGTCCTCTAGTGTACCTTTCACAAAATAAAATGAAAAAAGGGGAGGTAGGGGGGCTGCATGTTCTTCCAATACTTTTTCCTGTAAGAATAACTGAAAATTATGGAGATTAGTGCTAGTTCCTTCTAGAAACTGCCAGCATGATCCTAGAATACTGCTCCTGGGCACTTCTATGGAAGACCTGAAAACCTAAATGTCATCACAGTTATACTTCTTTAAAATTTAGAGTTTATCTTCATGTTCAGAAAGGCCTTGCTCCCACTGTACATGTGTCAGGCAGGGCACAGCTGTAAATTGTGGTGCTCCAAGCCAGACCCTTACACATTTGGTTCTGCAATATAAAAAAACTCACACCACTCCAGGACAACACAACAGGAAAGACCTGAAGTCCTCTAAACTAGTATTGAAAAATAGTGAAATAATAACTGTGATTCTTCAGTGCTATTTAGGAACTTGTATTTCAATAACACCTAGAATTCCACCTAAGTGTGATCACTGTAGAACACATATTCAGGATTAAATATAGTCCCCATTCTTGAAATCTATGAGCTACAGCATTCTATATAAGAACTCTCTGGGAAAATACCTTCATGGACTTTTAAACTTCAATGCTCCATTCTCAGAAGGACAGAGTCCTGAATATGAACTATTCTAGTTCAACTTGTTCTGGAATTTATTTACATCAACATGTTCTTATTAAAAGGATTTTTGGGGTATTTTTTTCTACTGACGATTTTTTTATAGCATGCAGTATTTTTCATTTTACATTTAATATTTTTTGAATGCACTTCACAGTTCTTGTAATGTATGCAAATACATATTAAATATAGAAACTGAGAACTGCAACCTTATCCCAGTGCCACAGAAGAAATACTTTCAGTCACTATATAGATGGTTCTGTTTCTGGATGCTAAGGACTGATCAAATTCCCAAATTCCCAGAACAACTGGTGAATGAATTTCATCATGATTTTAAAAGGCTTCCACCCTCTCAATTAAGCCAAGTGAAAAGCACTTAAAAGTTGCCTTCAAAATGAGGAACGAGGAAGTAATGAGATTTTTGTAATGGGTTGTGTACAAACTGAAGAATTCCCAATATGTAATTGCATAGTTATATAGTATGAACTAGTATGAAAAGCAGTAACACTGGAACTGCTTTTACTACTTATATGATAGCATAAAACACAAAACACATTGGACAAAAGATCAGTAACTAAGACTTTATTTTAGCAACTCTGTTTCTAAGAAGACAGCTAGTGGAACAAACTTAGGTGCATTTAGAAGAAGGTATCACCATTTGTGAGCACACAAGGGTATTAAAACAAGTATCCATACAATTTTTAGATGCATTTTCCTTGTTTTGGAAAGACACCAGACTACTCAGTCTACTTCATAGAGTTTGACATAACCATAACATTATGTGCCCATTTATTTTGCCATAAGAAAACCTGTCCACTATGTACTCTTTGCTTTTCTTTTTTTGGCAGAACTGAATGCAGTTTGGTAACGCTTTTATATTATTTAGTAATATATAAATTAATACTCATATATTTATTAGTCTTTGTGTCAAGATAAAGCTTCAAGTCTGGATTTTTTAGCACTTAGTTAAATGTTAGATGATGACATTTATATTACAGACTAATTATGGAAAATACATAAAAGGAATTTGCTTGGACATATCACCAGCATCTTGAAAATGTGTTAAATGATTATGATGGACACTGCTTGACAGGGCTAATAAGGCTGATGGACATAAGTTATTTCGTTGCATACTAATGCTGATGGCCTTAAAACTATAATTTCAAAAAGTATAAATAACATACATTTTATTTATGTGTATGTAATACATACATAAACATTTTTTCCAGTTGAGTCAATGAATATTTAAGAATTAATTTTCTACAACAGAAATTTACAACCTCATTAGACAAATTAGCTAAATAGAAACAGTAACTACACAGAAAATAGTAATTTTTAAGAGTATATAAGCAAATTAGTATTCTCAGACACCGGAAAACAAACTGTTATCCAGTGAAGTCTTTACCTCTTTACGAAATTGTGGTCAATCTGTAGATGAAAGTATTTTCACAGTTCATCAGACAGCACAAGATGCAAAAGTGAGAAAAAAAAGGATGGTCCAAATCTGACAGGGTAAGAAAGTTGTTCTCTGTTTTTCCTTCTTCCAGAGACTTGAGGTGTCAAAGAAAACACTAACATGATTGGAAGGTAGAAGTGGTTTTTTTATGGCTTAAAAACAATAACCATATAATAGCAGATAGGAGTCACATGAGTTTGCTGCAAAATATCTTCTTATCTGCAGTGAAAGACCTTAACACTCATAAAACTACCAGAATGATGCAGCATGGATCTGCCATTAACAAAACAGAGAATGGCATGCAGTGAAATCTTTACTACATGTCAAATTACTGTGAGACTTACAGTAAAAATATGGAACTCTGACTTAGACAAATTAAAGAAGTACAATGTCTAGGGCAGTGAGGGAAAGAATGGGACAGGTTTCATTCACACTGACTAAACACTTTTGGTTTATATGGAGTATCTGGATGTTGTACTTAAGAAAGAATTTGTGACAAAAAGGTGATGACCCAAGTTATATAATAGGAAACTGTTTGGGTTTTTGAGATTTTTTGTTTGGTTGGTTGGTTGGTTTGGGGTTTGTTTATTTATTTGTTTGTTTAAAAACCAATTACTGGCAACAACTGATGAGAGTGAATTAGAAGACAGGGATATCTCTTAATGTTTCCTGCAATTAATTTTCCCAGCACCTAAGGAAAGAATTTAAGCCTCCACACAAAAAATAGATCCAAGTGCCTTTTTCCTTAAATATTTTCAGTGATGGAAACCCAAGTATACACTAAAACAACCAGCAAATACATTCCAAAACTAAAGTATGGGGATTAACTTGTTAATTCACATAAAAAAATCCATTTATGTGATATTCTATGTACTCAGCACATCCCTTGCCATTAAGTTTTGTTCCCTCTCATAATTTCCAAAGACTGAAAAATGCATACCCTATGATTTCCCTCATTATAAAAGACGTAGTTTTATATGATATTACAATTGCAACTAAAAAGTGCTTGGCAGAGATGTTGATAGGTTATTTATCTATTTAGCTCTCTTTATTCATGAAATATTTTCTGCAGATATTCTTTTTGCTCTTGTTCTAGCATCAGTTCCCCATAACAGAATGAATTTGGTCAGTTCCCTTGAATTCAAATCAAAGCAAATATTTGTTTGCTTTTTTAAAAAAGCCTGAGAAATTCAGAGCCCAAAATCTACTTCTTAAGAAAATATTATCATTATTGTAAGTAAGGTTTTCTGGCAACATAAAAAATAAGGACTTCAAGCTAATGGAATAAACTGTGGTAATTTAAGTATCTACTTCCCTATATTGCTCTTAATGAAAGCAGCAGAGGTGCTGCTGGTGTGATTTTACCACAGTTACAATGGAACAGGGAGCTTCAGCCAGTGTGGCACTTCAGCCAGCACTTAACAGAGTTCCTAAATAACCTTTCTTTAGGCAGGACTGTAAGTTTGTCATTACACCTCTTCTTTCCCCTCCCCTAGCCTACTACTTGGCTCTTCAACCCAGTTTCAAAGGAAGAATGTTCAGTTCCCTTGCAGAACTACTGGGAGTAATTTTTCACTGTATTTTGGAAACACTGAAGAAAATGCAATAAAAGTGTGTCAAAACAGCTACAGCAAAGTATCTTTAAGGACACATATTTTGCTTAACCATCTTTAAGGACACAAATTTTGATTAATCTTCCCAATACAAGATAACTTTATACAAAAAGATTCTTGAATTTGACCTGCTCTGGTTTTAAAGATTGTAATTCTTGTGCTTTGTACCATTTCTCCTCCAATTCATTCAGTATCATTTGAGAAAATAATCCCATAAAATGAGACATCTTTTAATGTCATCAATCCTAATTTCAATTACTACACAAATCAGAACAAACCCTCCCTTCCTTATTAGTCTTCAACAATTCATAAACAGTTGTTTCTTTCATAGCTTACATGTACCTCACTGGGCTGTACATATTAAGCCCTGTTACTCATTCCCCACAAACCAGTCCCAGCATCTTCTTTAACTTGGGGTCAATTTGTATGCAAGAATGCAGGCAGTTATTGCCCTGCTACTGAGATGTTTAAAAGCCTCTCTTTGGGAGACACAAGGTGATCTTGAATACTGTCACATACTCCATTCTTGGGTAGGTCAGATATGTTTCACTTCTCGAGTGAGATTTATTGGCAGCTACTACCAGGATTTCTTACTATCTGCTGATGGCTTTAATTACACATGCCTCATGTTTATTCCTACCATTTTTTTAGGAGTTGTTATGGATACATTTCCCTAAGTTCATTAGCCATTTGTTCATTCATTAGTAGTAGCATATAAATTTAAAAGAACCTGTTAATAAATTGCCTATCTCCAACTTATAAACTTGTATCTAAAATACCCCGAGTCTTTTGAAGAAACACACAATGACAAGCATGATGACTACATATTTTCCCAAGCTGTTACAGACATGCCCTTTTCCAGCACTGGGTACTTCCAGGAATGTTCTTCAAAACTCAGGACAGCCACAGTTGTGTATTAAAAGCAAACCTGTTTACCTGTGCTAAAATACATATTTTTATCATGGCAAAGTGCTCTACCATCAGTCAGATGACAACCAACTTCATGAATGATTACTAAAACATTTAATCAGCATTTAACTCTTTAAAGTCTTTGCTACTTGGGAATATTTGAAGCATTTTATCCTTGGGAGCCAATCCTTTCTCTGAGAATGAACAGATACGTAGAAGAAAAGCTGCAAATAGTACAAATGACTCTTACATATATACACTATTCTTCACTCCTATATTCTCCACAAGCTGGTCATTTTCTTCCCTTGTCAGTTTACACTTCTTCCTCTCCTGGACCACTTTCAACTATGTGACAATGAAGAAATCAAATACCAAAATAGCAACGGCTACATATCCTCTGCATGACAGTGTAATTTCTTGTGCCTTCAGGCAGTGTCTAGCATTGAAATCAAAGCCTGTTTACTTCTAATGCATGTATATCACACCAAAGACTTAACTCTTGCTTAGATAAAACTTGCAGAAAGACCAATTTACTGACAACAGTTCTGTTTAGTTTTTAGAGTCCAAACCAGCCACACAGCCAAGGCACTGACAGTAGCTGGACAGAACCCTGGTTCTTATGCAAAAGAACAGAGGAGCTCAAGCCCTACTACTATTTGTATTCCCATACATAATAAACAAGAAAGCAATGTCTACACAGAGGTCTATAACCTCTTTTAGGTTTTGAAGATGTTTAGAATGGTGGCGAGTTTAATATTTGAAATTAAAATATCTTTAAGAACAGTTTTTATACTTACAGTCCAAAGTATTTAAAACAGATCTTTCACAGTTTAATTAAAATCTAATACTTGTATGATAGGGACTTGGAAATAGATATGCTCATCTGAATTGGGATGCATGATTCTGATAATCGCATGAGAATCAAAGGGAGAAAACTTCAACTAAAATGAGCAAATGAAAACGCAGCAATAAAAACTGTGACCTCCCAAAGAGCAAAACAGTAAAATTATTAGCTTCACATATTTTACACACATCTGCAAGATATTAGCAGACAGTTGAGAGGGCAACAACATTCACACAAGAGTTGTGCAGGTTAGAAGCACAGCACTCTATATGCGCTGCTGGCTACATAATTCAGCACACGTGAGCAGTTCCCCCTGTTGCCCATGAAAGTGTTTGCTGCATAACCAAATTAAATCTCTACTGACTACCTGCTCATTGTCACCCAGCATGGTATGGTACCACACAGTATTTATTTAGCCAAAATGGTTCACATACAACAAACTTTTCAGAAACATCTGTAACTGTAAATTAAACATGTCCATGAGTATCTTCCAGGGAACTGAGGCCAACTGGTACAAAACGACATGTGTCTAAATGGGGTGGTAAACTCCCCTAGTCTGCAAAACAGTGGCCTCACAGAAATGGTCTTTAGGGAATGATCCTTGGAACACCGACTACCAAACAGTATCCAGAAATTAGCTCAGTGGTTTTGGCATCAAGTTAATCAGGACATTTTTCTCTAAAACTTTTACTATGGACATAGCCAAGGAAATTCAAAATGTCCCCATGTCTAGTCTGCAGCTACAGAGAAGAACCCATCTTCAGCTGGTAAAAGGGAAATAGTTCAACATAATTTTAATTAAAAACAGGCAAAATTGGAGCCCAAAGCAGAGGAAACAGATACTGCAGAGAGAAGGCAGATGTTTTTATCTCTGAGGAAGGCATCTGGTTAAAAATTTATATACACACAATGCAGACAGGCAAAGAAACAACCCTATCCTTGTGTTCATAAACTACACAGCTACCTGACTTACCATGGTTACTTTACATTCCCACATCAGAGGACATGGTTATGCTGCTTTGAGGGACTTGTCCTATTCTACCCTGTTTCCTCAGTCTGGCAATCAGACCTCAGGAACAAGATGGGGACAAATGATAACTGAATTGCCATCCAGGAACAATTAGGAAATAATCATGAGCTACACACTGCAAGTTCTAAAGATCTGATGAAGCCACAGGCTCAGTGAAGGATGCATCTCACCTCATGGTACAAAAGGAAACACCCCCAGCTGCGTCTGAGTCACATAAAGAATGCATTTCACGAAACTGCATTTTTGTTGGGTACGTTTCTCTGTCCTTCTATAAACAGTTCAGGTATGCAACTTGAGCCATATTTTATGAAATTACTTAAGGCTATGGTATTTATATTACAATACATTTTATGACACAGCAGATTAAAGCAGGAGTTTCCACATATCTGCACTGTACAATATTCTCCGCTATATTAGGAAACTCCACCACTGTCTTTTGGCAGATCTCCGTTTTGTCATTAGTTATATTCCACTTTACACAAAGTAGTTTAACTTATATAAACTTAGTTTTCTCTAGGAAATTTTGCATGCTTGGAAGCCAAAAGTCTCTGGCTTTTTTTTAACAACTAAAATTCTACAGTAGAGCCCTTTATCTGTAATAATTGATAAAAATTATACATGCAAAAAAGTAACTTTAATCAACAACACTTACCTACAATTATTCCACACGAGTGTTTTTCTAGCTAGCCACCTTAATGAGCACTGCCTCCTAGTATTAATCAAAACAGAAATATATATTCTTTACCTATTGCTATAAAGACTAATTTTATATTGTTAGGTTTAAAATAAACCCCACATCTTCTGTGTAAGACAAACAAAACAACTTCTGTGTATTCAAGTGGTCTTGAAACAAGCACTGATTTTATGGCATAATTCCAATGCCCAAACAAACAAGATATGCAAACATCTTTTATTATATATGGAAATTAAGACAATTTCCACTGCTAGCAATTGGTCCTTTAAGCCACAATCAGTACGTGTTGGGAATTTAGGCTCAAAGATAATTTTTACACTCCAAAGCACCTTCATAAATTACATTGTGGCAAATCTCTAAACAGTTTTAAATATAAATGCTGTCTAAAAGTCAGTCCACTAAAATTGCTCTTAATTCCGTAACTCTTCTGGAACAACTTTTGCTTTGACATCTGCAATGAACATAAAATCCTGGAAGAAGAATCCTGAAACTACAGGAGTATCTTACGTGGCCATCTCTAATTCAATGAAGTCAGCGTATCTGAGTGAAAGAATGCAACAAGCTTGATAAGACAGGCACTATCAAAAAGTGGTTAACTCAGAGCTATAAGCCTAATCTTTTGCTGTCTAGCATGCACTGGTTAAACCCCTATAAAGAAGGCAGAACTAGAATCATAATAAATTTTGATTTCAACTTCCTAAGTCTCAGAGAGCAAACACTATCATCAGGAATTTCTAGAAAGGATGACCTACAATCTTCTGTTCATATAACACTCAGACTTCATTAGGTTGTATTCTGGGAAATACCTAAATCTTTTAAATATATCAAAGTCTATAAATATCTCCCATCAAATGTCTATTTGGGATTGAGAGTTTCAGTTTTCACAGAATGGTGCAGGTTGGACAGGCCCACAGTAGTCTGGTCCAACCTCCCTGCTCAAGCAGGATCATCCTGGAGCACAGGGTACAGGACTGCATCCAGATAGTTCTGGAGTATCACCAGGGAAGGAGACTCCACAACCTCTCAGGACAAATCTGTTCCAGTGCCTGGTCACCTGCACACTAAAGCATTTCTTCCCCACGTTCAGGTGGAACCTCCTGTGCATCACTCACTGCCCCTTGCCTCTTGTCCTGTTGCTCAGTCCCTGGAGCCTGGTCCCTCCTCCCTCACTGCAGGCACTGACAGGCACTGCTGAGGTGCCTTCTCAGTTGTCTCCTCTCCAGGCTGAACAGCCCCAGCTCCAGCCTTTTCCCATAAAAGAAACATTCCAGTCCTTTAATTGTCCTGAGCTGGATCCATTCCAGGACCTCTGTGCCTCTAACATCCTGAGGAGTTCAGAACTGGACACAGCACTCCAGGTGAGGCCCCACGAGGGCTGATCTGGGGTTTGTTTTGGGTTTTTTTTCTCATTTCAGTCTTTATAATTGTTGAAATCTAACACTTGAACTAGCAATTTTTTAACATCATGTAGGTCATTTGTAAAACTAGGTAAGTATATTACTATAGAATGAACAAATTATACAGCATCAAAAATAACAACTATATGAAACTGTAGCTTAGAAAGTATTACTCTCTAGAAGATCAGGTTGATTAAATAGAAATATAATCAGTCCAGTGTGTGACATTTTTAGAATTTTCAGAAATCTCCAATTTCAGGTAGGAAAAAAGGAAGTTAAAAGCTCTTTCAGTCACAGAAGATTCAGTTCTGTGTCCCAAAACTGCTATTTTAATATAAATATACTACTGTAAGATTTCATTTTTTCTTTATATTAGAATAGCTAATTTCAGAATTTAAGCTATATCTTAAGCATAATACAGGGGTGCCCTCAGGTTTTGATATAATTATTTTACATCATGTGCTAAAGTATGGCTATATTGAAATAGAGGTGGTGATACAATCACACAGTTTTCAAAATACTACAACAGAAATTCCTGTATTAAGACCACATTATCAGTAAGTCTTCCTTTTGCTGGGTCACAGGACTCAATAATTAACATCAAGGCTCTGACACCGAGTAAAGCCTCAGCTTTCATCTAATTCAGATGACCTCTTCAAAGCATCATTATAAGATTTAATTGCACTAATTAACAGAGATCAGAGTCAATTAGCTATTTGCAGGCTGCACATCACATCACAAGGCACCTATGTTTGCAGTGATGCTGCATGACAGGAAACTAGATCAATTAATGTAACACAACATTTGTTTTCTTCCCCAAATGTGCATTTCCAGATTTTGGATGCCTCTGTGCAAATGTTGTCAAGGCTGCTAAACCCAGCAAAAGCTAAGTAATGTTAAAGCTCCTTACAAATAGGAATTACTGAGGTTTTTAGCTGTAACAAGAATTTCCAAAAAAGCACCAGGAAAAACAGTAATAAAAAAACCCCAACCTATCAGTGTTCTTTTAAGATTCTAATATGAAGGATCAAGCTTCCAGCACAGCTACATTTTGAACTTCAGAAGGCATTGTGGAGAAGTAAATAATAAAATAATAAACTTTTTCACACTGCAGACACACTTCAATCTCTCTGTAAAATGCACCTTTGACCTGCAGCTGTGCTGGACAGCAATAGCACACACAGCACCAAGGCCTGCATTCAGACCATGGAAGTTTCCCCTCAAAAACAGCTGCAGTGCTGAGGCAGCACAGACACTCATCTGCCACTCCTGAGCTTTGCAAAACATTTGTTTTTTGAATGCAGTATAACCTTCTGTTCTCTGTTAATTACAGGCTCAGGGACCAGTAGTAGAAACGTCTCTTCACAGTATGTATCAAGTAATGGCATCAATTAAAACAGTGGCTCCAACTTTCAGCTGAGCCAAGACATCCCTAAACAACTGCGACCTTCAGTTTGCTCCATTAGAATATGCACAGAAATACAATCCTGAGTTTTTACACATATTTTGTACTAGTACCTTGCAATGACCATTACTTAGGTATCCAAAGTCTATCTTGAAGGCTGGCCTGAGCTTCTTTTGCCTTTTTTTTAACCATGTATAGCCAAGTCATGACTTGAGACCAAGGGAGGGGTGCCTACAGTGGTGTGCTATGTGCCAGGACATCCCGAGCTCAGTGCCACAACAGATGGCTGCATGACACCTGGTCTGCTCATAGTCTTCCTGCAGCTGGAAAACATTCTGTAGACATGCTTTTCATCTTTGGATGATTTTATACATTATTTCTTGTTGCAGCCTGCAACCTCAGGATCTCGTCCAGGGAAGCAGCAGGGTTCTGGGGACCAGCATGAAACACCAACGAGACGGGCTCCCGTTCATGAAACCATTTATTCAGCATGAGAACAAACTCAGGTCCAGAACAGAGAGCCCCGAACAGAGGCACAGCAGGGGTTTTTGAGGGACAGAACCGAGGGTTTCCACCTTTGAGGGTGGAGTTCAGGGTCAGGGACCATTAGAAACACACCAAGGGAGAACCCCCCAGGGACTCAAACCCAATCAGAACTCCTGGGCCGCCCTTCACAAGGGGTTTGGGGTGGGACAATGTAACTCTTTGTCTCCCTGAGGCCGCTGCAACATCTGCTCCTTTTTTTTTTTTTTTTTTTTTTTTTTTTTTTTCAAATTTTAATTAGGAGCTTAAAATGTTTCCAAACATACACCTTAAAATCTCACCTCTTCCACAGAGCACCCACTTTGCTTTGTGGGACACCAATAGCTCAATAACAAAACACATTAAGCAAACAGAAAAGACAAAATTGAAAACAAACACTTAAATCTCGGACTACGCCGGGCAAATTAAACGGTGATGGTACTTAATGCAAACATAATTTTTTTTTTTTTTTTTTTTTTTTGTTCAGTCTCTTCCACTTTAGGATTCTCTGTTAGGAAGGGTGCAGCTCTTAGATCTCCTCTTACGAGGGGCAGAATTCTTCGATCTCCAGCTTCGGCTCCGGCTCCCATGTGGGCGTCGCCTCTTTAGATGATCTCGGTGTAACACTGGCTTTCGGAGCTCGGTTACAGTTTCGATTTCCCCGGAGGTGTTGCCCACGATGGCAAAGGCACAGCCCCCAGGGGTGGAGCACCGAACAAAGGGATGGGGCCAAGCAGGAGTTACTGGGAGGTTCGGGAAGGGAAGGTTTGGGGCCGGAAAAGAAGGAGCAAGGCGGGAAACAAGGGATCCCAGACCGCGTGGCCGGCGCCATCTTGGGATGGGGAGGGGGGTCCGGGACAGACTTTCCCGGACAGGGAACGGGGAATATGGAGAGACAGGGGGTAAAGGAGGACACGGAACGGCGGGCAGACGGCAGCAACCCCGAGCCATCTTGGCTTTTTTCACCCTTTGTCCTGCCCTTAGGAACAGAGGAAAGGGGAAGGTACAGGGAGGTATACACCAAAAAAAAAAAAAGGAACTTCACAGAAGACAGAAACAGTCCACCGGAAGATCCATACCATCCATAATCGTCCATAATGTTAATCGTCCATAATGTTGATATCGTCCATAGTGTTGATATCGTCCATAATCGTCCATAATACGTCTCGTTGGGTGATGTTAGGTGCTTGTCCCAGCGTCTGGTCTCGGCTCCCACACCTCCGTAATCCCTTTACTTCCCCCATGCCCGAGGCACTCTCAACCCAGTCTCCCTGCCAGGTACTCTCGAGTCCTCCTTTCCAAGGCGGGGGTCTCGCCGGCTCTCAAGCCATCAGCCGGGGACTTACGAGGTGTCCATGGAGCCGCTCCTGCTGTTCTCCTGGATGCCCGCATTCTCCACCATTTGTTGCAGCCTGCAACCTCAGGATCTCGTCCAGGGAAGCAGCAGGGTTCTGGGGACCAGCATGAAACACCAACGAGACGGGCTCCCGTTCATGAAACCATTTATTCAGCATGAGAACAAACTCAGGTCCAGAACAGAGAGCCCCGAACAGAGGCACAGCAGGGGTTTTTGAGGGACAGAACCGAGGGTTTCCACCTTTGAGGGTGGAGTTCAGGGTCAGGGACCATTAGAAACACACCAAGGGAGAACCCCCCAGGGACTCAAACCCAATCAGAACTCCTGGGCCGCCCTTCACAAGGGGTTTGGGGTGGGACAATGTAACTCTTTGTCTCCCTGAGGCCGCTGCAACAATTTCTTATTTGATCTTAAATATTATAAGGTATCTTAACTTTTTTGGTGGATTATTGAAAACTGGTTGTTGCAGGAAACTTCTGAGTGCTTTTTATGCTCTTAGTTTTACATCATATGGAAATTAAGCTGGCTCATATTCTGAATAATAAATGCCATATCAAGTTCTCTTGTAAGCGGGGCCCAGTGAAATTCTCATACATCAGGAAACCACTGAGATGCTACAAAGCCACTGCTTTTAAGTAATGAGGCTGTTTACAGACCTATTATGCAACATGACAGGGGTGCAAAAATCACTTGTGTATGTTTTTAATGAATAAATAACAATAAATTCAAGAATATTTTTCTGCTGATATTAATGTACATGCAGATTTCAATAATAATGATTAATATTAATACAATGCTATGTATTCTTATGTAGATATAAATTTAAAATTAAAAAATACTGATCATGATTTAGATTGAGGGAGGGATCAAAGATATCTAGCCAAAGCAACTGAAGGGCTACATAAGGTGAGATGCGTCCAGTTAAAATACATGCACATCAAAGGCTTCTAAAAGGAGTAAAATCAAATACACATGTATTTTACTGAGCTCTAAACTGCCCACCAGCTTCTCAGCTAGGGCAGGATCTGATGACTGTGTGGAGCCAGCCAGGACAACCAAGTGTATTCCTTCTCTCCTGCAGGTAATTACAATCCCTGTTCCCACCTGGAAAACTGATGCAGCTACATCTTTAAAAGAAGTTTGGTATGTTGACCAGAGATTATGATTGACCTTGATTATTATTGTAGGTTTATTGCTTCAAGACCCTTGGGAAACATTTATATGCAAACATTTCCATTTTTGCTTTGTTAATCAAGTCTTGACACACTGCATTTCCACAAAATCCACCAAAGCACTGTAGGAGGTTCTGAAAACAGGGGACAAGAAAAGAGGCTAGAATATAAGCA
Source organism: Poecile atricapillus (assembly GCF_030490865.1). NCBI lineage: Eukaryota > Metazoa > Chordata > Aves > Passeriformes > Paridae > Poecile > Poecile atricapillus. Next base: position 129,217,947 of record NC_081289.1, on the reverse strand, counting down.
GAACTTTTCCTTAGGAAATTAGTACTATTTTGGTGTTGATACCGACAGTGAAAAAAATCAATGAGATCAGAGTATACCAGGCAGGCTTAGGGAGAAAAGAAAGGATATAGGAACCCAGGGAAAGAACAAACATGTCAGAAACATTACCATAAAAATTCTGTGCCTTTTCTATTTACCATCATACCTATAAAAGAAAACAAAAGCCAATATCACAGAATCAATTAGGTTGGAGAAGCCCTCTGAGATCATTGAGTCCAAGCTATGGCTAAACACTACCATGTCAACTGGACCACAGCATTAAATGCCATGTCCAGTCTTTCCTTAAACACTTCCAGGAGCAGTGATGCCACAACCCCCCCTCTGGGAAGCCCATTCCAGCATCTAATCACCCTTTCTGTGAATTCTTCCTAGTGCAGAGCCAAGAGACAAACTATGTAAAAAACACAACACCTGCCAGAGTTCAAGAAGTGTTTAGACAATGCTCTCAGGCACATGGAGTGTTTCTTGGGGCTGCCCTGTGCAGGTCCAGGAGCTGGATTTTGATGACTATTGTGGGTGTCTTCCAACTCAGGACATTCTACTATCACCTAATGAACAAAGTTGGGGCTTGATGATTATGTATTTCTCAAACACCCCCCCACATCCCTCCACCCCTCAGTTCAGGTAACACAGCAATTAAATTAACTAGAGTTCCTTGGACCATTTATTCTGGGCTTTGATCACTGGACCCAAAAATTTCAATCCAATTCTGAATTTCATCCTTACCCTTACAAAGGAACCTAAGCTGAGGTATTTTCTCACACCCAGTGAGATGCTGCTTCTCTTCTCCAATTCAGAATTGGGCATAGACGGGAAGAGCAGCGAAGCAGCTGCACAACTGCAGTAAGTGCAATTGACTGATCCCTCTGGAAAACTTTTCCTTTATTTTCTAAAACCTGAGCCAAAGTCTTGTGTATTTTGCTTAATTTTAAAAATCCTTAAGTGTGTGCACGAAAAGCTTTCTTAGAAGAGCAGATTTCCATTACAAGTGATTTTAAGAGAAGCTAATACTATTAAAATTCAAGCAAAATTCATACTGAAAGATATATTTAATCTTTTTCTAAAAACTTCTCAAATTGATCAAATTACATTCACAAGTCAAACTCATACTTCAGCTTCCACTGTTCATGCCTGCCATTTCTGCCTGAGTGCAAAATCTTGCTCAATTTGCTCAAAGTTTACAGTAGTCTACATTTTACTGAGAGAAGGACTCAGCAGGTTTGGGGGATAAAGAGATGGAAGACTAGATGCCTGTTAACCAGTCTTTATCTTCCTGAGTATTTTGGTATCTTTTATATTCCTGATTATTTTTCTAGGTGATCAAAGGAAAATTAATAGTGGAATTTTTTTTCCTGTATTAAAAAGTAATAATTATTTTAGATTCCAGAATCATTAGAAATCTCTGAGAGGAGACACATGCATAGGCCCTTAATTCCAATTACTATAGATTAGTACTCCTGCTGGGAGTACTCTTGTTTTCCCTTTTATATTATCTGGGAGGAGCAGATTAGGTGATCAATCTTCAAGTTTTCTCTTAATCCTCTAAAATCTCCTTTGCTTCCCAAGTTCCTCTCTCCTTTCCTCCCTGTCTCGTCCCCTTTTTGTATTAATCTGGAAAGCAGCTTTCTTCAGGATGCTGTAATATTAAACAGTCATTACTGAAATGACAATGTCATTTTTTCCCATCACTAGTGGAGCTTCCATGGCTTAAAAGAATTTAAAACAACAACCAACCCAACAATTAATCTCCTGACACCCAAATCCCTCCAAACAACTGAAACAACAACAAAAACTTCTAAAAACTTACTTGGCACTATTAAGGACATACTGCTACATTGAAAGCAGTATGACTTGAAAATATTGGGAAAATTAAGACTTTTAAATGTACTGTGCACAATACATAAAAAATTTGCAAATAAAAAAATTAAAAATAAAATACAATTTAAAAAATACTGATTCTGAGAAATAAATATTTCCCTGATTTCTTCTAAGCTACCCCCTCTTTAGGTACCTCTCCATCACACAGAAAGGAAAGACTAAAACCAAGATGAATGACTTAGCTAGACTGAAGTGATTCTGTCCCAAGTTTTTTGCTCAACTACGCATTCCTGTACCAGGAATTCAACAACCAGTTAAATGCTTGACCTGTATGCAAAAAAGAAGCATGAACATAGGATTTTATCTCAGAGAAAATTTTCATCCAACCACTTCAAGCATCCATGTGTGCATTCACTTCTTGCTTCATCTTGAGTAAGATGAAGATGTTCTCAGAAAAGCTTAACATTTCCAGAATAGCAGTAGAGGATGTCAAAGGGATTAAGGTTTCCATATACTAAACCACAGATTTTCTTGTGTAAAGTACAAGTTCTGTAAGACTAGCAAAAACACCAGAAATGAAGAACAGCACAGACTTGTACATCACAGTAAGACAACTCATTCTTCATAAAAGCACACATCTTTTCAGCACAGGAAAACTCATGCTGGATGTTACAGGCTTAGGCCTCTACTACAATATCAATCTCCTTTACTTCTAGGAAAAAGGGTCAAAAATTTGTTTATGTGATGTTAATCATACGTATTTCAGTTCTCCTGCCATTTTCCTACTTCTTTAGAAGAATGTTGTTATCCAGACATCTGTTGTTTTCTCTGTAATATGAGCAATGTTTTATGGGCTGTATATTCCTCTAGAAATATTGCATACGTCTGCAGTTACATACACTTTATTGAAGGCAACAGTGAAAAGTATACTGCTTATTTTCCTTACACCTGACTGTGTCTTATGTTTCTCATGATGAACAGCAGGACCAGCGAAGTCCACACACATTGTACAGGCCTCAAAAACTACTCACTTCATGATCTAAAATGCTTGCAATAACAGATTATCTGATTAAAGCTCCTCTAACATAAGTAGATAAATTTATCTTGCCTACAGGCATAAATGAGAGTGCATCTGCAAACTTACAATAATGTTTATCTATTGGTCTCTTTCACAGCTCAATAACATGTACTAAGGAAGCATTTTAATAAATTTATGTCTTTTGTAGTTCAGGGGAAGGGAGAAAGAAGGAGAAAATGCAGACATCTCTAGTTTTCATGTAAGCCAACAATTTAAAAAGGGTCTATTACAGTACACTTGGCTCCTGACAAACTACTCGAGAACCTGTCATATGGCACGCCAAGTTCTTTTAAACCTCTGAACAGGTTTATTATTACTGCTTTACAAAGTCTGCAACAAGTCTTGGCAGACCTACCATTCAGCAAGAAGAACACTAGACCAGATGTGTTTAGAATTCAAAAGTGCAAAGTTGCCATTTTCCATTTACAAGTCACCTTTAATATTTTCAACTAACCTTTCAAACTATAGTCAATCCAGGGTCTTGCCTACTTTAGCAAGACAGATAGATGGAAATGTAATGAGAGAGTTCAGTTGTCAGGCTAGCTCTTCATGGGCCAAAACCACTTTTCTAGTACTTTAATTAGTCTTTGGGTAAATGTAACTAAAGACAAACTAAACTGAATAAATGCTGATGGGCAGCAGAATTACGGTGCTCAGATAAACAACATTTCAGATGTTATACACTGCAGCACTGTCTGGAAGATGTATGTAAACACACATACACACAGAGATTAATTTTGAATGATCTTTCCTCTCCTCCATACTCCCCGTTTCCACCCCCAGACTTCCCAGAAACATCACAACTGACAAAATCATCACATCAGAAGTGGCCAGGATGTCACCAATACTGACCAAATCATCAGTGATAAGAATTTCAAAATGCACAATTATAAATTTTCAGGTGATCATGAAATGTAATACCGTAGTAACATTTATAAAACTGCTTTTTTTCAAAAGAGTTTCTGGCTCACAGAATTAAGACAGAAAGAGAATTAACCATTAAGATTCCAGAGCATAATCCTCTGGATAACAAAACCAGCTCTATCATATTCAGGACATAACTAGTTCAAACAGACTAGATTTTTTCATATAAGACATATGTCTGTGGCTTGTGGAGGCTAAAGGGTTCTCAAAGGTCTAGAAAACTAGCTAAGATACAAATAACGAAAAATAGCACAGTATTTCATAAAGTGCAAACATCAACAGATATCTGAGAATTCACAATAGCATTTTCTGAAAAGAAAACATGTTTTTTTCACCTGGAACTCTTTATAAATAAGTAGTTCAATCTGAAGTGATCAAATAACAAAGGGTATATTTTAGTAAAAAATTATAAAACTGTACTACAGTACATTATAAAAAATTATAATTAAAATTTAAAAATTACTACAGTAATTACAAAGAAGCACTACAGTGAATGCATATAATAAAGGAGTGGATGAATCCATGAAATATGCTGCCTGAAGGAATATCACAAATTACAATTTTTTGGTAATGTGTGAGGTTTTGTTTATAGGGTTTTTGTGTGAGGTTTTGGGTTTTGTTTATGGGTCTGGTTTTTTTTAGTGGATGTGTGTATGTGTGCATGAATTTCACATCATTTTGCTAAAGATTATAACAAAGGACAAAACACGAAGAATCAATGACAGAATAAAGCATCAGTAGTTTCTCAATCCCAAAGTATATAAATTTCAAAACATGCCCTTTACACTTTTGAAGAAAGTGCAAGGAATAACAGTTGAAATAAGTTAGGTTTCCTTTCAGGTGAAAACTTCTGGTTTGCTAGAGGATATGTGGATTCCACAGTATTTCTCAAGTGCAAGAAGCTGTGCCTTCATAAGAAACAGTCTCTTCAGAAAATGTGCTTCCCCATATTTTGCATGCTGCTAATCTTTCATCAGACAAGTAAATATTACATTACTTTTTTTTTTACATTTTTTTACAATTTACATAAAAATGGTCACAAATTGCACTCTTTAGAAAACAGCTCAATATGATAATCAATTCCCAGAAGCAGCTAAGAACACAGCATGCAGCTTTGATTTCAGTGTTTGACTTGTTTGTTTTGAAAGGACAGTTTCTAAGTAGAGTACATATAGCACAGTGTAATGAGCACAGGGTTTCAAGCAGCAATGGATCAATGTTAATGTACTATCAACTTATGTAAGGCCCTAGCAACTTCAGATGATTTTGAAATATTAACCAACACCCAACAAACTTGGCTGAAGAAGCTTCCCAACCTTCTTGCTTACTGCTGTCATTTCTATGGCAGTACTCTTCCACACCATATCCACACAACCTGCACCTTTGAGAACTTCAGCAGTGTAACACCTCAGAGCACTGAATCAGTATTTCAATTTAGACCACGCGAATTGGTCAGAGAGTTAAGCTGAAATCTTCAACGGCAGAGTTTAAAAACAAGGAGCATGCTTCTACAAACTAGGGAGTATCTTCAGACCTTTTCAGCAAAGAAGCCTTCTTAACAGGATGGTCTTCTACAGCTGCATTACCTTGACTAGCATGACAATCAAATTTGAAGACATTATGTAGGCATTCTGCTTCTTCCTAGTACAAACCAAGATGAGCTGCTCAAATGGGGATGACCTTATGGAAATAAGAATCACACAGTTGGTGCTCTCAGCAGCTTATGTACACCTATTCTCATCTTAATGACAAAGATCAGCAGTTGGAAAGGTCATGACTGAGACCTCCCAGGATGATGAAGAAGAGCAGCTAATCATGCCACAAGTTATGCAACTGCTAGGGGGGAGTTTAAAAAACGAAAGCAGATAGCTACAAAGACAGGCCTATGTACAACAGATAGATATCTATATAACTGTAGGGATAAATACTTACCTGTATGCACAGGAACATCAGACAGCGCCAGACACCCTTCTCCTCAGGGAAAACTCAGAACCATGAGACACCCTGCATTTTGCTCTACATGACCACCATATACCTTTCTATATACCTCCAAGGTGAACACTGGGATCTGACTCAGAGATTGATGAATGTGCGATTATCCATGTTAATATTCTGATAACATTATATCAATTAGGTGAAAGGATAAGCTTATAGGAAACAAAGGGGGATTATTTCTATGGCTCAAACAGAATTCTGTTGGCAAACAGAATTTTGGGGTAGAAAACTCATTGGACAGAAACCCATTTTACACAGGAATTTTTTCACTCAGGTCATGTACCTCTACTAATCTATAAGTAGCTTTCTGAAGACAGTTGAAGAACAAACACACATTGCAAAACATGCCATAAAATGGGAGTTGCTTCTTCTGACGATATGATGAAATATTCCAAATGACCTCGAACAGAAATGTCCTCCAACAAATCTTTCTGAACTTAATGCCAGGACATGTTTGGTTACTGCTTGTCATGTTCATTTTCTCCTTTCAACAAGCACCTCATACAAAAAAAAATCCTTATTAATTAATGTTATTATTCCATAGCAACTTCCTTTACACAGTCACAACAAAGATCTGTCCCATCATAACGAGATTATATAAAATATGCATCCACCTTAGTTGTATAACACTACTTAAGATGGGCTTTAAATAAGCTTCTTTTACCAACAGTTTTTTCCTGAAATTGCACGCTTTTTTGGACAATCAAAAAACTGAAGTAGCCTTCTTCAGTCTAAGAAAGCTGGTTTTATGGTCTTGCTGCTTCTTATCTCTTTAAAGGAGTTATTAGCATTATTCAAAAAGATAGTTGATAAAGAACATTTAACCGTTTAACAATACTCAACAGACAGTTGATTATAGAAAGACATGTCAGTGCACATATGGCAGGCAGATAAATTATGCACATCTGGATTACTTTTGGCAAGAAACACAACTTAGTGTCTAACGCCAAGTTTAGCAATCTGTCACTATCAATATGTGCGTTTATTTAAAGACGTCAAGGATTCAAAGTCATATTTTCTATTTCTTCATAAAAGTTCCAGCTCTTCACAAGACAGCAAAACAGGTGACAAAACACATTGCTTAAATTGCCAAAGGCTGTATAAACAGGGAAAATTTTTAACTTACCATGCTTACAGGAGTAGCCAAATTTTCAAATCAACTCTACTCTTCACCAGCATATATTAGTATTTAATACATAAAGTGGATATATAATCAAGTTCTGAATACCCGGCCTCCGAACTTAGATGAAATTTTGCTTATTTCAAAGAAAATTAAATAACATGAAGCTATCAGAAAAGTTTCAATATGACCTTATTTGTACAGTGACTGATTAATTTTTGTGATAGGTTAATGAAATGAAAATCTACTCATAGCTAATTGTATTGCCCAAAACTCAGTAACGGATTTAGCAGTAGAGACAACTCACACCATACTGAAACACAAGCATAAAACTGAAGGTTGAGAAGTCATGCTTGTTCTTAATTCAGATGTAAGATAAGTAACCAAAAAAGGAAAGTACAATTGATATGGATTAACATTTGCCACAGAAAGCATTATTTACATATAAAAAAAAATAAAATCAAAGAGCCAGAGCAATTTTTTCTCAAAAGAACAGAGAGAATGATCACGAAGGCCTTAAGAAATCCATAATTATCTTAAAAATATGAAAATCTAAATCAAATTTTGTGGCAAAAAGCCTAGTTGCTTTCTTACACATTAAAATCATTCAGCTTATACTAAACAAAGGGAGAAAAAAGTATTACCACTGTCTATCTTTTTTAACATAAAAAAGGTACAAAAACATGTAAGAATTTCAAGACTACTCATTGCTTAAAAGAAAGTGAACATCCCTAAGCCTGATAGTGCTGTTACTTTGGTATAAGAAATTCCACTCAGGTTTAGCTCAATGATCATAGTAGACTCATCCATGGTCCTCTTATGATTTTCATCTCTGAAGGGTACAAAACCGCATTCTGTCTTGCCAGATGTATGGAGAGACAACATTAAGCCTGCATAAATAAATTTAACTTTTATATTCATATTAATATATGAATACATGGAAAATAGATTTTGATTTTCAGTTGTAATAGAGCCTTAATTACATTCACAATAAATTGAAATTACTTGAGATAGGTCATAACATTTATTCCAAATACCTACTCAAAGTTGTGTTATATGTGCTATACTAAAATTAGAATATTTTATTATATATTTGAAAACCTGAAACCTTGGCATATTTTCTACAAAGTAGTAACCATTTACATTTTATTTCACACATACACACAGAAGCAAACAAGTAGCCACAACATCTAAAATTTTAAAAAATTAACTGATTCATCACCTTACTGAACACTGGATCTTCAGTTTTGAGAGAGTTTTAACCTAGCCAAACATAAGAAAGAGAAGCTGGAAGAAATCAGTAAAGATACAGTACAATTATCTGCCTTCCTGAGGAGCAATCCCTCCTGTGGTACAGGAAAAGAAGCTGCACTGTTGAGGTTACTGGCACAACAGATTTCATACCAGCCTCGGGACAAACACACTCGGCAGCATAAATTCACCCAGGTCTTTGAGAGTTTCACTTAGATGGATTTTTGTTTGTCTTTTCATTTGTACTTTCCTGCCAGTTCACCTTCTAGTAAATAAAAGTACCTGCTTCTCACCATACATAATCTACTTGTCTAAAATTTTTACTCTTCTTCACAAGTACTCAAAGTAAATAGGCAAAATTTGGCACAGGCACTTCCCACCACATAAGGAGTTGAGAAATTTTCCTGACAAGCATGCATAGGGCAATATTTTAAGCAGATGATTAATTAAAGCAAATCGAAAATCTCTTAAAAAGGATAAGTGAAAAGGGTTTGTTTACTAGGACAAAAATCTTGAACAGCACTGAAATGGATAAATACCAAGCTGAACAGTCACTGGTTAGGTACTGACAACCCAATCATTTACACTCCCTATTGGGCACTTGACATAAATTACTTACATGCCAGCTAAAATGAATGGACATGGAACTTGATAATTTCAGTTGTACTATATTTCACTTTAAAATTCTTCTAGCAATTGGCAATAGTTTATAATGTATAACAGTGGCTCTTTCTTTGCATACATATATTCAGACAACTGAATTTACCTGTGTCTAGACACACTGAAATGTCTTGAATGTTGAACTCTCTACCAGCAGAGGGGGAACCTCTGTTGTGATTTCTTTCTTTCAACACAATCTAAAAGGCAGACTTCTAAATCTGTTATTTAGCTTCTAATGCATTCTTTTTACAAACATCACATACAGGACTAAGTTAATACCCCTACTTCCCATGGGCATTCAAGACAGAAGACTCAAATTGGCTGACTGTGCTTGTTGCTTTGATCACATCATAAGACAGCATTTCTAAAGCTACTTCAAAAATTTTAGCCTACACCAGCGTGACTGTATGTTAAGGGAATAGTACACATTCATATTTTTTGTTGATCCTTGTTCTACGTTACCTCTTATCAATATGAATAACTCTTTTCATGGTCACAATCTTTGAGAGCTGTTTTTTTAGAGAAGCTTCATCTTTCACAGAAATCAATTTTCCTTCTCCTGCTTGAATTTCGAAGATATATATAACTTCCTGTCTTCATTACTATTTAGGGCATTTACAACACTCTTCTATATGGACATAAACTAGAGAACAGAAATAATCTGCTCCCACAAAGTCTTACGCAGCAAGTCAACAACAAGTACAACAAATGAACCCATATTTCATATATCTTAGTAATTGTAATGACTTCTCCTACTATGGTTAATTTGCACCTTAACTTCTTTCCCTCAAAAGGCCCCCTCAGATTAAAGCAAACTGTATTACTTATCCAACAAAACAGTGGATCACTAACTCTTATGCTCAGAAAGCATTATATTATGGAATTTTGTTAAATATAAAACCTCTTTCTGCCAATAACTGAAAAATTGGACAGTGGGCATTTGCTGGAGAATCCTCAAGATGGAAGCTTTATTTATAGCAGCAACTTAAGAATTAAAATATTTTAAGTATACACCAGTTTTATTTTATGTATTTTTATTTACATCATCCACAAAAGATGCTCTAGATTGGAGATGGAGTTATAATGAAGCAGTAGTAGGAGATAGAAAAAAAGAAACACAGATCTAATGTAATTCAATAAAATATTGTAAAAAGATACTCTTTTTTTAAGAGCAAAACATTTTAAGTGCAAAACATTTTTCTCACCAGAAGACAAGTGCCAAAAAAAGATAAAAAAGTTAAAATAAAATATCTAAATCCCTGTTTAACTTTGCCAAAATCTAATCTGAGTGCTTACATTGTGCTCAAACAAAACTTTGATCATAAATTTCTTTTCAGAGACCAAAATGAATGACAATAGGAAAGCAGGTTTCTATAGCAGGGCAGCTCTGTTAAAGCTTTCAATAACCATGTCAGCTCCCAGGGGCTTTAATTTGCTTCTGTGGTGGCCTTTGTTTTTATCTTTAAAGAATTCAGAAACTACATGACATACATGTACTTAATTTTTTTTCAGTATTCTTTGGTAAAATTCTAATTGCTATCAGACACACATTTCTGAGGGATGATGGTCACCAGAGCAGATTTGCAGAGCACCAGACAGGTGAGGATCTCAGCCTCTGACAAGGAGTCCCAAATGCTGACAATTTCAATTCTTTTGGGGAGGTGAACAGGCAAGCACAGCTCTAATTTTCTGCTTTTTAGTATTCTTCTTTTCACTCAATGCTTGGTGACATTAGCTGGCACACCCTGTCTGTCAATATTTTTTTTTTCTGCAGAAGTAGTTTCATGGGGGAAAAAAAGAAAGAAAAGGAATTTTCTAGGCCTCTAGTTTGCTTTTCTCCTCTTCATCTCTTCTCCCTTGTTATTTGCCTCTTAAATTTAAGATGAAAACCTCGGGTCTGCAAAGACAAGCAGGAGCTTACTACTGCATGACAAAAAAAAAAAAACCCTCTTGTATTTTCTAACAATAGACTGCCAGCCTCAGAAACAGACTTCAAGAGACATGTAGACTGGCCCTTCTAAAGCAAAACTTTGGACACTATGTGTAAATAATATTTTCCTAGTGTTATGAAATACAGAAAAGCTGGTGTGGCCCTAAAATATAGTACCATAGTACAGGAAAACCTTGCAGGATCCAGTACCAAGCACACAATTTAAAGAAGTAAAATTGAGTGATTAAAAGGGTTGTATTGATCCATGCTTGCCATAGTAAACTACAATGATAAAGTCTAATTTTAGAAATTTTCCCTGGTGCCTGAAAGCTCATGAACAGAAATCTTATGGTGGTGATAGCCATGATTCCTCCTTCGAAGGAGCAGCAAGTATTCCACTAAATGGGTAGATAATGCCAGGCTGGATACTGCGCTGAACAACCTGGGCTAGAGACTGGCACTCCTGCCCACATCACGGGGGTTGGAACTGGGTGATCTTTACAGCCCCTTCCAACCTCGGCCATTCTACAATATCTAGAAATCCAAACTAAAACTAGAGAGGTTTTAAATAATAAGGTGACAGAACCAAACTCTTTTTGAAAGTCTTTCAATAGCCAAGAAGTAAACATTTGCTCAGCAAGAACAGACTTCAATTTTCCTCTTCTGAGCAGAAATTTAGATTTTCAGAGTGGTTTTGAGTCAGATAGTTATAAACATCCTGGTAATGAATAATCACATCTGTCCCAGGAAAAAAAGCTAGCCATAAGAAAACATTTCACTATTTCTGAACACTGCACAAAGCATGCATCTAATGCAGCCAGAAGATGCAAGAGAGACAACTGTGATAGAGGTTGTTGGACTGATGGTCCTGACCAGTCCTATCACTGTTGTAGAATAAGGGTCCTTGTCCAGAGTGCAGTCAGCTGAAAAATGCTATATTTGTGGAATCCCATGGTGTTTTGCAGGATTTCTGGCATATTTTTCCCATATTTCAATAGAACTACATCAGTTTCTTGGTGAGTCTTTTGTGGAGCTCAAATAGCAAATTTCTTTAATAGGTACAAGGTTGCCACAAATTTCAAGTAGTAATACCTTATAGTAGTCTTTAACAAAACTCACAATGCCTTCTGATATGTGTCATTGATCTAAATTAAGAACTAAATAACTGACAAAGGAACATTTAAGTTCCATAGAAGAGACCTGGAATTCAGATTTACAACTTTCTTTTCATGGGTAGAAAAATTCAGAATTTTATCAAAGCTTGCAAACAGCTCCAGCGAACAAGCTAGCTGATACTACCTTTTCCATATTAATAAAAATTAAAGAGTTGTTATCTATTAGCAATTATATTCTGTATATTCATGCTAATACTCTGGATAATTGCCCCAAGTGTCTGACTTAGAAGTTCTGAAATACTTCCAAATAGAAACAATTTATTTTTGCACACAGGATGAATTAATACTCTATTAAGAACATAAAGTCAAGCAAAAGAAATGGAAACAACTGAAATAATCTAAACGGCAACAGGAAATTTTAAATCTCTCAAGTAAGGAGAATTACAACCTTTGACTTACACATGAGCAAAATGACCATTGGTTATTTCTGCATTCTCTAACACCATAGCTGAGCTGACAAGGAGGAAAATAATCACACAAATAGAGAATATTAAATCAACACAGTTCTCAAAAAGCATTAAACTCAGAGAATGACTCAACTATTTCTAGGACAGACATCCTTCATAGGAAAATACTAATATAAAATACTAAAATACTGAAATGAATGAAGCATTAAAGATTAATTTCTTTACAACAGATAACTAATTAGAAGATGCTCTATATTTTCCATGTCTCAAGAAACTCAAGGATGCCAATTCAGAACTTGAAAGTGCTACATTTATTTCAAATTACTACAAAATAAAAGAGAATACAAACTGATATCAAAGAAATCAAAATATTTTTCAAAGAATCAAGAAAGGTTTTGAATGTTGAAGTGTCAGAGAACATCACTACCTCTTTCAATTAATTTGCAGTTATTGCTCTCCAACAGGTTATAAAGAGACATATACTTATATAAGTTCACTAAAATCTGTATCTTGAATATAAATTCAAAATTTAAATGCAATTTTAATTGAAAAAAAAACAAAATTAATTTTCAGATGCATAAAATAACCTAGTAAGTTTCAGCAGATTTTTCCAGTATTTGATGTATTTTAGTCAACTAACACAGTGAGTGTCTGGCAGATAATCCTGAGCAGGGCAAGTCAACCCTTCTTTCATTGCCTGATCACAATAGCCTGGCTATACACACTGTATTCTCAAGCACTCCCAGTTACCCATTGCATGTTCTCAGAATACTTGAAACTTGCTTTTCAGAAAACATAAATTGAAATAATTCCAAAACCAGGATGAGAAGACCATCATACTGGTTAACTGTTTCAATTATTTGCATTACTCCTACAGTGAAAGAAAACAATTCTGTGACCACAACAGCAACATATGTGTGGTGTGGGACTCTCTGTGTGACCACAGTTCTTATGACTGATGTGTTTCTTTAATCTATCTATATCAGGTTCTATGCATACAAAAGCACTGTGAAGCAGCCTGAATAACAACCATGCCAGAAATGGAGAAAATTAGAACTATTCAGTTATTAGAATGATAGCACCAGTTAGTGCTAGCAGTCTTGCTTTCTTTTGTTTGTCCAAACTTTTGCATTAAGCTCTTAATTAATGCAAGATACAAACTCTCATTGGAATCACTAATAATTAAAAGGCCATTAGCTTTGTGGTGTATCTGATAAGTCTACCAGTGCTTAAATTACTGTAAAATTAATGGCAGACTGCTTCTGTACCTCAGAGATGACAAGCAATTACATTAAAAGACTGACATGCTCCAATACTACGCTACTACTTCAGTTAAACATGTAAGAACAGAGAGCAAGATGCATCAAAAAGACCCAGACAACCTCCTGTCTAAAAACCCTGAAGGAAGGTGCAGTGTAGCCATAGATCCAGTTATCTTTCGTATAACAACTTACAACTGAGGTGTCTCTTTAATACAGATTTTGCAATTATGAGAAGAAAATGAAGAAGAAAGAACAGAACCATAATTACAAATCTGAACCTTCCTGACAAGGACAGCTTTGCAAAATATTTTATATCCAATAAGCTAGATTTCTAGTCTCTGCTCTGGCATGCTTCTATCTAGGACAATAGCCAAGTTCCTCCTCTTTCATTGCCTCTGATTTCCCCCTCCAACTCGTCTCTGTCTGAATGGTCACTGTTTTAGGGCTCAGATACATATGCTACTTTATGCCTTAGGAAGACTCAGACCCATACAAATCCTGATCAATAATACCCAGGAGAGGATTTAAACACCAGACCATGACTGAACCAAACTAACACAAAGAGGTCCTATGTGCCCCACTGCCATATGTGGGAGATCTTTTAATTCTCTCTCAGCTAGGTTCTACCAAAAGTGGAGAAAGTGCTTTGCCATCCTTTCAATGTAGTCCACTTCTACAGCATCCATCCCTCTGCACAGGGGTCAGGGATTGATGATCTGATGCCTTTTACATGCACAAAAAAACATCAGCCAAACCCTGAACTTTACTGCCCACAAGAGCAGACCCTTTGAGCTTTGACCCAGTTTGGTTACTAACAGCCTGTAAGTATATTCCTAACTAAACCCTGCTGTCAAGTAAATATCAACAAACCAACATGTAACAAAACAAAAAACTTAATTCAATGTTCCTGATTTCAAAACAGGCAGTTCTTCGGTCAATAAACATTTCTTCTAGTGCTACAAGTAAGTGAAAGGTGACTAACAGGCAAAAGACTTTTTAAATGTCTGGCAAGTTTGGAGAGCATTTGGAAGGAATAAGCTTGCCAGAAACTGCTGGCAAGCACACTCCTTACAACAGCCAGAAATGGATATCCAAGCATGCATTTTTGCTTCCTTTCCCAGACATAGTATTACCACCCCCACCTTCTTATTTATGCAGGGAAAGGGTGGCATTATTGAATTTGTTTTCTTAGTTAAGCAAATTTTTTTCCTATTGCACAGAAGGAATGGCTTCCAAAAGGAAAGGTAGCCAAATATATCTGGGGAACATTTTAAGCTCATTTTACAGGTACTAAAAACTGAATTGTCAGAGTCCATTGGAAGAATATAACACTTCACTTTTTTGCAACATAGTAGCCACTGCATTCCCAGTTTAGAAGAGTTTGAGAGTTATACTTCTCAAATACAGCTCTGAGATGCAAATAATGGCTTCAGAGAAATGTAAGAAGACACACTTATTTTCTTCAGAAAAAGAGCATCTGCAACTTTTATATTTTGCTTCTTCAGTTTTGCTAAAATTTGTGTTTGCACCCTATCCATGATGTGGATTAAATCATAACTACTTCACACTGTTAAGGATTTTACAATGGATAACCCATAGGAACCATAGCTTAACCGGCATGAAAGTTTTGCTGGAGGTTTTATATCATGACATATAGATAAAAAGGAAAAACTTCTCATGTTGCATTCTACCACCTCTATCAAAAGTTAAAATCTCTTCTTAAAGAAATGCTTTCTAAAAATGCAACTATGAACTGGGAAAAAAAAATTCCAAAAGCCTGCATTTGGCTATATCCCCTCTTCTTTTGTCAGCTGTCTTCCTGAAGCAAGCAACAATATTACCAACAAAAAAGAACTTAATCATTTTTATAATACCTGGCAAGTTGATGTAAAAACAACTTACGTCACAGCAAACTTTTTGTGTTCTCTAAAAGCATTTCCAAGCACCAACCTGCAAAAGGTATTCATATCTTAAGGAAAGCTAAGAAGAACATATGAAAATCTCCCTTTTCTTCAGATGAGTAAGCCTCTCCAGAGCCTGCGACTGGCACTATCAATAATATATTCCTGGACTGACTTTTTTTTTTAAGCCAACTCTGAAATACTGCTCCAGTGTCTTGACTCCTAAACACACACCCACAAAAATTAGTCCAGCAAGATGACATTAGTCTCTTCTCACTGACCAAATGCTTTGTAATAAGCAGATTGGCGGAGATGACTTAATTCAGACACACTGAGTAACTGAATAATTAAATCAAATAGAAGAGCTAATAAAGAGTGCATAGAGACTGCACAGACAACATTATTTAGGGAATGGAGAAAGTAAATGGAAAGAGAATACTAGTAAGGCTTAAATGTGCCTTGATTCGGTATTCCGATTTGTTAAACATTTTCTCATCATTTTATGCCCTAATAAGTTTCCATTCACGAACATAACCTAAAGCTACAGAGAAAGCTAGCCCAGTGCAGGGTTTCCTGAGATGTATCTCCACCAAGTTGCTGCAACTAAGTATCAGTTAAAATACTCGAGAAAATTGAAGCATACATACCATAGCAAATTTTTTTGAGACTAGTCTTTGGGTATAGTAACAACTAAGCCACTTTGAACACCATGCTGCTTCAAAATAAACTAATCCTATTTCAAATTCTAATAATAAGTGAATTTTACAATGTGTTAAAAACAGGAGTGACATACTGTGAAATTAGTTGAGAAATGCAGCACTGAATATAAAAAATGTACTTTGTTACCCACATTCAACTGTCACTTAAACCTCAGGTTACCAGGAGGTAAAACTATACCATATATTCACTGTAAACAAAAGATGACCAAGATAAACCAAAAATAATCTGGCACCACATATTAATACATAATCAAATACAAGTTAAAACCAAAAGTTAATGTTCAATGTGAACAGTGAAGCCTGACATCCTGTTGTCTTCTCTTTGCTTCAGCCAAGAAGAGACACTCCCTTAAATGTCAGTGAAATTATGTGAATGATCAGTGGGAGCACAGCCCCTGAAGTCCAGTAAGAAATATAGTCTTAATTATGGGTCAGCTCTTCTCAGCTGCTTAATTTCATGTATTTCTAATTGCAACAAGACACAAGGATCAAGACAACTACCTCTGTCTATGCAGTACAATCTAGAAGTCAACACAGTTGCATGGCAATAGTGAAAACTTGACTTTTGACTGCCAACAAGAGTAAGAATCAATTAGTGAAACTTCTGGTAACAGACAGAAAAAAGTATCTTACCCCTAAGACCACCCATTTGTTTTGTTACCTACTGCTACAATGCACAATGATAATATAGCTAAAAGGCTGCGCTTCGATTTTCACTAAAGCCAGACAGATCAGAAATAGCAATGACAAGAGGTTGCTATGAGTTAAAGGCTATCAATGCAACTGCTTGTACTCTTCAACTCATGGAGATTGAGGCCACTACCAAGTAAGTGAATGAAACAGAAGAGTAAATGTAATTTCAGGAATAGGTAGCTTCAACTTTTTGTTTTGGCAATTGCAAAGCAGCAGGCTGTCAAGTCCAATTCAAGTGAGAAGCAAGCTTTACTATTAGGAAAAATAACTCTTTAGTACATAAAGACAATTTTTGTGTGTGTCTGCATTTGTACATGTAAACTTAAGATAAATCTATGCCTATTTCAAGACCAAAGGCACGAAGATTAATGTTCTCTCCAAGAGAAACAATCAAGGATATGACGGAAAAAAAGTACCATAACATGCTGCAGAAGATTTAAAATCTACATTCCTGGGCAAATAGAGCTAAAATTTTGTTTTTAAATACATATGCATATGTGCATATACATATGTGTATGGATTTAATAAATACAAATAAAAAATATATATTATACAAACACGTGTACACATACACTCTACAGATCTCAAAATAAGCAGCACGGGCACATAATTAAGGGGTCCCCAGGGCTCATAAAGAAAGTGCAACGACCTTGTTAGTGTTTGGCCTTTCTTTCGCACCCAGTCTCATTGTAAAACAGTCAACCATGAAAGTACTTTAAAAAGCTGGTTTTCTTTTTATTTACAGCATGATTTTATAATGTACCATTCATGTTTTATAGAAGCTGGTACTTCTGTATATCTTTCTGCCAAATTCAACATGAACCACAAACTTTCTAATTTACAACTTTCAGAAATTTGAATGCTTTTGAATACCAGGATTTTCAACTTTGCAATTTAATGACAACCCTGCCTTTGGCCTTTCCTGACCTGTTGTGAAGTAAATCAGGCACACTAATGTGGGCTAACAAGTCTTTTTCACACTGTTCGATCACCCTGCATCTTTTTTCTCAGCAGACACCGCCTCTCTCCCACTCTCTGTCTAGCCATCCTCCCTCAAAGCAAACAAAATGGTCACTGTAACCCTGCATTACTGCTCATTAGATCACAGGTTAGTCAAGTGGAACTGCCCGAGGTTCCCAAAGGAGAGCTATACTTCAAAAATCTGTCCATGTCAAATGAAGAAAAAACCCCTGAGCGTGGGGTCACCCAGATCAATGATCAAAAGAGACTGAGAATAGTGGAGGGAAAAAAAGGGAAAAAAAAAAAAAAAAAAAAAAAAAGAAGATAAAAAAACAAGAAGGAAAAAAAAGCCCTTTTTTTGTAAAAAAACAGCCTTCTGTATAATAAATCAGAATACAAAAATACTAAGCTTCCCCCCCTCCTTTAACAACAGTCAATTTTGGCTTTAAAATGTTTTGGGTTTTTTTTTTTCAGAAGATTTTATAAGAGTAGGAGTATTTCTAAAGTGTTAAGACTGAGGCACCAGTAAAACTCAAATTTACTTTAAGAAAATTAGCAAGAGGAATAATACCAGAAGATAATAGGAGATTTTCTCTCCATCACACAAATACTTAGCTATTCCAAAATGAGTCAACATCAATTTTCATTCAATTATAACTTTAATAATAATTAATAATAATAACAACAAATAAATTAATAATATAAAACAACTATATTAATAATAACAAATATATTATGATTATAAAACAAATATAATCATAATAATAATAACAAATAATACATAATAATACAACTTCATGAGAAATAATACAAGTAGCATGTCCACAAAAAAAGGTAGTCAAGCAAAACTACATAGTCTGAACTCTTCTGGTACATGACAGATGTGCAGGCATGTGCAATACTTCAAGAATGTGCAGTACCATTTCTGCAGCCTCTGTTCGTCTTTTAAGTACCTAGGGCAATTTTTTAGTAACAGCTACAAAAACAAAAAAGCCCAAACTGAATTAAGAAAAAAAAAATTTAAATACAGTAATAATTTCAAGTAATACATTCTGATTCAAAGAACAGAGCAAATTACTTAATGAAGAGTACTGACTGTTTAATAAGGTTCTGTGCAAACACAGATTATAGATATCACATGCATTAATACTGCTTAACTTCAAAATGAGTTATGTATTTCTAAAACAACAAATATACATTGTGCCACTAACGAAGATGCTGTTGCAGCTAACAGGACCTGATTGTTTCCTGCAATATTAGTGACAGAGCATCTTTTTGTTTACAGCCCTGAAAAGATTTCTTCTCCTGCCTTAGAGAGTGACTCAAATTTCACTCTCTTACTCCCTTTATCCTCAGCCATGAGTAAAGGCGTAATTAGCAGCAAGGAGCAAAGGTAAACAAACTGGAAGAGAATATCTGTAGTAGATTTGTAGTTAATATATGGCCTGCTGTAAAAGCATTACTGCAACAGAACAAAGCTATAAGAAATCAAAGGAAAGAAATCCTTTAAGTACTTAAATGTTTCATATAATGTACCAAACAATTTCTTAGCATTTATTACCAAAGTACAATAAAAACCAAAATGGGAATGTAAAAGCTGTGATAATACATTTTGATAAAATATTGAAAAAAAAATTTACAGAAAAGCTTGTATTAACAGAAAGATAGATGGAACAACTTATTTTTAAATAAATAATGTCATTGTAGCAAATATATAACAGTATATGCAGTAATCCCAATTATCCACCGCTGTAGATATGTGTGGATAAAATCTACAGTCTTTTAAGCAAAGTTCATTCACTAATGCAGGTTGGGCTTTTTGTTGGTTTTTTTTTTATTAGTTTGCTAGATGCCTCACACATCTATTAATAGGCAATAGATGCCTATTAATACTTGAAATGGAACTCCAGCATACATCAACTTTAAAGATGCCTACACGTTAATACTGAGTCTTAACTTTTAAGACAGTATTAACACAGCACAGGCCTTCTGACCCTTGCAACTTTGTATCAAATCAGAATCTGAACAAATAAATATAACAAAGAAGACCAGAAAAAGCAAAGATATTGAGAAATGTGCAGCCATAGCTATGGATTATTCAATACACTGGCAATCTCTGTTTTTGAAAACAGTAGGAAAAAATAATATAAGGATGATGTGTGTAAATCTGAATAATAAAAGAACACATTTTCAAGTAAAAAATTTGTTAAATTTGCCCTTTTTTAAAATATATTATGTAGTTAATTTGTTTCATCCTTCACAAAGTTCTTTTCTAGACTAACTCAAAATTTCAGGCTGTTCAGATTCTAACAGAACTTACTGTTTCATGTCAGACTGCTGTAATAGATTTTCTAAACATTTAAACTATTTTGAGAAAACATTTATTCTTATAAAGATTCCAGCATGACTAATGATATGCTGCAGTATCAACAAATCATCATTAGAATAATGTTGTTATATTTAAAACCCTGCTTCTAGTCTTATGAAGACGATTGTTCCCAGATGCTAGAGTGGATAATTCACGTTTCTTCAGAAGCATGTCGGCATCTGGTGCTGAATCACTGCAAGAAGCGGATGGGAAAAAGGTTTCCTCTTTTTGAACCAAATGTCATTATGCACTGAACAGAAGTGGTTTCTGAGGAAATAATGGACACTGTTCTCAGCCTATATTGCTATAGAAGAAGGCCTTCAATGGCTCCAATTTTCTTTAAGTAAAAACTCATAGTACTGCATCCTCATCAACCTTGAACTGTGGGGCCCTTCACTACTTCTGAATTTTCAGAACTCCGTTCCATTCTTCAGTTTTGTTTGAACCTCAGAATGCTCTCTACTCAGCTCATCTGCTTTACTGCCAGTAAAGTCTCGGGAAGTTAATAGGGAAAGAAGTGCATGAGACTTGTCAGCAAACCCCTCCCCTTCCTCCTGTTACTCCTCTCAAGCTCATTCCATTTGCAAAAGCAGCAGTGTCTTGTCCAGCAATCAAGCTCAAAACAATCTTTGATTTTTATCTTCCACCACCCAGAGAGCATCCAAGATTTTTCCAGGAGCAAAATGGCTTGAAAGAATCCCAGGGTAAAAAAAAATTAGTTGAAAACTGAGAATGGATAGGAAGGAATTAAATAGCACCTTACAGCAGTGTTTCCTTCCTGGCCTTTGACAATTGTAGCATTGTTTCAGTAGCATCCAGGACACTGATGCAAAGATGATCCTTTCCCCATCCTGTCACTTGGGAAGGCATCTTTGTTTCATGAATTCTTACATGCCAACATCTCCACCACCAGAGGTTTATGGTTTGTTTTCACTCATAGGACTTCTATGCTAAAACATCTAAAGAAAATCAACCTCGGATGGGCCAGTGATACCTCAATTTTCAGGTTTGCTTTCCCTCATGCTGCAGCTCATATTCAAGAGAAATTCTCCCCAGGCATCTTCAGAAATGTTGAGTTTGATAAGGAACAGAAAGCCTCTAGTGCTCAGGCTAAGCTCTGAGCACCTTCTATTTGATGCAGGTTTTAAGAAACTCTGCATACACATATTTCCAGCAAGGTCTTCAGGGCATTGGTAATTACAGACAATAATAACCTGTGCTGTGTCACAGCACAAGTAGCACTGGTGCAGCTGAAAATTTTCTACTTTTGTGGAACATAACTAAAATCTAACTTGAAATACTTACATAGATATAAAATGGGTAGATTTTTCTCCTGCTGTGGTTATTGCTGAACTTCCCTGACATGACCAATAAACAAGCTCATCATGATTTCCCAAGAGAGTAAGTGTCTAATTCCTGCAGAATGGACTGTGGCCAGAAATTAATTTCATACACTGCATACCTACTCTAATGGAATAAAGATTATGTGATCACAATCAACTTGAAAAACACTTTTACAATTTAGTTTTTTTATACTGAGTACCAAATATAAATTACACAGTTCAACTACAGAACATGATTTTTTTCCTTGCTAAATACAAGGTTCACAGTATATTTAACTTGCCTTTAATCAGCAAACTTATTTTAGCATTAAAAAGAAAAACAGAAGGATAAGTCCTCATCTTTTAAAAAGCAGCAGCTTGTATTATTGAACTCAAGATTTCATTCTAATACATATGCATACCTATATACATATAAGAATGGTGTTTGAAAGAAAAACACATACTAAATCACTTTTATTATCAAAGACATTTCACAAACTTTATCCAATTCATTATTAAATACTTTTCCATTCTTTTTCAACTGATCCTGAGACTATTTTTGCTAGAACAATAGTTATATTTGGAAAGTAGTTATATAGCCACTATTTTGTTCCATTTGTAATAGTTAGCAATTCTGAAAGAAATACATCTTCTCTTATTCATGTAAGATGTCACTAAAGGTAATCAAATTTTTGAGCATTCAAGAATTCCCCAGAACAGCAATATCACAGGCATAGGGGTTCAAAAGGGTTGCAATGATTGTGTGGTCAGATTTGTATCCAACAGGCCTCAGAATTTCATTTAATTCTCCATTAAAGCACACCAACTTTTTACCAAGCAAAAAGGGCTTCAGAAAGACTGTAAAAAGCTGTGCTCTTCTCTAACAGTCTTTACTGAATACCATATAAACACCTGTAAGTATACAAATATTTATTAAAAATATTTACTAAAATATGCATATAGATTTTTATCTGAAAGCATTTTAAACTTTCTCTAATCAATTTACTTTTTATCTATAGAGACTGTGCTCTATCTTTACAGTCATTGTGCTTAGTTCTGCAAGTGCAGCCAATTCCTTTTCTTTGAATGACATTTTCTCTCCTTTTTTTGCTTGGAAGTCAACAAAGACACGAAATTTTCCAAGTACATAGTGAAAATAAATGCCTCTTTCCTACCTTCCTCCCAAATCCAGCAAAAGTAATTGCATGCATACTATAGAACATTCATTTTTAAGCAAGAGGAAAAATTATTTTCTAATATTTCCTGTATAAACTTCCTTTACTGTGGCTCACTGGGGGGTATAAGCAAAAAGAAGTGAGAAGTAATGTGGTCCAACACTCACTGGATTTTATAGTTCCACACCTCCAACTTTCCACACTAGTTCTAGTTTTACACCTTCTTCCCACCTCTCATTTGTGCCTGTACACCAATTATCCAATTATCTTCTCATCTGAGTTTATTTAAAAATAAGACATTGAGGAAGGATTGTAGTAATTTTTGGATCCAAACCAGTTCATCACATGGTCATACAATCAGACTGTTACACCTGAAAGATGGGAGAGGCAAAGTAGCCAGCAAGCAAACCAATACTCCTGATGAAATAAACACTTGAAGTACACACCATCTACATACATACAAAACAACCATTTCATGACCCAATTAGTGCTGTAAAAATCCATGTCTGATGTTCAAAACTATATACAGCAATACTCTTCAAAATCTACCCAAAGACATGCAGCTGCTTTTTTTGCAGAAGTGTACCTGGCAGCATTCACTACAAAGGGCCATTCAAGAGATTTATTTCTCTAAATACAGCTTCATGTTGTGAAATCAGTGTATGTGGACAGTACTTCTAATTGTGTGTCTTAGCTGTTCTACTCCTACTCTTTATCTCCTTGTACATTGTGTAATATATGCACATTTGCAGGTGTGCTCCAGCGTTTGTTTTGCTATCTTCAGGAACACCATTCCAAATCAGAGTTTCTAGGGGCAGTCTTTGAATTAATTTCCTTGCAGACTTACATATTTGTCAAGAGCACAACTAGAAATTTGCTATTCAGAGAGATACTTTTCTTTGTTAAGCTTTTGCCTCTTTGTCCCACATACATTGGGACAGCAATATTAAGCTGTACTAAGCGATATTATTCACCAAAACATTACCAACTATACTAATTCATCTTTTTATCTAATGAATATATTGATGATTTTATCTGTTATGACTTTGTTTACTTTAAAACTTGATTGAAACACAAATTCATGTAAAGGAAAGGTGTAGTTGCTGTTTGAATTCAGCATTGCAAATGTACAAAATTCTTTGTAGTTCACATTTAACTAGGATATGGATCTACTCACATTTATTTAAATTGCTTATCTTTTTAGATTGCATTTTTTTATATATTATTTTTATTATAGGATCCTTTTATATTTAAATAATTTTCCAAACAGGTATGAATAAATTTTTAATCAGAATGGAAGTTCATATAAGAAATACAAATAGGAGGTACTTCTGCATTGTTCTAAACAGGGCAAAACTAATACTGTCTAAACACCATTTAATAATATTCTCCTCTCCTGCAAATGCGTTCATAACTGAAGTCTGACAAATAACTCTTCTGTTCCCTCAAAGGCCACAGTTGTGAAGGAAGCAGCCAATACTCAAAATAGCAGAGTCCAGCTCCAAAACAATCTTCAAATATCAGGGGACACACCTTGGACGGTAAGAAGTATTTGCAGTGAGGAGATTGCAAATATTAAGGTCAGTAAGGTCACTATGATCTCAAAAACAGGGTAGGAATCTATATTTTGGCTATTTACTGCAGTAATCTGAAGATAAATCATCTCAGAAAAAGTTCCTTGAGTAACCAAAAATCTGTCCCCGATTTAACTTTGCTCTGGATGTCCCTGTCACAAAGTACACAGATTTGCAACAGCTGGTCTTTGAAAACTCAGATTTGAGAGGCTTGACTAGGGTGAGGACGGGACAGACTGCAGAGAAAACTTTCATTTTCACTCTTTGTTGTAGGCTAGGTTTTTGCAGTATCAGCTCCTACAGAAAACATTTGCTCAAAACTATTAGCTAAGATACTACACACTCTCTGAGTGTAAACCTCTTTAGACGTCACTGCTCCATGCAGGTTTTCAGATTGCTAGTGATGAAATGACATCTATAACTCATACACTGAAAGGGTTTCCAAAGAGAAACAATTTTCCCCTAACTAGCAGAAACCACAAACAGCATGAATTATGGAAAAACAGTACAAAGACATTGGAATATAGAGAAGTGATTACACCCTGGAATTGAGCCTGTCATACGCAGCCAACTCAGGCCCTGAAAGTCCAGTTTGCAGTGTGCTCCAGATCCCCACCACCAGTAAGAGCCTCCACAGCTGCTGGCAAACCTGAGCATTCTCCTGAAAAGGTTATTTAGCTTTAAGATATTTAAGGCTTCAAGAAGACATTGTTTATTTACAAAATTATTTCTAGACAGAAAGAACAGCGAAGAAAATGGCAGAGTAAGAGGTAACAGCCCTCACAGCCCTAAGATGGCTCTTTTCATAAGGACAGTCACCTTCCACTAATCTGCTAGCAGAAAACCAATATTAAACATAGTGATTCAAAATCCATATATTCTCAACTAGATAAATGCATCACAATCTATGTTAATATGCAACAAACCTTTCAAACTCACTTTTGAAAATATTGTTTTTGCACTTAAAAGATTTTTTTAAATCTTACTCTGTCAAAGGAAAAAAGGAAAATCAACATGACTCTCCTATGGAGTTTGACACCTTCATCAATTCAACTTTAAAGTAAGGTCTTGGATGCAATAAAAAAAAAACAACATCTGTGATCAGAGCAAGTTTTCTACTTTATTCTTTTCCTGACAACTATATTTAAACCAACAGCATAGTCTTCAAATTGACTGTTAATAGGTTGATTTACTGTTAATTAGTAAGTCTACATGAAAAAGTTTTAGTATTTTTTAAAATGGGAATTTAGAATAGATCTTTAGTGATTTCTTCTGTTATTAGAAGTCACAAATTTAAATATAGGAAAGAAATTTATTAGTTGAATTTTTGGATAACTGAAGAAAAACCTACAACCAGGTTATACTCTATGAATTTCTTCACATATATGGTCTTGGAATAAAATAGTTCAAATGGAGTGGACCTACAATGATCATGTAATGCACCTAAAACTTTATAAAGAGCCCTAAATATAAAAACAGAAACACCCCAAAGTCAGCACACTGCCGAACAAGTAGCTGCTTCACCAGTGAACCAGAAAAATTAATTCTACTTGGTTCCTCCTTTGGCCAGTCCTATATGGTTTCAAGGAGTCCTGAAGAGATTCAGATGAGCATCCAGAATAGCCTGCCCCTAAAATATAACTGCTACAGACAACTTCCAACACATGCAGCTCCTGAATATTGCTCTGACCTGGGAGAAAAGTGGCTCTTTGCACACTGGTTCAACTCACAAGAATCCATTGCAATATCCAGCTTTTGATACTCATACACAAAGTCAAGACATCCCAAAACAAAAATTAAAAAGTTGATAATCACAGTAATGCCTGTTCCCTTGTAAAGCAATTTGAAGCACTTTTATTACCATTACTCTCCTGCAATATTTTAAGTCTGTGAGAGAAATCTGACTAATCAAAACCAGTTTCAATAATCAAAAGTACTTTTGTGTGGAAATGCAAAAGCACATTCTGTCAGGAAGAAACTTACTTAAAGAAACATATAATTAGGTAAACTATTTTGGAACTGCACCCTGTATTTTGGAAGCCATGGCCAAACTGATATGCCACCATCTTCCCTCACATGCTGAGTAACTACATTTATTTTTCATTTGTAAAAGTTTTTATTTGCTGTTTCATAAGGTTTCCAAAATGACAGTCAGAACTGACTTACATATGATTAATTCTTCATTACTGTAATTTTAGTCTAAAATAGGGTTATTCTGGAGCGAACCTATTGAAACAAAAACAATTTTATCAGTTTTACAGCCTGGATAACAATGCAATCTTTATTTCAGCATGGCTCAGTTGAAAGCACTTAGCAGATATTTGAAAACATGTCAGTAAGTGCTGTTATCACAGGAAAACCAAAACAAATTACAAATATCTTTGACATGGGAAGATAAAATAATCACCATAGAAGTCTACATAAAAGAAATATGAGGGACATCTTCATTTATAGTTTCTACAATGAAATTCCATGCCAAGTTTACTTTTTTTGATTTAATTTTAAAATCAAAATCTAACTAGGAAACAGCTAACCATCAACAGAACTTAGGAAAAAAAAGGATTACATTTACTGATTAGTATTTCAGCTCAGTTTCCCCTGCAATTTTCCCTGGTCACTTCAGTAATATGAAGCATATACTGTAATATGAATTAGGTTAAATTGCATTTCATAAATTAAATAAATTATTTGGATATTTTTGCAAGTATTTATTATAGCTGTGAACTGAACTAATCATGACATTGTTTATTACATGCAGCATGTAGATTCTACGTGCTAGATTCTAGATTCTATAATTTGTACCTAAGTAATGCATGGAAAAAAAAAACATTAAATAAAGTACAACATTTTGAAAAACTGAAGCAACTGCACTTCCCAACAAAAAAATATAACTAACATCTGTTGCAGAAACTGCTTGGCACTTGCACAGTTTTGTGAAGAATTTTTGTTGTAGATAAATATTTTTCTACATTTCCCATTATGCACCACTCAACTCAGACATTTTCCTTAATTATACTCCAAGGAGTCCTTTCATATCCATTAAAGAAAGGCAATTCGTTGCCTAAAAGAATGCACACAAATTTTTAAATTTCAACTGTGATTAATCTGTCTTCTGACACATGAAAAAATTAAGAAAATACCTATAATTAATGGACTTAGGTCTGCAAAACAGTCTAATAAGAGTCTCAGTGCTCAACATATTACATTTGTTACATATTTTAATATGTTGGTTTTATACAAGCAATGGTCTTATGATTCATCATTTTGTTTCTATTCCACATGTCAATAATGAGGACAATAGCACAGCAAAGCCTTTAGGAAAGCAAGAAATTACCATTTCAGCACTGGTAAAAATGACCAAAGAAGGCTTCTATTTTGCATATACAGCAAACACAGATAATCAGTTTTTTCAGGGACAATGTAACAACTTTGGCATTCTTTTCTCTCTCTTTTTTTTCTCTTTTCCTTTTTTTTTCCTTTTGTCTTTAATTTGCTTTCCACTACTCTTAATTAAAAAACTTCAGAATTCACTGAGCTCTTGATATAGTGTGGGGTTTTTTCCTGAAAATACATACATGCTCTGCATATTTAATAAAACTGTTGTATTCTGCATGTCATACACACTCACATTAGCAATCAAGACTTGTCTTGTTACAATAATAAACTCTAAGATTTTTTTTTCAAAGCACACACTATAAACCCATTTAAATGCTATTGTAAGCATATAGAGATCTACTACCCTACTGAGATTTCAAGCAACTGGTAATGAAGAATGAGGTGAAAACAAGGGTACTGCCAATAAAAGAAAAGAAATGCTAACTCTAAACACACAAAAAATGCAGTTCAGGCCCAAAAGTCTATCCACATGGGCTCAGCTGCAAAATGAGAGAGCTACAAGTATAATTTGCTGTAAAGCAAACCAACTGGCATTGCATTCATTATTAATATGAAACTGAACAAAGAACATTTTGAAAATTTTATCTGCTATTAAAAACTTCATTTAATATTGAACCAAATTTGACCGCTTTAAAAATGAAAAATATAGCAAAATAAGAAATACTTAAATCATGTAAGAAACAGCCCTTCTATTGATGAAATATGTAATCTATGAAATTTCTCTGATCTGTGAATTGCCCCATGAAAAAGTTAAAGCCAAGGCACGAAGACTACATTTGGATGATAAAATCAAATCAGTTTTGTCTCAGGGTACTGTAATTTCTTAAGTGTGAAGTTTTTCAACTGCACGCTTTGTTTTTATGCTGTATAATAAACTAGGCCAAATTATTAAACTTAGACATAAAAATCCATATTACATTTCCTTTAAATATTCACTATTTCTAAGTCTGGAGGTTTTTTTATATGAACAATATCTAGAACTTGTAGCTTCTATCCCTGCATAATTTTTGTTTACTTTTTTATGCAACTTGGTATATTAAATCCAAATTCCATTTTTTTAACTTTTTCCTAAGAATGAGTTCTCAGAGAAAAGGACCAACAATTTTAAAGAATGCTTTATGGTGTAGTTTACGTAGCTGTCACAGTCTCTTCCTAAAAACACTGTTATACTCCAGCCACATTTATACCACTTCCTAACATATAATAAGCTTAATTTCTTTTGACTCAGGAGACATAAGTAGCAATAAAGAAGTAAAGGCTGTATGTTCAACTATACTGTGCTAAGAGCAGTTCTCCTACAGAACAGTTTGTTTTGAGATGGAAGTCTAAAACCTCATATTTCAGAAAAAGAAAATCGAACAAAGAATCAGTTTAAACACAAAGCAGGAATACAGTAAGGTGCTGAACAGTTTTCATTCTGCTGCACTCACAGAACAAACAGATTTCACATATCTTTAAGAGGAGGAGTCCTTTAAATGACATTTATGAACAGAATGACACAATCAGATTTTAACTTCTTCCTACAATTTCATAAGTAATTTTCAGCATTTCCTCAAATGTATTTGACATGATAGGAATGTAGACAAGACAAATTTCTCAGAAATTGAAGGGCAGAAGGTACACTGAATAGAACAATTACATAATTTACTCTGTGATAGCTAAAAATTAGACAAAAACATTACTCCTTGGAACAGGAAGATCAGAACCAGTTAAGGACTTCAGAACAGGAGTTGCAACTCTGACCTTACATCAGTACACAGCAGTTTAGAAAAAAGCTTTTACATAAAAAAGACAACCTATGGCTACAATGCATTGCTTTAAGCAGTTGAAAAGAATGGAGTAATGGAACAGTGCAAAATTAAAACTAAGAGCAAATAAAAACTCAAGCTGAACAAAAAAATCACTGTCCCAGCAGCTTTTCATAAGAGTAGTTTTTAAAACATCTTTTCTCCCTTAAGCAAAGTATGGTGAAAGCAGAAGATCTGTTTGTATCCAATTATTACTTGTCTGTTTTCCAGAAGAACTAAGCTTGTATAGAGTACAGTGGACTAAGTTTTTAGGGATTGGGACTGTTCCTGGTCTGCGCACTTACAGTAAAGAAGAAACTGAGGCCAGTCCTTAACCAGGATGTCAGGGTAATAAGTGACAGTGGATCAGTGGTGTGCAGATAGTAAATACAAACAGGCAAGAAGCTGCCACATTAACATACCTCTTGTACTGAGCGAGCTGCTGGCTTGTCTTGGTGATTGGCCAATATTAAAAATGGCAAAGTACATAACTGTGGGTGCTGAAGAGCAGAATGTAGCTCGTTCCTAGCAGTTTCTAGATCATCTTCAGAGGAGGCGCTGTCTAGTACAAATATTACCCCTTGGGATCCTTGGTAGTAACGACTCCAGTATTTCCTGATATTGTCAGCTCCTTTCAAGACAATAATGAGAACTAATTAAAACAAGAATAGTTTAACAAATGTAACACTTCTAAGCAAAAATAAACCATCTACTTAAAATTATCAAAATAATTAACTAAATTTTCTCTCTTAACCATCATTAAAAGAATAAAAAGAAAAAAAAAAGCAATAAAAATCCAACATACACATACACACCAGTGTCAAATAAACATTGTTTAAATAAGGAAGGAAGTTGACTTAATGCAGCTTTCTTCCATTAAAGCTTGTGCTCTAATAACGAGTACTGGCATAACTACGATGCTTACAGTATCACCTAATCCTAATCCTTTACCTTCTCACTGGAATATCTTGACACTAATACCTAAATCTTTACCTATTCTTTTTCACTTTGCCCTGCAGCTCCTTGTCATAACCTGCAGCTTCTGTCATGGCAGTTGCTCATTTCTGATAAGGTCTTCCAGTTCATCTCCAAACCATCAGGCAACCACTTCATAATTGGGGAAAAAAGGTGTCAGGAAAGCCTATTAAAGTAATTAGATACTTAATGAGGAGAATGATGATACAATAGTGAGTTGAACAGTGAATGAGGAGCTATGGTGACAACATGCTGCAAAGGCATTCAGTTCAACTACTTTTGCTCTGTCAACCACACTAAGGATTCTGGAAGAGCCCAACAGCAGACACATGAGTGACTGTATAGGCTTATATGCCACAGTAATTTTTAGGACACAGTTGAGCAGCACTCAGCCATCTCAACAGAAGCCAAGCACTAAGGTTATCAACAGAAAGCTTTTGTCTCCCCTGGAGAGCAGCATATGTTGTAGCAATGAGGTAGGAAAAAAAAAATTGTATTTGACAGCTGTCAAACTATCTAAACTATGATTTGGATATGGGCTATTCTTTGTATGTCTGGATCTGGCACTACACTCATGGGGACAAACACTAAACAGTGAACAGCAGCAGCAATAGTCTAGTAAAAAACTTGACATGTCTGCCAGACAGTGACTTGCAGAAATGTGTGGAAGGTACCTTTCATAGGCACATTTCTCATTTTGAAACAGGGAGAAGTGAACTTCCATATAAACACAAGAACTAAGAGCTGAAAACAATAAAATCCTACTTTACAGTGAAACAAAATGACACAAAATTCCTGAGCAACATAATGAGATTTAATGCAACATCATGACCATAACGTTGATACAATACTTAAAATATTTATTTACACATTGTGCAACAAAAAAGGAAGTCACTAAACAAGGGTGAAGGAAAAAATAAGCATTTGCTCCATCAAATTTAGGTATGCAACTCAAGAGACTTCAAATCTCATCTAATGGAGTTAGTTAGTCTTGTCTTTTTACTAGTCACACTGTAACCCTGAACACTTTGTTTCTGTATCTGCAACCAGCACAAGCTGTCCTCACACAAATACACACACTTTTTCCTACAGAGAATACTTAAGTCATACCTAATATTATTTTTTTCTACAAGAGACTTACAGAGTTGACTAGTTAAAGGCAAATGGTCACTGGACCTAGTCAAGACCTTATTTAATCTCTCTGTTAATTTAACCAGACCCGAAATAACAATGCACAAACAGGACGGATGTTTTATTATTCTATCATCAAGATCTGAAGATTGGCATTATATATACAGAAGAGGACTGAAAGCTAATTCTATGTTTTTGTAGCACACAAATATCTGTCAACTGTACTTGTAAAGAATTTTGTAGCATGTTAGATGCCCCAGTCTTTCTGAACAGCTGTCTACTTCAGAACCAAGTAGAGCAAGCTGCCAGAGGGACACTATTTACATAGCCACACACAGCAGTGTCACAGGCATCCGAAGTATCACATTACTTTAAAAACTAGTAGAGAATCATTTTTGATGAACTTAAAGACTAAGACCATGATCAGTTCTTTGAACGTATTTATTTTCCTAGCAACATAACATCTGTCTTATTTGCTCTAAGCATCAGTCAGCTACTTTTCAATCACATGTCACTGCTAGAATCTGAGTCTTATCTTTGTAATCATACTCACTCAGAAAAGAAAAACTGTGGTGAACTGCAGAGCATTTGACCTCTTGTATTGAGGCACTTGGAAGAAAGCAGCTCATGGATCCCTACATGGGACATTGAAGCCAGAAAATGAGAATGCTGATTTGCTGACCGTATCTGGTCTTTTTGGTTCAGGCTCTTTAGCAGGTCAACTTTGTTCCCCCATGTCAGCTGTCCCAAAAGAGTCATCACCAAAGTAAAGCAGTCCTTTTCTCTCCAGCCCTGGTCAGTCACTATGGCATAGTCAAAAGAACCAACATAAACAGTGTCCCATGAAACTTGGTATTTTCTTTGGGATCTTCCATTACTCTAATGACATGCCTTGAAATTGCTTACACTTCAATTCTGAGGCTATCACCTGAGGTTTAAGAATAAAAATAATTTGCACAAAGCAGACAAGGAAAAAAGACTGATAAAGCATGTACCTTAGGGTGCCATTTCAAACCATTTTTCTGGCAAATGCACTTGAAAAATAATTCTTGGCATCAATAAGCTATCAGCAGCTGGAAGTCACAATTTCTACAAGACAAATAACCTGATATTCTTTTGCCTTAACTCTTCATATCCAGGGAACAGAATCTGCTGTCAGCTTCCTTCCTCAGAGTAGTGGACTGGAGTTATCCTGGGCAGAAAACACTAGCCTATGAATAGTGCTTCAGCCATTTGTGGCATGACAAATACAGCCTTGGAAACCAAGCAGTTTTAGGTGCAGTTCAGCAAAATTATTAATTTTTTTTTCATCTATTGCAAAGGTTTCAAAGACAGGAAGATTCAAAGTCTGAGGCCTTCAGAAATCCAAAATATAATGTGCAACCATTAAACATCCTTAGGCTTTCAGAAGACTGATAAAATTAGGAATTTAACTTAACTAGTAGCCAAAACATTCCAGCAAACAGTAGTAACACAGAATAAGCACTTAGGTTTGTCAGCCTGTTATAACAGCTTTGGACCATATGCCTGTTTCTTCAACCAAAAAACTGCCTAAACTAAGATGAAAAAAGGAAGAGAAAGAGAGAGAAAGAGAGTGAGAAAGAGAGGGAAAGAGGGGAGGGAGGGAGGTAGGGAGGAGGGAAGGAAGGAGGGAGGGAAGGAAGGAGGGAAGGAGGGAGGGAGGGAGGGAGGAAGAGAGGGAGGAAGAGAGGGAGGGAGGGAGGGAGGGAGGGAGGGAGGGAGGGAGGGAGGGAGGGAGGGAGGGAGGGAGGGAGGGAGGGAGGGAGGGAGGAAGGAAGGAAGGAAGGAAGGAAGGAAGGAAGGAAGGAAGGAAGGAAGGAAGGAAGGAAGGAAGGAAGGAAGGAAGGAAGGAAGGAAGGAAGGAAGGAAGGAAGGAAGGAAGGAAGGAAGGAAGGAAGGAAGGAAGGAAGGAAGGAAGGAAGGAAGGAAGGAAGGAAGGAAGGAAGGAAGGAAGGAAGGAAGGGCGGAAGGAAGGAAGTGCGGAAGTGCGGAAGGAAGTGCGGAAGTGCGGAAGTGCGGAAGGAAGTGCGGAAGGAAGTGCGGAAGGAAGTGCGGAAGGAAGTGCGGAAGGAAGTGCGGAAGGAAGTGCGGAAGGAAGTGCGGAAGGAAGTGCGGAAGGAAGTGCGGAAGGAAGTGCGGAAGGAAGGAAGTGCGGAAGGAAGGAAGTGCGGAAGGAAGGAAGTGCGGAAGGAAGGAAGTGCGGAAGGAAGGAAGTGCGGAAGGAAGGAAGTGCGGAAGGAAGTGCGGAAGGAAGTGCGGAAGGAAGTGCGGAAGGAAGGAAGTGCGGAAGGAAGTGCGGAAGGAAGTGCGGAAGGAAGTGCGGAAGGAAGTGCGGAAGGAAGGAAGTGCGGAAGGAAGGAAGTGCGGAAGGAAGGAAGTGCGGAAGGAAGGAAGTGCGGAAGGAAGTGCGGAAGGAAGGAAGGAAGTGCGGAAGGAAGGAAGTGCGGAAGGAAGGAAGTGCGGAAGGAAGGAAGTGCGGAAGGAAGGAAGTGCGGAAGGAAGGAAGGAAGTGCGGAAGGAAGGAAGGAAGTGCGGAAGGAAGTGCGGAAGGAAGTGCGGAAGGAAGTGCGGAAGGAAGTGCGGAAGGAAGTAAGTGCGGAAGGAAGTGCGGAAGGAAGTGCGGAAGGAAGTGCGGAAGGAAGTGCGGAAGGAAGTGCGGAAGGAAGTGCGGAAGGAAGTGCGGAAGGAAGTAAGGAAGTGCGGAAGGAAGGAAGTGCGGAAGGAAGGAAGTGCGGAAGGAAGGAAGTGCGGAAGGAAGGAAGGAAGTGCGGAAGGAAGGAAGGAAGTGCGGAAGGAAGGAAGGAAGTGCGGAAGGAAGGAAGGAAGTGCGGAAGGAAGGAAGGAAGTGCGGAAGGAAGTGTGGAAGGAAGTGCGGAAGGAAGTGCGGAAGGAAGGAAGTGCGGAAGGAAGTGCGGAAGGAAGTGCGGAAGGAAGGAAGTGCGGAAGGAAGTGCGGAAGGAAGTGCGGAAGGAAGTGCGGAAGGAAGTGCGGAAGGAAGTGCGGAAGGAAGTGCGGAAGGAAGTGCGGAAGGAAGTGCGGAAGGAAGGAAGGAAGTGCGGAAGGAAGTGCGGAAGGAAGTGCGGAAGGAAGTGCGGAAGGAAGGAAGTGCGGAAGGAAGGAAGTGCGGAAGGAAGGAAGTGCGGAAGGAAGGAAGTGCGGAAGGAAGGAAGTGCGGAAGGAAGGAAGTGCGGAAGGAAGTGCGGAAGGAAGTGCGGAAGTGCGGAAGGAAGTGCGGAAGGAAGTGCGGAAGGAAGTGCGGAAGGAAGTGCGGAAGGAAGTGCGGAAGGAAGTGCGGAAGGAAGTGCGGAAGGAAGTGCGGAAGGAAGTGCGGAAGGAAGTGCGGAAGGAAGTGCGGAAGGAAGTGCGGAAGGAAGGAAGGAAGGAAGGAAGGAAGGAAGGAAGGAAGGAAGGAAGGAAGGAAGGAAGGAAGGAAGGAAGGAAGGAAGGAAGGAAGGAAGGAAGGAAGGAAGGAAGGAAGGAAGGAAGGAAGGAAGGAAGGAAGGAAGGAAGGAAGGAAGGAAGGAAGGAAGGAAGGAAGGAAGGAAGGAAGGAAGGAAGGAAGGAAGGAAGGAAGGAAGGAAGGAAGGAAGGAAGGAAGGAAGGAAGGAAGGAAGGAAGGAAGGAAGGAAGGAAGGAAGGAAGGAAGGAAGGAAGGAAGGAAGGAAGGAAGGAAGGAAGGAAGGAAGGAAGGAAGGAAGGAAGGAAGGAAGAAAGGAAGGAAGGAAGGAAGAAAGGAAGGAAGGAAGGAAGAAAGGAAGAAAGAAAGGAAGAAAGGAAGAAAGGACCTCCAAAACATCAGAAGAACGTAATTTACATTGGAAGGAAGGAATATACTACGTTACAGGTTCACTAAAATGTGACATTCAGGGTAGCAGCTTCCTCAAACACATGCAAGAACCACGACTTATCGTTAAGCATATGATTTTTTTCCCTCAGTAATGAAGGAACTTAACAGGAGTGAGTCCTGTGATGTGACTAACATGCAATTTATAAATAAATTAGAGGGAAAAACCACACCAAAATCCAAATTACAACACAATCACATCACTTATTCTTAAAGAAAAAATACTATTTGATCAAATGTAGTCTTGAATTACTTTGTAAGAGAAAAAAAACCCAAACCTCTCCTTACAGAAAAATGACAGGAGGCTCAATTAAAAACCCCAACTATTTAGCATTACTACAGAACAGGTTTACTCAACTAACTATAATTTTAAAGACCTTCATTTTTATATTTTTAATTTTTTTTTTTTTATCAGCAGTCAAAGGAACAGTATGCCCATATTAACACTGTTAATTATTTGTATCAGTGCTAACAATACCCCTTGGAGATGGAAGGAAGATTTTGAGTTATGTGCAGTTTAACATGCACCAGTTTAACATGCATCTGAACCAGTACATACAAGTACAAGTACACACTCCTGTAAATACATTATGCAAAGCACAGAGCTGCAAATCTACCTTTCAGCTATGAATACTTCTATTTACATCTTCATTCACAGTGGTGGTTTGAGGCTACCTTCAATTCCCTCCTTTTCAGTACTTTCAGGATAGCAGGACATAGAGTTACAAAAAAAAAAAAAATCACTGAAAGAAATTTACATGTGTCAAATTTGTTACTTGTCAGACTTGCAACAACTCTCCATTGAGAGCACAATGAATGTCACAGAGCCCTTGCTTCAACACAGTCTAGTCTGCAAATGAAAGCTCTTGTTAGCCTCAAAATGCATCACAGGTCTGGAAAAGTTACAGTCTCAAATAGAGGGAAAACCGTTTTTTCTTTCCTTCCCATCACAAGCAGTTCACTTGGGGACATGAAAGAAGGCAGTCTGCAAACAGCTTTTCTACCACTTCAAATATATCACCTACATACTCTGAAGGTTTTATAGTAAATTAAAGCATTATGTAGATCATTCCTCTACTGATACTAAACAGAACATTACTAATAATCATAAAGGTGAAAAAACGCCAAGGACTCTGCCACAAAATCTTTTTGTGTGTAACACTGGGTGTTATGGGTGGGGGAGTAAGAAAGAAGGGAAGGGAAAAAGAAATGTCTTATCCATTCTTGCAAAATCTGTAAATATACTCTAGTCTCTCACTCCAAGAAAACCTCTGGAAAATAAATGTTTCTAGATCTATGTAGGGTTTATACCTTCACTTCACATCATATCCTTACAGGTAAGACTGATGCATTTTCATGAGTAGTCAAAAAGATGCCTGAAACCTTATAAATCTTAACATGTTCAAGAGATGTGGCTGCTCCTTACCTATCTTGGGCAGGTTTCCCAGTATTCCACCCTTAAATGAATCCCATATAAAGACTTGCTGTTGTTGTTGTGCTAGCTCCCTTTTATTACAAACAAATTTATAAATCCTGTCTAAGATACCTGCTATGAATGGAATTTGTCCCATCTGACACATTCACACAGAGATACGAGCACTTCCATGGGTGTAATGTCAGTCATTATTCCAAGGCTACTTTGTATGGCTACTGTGATAATACAGATGCTAAACCAAAATCTACATTTTCAGAAGTCCCAGGACTTCTGCTTCCTAAGGGTCTAAGACCAAGTGATCACAGCCTGCTTTCTCCAGGCTTTCAGGCAGTGCACTCCTGCAATGCAAAAAACATGGCAGCAGGAGACTGGCACTTATTCTCCAGATAAAGGAATATTTTGAGATTGCCAAATCAGCTATATTCACTGCAGCAATCCAAATACAGTATGAAAGAACAGCATAGAAGGAAAAAAAAAGACAAAAAATGTTGAGAAAAAATTTCTGCTTGTATTCAAAACATACAAAATCTGAAATGCATATAAGTTTATGGCACTTAATTTTATTTTCTTATCAAACCAAAGTTTATAGAAACCATCTCTGTCATCTCTTGTCTGCCTTCCAGGCTTCCCCAGTGAGATTAATCTGGAAATCAAGCCTTCAGTATTTTCCTTATTAGCTAACTTAAGTGCTGTTTCCAACTTTGAATCTCCATCTTAGTCTGATATTAAATCTGTTGGAACAGCATTTGGGTTTCAAGCACTTGGAAGTTTTAAAAAGATTATACTTGCCTGCAGAAAGTCGGTTTGAACTACTTGGGTGTGTGTATTACACTAACACGTTAAAATAAAACTTGCAATTTCAAACAAATATCTCCTGTTCTAGTCAAGAACATAAAATTCATTATAAAGTTCATTTTAAGAATTTACAAATAAATTTAAAACAAAGAGAAGGATATGTGTGCCCTGCAATATGCTTTAACACCTATTTAAGCCTGATACCTGAAGATTTAACAGTTTGCAGCAGGTGGCACAGCCAGCCATTCTTCACCCCTTTTTCTTTCTTTTTCTTTAACTAGTTTGGGGTTGTTTGTTTTTTAAATTCACAAACACACAGTATGCCCTCTAGGGCTAGCAAAGACTGGCTGCCAACAAGATAATCTGCATCTGTGTCCTTCTCCCACATCTGCTAGAGGACTGAGACAGCCAGGGTCTCAGAAGCAGAGGCACAATTCCACAGTAAGACTGCTGCCAGCACCCAGCAAGGTTCAAATGTACCCTCCCCTGAGCTGCAGTCACAGCTTTGATAACTGTGAAGCTTAACCTCAAATAAAGCTCAAAACAATCTTTCTCTATGGCACTTCAAACTAGTAGTAGGCAGTAGTACAAAAGAAGCAGCAATTCTACCACAGCTGTGTATTTCTGTTTAGCCTTTCTGTTAATTGGTCTATTGGTCTGCAAAAGTTTAAAGCTTTAGCTGGTCTAGAATCTAAGAGAAAACTTTTTTTTTTTTTTTTTTTTTGGGGGGGGGGCAGGGAATAGGGGATGTTCCTAAAATATTTGTATCATTTCTGATGCTTAACTAAGCTGTTATACTCCATCCTTTGATTCTGCCTGAGGAAAGCAGCAGTGCAAGCCCAAGGGGAGGCAGAGACTTTTAAGCAAACCAAATGTTCTGCTTTTCTCTCCATTAAATATCTCACAAAGAAAAAAAAAAAAAAAAACAGTCCTCACCCACAAAAAGCTTAACTAGGAAATTCTGTATTTTGCTTATCCTATTTACACAGCTGTGATAGGCATTGCTTGCATGGTTCCTACTTGCAGTGAGACAAACTGCAGGTTGTCTGTTCACACTGTAAAAACCTAATTGTAGCAAAAGCACAGTATTTCCAAAGAGCAGTGGTAAAATCACTATGCTGAATTAGAGCTTCCTCAGACTCACATTAAAAAGGTCCATAAGCAGGTGTAAATGATCTTTCTTATCTATAAAATGAGGAAACTATGAGACAGAGCCTGTGTTTAGACACCTTTAGAACAGCAGACTGAGAATGATTAATAGCAAACAGATCTAACTTTTATGCTTTTGGAAGTGGAATATCTCTGTGTGACTTAACTGTGTGGACAGCTCAAAAGGGTCATCTAAAAATTTAATCTGCTAAGACATTCTGTAAACTGTTCAGTGCAGCTATGTTGCAGATGGCATTGCATGTACTCCACAACCAGAGTTTGTAGAGGTGTCAAGTGCCTTTTATTCAAGTACAGTATGGAGATTTTCTTGCTTTGTGTCAGCTCATCCCTGTGTAGATGACTTAGGTTGGCATTTACTTGTGGGATCAGTTTTCTGATGACTAAGTTGATGAAATGTTAGCTGCTCCTTTTTGCTAGAAGGGTGTTCAATATTCTACCTCCACAGAGCAAAGAAAGAGAGAAATTTCCCAAAAATATTTAGATTTTAAATTGTAATTAATAGAATAACATTATTTTCTCCTACATCTATAATTTTTTTCACCAGACAGATACTACCTGAAAATTGTTGCTGTCTTCTCCAGAATTTCATATTTTCCATTCAACTTGGACTCCACAACAGTGTGGCTTCTCCTCCTACTCTCTTTTCTGATGCTCTATACTTCCAAATTAAGGCAAAATACGCATGCTTTGTTTAACCAAACCTATTTAAAGCTATTTGTTCTCAAGCTGTCACCTAGACAATTAATTTAGCTGGCCTAAGAATGTGAATTTATGACTTTGGTAATCAAGCTTAAGAAGTAACAGCAGTAGGGAGGCAAGTTCTCATCTCTTTTCCTGGGCAGGCTCAACCAACTGGAGACAAGAGCATTCCTGATATTAACCACTCCACTCTTGCTAAGCACTTAACAGATTTTTGTCCTAAGTTAATTTTCCAATATGACTATACAATGTGTAGTCTCTACGTTTGAGAAAATGGCTTTAGGGTGTATCACAAAACCTAACACAAACATATTGACAATATATTTTAATAAATAAAAGATGGAACATTATTAAACCCTATAGCATGCTGCTAGTATTTTTAAACTTTTTAAGAAGAAGAGCTGCTCACATCCAGAATCATTCTTTTAAACTTGACTTGGGTCATTATTTGGCATCTCACTTGTAGTTTTTAACCCTGCCTTTACGAGACACCAAATGAAATTATTAAATAACTTACTCTAAAAAGACAACTGGAAATTCTTAATTGACTATCAGGATGGACCTTAAATCTTGATATAGGCCTGAATAAATATTTAAACCACAACTTTATATTCTGTTTTGACAGCATTACAACTGCTAATAACTGAAAAACACAGGAAATAAATGGTGCTTTCAGCCTCTGTGTCTCCAGGTTGAAATTTGTTAGAAAAAAAGAAAAAGCATCCTATTGCCTTTACACCTCGATTAGCTATCTTGAGAACCAACCTCAGAGTTCAGCATCCCAGACTTTTTTCAGCCAAACACTGCAGAATCTTATGAACAACAAACATTATCATCTGTCTGATTCCCACAGTCTTCTCCCACTCTTCTCTATGTTCATCACACAGTGTCATCCTTAGCTCCCACAAAAAATTACTGCACCATAAGAGGAAATCACCACAACTGTAGTTTCTTTCCATACCATTATTCAGCAGAGTCTCATAGTAAAGACAGATATTTCCAACTGTCCTGGTACATTCTGAAAGAATGTGGACTAGGGCATGGCACATCTCCATGTTAATTTAAATTATACATATTATCTTATAGACCAAATTTTTTGGGGGGAAAAAACAGTAATTTTTTTAGCTTCTTGGGGATAAGGAAGGAATTACTGGTATAGCAAAATAGCAACTTAGAGACCAGGCAGTTCAACTTTGTCATCAAATAAAGCAAGACTGTCTTTTCAAGTAATTCAAGAAAATCCAATGTTAGATTTGAAAGCTCTGAGGATCAAATTCCAGGTTTTTAAACAAAACATTTACCATTTATCAAATTGGATAAACCCTTTATTTTCTGTTAGGACTGCAATTTCCTGTCTTAGGAAACAAAAACCCAGAAATTTGGTTCAATTTTTAATATTCTAGAATCATGCACTTCAAAGAAAAACTTCTTCAAAGAGAGCACAACAAACTTTGCTCCCTGTCCCTAAATCTTAAAAGAGGATGAAGAGATAATCAGTCCCTGAACAGATTAAAGAAGAGAGACTATATTCTACATATTTTGCTTGAAAATTTACAGTCCCTGTAGAAACAAAGAAATAAAACCTGGCTTCATTATCAGCTTTGGAGACAACCAGCACAGTAAAAACTAGCACCATCTTTGACCTCAAGGAAGAATACTACTTCAACAAAACAGAAACATAACTACATAGTCAGCATCTGTTTCACATAAATGCTTGGCTGCTGAATATAAAAAGTTTAACCAGTATAACTTCTGCTGTGTTTTAAATAGTGGCTGTTAATATGTTACTGTATGATAACATATGAAGATTTTTGTTACCTAAGCCTAAAAAGAAAGCAATAAAAATTAAAACTATATAGAACTTCACTTTGTAAATAACATGTAACAGTAGAAGTGGGTGTTAAGATGCCTTCCGTCAAGTTTCCAAGACCTTCACAGTAAAGAGAAATCATTTAACAATAGCATAATGACTGAAGACAAAAGCCAGGAATAAGACAAAAAACTGCAGCAATCAGGCAAAACATGGGTTTCTCTTTAACATCAGAAGCAGAAATTCCAAAATAAAATGTAACAGTAATGTCTTGGCATGACAAATGTAAAATGTTTTATTTTCATATAGGAGCAGGAGAGAAACCATGCCTAGTTCAGAAATCTCAGGTTTTACCCTCATCAAACAGGAACACATTTCTCAGCAAAAAGGTTAAATGCTGACTAGAGAATCACAGAATTATTTAGGTTGGAAAAGACCTCTAAGATCATCAAGTACAACCTTTGACCTATCACCACCTTGTAAAGTAGATCATGGCACTAAGTGCCACGTCCAGTTGTTTCTTGAACACCTCCAGGGATGGTGACTCCCTCAGCAGTCATTCCAATGTTTAACAACTGTTTTCACGAAGAAATTCTTCCTGATGTCCAGCCTGAACCTCTACTGGTGCAGCTGGAGGCCACGTCCTCTCATCCTGTTGCTGGCTGACAGGAAGAAGAGAGTGACCCCCACCTGGCCACAGCCTCCATTCGGGCAGCTGTGGAGAGTGATAAGGTCACCTCTGACCTTGCTTTTCTCCAGACTAAACACCCCTTCAGCTGAGGAGTTTCCTCAGCTGCTCCTCACAGCACTTGTGCTCCAGACCCTGCCCCAGCTCCCCTGCCCTTCTCTGGACTCACTCCAGCCCCTCAGTGTCTTTCCTGCACTCAGGGCCCAGAACTGGACACAGCACTCGAGGTGTGGCCTCACCAGTGCCCAGGACAGGGGGACAATCCCTGCCCTGCTCCTGCTGGCCACACTATTGCTGAGCCAGGCCAGGATGCCATTGGCCTTCTTGGCCACCTGGGCACAGCCTGGCTCATGTTCAGCTGCTGCCACCAGCACCCCCAGGTTCTTTCCAGCCACTCTGCCCCAGCCTGTGGAGCTGCCTGGGCTTGTTGTGACCCAAGGGCAGGAGCCAGCACTGGGCCTTGTTGAACCTCACACCATTGGCCTCAGCCCATTGATCCAGCCTGTCCTGATCCCTCTGCAGAGCCTTCATCCCTCCAGCAGATCAACACTCCCTCCTGCAGATCAACACTCCCACCCAAATCAGTGTCATCTGCAAACTGAGAATGCACTTGATCCCCTTATCGAGAGCATCAATAAAGATATTAAAGAAAACTGGGACCCAAAATGAGTCCTGGGGAACACCACTAGTGACCACTAATTTTTGGAACAAAACAAACTTTTAGAATTTTGCTTTTGCTCTCTTACCTAGACAATGAAAAGGTAACAGAACAAGCATTTTTCTGCAATATTTCATATAAGAAATCAGATTACATATTTTTAAATACATGCAAACATGTCTGTATTTATTTAATTAACTTAGTTTTTAAATACAGACATACAAACACCCATAGTCAAAGGAAAAAGAAAATAAGAAGTGCAGTAAAAAATTGTGATTATCCTGTCTTTGAGAAGAGATAAGTGGATGAAAACAACAAATCAAGTATTCTGGATACTCCTCATCATGAGCCAAGACTCTTCACTTAGATAGGATTTCTCAAAATACACATACGTGCGTAAAAGTTGTATGATCAAAAATGGTTAAGAGACTTTAACAAGTATCTGCTATAGAATACACAGATCCAGTTCTTGATTAACACAAATTATGTATTTGATATAGCTTAGGTAGCAGAACATATAAATTAGACTGCAAATGATTCACCCTATTTTTGAAAAAATCCAAAAAGTGACATTACAACTAAGTGCACATAATGCACATAACACACTCAAGCAATATCTATACTATCGCTGAGGAGTGACCCCTTTATGAAAGAAAATTTACTGGGGTTTTTTTGTTTTGTCTTTTTTACAAAATGCGTGCTCAAACAGGAACATGTATATTTAAATCCATGGAC
Organism: Poecile atricapillus; assembly: GCF_030490865.1. NCBI lineage: Eukaryota > Metazoa > Chordata > Aves > Passeriformes > Paridae > Poecile > Poecile atricapillus. The sequence continues at coordinate 129,174,432 of NC_081289.1, read as the reverse complement.
CAGTGGTAGTAAAGAGGAAACACCATGCCTTCCACATGTACTTATCTCAAAACTTTTTTGAAACAAGTTCAGGTAAGAAAACTACCGTGCAATTATATCTCCTGAAACTTTCTGCAAGAACCGAGTCAAATTCTACCACACATTATTTAAAAGAGGTTACAGGCTTGCTGAAAAATCTAATAAATATCCTCAATATTAATAATAAATAATAAAGAAGATATACTGAAATTCTAGAATATAAAGATGATCTAAGTGGGTTTTAAATTAGAAGAGCATTAGACTTCACAAGAACTCTCATCAGGGGAGCGTTTTCTTCCTTGTCATGAACAACCTCACTTGAGACTCAAAGTCAGAATTGGGAGCCGAATAGCTTGCCTGTATATAGAAACTTTTAAAAAAATCCTACAACCATAAAACAACTATTGCTCCAAAATCCAATAAATCCAACAAGAGAACAGTTCTCAAAGAATATAACTCATTATAAGTTGGCTGCCTTTGCAACACTTTCAGTGGTGCAGTAAATATATTGGTTTTGACAAATGTTCACATAGTTACCTGAGCCAGTTCTCATAAGTGAAAGTTTATACATACAATAAACACAAGGAACATACACTTCCTTGAGCAGCCACATGAGCCATACTAAAATTACAGCCCAGTTTGTATTTCTGTATAATTTAACCACTTCAATCCAAGAAATTACATTAAGGAGACACATCACACACTTTCCACTCCTGCTTTTCACCCTTTGTTTCTGAGGTCAGGATTTGTAAAACTTTTCTCAACTTTATCAGCTGAGATTTTAAACTCCAGCTGCACCAATCTACCATTTTAAAATTTAAAATAACTACCAATTAAAAACAACCAACAGTTACAATAAGATTTAGACATTGCATGTTTTATAAACAAAGGAATAAATGCCATACCTCCAAGTTCTTTCACGTTCAAAATTGCGTTCTGGAATGGCACTGCTTTGATACTAAAACCTGAGAAGAGAAATAAAGAGCATTTGTAAGCTATTTGTGAAAGGAGCCATTTGGAATCAATTGCATATATTCAGGAAAAAAAACCTTTTTCCATCAAGAACCAGGATTTTGCCTGAGAAATCTGTTTCAATGTGTTTAAAAAGTCAGTTTTAAGGGAATGGGAAGGGGGTAGGAGTTGGACAAGTTCCATGGAGTAGGACAAGAATAAATCAGGATAAAGAATGCAATTTTCAATTGTAAGTACCTGGCACACAAAATTTAGCACAAAACTTCCATCCAGACCATCTAACAGAATATCCTTCCATAAAATCATCTTTTACTGCATCTGGAGCTAAAGTGGGTAATTCAGACTACCAGTAATATGAGGTGATCATCCTGCAAATTTTAGGAGACATTGAAGACAACATGCAATTCAAATCACTGTATTCCTCCATTTAAACTTCATAGGTTTTGGATTATTATTCCTTTCTATAAATGTTATTAACTGGAAGATCTTTCTACAGACCTTAGTTGGATGTATTAAAATGATCATAAGCACACTGAAAATATCTATAAATCCTCTAATAGCCTGATTTTGCTTAAAACTGAAAGAAAAATTTTAAAAAAAACAACCAAATAAAAAATCACCACCAAAATGTGATCATTACCCTTAACTGAAAATTCAGACAGACAAGAGAAAGGGAATGTGAAAGGCTGCCAGCTATATCAATGTAGTATACACTAAATTTTTCATGTTCAGTGCATACACATATATAAGTGCACATAACACTTTATATAGGAAAAATTATGTCCGCTCTTTCAGCAAAAAATATCCAGACAGACATTAAATTTATTTCCACCTAGAACAAGTAGTTTCAACGTGATTACATACCTATGAACTGAGTAAAGAAGTTTTGAGAAAATGTCTTTCACTTCACATTTATTAGCTATCATTTAAAAGAAACAAGATTTCTTTCTCCCTAGTTAGACCAATAAGATGGTACAGTACTCCTACTATGGTCAGTGCTAGACGCAATAGAGGAAAGAACAAGAAAATCTGAAGGGAATAATTATCTGATATTTTTGGGACTGTTGTCTTACAAGAAATCCTAAACTCCTCCGAGAAGAAAATAAAAAATGGAATGGACTGATTGGCTTTGATGAAAAAAGCAAAAATATACATTATAGTTTGAAACCTGAGTGGAGAAGTTGTCACATTGTATTCTTGGATTCTCCACAATATTGTCTGATATGGCACATTTAAGAAGATTAATTATAAGCTGAATAACCTACAAATGCATAATTTTGGTTTGCCTGCCTCGTACTCTCCAGAGCTGGTCTGCGTTCCTCAAGTTGCCTAATTACATAATGATTTTTATTGCATCTCTCTAGAAAAAGTAAATCAATTTAATTTTTAATTAATGGTGTTTTCATTACTTCCTCTGATAGCTCTATACCTCTATTTATATTGCTGTTACTATTTCTTTCAGGGTCAAAAGTGCTAAAGCATAATTTGTTCTAACCCCAGAGATAAAGCTCAAGAGAAGGATATTTTTATTTTTTTTAAAAATGGCTCATTACTCTGCAATTTCCTTCTAACTTCTTGAGTTAAGTCACCTTCTCACAACCATCAGATGTCTCTAACATTGCCAGTAACACCACTATAGAGGCCACAGGTTAATTATTCACAGGTTAATAAATACACTATGTTCTTGTATCTGTTTTACATTTTACTTACAGTTGTATTAAATAATCTTATGTTCTTGTAAATTAAGAAAACATACACTGAAAAACAGTTAGGGTTGCTAAGGCACAATCATGGAATTCAAGCCCATGAACCTCAGCTACAGTACAAAGCCACGTAACTGTAAACACAAGGTACTTGCACAACACTTAGTATCCATTCCATCAGCAAATCAACCTCAATAACTGCTGCAGCCACTGAACCAGATTTCTTCAACCTCCATGACCTAATCTGCCCTCTTTCTGAACTTTCCAGCCAGGTATTCCCTCTTCTTACTTCACATGTTTGTTTCTGGCTTTTCTGGTACTGTTTTGTTCTTCGTTTGTTTTTTGTTGGTTGCTTGGTTTTGTTTTGGGTTTTTTTCAATCAAAACATGCTTTTCAGTATTAGGCATTCTGGTTCACCATTAACAACATGCCTATTCAAATTTTTTGGACTTAAGATACCTCTTATCTGTGGTTGTACTGTCTGTTTTATATATCTTCTCAGTACTGCTGAAACTTTCTGCAAATTGATTCTTTGATCACAATCTGCCCTTACTACATAAACAAGCCTGTTGCTCATCTAAAAAGTTGCAATTATCACCAAAAAAAAAGTATTTCCATTACATTTATTCTTTTGGTTTCTAGCAGATAACACAAGGCAGTGTGGACCAAGTATGTTCAGAAATAAATCCCAATTTAAGTTTCAGAGCATCACTGTCTTATTCTATTTTACAGCAGATTCTCCTCCTTTCTCTCCAATATATAGTGAGACTGTTTAAAAATCAAAAGTAAAATGAGAAGAAATATTTTAATGTATGTCTACAGTACAGTGCTACTGTATGTTATGGTTCTGCTTCATTAGATCACACTGTTTAGACTTTTAACATATTTCAAACAGTATGTTTCCATGGATATTCCCCAATGTATGAACAAATACTGAAAGAAAGTAGTGGTAGTTCCAAAGTGATCCATTAGCTACTTTCAACAGCAAGATAAGTAGGCTGAAGCTCTCTACAGCCTTTACTGTGTGTTTCAGGAGTCATCTTCAGGCAACATTCCAGCACAATATGGAATAAGGGCAGCATCCTACCTGTGGTAGACACAATATTCTCCGGGCTTTCGCTGCAGAGCTGAGACAGAAGAGTTGTCTTGCCAGAACCAGAGAGGCCTATGCAAACCAAGTCATACTCGGGTCGTGGTGGTGGCGGTCCCTTGCAGCAAAGGGCTCTAAAACACTGCCGGGGTAGGGCAAAACAAACAAAACAAAAACAAAAGGAAGAGATTACTTTTCTTTTTTGTAAATGTTTATTCATTTAACCTTCTAAGAAGGAAGTTTATAAACTTAAAGGCACTGGTGAGGAGCAAATTATTATTCCAACTTATTATTTTGACTAAGTAAACAATTAATAGACTAAGACCACCTCAACTAAAATCTATACCAACTTTATAAGAAAGCAAACATACATTATAATTTTCACCTAAACCTCAAAAAGCTGGTGTGAGGAATATGACATCCATTTTCCAAATGCTCACAAACTGCACAAAACAGTGCACACCTGCTCACACCATGAGACAGGCACGTGCCCTATACAGCTTTGCAGCTGATTATGCATGAGTTTCCTTCCTGTGCCAATTTCATGCAATACCATGTGAATATCAGAGCCAATCCTGAGCAGCTGCTGACCAGGCTCTACCTGTTGTCAGAGAAAAGAATCAGAGACCCTTGCTCCACTAATGTCCTTCCTGGGTTTGTTTTGTCATGAATTTTAGCTCATAACAACAGCTGTTAAAGGCTACAGCGTGCAAGTAAATCAATCAATCAATCTTGCTGGACATACCTCTAGTAAAAAACAGATAGATCTCTCACTTCCCCTGGAGAAGTATAAATTAATCGTGACGTAAACAAATAAAAATCTCTTACACAAACTCTGCTTCACAGTTCTTCTCACTTAAACAGTTTTGTCAAAGTAGCCAAGTTTATCCAAAAGATTCCTCAGGCCCTCATTAAGTTCTTCAGTTCTTTGTTTATATGCAACTTAGAAACTTTACATGTAAAAACTTAAAAGCATACAATTCCAGGAAAGCTAGGAAGTCTATATTTTATGTATAGAGCATAACTGCCCACTAATTTCCAAGGTAGACTTCCGCCACCCCAATATATATATAAATAAAAATAAATATATATATTTTTATATATATTTATATTTATACATATAAAATAACCTTTTCCCCAGTATCTGCCACCTTTATATCAACAGACGACATCTGCTCTAATAGCGAAGGAAAACATGTCTGTGCAATCAGACCTTTCTCACACATTCTGTTTTTACACAGCCCCAGCTCTTTATTTCCATCTTAACCACAAGTCTGCACTGCACTGATTGCAGGAAAAGAAATCCAGTCTTTACAACCTTAACCTACTTTGTCTTGACAACCGCCCAGGTTTTCTCGCTGAGGGCTACTGGAGGAGCAGAGAAACTGCACTGATGTCAGTAAGACTCTAATACAAACAGTGGGGTCTGACCCTGTGAGCAAGTCGTCCAGTGAGAATGTGATTATAAAAGGACTGCTCACTCAACGCAGAACTTTAATTGGATTCTTTCAGTATAGTTGGTAAGCTATTGCACCTGCTGCCAAAACAGTTATCATTCATTTGAAGAAGCAAAAGACAAACTCAGTGAAAGCTGCAAAACTACTTCAGCACCTTTTAAAAGAGAGAAAGGAAACATTTTAGAAGTAAGAATATGTACAATAATATTTAAGCTGAATTTAAAAATTCATCAGCAGCATATTTTAAAAATAATATCTATCAAGATTTGATTTTAAGACAGTTGCCCTTATATGTGTCCATACCTTAAAGGAATAAACTTGCCTTCTAGCTTTATTTACTGATGTTCTGCTTCCTGGTTTGTACCTATCTCATAGGTTCTATAAAGCCAAAGCAAACATTCTACTGTGGTACTTAAGTGAGAAAGGCCAGCTGAGTTCATTGAACAAGATAAACTCCTTTAAATAGAGCTTCCACTTAATGGATATCAAGCTAAAGGCCACATAAAATCCAACAGAGCTTGCCAGAGCTCCCGAGGCTGTGTGTCAGACCCTCTACAGACAGCCTTTAAAAGGATTCAATTTGTCCCTGTCATCATGGCATCCTTGCAACAACCTCTTGAAAAATATAAAGGAATAGACAAGCCGATGCAATGCTGTACTTCTCTGTCCAGACACTGTGTTGCTTCTTATGCAACCGGACGTGACCCTCAAGCCCTGACAACATCTAATAACATACAGTTCTGTGAAAGATAATTTCTGCTCTTTGCAGAGCATATATGGAGGCTCTGTGGGTGTCAGGAAGGTTTTGTGAACTTCAAGATCTCTCTACTGTGAAGTCCTTAAGTCTAACTTGGTCTGGAGAATCTTTATATGATGTGGATGAAACACAAGATCAAAAATCCAGGTCAGAGTGCATCTCCAAAGCAGCACATGTAGAATCACCACCCTCTCACTTACCCGTTGTTACTAAGCACAGTTAGGCATGAAAATTTCAGACTCCTAGAAGACAGGAACATGGCTCCCTCCAGACCACCCTTCTATTTTATTTGAAATGACTCCCCTATCTTTGCTGTATCCATGTCTTTGTCCTTCTGCTAGGCTAATTTCCTTCAGTAAATCAGTTTAGTTGTAGTGAAAACAATTTTTTAATATTCTAGTTTCAAAAAGCTGCTGAAACTTAAGCTACTGTGTATAGCACTTAACAGCAGCCGAGATGAGAAATTCTAGAGCACATTGAAGAGGATGCTTGTAATAACAGATGTAGACTTTATAAACTTGTTTTGCAATCCTCCTTACTCAAGCTCAATGAACATCTTTCCCCCTGGAAATATCACTATACAAACACCCTGATCACTCTCTTCCTGTTCTCTCAGCAGCCTAAAGCTACCTGCTTCCTAACAAAGTTAGGGCAAATTAAGTATCCATTATAGAGATTAAATCTTTATTGTCACAACTGTGGCAGCCACATTTAGTAGCTACACAGTATCTGTGGGGAGTAGAAAATTCAGAAGTCACATACTATTCAAACAGAATTGCATCTTTTAACTTATATACATTTTATTGTAGACGGGAAATGCATCCTGAAATATTTTATAACCATGGACTAGAGCTACACATTATTTATGTCATCACGTATTACAGTGCACTCTGGAAACCACAAAACTGCATGAAATGTCTACCAGTAACTAAAGAAATCATTCCAGAACTCCAAAACACAAATATATCAAAAACATTGACAGAGTTGCTCAATTCACAACTAGTGGTCAGTTCTTTCCCAAACCAGCATAGGCCACTCCATTTAGGCAACCCAAAAGGCATAAAAAAGCTTGAATTAACAGGTATAGACCTGGAAGTCTCCTCCATTGATTCCCAAACCTGATTTGCTCGAAGGACAATAAAATCCTACCTTTTAGGTATTACGAAACAAACTCTAAACCAAACAGTGACTCTTAGAAGAAGTGTCAGAGTGGACAGAGAAGAAAACATTGGACTACTGCAAATTCAGGGTCATGCAGAGCTAGTTGGCACAGTGACTGAAAGGTTGCTTGGGATATAGTCATGTATTCAGACCTCACTACTAGCAACAAAAACGGAACATTATTTTGAGCCTTCTCATCATACCAGGGTAAGACCTTACTTAGTATAAAGGAAATGAGGTATCAAATTGTCAGCTTTTGTTATTTTTGAGAATATCACACTCAAAGCTATAGCCACTAGGTGGGGAAAATAGGCATCCAAAGAGAGGCAGGCAGGGAGAGTCAGGAGTTAATTTTTTTAATGAACAAACATATTTTTAAGTACTGAAAATAAAACAATATGATACCGTCAAAAATGTATGCATTTAAGGAGTTTTTGAAAAAAAGGATGGATTTATCCAGGAAACTGGGAGTAATAGGTGGTGCAGGCTGCAGAAGTCTTTGCAATATTCAGCAGCACTGTTACCTTCCTTTTAGTTTTCAGTGTGCATGAATGTTGCACATGCATGTATAATCATTTTGTAAGAGTTAAGGGAAGAAGCTAGCCAGTTCTACTCCTCCTTACACATTTCTAACCCAACCAGATGATTCTGGGTTTTAGGCAGATAAGTATTTATGCTGAAAATCCTAGACAGTGTCCCTTAAAGCCCAATGGAGATTTCTTCTGGGAAAAGCATATTGTGTTTATAGCAGGAATGGCAAAACACTTCTGATATATGTGCCACTCAGAGATCACAGATTGAAGCTCTGGGCAGCAAATGTCCCTGAATTAGTACTCCCTACAACACATTAAACTGCCTCCAGCTGTTGAGTCTGTCTTTGCCTACTCATTGTACTTCTCGTTTCACTCTCCTTTTTGGGGTGAAATACTCCATTATTTCTGCTTTGTTCTGGACCCATCTCCTGTCTGTTTCTTTTGTTGCCACTATTTAATAGGGACAAACAGAAGCAAGGGATTTCATGCTTAGTTGGTTAAACACACACACTCTCATGGAAAAATACCCTAAGTTAGTGCAGCACTAATGCTAACAAACCAAGCATTCAGAACTCTTGAAATACAGAATTAAGGTTGAAAGCTCAGCCCTAACTCTGCTCCCTTCCCCCCTCCTGGTTTTACTTATGGATATGGTCTCCTTTTACAATTTATTTTTCAGTTAAGGTACCTTTGAACAAATAGACTTCTAGTACTTGCACACACTTTTATGCAGAGGACTGGTTAATCATCTGAAGCTGTTGATAAACCACAAGAAGTTTATTTTAAAAAGTAATGTTTGCACACAGTAGGTTCCATAGATCCGATGTTGTCTGAGATCATGCAAGCATAAAGAAACCTCAAACCTTGAAGAGATAATGTGAAGGGGCGACACAAAAACACAAGACAGACAGTTATAATGTTAACGATATGAAACAACTGGGAACAGCAGTGGAATAATTGAATGCAAGTAATAAAACACACAAGGCGCCAGAATTAAATTATACACTGTGTGGGGCTGGGGAGGTGAAGAATATATAAATAAACTAAATATTAACTGTATGAATATATTAACTTTAAATAAGTTCAACATAATTTAGTGCATTTCACAGTGTGAGCTAAAGTTGCAGGCTCCTCAGTATCCATACTGCTGTACAGGTGGTTATGTCTCTACAAAAAAAGAACAAAACCCAGGGTTCATCTCCACATATATGACTTCTATGACATCTTCACTTTCTATATGACTTCAGTAGTAAGGACAAAACCTAAGATTGCTGTTTATTTTGTGGCTACCAAAAGAGATGCATGTAACCACTGCCAGCCTGAGTGATGTTCAGCATAGATAAAAATCCCAGCATCATTACTAGATGCCTTCTCTGACTGTCCACAACGTCATTAAGTAGTGACCACTCTACTCAAGATCCTCCACCCCAACACAGGGTAACAATCCAAACTCCAATGGAAGGCTTAAGGTCTCCTAACCTGCTACACCATTCCTTGCCCACGATAAAGCAATCCTCTAGTTTAACCTGGCTAAGGAGTGAGTGGCCAGCCCACAGATGGAACCAAAAGCACTCCTTCTCCATATGCATATGCCTCTTCAACTTTATACCAGCCTGTGCTGAAGAAAAACCAACAAGTATAAGAATTAAGGCTGGGTAATATAAAAAAGGACAGAAGAAAACCATTTCTCAAGGAAGTGAGGCAGTTTTAAAGAGCAAACAGTCCTGGTGATATCTTACCTCACAGAAATAATAGAATCATAGAATTGTTTGGACTGGAAGGGGCCATAAATATCATCTAGGTCCAGCTGCCCCAGCAGGGCCTGAGACATCTTCCACCAGACCAGGTTGTTCAAAGCCCCATCCAATACCTCCTAGGATGAATCACCACAACTCTCTGGACAGCCTACTTCAGGATCTCACCACCCCCACAGTAAAGAATTTCTTCCTAACACCTTATAAAAATCAACCGTCTTTTAGTTTATAACCCATCCCCCTTGTCCTATCAGTACATGCCCTTGTCAACAGTCCCTCACTAGCTTTCTTGGATGCTGCTTTCAGGTGCTGGAAGGTGCTACAAGATCTCTTGAAGCATCTTCTCCAGACTGAGTGAGCCCAGCTCTCTCATCCTGTCTTCATAAGAGAGGTGCTCAGGCCTCTTCTGGACTCACTCCAACAGCTCCATGTCCTTCCTGTGCCAGGCACCCCAGGGCCAGATGCAGCAAGTGGGGTCTCACCAGAGCAGAGGAGAAGAGCACAATCTCCTTCCCCTGCCCTGCTGGCCACATTCCTTTGGATGCAGCTCAGGACACATTTGGCTTTCTGGGCAGTTCAGTGCTCATGGCTGGGTCATGTCCAGCCTGTCATCCACCCACCAGCACACTCAAGTTCTTCTCAGCAGGCCTGCTCACAACCTATTCTTTGCTCATCATGAGGTGCTTGGGATTGTCTTGCCCCAGGTGCAGAACCTTACACTTGACCTTGTTGAATTTCACATGGTGCACACAGATCCACCTCTATTACAGGAGACAAATCAGCAACATATGGTCTAGAGCAGGAATCTCAAATTTTTCCTTCTGACCATGAAGAAATACATTTGGATTCATTGGTTTATTACCCCCTATCAAAAGCTTCTTGGTATTTCAGAGAAGCCAGATTCTGGAACCTCAAAAAAAGCAATAGCCTTAAAAAAACTTTCAACATCTCTTGTAGTCCCAGATGAACAAGACATAAGACACAGGCTCAAGCACTAAAACCAGACAAATGACACAGACACATTAATGTTTTAATATATTTGATAACTCTGCTACCAAGAGAGAAGGCTTAGAGAAAACACTTAAACTTTAACTTAAACTTAAACACTTTAACTTAAAAAAGTTAAAAAGAAAGAACTGGATGACTTCTCACAAGCCAGAAATGACACTGCTGTTCAGAGCGTATAATTTCAAAGGACTTCATGGTCATCATAATACAATTACAGTGGGGTAAATTGCTGGAGATAATTTGTTTTATCTGATATCAGATGAACTGCTCTTAGATGAAGGCTTGACCCAAAGTTCAGTAATCATAAAAATGCAGTAAATGCAGTCAAAGACATAACTTCCCTGGAAGAAGCTGTAAGGCAACGGGAGTCCTTTCCCTACCATCAGCCAAAATAAACCACAAACCTCACATCCAAAATGGAAAATGAGCCTCTCTGACCTTAATCCGTTACACTCCCTATAAAATCAAAACCAAATCACGATTCTCCCTTACATTCACACTAGAAGAAAGAATCTGGTAATAAATATCAAGTTCTAGATATACTCAGATATTCTGTGAGGCAGTATGATTTAAAAGCCTACATAAAATGAAATGCCAAACAGCTATGATAAACCAAAGCTGAGTCAGCAAACAGTTATAAACACATGCACAGGTGGTACTCTGAACAGAAGACAATCACTCACTTCACCACAGAGTCAAATCAAGTTCCAAGGGGACTTTTGGACACTTCTAATTTCCATCAAGTGTGGAATTATTGCTCAAGTTGTTTCCTCTCTGACAGTTTGCTTTCCACTTGTTTTATTGCACAAGAGTAACTCATTCAATCCACCAGTTCATTCACATTTAACAGCAAGAGACAAAGGCAACAAAAAAGATGAATGAAAGCCTTTGCAAACAGTTTGTTTCACAACTTAAGGAAACACAACCACACTAAAAAAAGCCTAGAGAATCATCGAAAATACCAGCAAAAAAGGCAGTACCAGCACCACCCAAATGTGCAAAAGTTAAGGATGTGACAACTCCTGTCACTTCTAATTTCTGGTAAGGATAAAAGATGTATACATTTTTTTCTTAACACGCCCACTCAAAAAACCCACACAAATAACAACAATTAAAACAAAATCACACCTTTGAGCTTTCATGCTTGCTAAAAGTTATCCCTGTACAGTTTCTGAGCCAAACCATAAAAAACTTTTCCATGATTTACGGGTTCTACAAAGTTGGTTACCAAAGTTTGGGGTTTTTTCAGCATAGAATGGATAATTCTGTTCTGTTCACATGGGATCATAAAAGCAGAAGGAAGTATATAGATCACTTGGCATTCTTTGATTTTTTTTTCTGAGCTGACTACATGACTACATGGCACCTACACGCAAGAGCATACCTTGTTTCTTTTTTCTCACCAAAACCTATTCACAAGTACACATGACCTTGGACATTTGTATTCAATATTCATGGCACACATAGGACTACTCTGCTAAAATATCAAAAAGAGAATTTATTGAAATAGTAAAATGACATCTTCAAGCCCCATGCCAGAATGGGTCAAGGGAAAAAAATTAGAGAAATATATCTGGTACAAAGAGAAATCTAGTTGTACACTAGATTGAGGTAAATGAAGACTTGCATTGTATTATATGCATTTAGAAAAATAAATAACAAGAAAAACTATTGCTGCTGTCCTACTCTTGAAATTTGCAGGAAACTTCAAAATACACTAAGTGAGTAAGACCATCATACCCTGTGAAGTGAAACTTCTGAAATTTACAAAAGGATCTGTAAAACAAAATGGTCTCAAAAAAACCCAGTTAAGTTAAAACAAACACAAATTCATTTGAAACATAGTTGAAAAAAGCATGGAAATAGCCAAGGGCAAACAAGAGAAGTGTGTTGTCATGCACTAATAGCCAGGAGATATCAAGGGGGGAATCAAGGGGGATTCAGGTGATACCAGTGAATAAATCCCTGAAAAAAAGCAATAAAATCTGAATTCTTCCATCCATTGTATCAGTAACACTACAGAAATGGGCAAACTCCAGTGTGTTTTTCCCAACCAATTTCACTCAAAGCTTTCAGAGCTGTTAGGCATCATAATTATAAATAAAAGAAAATAATTCTTGGGCTGAGTGTGTTTTTCTTGAGTATCAAAAAGCAAAGTAACCTAGAGAAACGGTAAATTTTGAGCAAAAAGAAGAAATAACTAATGTTTACTTGAGGCAAAGTTTCCTCTGAGATTAAGCCCCAAGATATGTCTCGTTTCTCCTTATGAAAGATTTCAAAACTAACAGTTGACATCAAATCTGAGAGAAAAGAAGAAAAATCTCTGAGGACAGCAGTCCAGATCGTTTTCTATAACATCTTGTCCTACTGAACAAGTTCATAGCTGAGACTGAATAGTAAGTACAATGAGACGATGCGTATCAGTTAAATTTAAAAAACTGTGCAAAAAAACTCCAAACAAAAACAACAAAAAACCACAACAACACACAAAACATACACACATAAAAAAAGCAAGTAAACAAAAAAAGAGATAAGAAATGGACCTACTGATATTTGAAGGAGGGAGGAAGCCATAAACAGGAGAATTTTAGAATCAATTTACAAAATACCATACAGCAAAATTAAATACAATCATGATAGAATGACAATACATTAAGACAAAAAGTACAATTTCAGCTGTGACTTAAACCTGCTCAGGAATCCCTGCTGCTCTCTGCTCATACAGTACACTGGGCACACCATGGCAAATTTAGGCAATACCAAACAAAGAAATGAACAAACCAACAAATGTTTGATTGCCCTAAAATTATCAGGAGATAAGGAAAGAAGATATGAGTAGAAAATGATGCAACAAAAGTTACTAAAATAGAAACAGCCAGTAGAAACTAATGCAACAAAAGTTACTAAAACAGAAACAGTGTATGCACTTAACATCTAAATAGCATTACCAGCATACACAATCCAACAAGAAGTAATCGGAGGATTTAGATAAAAGGAGGGGGACAGAACAAGGACAGCCTGATTTTGCAGACTGTGCACATCTTCTGGCCAAAGAATTCTTCTGCTTGGAACACTAAAGACAAGACTGCTTTTCGACAACAGAAAATGGAGTAAGAATTATACCAGTATTGGTGCAGTCACAAATGGGAGATCCAATAGACTATTACCAGTCTATGGCCTTACCGGTTTGCAGTGTCAAAACACTAGATAATTGCAGGCTGTAAGTATCTCTTATTTATTAGGCTCCCTATGAATTATTTCAATCTTATGTGGCCCTCTTCCTCTTACTTTCCCAGTACACTGCATTTACAAAAGATTAGAAACTTCAAGAGAATATCTGTTTTGACCAAAAGACCCTAGGGAATATGCAACGTGTAGTAACATATACTGGAACGTCTCTTCCCTCCCCCTTATAGAGCATAACAGTCTTACTTGGCTAGCACAGCACATTACTACCATGGGAGGAAACAGACCAACCCACACAAAAATATTAATCCAAAATATACAATTAGAGAAAGGCATGTGAATCTCAAGTACCATTAAAAATGCAGAACAGGTTTAGCCTCAATCAAACTCTTAATGAGTTAGGTTTGGGAAACTTCAGCCATTGAAAACATCTCATGCTCCAACACAGGCATTTCACATTTCTCCTGTCTCCAGTTGCAAGTTTGGATTCTTTTTCTGCCTACATATTTACCATGCAGTTTCTCAGCTGACACCCTGCTGATGAAGACTGCATTGGCTATTTTGTTCACTTGGAACCACAAAATCATAACTCAAATTTATTATTCCTTATTCCTTGATTGAATAAATCAAGTACTACACAGCCTTTAAACCACTTTAAAGATAATGCCAAGAGATGCCCTCCTCTTACTGCCTAAAAGTTTGGGGAACACAACTCAGTCTGAGATGGGGATTTTCAGCTGATAGGGAAGGGAACAGATCCTACACAGAAGAGTGTCAACTGCAGATAACTGTTGTTTTCATGAGTTTGCACTGCTAAAAACAAAAAACCTAAAAACCAAATTATAAAAAATAAAACACAAAAACTCACACAACAACCATACAAACAGTATTTTTATTTTTTTGATTAAGTATTGACCAATGCCTATTCATCTTCTTGATTTAGGTGGGAAAAAAAACCTGAATAAATAGTAAAGAATATTCTGTAGACAAATTCTGGACACATATATTATGTTGCCTTTGAAAAGCCATGGCTGAATTTTAACATTTTTTAGGTGAAAATGGAAGCTGGCAAGAAGCAGCTTCTTTTTTTTTTTTTTTTTTTTTTTTGTGAAAACACACATTTTTGTGTCTTTGCTCACAAAACAGCCTGCCATACAGCAATGCAGACTCACGGGTATATCAGTGTGCCTGCTCTATGGTGCTGACAGCCCAAACCAAGAAATTTCTCCTGGTGAAAAAACCACCACTTTTTATCAATTAAGAGGCATGAAACACTTCAATCCACAAGAGTGTATCACTATGCCAGATTATTTTTTTTTTTAGTCTCAGAACTGCTGAAAACCTTTTAAGGGGAATTAAATTTTTCTCCTTTGAGTTGGTGCAGCCTCCAGTCAGCTCTAGGAAACCAACACTTTCAAAAGAGCAAAAGCCCTCTGCCTGAACCTTCCTGTGCAATGTTTCTCAATGGTACTGCTTTCATTGCAAGTGTGATGAGTGTCTTGGTTTTTTTCCGATAACTATTATGCAACTGTTCGATAAAAATTTTTGTCATTTAAAAAAGCAACAGATTTTTACTTAAAAATGCACCTGGTATTGATGCATACAAGCAAAAATCCAAGCAGAAGTATATTTCATATGTTGTTCATATAACTGAGTACAGCTCTGGGATGCTCAGTTCCTACGCTGATTTAATGCTTAACTGTGGGAGATTTAATACATGCTCTAAGGAAGCTGCAGACACTTTGGTAAGAATTGACTCACTTCTTCTTACGGGAACAAAAACTTTATCTTTTATTCTAGATCAACATAAATCTTGCCAAGCTGGGAAACTCCTTTTTTCTGGCTAGAAAGAAAAAAACACTGAAGTCCAGGGAGAACTGCCATAATGCTGAGAGTCTATCAGAGAAACATAAGCAATCTGTAGCTGGTAGCATAACTCAGACTGAGACAATGAATAAAAATTGTTTTCAGACATGGAAGGCAGTTGTCTTTTAGAGAGTAAGATATACAATTAGTTGTAGAAGTAGTACACTGGCTTTAACTCAACTTTGAGTTTTAAGTATCTTAAATTTTTGCATTCACTTTCCAAAAGACTGGCAGACTACTAAAGAATTGTAATAAAGAACTGGAAGCTGTGATTTTGTAATATAAAGGTACAATAAACTTTAACAGTGACACCTCAGCAACTGCCAATTACCTACATATCATTAAATCAGTATTTTTGAAACACAGGGAACATATGGAGCATGAGAAAAGATGCACACAGTTTTATTCATGCCACAGATTTTTCACTGAAAAGGATGTTATCACAGTTCACAAGCAATTCTTCAATTTATTTTTGCTATATTGCTGTTTATTACGATGAAAAGATACAAGGCATGAAATGTGTCATACCATTTTATACAGAGAATAAGGAGTGCAGCACACTTTGATTGTTATTGGGGAATAAAGTTACAAAGTGTAGGATTTCAGAAGAAACTAACTGCTCTAAAACATGTCAAAAATCACAGTAACTGAAAAAGCACTGGAAGAATTTTAGTTACTTAAGTAATAATAATATAGGCCTTTTTATTTGAAGAAATGTGTAACTGATCAGGTTTCTTCATCCTTGCAAGAAATTCTTAAGATCATGCTTAAAGATTATTGCCAGAAAAGCACACAATGACAAATTAAGTCTTAAAGAGATCAGTGCTTAATCAGGAAGAAATGGCAATCTATAAAAGCAGGGAAAGAGACATGAAACCTTGGTTTCCTAGTGCACTGCACACAATCATTATCTGATACATGGAGGTGGAATCATCATGCACACAGATGAACTTTTATGTGAGAGGTTTGCAGAACAGAGAGAAGAACTGGGTGTTCTATATTAGAAACGCTGTCTCTGTAGACCAGTAGGAAGCAAAACCTCTGCCCCAAATCCCGCAGCCCATCAGAGGAAGAGCTGGTAGCAAGGCATCAGCTCTACGTACAACCTTGGATAACCTAGCTTGGACTTGTAAACTATACAAGTTTGTGGAATGGCAAGCATGAGCATGCTCAACTAGAGCAACTTGAGAAGTACCAGGGACTTTCTGGACAGATATTTAACCAAAGGAATTAAAAGAGGAGATCCTCCAACACTGCAGACACTTCCAGTTCTGCAGGTCAAGAGCAGAAAGATCAGATTTTGAAGTGCTTACTGCAAAAGAATATTTTCTACTCATTTTTATACAAGCATTTTATAAACTCCATATGAACGAGAGAAAAAACACTGTTTGCATTCTCTGACAAGTTGAAATTTCTCATGCCCAAAGGATAGCACAAGCCCCTAGATCTTCTGCAACAGAGAAGAGGCAAATTGTGTCAGGCCACTATCCTCAACTGATGTGTATCAAGAAAATCAAATTAAAAAATATGGAGCAACACATTAAAAAAAGCATAAGACGGAGCATTCCTCAAGACTCAACGGTTAGGCAAAATGATGAAGCCAAAGTTTTTCTGTCGCTATTAACCATACTGGCCAAATCTGAAAATTTGCTAACAGCTACTGTTTTTCTTACTGAATTTTTCAAGTTCCTTACCACTGGAAACTAAAATATCTCTGACCTTTTTTAAAGCATTAAGTGTTCTCTTTCCAAACTCAGAAATAATTTGATGGAAAAGAACAAAATATCTAGGCCCACAGTTCAAAATTAAGTAAATCATGAGAAATTCTAGTGAATATATGCTGTCTTGAGCCATTTTCCTAAAAACACCTCTCAAGGGTCTTTGATATAAGGAGGTCAGCTGCGATTTCCAAAAATAATGCACCTTTGCCTAAATTTTCAAACTGACACTAACAGTAAATTAGGTTATTTTTAAGTTCATTCTTAGAAACAAATTTTATTAAATTTATTTTTAAATGTACCTAACTTTACTAAGTTGAGACCAATGTAAAATTGAGAGAAAGAGCAAGAAAAAAATCCTATGAAAAACAGCAGAAAGAGGGAAGAACATATTGCTATTAACGTATTCTTCTAGTGAAATACCACTGAAGTTCAACATAAACCAAACCACAGTGCACTGTGTAAAGCAGACAGGAGTCTAAGTCCCATACACTAGAAGAAAAGCATTACATGACTTCTAGTTTTGTTCAGAAATAGAATATAGTCGTGGCACTGATTCAACCTACACATAACTTCAAAAGAAAACCATCCTTCCGCATGGAAACGTAGTCTAAGGCAATAACAAAACACAAATTTCAGTGCTAGTTTCTAAAGGCATCAAAAAATATGAGAACGTGATTGTGAGTGCAAGCGAACGAGCAATTTAAAGCAGTTTATTGTAAGAGGACACAACTAAGCTGAGAAGTCTCATATTTGACTTTTGTCCAGAAACAGGAATCAAAATGAACTATTAAGCTGTAGTCTAAATGTTTGAAGATTTTTTCAGCTGGGGACATTATACAGCCTTAAATGGTAAAAACAGTTAAGTCCTATCCCAATAAAAATCCTTGGAAAAATAATCTTCTACAAATAAGATGGAGTTAAAGTCCCAACAGACCATAAGTTGATTTGGAAGTGTTCTCAACTAGAAAAATCACACTGACAGCAATAAGCACACCATTCAACAACATGAAACCATTTTAATATATTTTTGCACTAAGCATACATATGAAGTCCATTGTAAAAACATCAAAACCTACTTGGACTTCCAGGCACACTGAAGTATTTTAATGACAAATGTATTGTGATTCTTCTTCCTGCTGTCTCCTGCTTTTCTCTTCTGCTAAACCTTACATTCCAGCCTAATAGCAATATATTTTCTCCTCCAATCAACCATACTATTCAGTGGTATTTCCTAGAAAAATTTTTCTTGTGTGTCAGATAAACACACAAGAAAATCCTTCAGGGACAGCTTGATATACCACAGATGCCAGTTGAAATAATACTGAACCAAGAAATTAAGAATTTCCTTAGTGAACCTATCAGCACAGAAAATGTATATTTTAGCAAAATTTAACTGTATCAAGCATGTGACTTGGACTTCATTCCATAATTTTAAAGCTATGTGGGTTCAGAAGCATCAGAAAGGTCATGCAGTGGGGAAGACCAACTGCAGATAAAACAAAAAGTCTACATGCAAGAAGGAGCATGATGGTATTGCTCTATTGTACTATCATGAATGTTTTATTTGGGAAACAAAAGCAGCTCATATGCGGCATTTTAGGATAGCAAAGTCCTCTTCATAATTTTCTGGTTAAAAGTAATTTGGTGCTGCCTGGCTAGACAAAAACAGTGACAAAAAAAAGATTACATTGCAGGTGCCACACAGGATCTCATTGAGGGTAAACAAAAACATATTTCCTGGAGAAATTGCTGAACTTTTATCAACAATTAAACACCCTTTTAAATTAAACTACACATTGCAAAGAACCGTGAGAATTGGCAGCGCAACTTGATCATTAGTGTTCTCATACAATTCTGTACTTTCCACATTTTCAGGAATGAGACCTGCAAGTTTCCCCATTTTTACACACGTTCAAAGAATTTTACATTATTAGACTGTCATAAATGACTTAAGATTTTTGGCAGGCCATCTGCTCTAATAGCTTTGAATTTCCCTTAAGTGCATATTGTGGACGACTTATTTTAACAAGAATTAACACTACCTTGAGGCTCAGACAAAATCTAAACTCTTAACTCCTCTGTATCACTAACATGCCAAGTGAAGGTCAGTGTTATATATGTGTTATGTGCTTAAGGTAGATTAAGATGCATGACATGCTACATATATTGGACATTCTTTTGATCTTAATTTGAAGCTATTAATCCTTCTAAAGCAGAATAAGAACATCTCCATATACTTGGACTATGCATTTTTGTATCTCTGGTCAGCAGAGTCAAAACTCCAGAAAAATTTCAAAGAAATACTTTTCCAGTCATATTAGGGTTAAAAATTAAGCAAGATTGATCATGCTTGCCATTCCACAAATTCCAAATATATTTGAAAAGTCATACTAGTCTTATTCTGCATTCCAAATTCCTGCGATATTCATTAGTCTCAGTGTAAGAACCATGACGAGTGGAAGACCAATTTGCTCATAACGTTTCCTGTGTTGGTTTCACTCTAGATCTAGTTTTTTACTGTAGCATATTGGAGAATTTAATCAATCTTCCCAGAAAGAATGTCAGCAACTAGAGCTATTTCAGTGGCTCATTAGCTAGTTATTAGAAACAGACTTCATCACTGATATCTTAAGACAGTGAAAACAAAAACCAGATTGCATGGATTTGTTTTTAAAGAATTTGATGTCATCATTTTTGCCATTATAAATTGATACTGAAAACAAATATTGGCAAAGAAAGCAAACATCCCATACTTTCTGGATTTCTCCATTGACCACACATAGGGAAAAATATTACTTCAACACTACATAACACTCCTCTTCCAATACAGACATGTGATAACATTATTTAAAAAATTAACGAACAAAACCTTAGATTTTCTATTCTGTCAAAGGGACAAATCTCAGTTGACAGTTTCACAACCCTGTTTTCCTTTCAAAAAAATCCTGACATAATGATCCTGCAGTTTTCAACCACTTTACGCTGCAGGTCATGTGGCAGAAATGTTAGCCATACCCTTCAGCATTTCCTGCTCATTAGCTTGGATATTCTCCATCTTGTAAATGAATGGGCACATTAACTTTGTTCATTCCCAACACTTGCAGCAGGCTGGAAGGTTTCATTCAGAAACCTGAGCATCTAAAAGTTCTAGAGGCATTCAACATCATGAAGGTGAAGATTCCTGAATTATTTCACTGGATTTTTATACCCCATCTAGTAAATACAGTTTTCTCTTTACCAGTTGAGCCAATATTCAAATAACTTCTTTTAAATATCATTTATATTCATGGATCTGTAGGAAGAGACTTTGGAATATGGCATCAAGTTCCAGTTAGCTCTTTTCTATACTTCTGTAATTTTCTATAGCCTGATAATATCAGTGCTTAACTCACTTCAGTCAATACTTACATCCAACCAACCAAAGAAAAACATTTCAATACTGAAGAGATGCTACTCCCCACTTTTGCTTATCCCACAGCCACATCATCCCAGGTTAAGCTGTACTGCATGGTAAAGGTCAAGTTTTTATTTTCAGTATCAGCATATACTATGCATATGTAGAGCCCACCAAAATGAAAATATGAAGAAAAAGATAATCTTCCCAACGGTGTAGCTTCATTCCTTCAGGGGGATTTGCTCATTTGCTGTTTCAAGGGGGGAATATTTTTTCCTTTTGCAATTGCCAATTTTAAACCCTAGGAGGCTAGGGCCTCGAAACCCGACTACTGAAAGGACTGACATATCCCAAAGAATGTAGGAGGAATTTGATTAGGCTTTTTTATTGGGAACTATTTGTAGTACTCCTAGATGCTTACATAGTAACAGTAGCTAAAAACTCTCACCATCTTTGGCTGTCCAGGAGACTGCACCCCTTCTCCAGGAATGTGGATTCAAGCATAGTTATCCACGTATTCATCACCCCTAGGCTGAATATCACTGAGCACTACACCCCGGGGACGAGGCGTTGCAACTGAATCAACAGGCACCCTGCCCTGGGAAGCGGCACGTGGGGATTGCTCACCCGCGCCAGGCGGCCCGCTGGTCCGCTGGCAGATTCTTTCCAAGATCGGGTGCTTGATTTCATGCTAACGCGTGGGAGGGGATCTGTTTCTCCATGAATTTCTGTGATGATGGCAGTTGAGAGATCATTGCTATGGGCCAAATCAAGGGAGGGAGGCTCATTTCCACCACAGCTGACTTCAGCAGTGAAATGCTTGTGGTAGTGTCTCAACCACAAGACAGTTATTAGTTCAGCAAAATTTCCTCTGCGACGGCATTGTGATTATAGGAATGGGTTCAATGCCCACAAAGAGAAAAAGTAAAGCACCATCTCAGAGTACCATATTGAATTTCACTAGGCA
The DNA here is from genome assembly GCF_030490865.1 of Poecile atricapillus. NCBI lineage: Eukaryota > Metazoa > Chordata > Aves > Passeriformes > Paridae > Poecile > Poecile atricapillus. Next base: position 129,152,845 of record NC_081289.1, on the reverse strand, counting down.
CTCGTATTACATTACCATGCATTTCAAGCAGAACATTTGAGCAACATTTTTGTCTTAACAAAAAATATTGTTTAAGAAGCTGCACAGAAAGCTTTTAAAGAATGAAAAAAATGCTGTTTTACATAGAAGTAAGAGTAGGGTGAGACCAAAAAATTTGCAACAGATTTCTTCTACCCAATTCTGTTGGTTCTCAGCTGGGACAGAGGTAACATAAATAAGTAGATCAATCAAGGCAGAGACTATTCTCCAATTCAGACTTCCCATGTCTTCCCAGTTCCAGCAGCTCCTAGTTTTCTGCTCTAATAAACAAGCTACTCACTTCAGTAAACAGTACTTTTTGTTAGTCAAGCCTTGTATTACAAAATAGTTTCTGGCCTTGATGTTAGATTTTTAATATCGGCCATTCACATGCAGCTCTGCACATCAAAAATGCTATTGTACTGCTGCAGAAAATTAACTACCTAAGGCACATGCTTTAGAAAGCAATCACAGTAGACAGTAGATGTGCAAGACAGAAAAAGCTCCAGTGCATCCAGATCAGGCAGAGGAAGAGAACGCGACACAGTCCCTTTGTAAAAGTGGGGGTTCACTGATACAAAAATAAAACAAGTAATGTGCTTTACACAGGCCCTAGAGAGCTCAAATGACAGTGTGGAACTATACACAAACAAGTGGTACTTACGCCCTTTCAGGTAATGCACAAAAAAGAAAGCAAACATGAATTAAGAAGTGGATTCTTAGTACTTCCATACATTACATATATACATACATACACCATGCAAGTTAGCTTAACTCACTGAACTTTCACACATAGATTAGTGATTACGTACCTAAAGTGTTTTCAAATTAATTTTAATTATACTGCAAATTGTGCACAGACTAGACTGCAGCTCAGCATGTATTCATGTAGCTCAACTCCTACTTCCTTATGACTATCAAAAAGTCATAAAGAAACAAAAGAGAAATATATGAACTGCTTACCTACTTGATAGCCATTAAAGAAAAAACTATCTGTGGAGCAGAGAATAAAGACATCTGTTTTCATAGAGCTGGGTGTTTTAACATCAGTTTCAGGCTGCCATGCTATGTAAAAACAGTAGCATATTAACAGTTGCTGTCTTCCGGTTCTGTCTTTTAGTGACTTTGTGGATGCCCTAAGTTTCCTACATGAAATTAAAAACAGTCTCTCAACTCTGAGCCTTAAATGTAGCAGCATATATAAAATAAATAAACCCGTTTCCCTTTGTTACTTGCAGAGACACTAATTTCCCTCTTTCAGAACAGGCATTTGTTAATGCAAATGCATCAAGGCATCACATTTTTTTCCTTATGTTTCAGATTACAATATTGCCAGAAGTACAAATTCCTATTTGTTCAAATTTATTTTGTACTTATACTACATGTGGCATATTGAATGTGCCAGCTCTCAAAAATCACAGTGCAGTCTTGAGCTGCACCCTCTACTAAAACAAATCTCACTTACAAAATCTAAGAAAGCCACAGCAGTATAAACACATAATAATCTTTGAGACAATCTAAAGCAATTGAGATAACCAGATAAATGTCCTGGGAACTTTCTGAAGGGATGCATGCAGCTGTAAATGGAGTGAGGACAAGAAACAATGGACAAATTGAAGCCCAAGAGGTTCAGACGGGATTGAAGAAAATATTTTTTGCCCACGGGAACAGTCCAGCACTGCCCAGACAGGCTCCACAGCCCTTATCTTTGATGGTTTCTTCCACTTGGTTTCAAGACCAGAACTAAGCTGAACAAAGCCTTGAGCAACCTAGTCAGACCTTAAGCTGACCCTTCTTTGACCACAAGGTTAGACTGTAGACCTTCCAAGTTCCCTTCCCACCTCAATTGTCCTGTGAAAGCAACACAAATTCTACAGTGCCCTTCTGTGATATTTCATCTATACAAGTCTTAAGTGGTGACACCTTCCAGTAAACAGTTTGTAAGTCAGCAGTGCTTTTAAAAATCTACCATCACTGAGAAGGGCCCTCAAAAAAGTCTGAACAGTTTATTAACTTGAATAGACTTCCACAGACTGCGTGATCCAATGCAGACATGTCGATTCACTGCTACTTTTGCCCAGGTGCTCAAACCAAAGCACCCACACCACCTTAGTCACAGGGTGAGTAGTCAGTACCCAATTTATTGTCTCTTTACGAGTGAAAACATCTCTAGAGGTGCATCACAATGACCAGGATGTTTTTTTGATTTGTAATTACAGTCAGGGGAAAAGAGAACCCTCTCACACATTAACTGAAAAGGAATCATCAAGCATCTGCCTGTGCTTCTGGGAGAGCTGTGGGACAGCTCTGAAGGACTGCCAGATCTACTTACTCAGTATCCTCATTTGCACGACGGGCAGGTTGCCAAGCTCAGTTAAACAATACCTGAGGTCTAGTTTATTTTCCCACCTAGGCCAGATAGCTAGAGCATATGGGAGACACTGGCTGGAAAAGATTTAAAACACTTGCAAGTTTGGGTGTGAGGGTGGTGTGTGTTGACAAGGGAATTAGGCCATGGCTCTACAGGATTTCTCTTCTGATGCAAGATTAGCTCAAGCAGCTCTGCTCTTCCCCTCAGCCAATTTTCCTCAATGTCTGCACAGATGGAGGAGTGAGGGGCAGAACTGGAGCCTGCACTGCCTCTGGGGTGCAGGTGATAGACCTGGGACTCAGTGGCCCAGGCAGAGTCCAGCAGCAGAGTGCCCTGGTTCTGCTGTTCAGGCACGCAAGCTGCAGAAACCATCTGCCTTTGGGCTGGCATGGACAGGCTGGTCTCAATTTATTTTAAAAATCAGGCCACTCTCAGCTGCTCACTTGCTTTTTCATCACTTACTCCACTCCTCTGCTCCCATGTCTCACACACCAGTTGCAGTAGCTTGTTTCCTCCCCACTCCCACTTCTCTCTTCACATTGTCAGAAGAGAAGGGAGATGGAAGCACCTTCTTTCCCAGTTCATCACCTGTCAAGAAAATCTCTTTAAAAAAAAAAAAAAGACAGTGACTCACCCAAGCACAAAGCCAACAAAAAGTTCTACATCTTGCTGCTTGCACATCTCCTGAGTTAGGCAACATGGGTGGTCCACCTCTTTCTACAAGGACATATGGCGACGGAGCACCGTTGTGGTGGCAGTACCCAGCACCACCACCCAGCAGGTCTTACGTTTTCCTTCTCCACTCCAGCCACGTGCTCACAGAGCAAACCAACCTTTGCTGTGGTACCACCAGTCTTTGCCTCTCAGAACTGGCAACAGTTTGTAATGCACTGACCTCAGGCAGCACAACACACTATCCCTGCCAGGAACCTAGCCAGGTCCACTCTTCTATTATCTGTCCCTCTGTTACTTTTTGTAAGTTCAGACTGCCCCAAAACTGAGACTTAGGGGGTTGAGGGAAACCAAAACACACACACAAAAAAAATGTGAACCTTTTAGCCCATCTCTGACAAATTCACTTGCAATGAACAATGAAGTTGCGTTAAACGACATTAATTAAAATGAGCAATGCTTATATAAATACTCTCATTATCTTGTGTATAAGTAAGTAGAAGTAGCTGTAGAAGTAACAATTCTTGAAAATTTAAACTGTGTATGTAAAATTTTTAAGCTGATTGATACAAGTTAAGGCAGCACAAAGTACTATTTCATTCCAAGCTTTCAATATATCAAAACAAAACCAGAAGTACACTGAAAGAAAAATCTCAATTCATCAACTTCTAAGAAAAATTTTGCATCTAAAGCCTCCTAGGCTGTATATAGTTTTCCAGTGCACCATGAGCAAGGAGTAAAAAAAACCAAACACGTATAATTTACTGGTCTTGAAAATAAAAAAATTAAAATTTTAAAAATTAAAAAAAACCAAAACCTTATATTTATAGTTTGTAGATACATGTTTCACAACATCCAATTAAAATCATAATAAAACTACAGTGAAGTTACGACACTTAATTATTTAAATTTTGTATTAATACTAGTTATTTTTAAGCTAATAAGGAAAATTAGCAGGTTAATTAAAATACCTGAATGCAACATATGCTTATTTTGATAAAACTGGAGCACAGGGAGGGAAATCAGAATGAAGAATGTTTCTCTTACTCTGCTTAAAAGACAGAATAAAAAATATGCTGCCACTGAGACAGGAGAAGCTAAAACAGGGAGACAAAGTTTCACAAATTATTAGACCCAACAGCCATAGACAAAATCCCTAAGAAATATGAAAAGAGAAAAAAAAAAAAAAAAGAAAAAGGAAGAAAAGCCCTATGCCTTCTCTGCATAAAAAGAATTCCTATTCTCCTGTTAGATTTGTTTGATATTTAATATTCTTTTCACTAAAGAACTTGAAAGCTGTGTAACAGTCAAACATGCTCACAGCACATAAATCACAGAAATCTACCAAAAACCACAAACAAGTACTATACCATCAAAGTCTCTGATCACAGATTTGCAAAGTATAAACTATCTGCTTTTTCTAAGATTCAGTAATAAACTGCTGCTGTGTAGCAGAGAAGTTATGAGTCTCCAAAACAGTGCACAGGGAATACCGTTTCCTTGGAGCTGATTCTTGTCAATTAATTTACATATTTAATTTTATTAGCATATTTACCATATATATTTACTTTCTTCTAATGTCACGAAGCTCCTCAAAGTAAGAAAAATAGCAATAGCAGACAGCAAAAGCTATCTGTAAAATGGCTTTATATTCAATTGAATTCTTGTTCTGATTCATGATCAGTAATAATTATTCCTAGCAAAGAGGGAATAGACTTTCCAAAGAACATACCACAGAGAGACTTGCAAATTAATTCAAGTATTGTGTAAAATTGTTTCTTCATTAAGTGGTAGTGCTTCTCAAATATATAGTTTATTGTAACATCTGGATCCTTTCATCATCCCATTACTCTCTTTGCTACTCTTGAAATATCCTTGTAACAGGAAAACACTTTCAAAACATGCTCTGGCATGTTAAAGCCCAGAGCTTGCCACTGCAATTCAGATATTTTAAATTTACACCACCTCTTGTTTCCACCACCAAATGTACCAGCATGTCTCAGTATAATTTAAAATTTCCCCAATGCTCCTGCTTAGCATTCCCACTGCAACACAAATTACTGATGCCCCAAAAAAACAGAAACAAAAAGATACTTCAAAACAGTTGGCTTATTTTAAATATGCTATGCCCAAAATCATCTCTCCCCTGGTCAACCATCAGTGGTTCTTACATTGCATAGTAGCTATGACCCCTACGTTTGAGGTGGCATGATCAAAGGAGCACTGGCCAGACTTGGAAAAACATTTCCACTGAGAATGGACATACTGCCTGTCAAAAGGTTATTCCCACTGCGTACAGGGAGCAGCTCATATTACTGCAGTGTAACATGAAAGTGCAAAATCTAGCTGTAGTAATCCACATACATGTTTTTCTTTCTAAAAAGGGCATATGGGAGACACTGGCTAGAAGAGAACATCCGTATTATCATTTGAAGGGAGGGGATGGACTGGTGAGGGAAAGCTTCCCTAATCAATCCAGCTGTAGGAATCAGCCTCTTTAAAAAATACTTTTAAAATTCTGCTTCTTACCATAGCAATTACTTCTCTTCGGTTGCTTTCCTTCCTTTTAGTTAAAAATTTATATATGCAAATATACATCTACATATAGATAATCAAACACATACATATGATCAGACTTTACACGCTGCGGAAGACAAAATAACTTTGGAGGCGTAAATCTTAATGTCAATGACAGGAAGGCTTTGGTGAACCATTACCATAAATCTGACAAACGCTAATTTGATGGGTGGCTGTATCTGTCTGCTGCAAGACCAGTCTAGACAGTCTATTGAGAAATCCTAAAACACAACTGTTTGTTCCCTGTAACACCATCTGGATATGGCAATAAGAGCCGACCCAGTGCCATTCACACATGGATCAAAGCACATGCTAATGCCATCATGAAGTCATACACATAAAAAATTCAATCTGAGAACTCTATGCAATTTTCCTAAGTCCTCAGTGAAGAAACCTCAGACTTAGCACAACTCAAGCTAAGTGCATGAAGAGGGGGAGAGGGTGGAAAAAAGAAGAGAATATTTAATGAGCTTGGCCTTCCCGAGGAATGTTAGGCCACCCATTGTATTGGAAAAGGCTCATGTCACACTTCAGTCATGGCACCCATCAGGGTGCCCCTTTACAAAAATTGATCCGGAGGTTTTTGTAATTACCTGTTTCAAACAGAAAGAGTGCCCAGAAAAAGGAGAAGGTTTCTGAGGTGTAAATCTTGCATTTTCTTATTTAAGACAGAGCTGGCAGAATTTGCAATATCGCAGACAATATTGAAAACCCCTCTCTCATTAAACTGCACCATGGCACTAGATCAAAGCACCAAGGGCCCCCTATTGAACTTCTCTAAATATTACAAACCTAAGAGCAAGTCTGGCTATGCAAAAACTAAAAGTAAAACAAATTTTTTCCTGCTTCCGAAAAAACAAATTATGGCTTTCCATGACACAGTTTAAATAAGCAAACATACTACATAGCATACCACAAATTTTTAATTGTCAAAGCTTCATCTACTGCAAAAAGAAAACAAAAACAAACCTCAAAGATTACTAGGGGCTTTTTTCCTGCAAAGCTCACTTCTGACAGTTTTTGGGGTGCTTTTTTAATACTGCCCTTCAAAAGGTTCTAGTAATTTACTTTTTTTTTAATATATAATGCATTATATGACCAATTCAATAATCTTCACAAAACATTTGGCTTTGTCATCAAATCCACCATTCTTTTTCTGTTAAGTATCCACTAATACTAGGCATCCAGCAATTATATTGTTCCCAGCTATCTGACCACTGAAACTGGCCAGTTTCTTATCTAACTCTGATTTCTTTTTATGATGTACAACTGTACAACAACAGTCCTTAGCCTTTCTGGAAAAACTATGTATAAAGCTGGTTTGCTGGTCCTGAAGATGTACCAAGTCAGGAAAGGCAGATTTTAACAAACATTTTGATACAAGTCCCATCTTTAAAAGCTGACATCCTATCATTTAAGTCTTTTTCTCTAATCTTTTGAAAGCAATCTGAATACTGTCGGACTTCAATGATTCTTGTGGGTCCCTTTCAACTCAGAATAGTTTGTGACTCTATACTGTTATGGTGGTGTTTCATATTGAAAACATTGAAAGATTACAATCCTAGCTCCTTAAATACTTTTCTTTGTAACTAAAAGAAAGGACAAGTAGTAAAATTTACTTTTGCCACCATAAACGGCTCAATGGAAGTTAAATAACTATTAAAACTTAATTTTAAACTTTTATAACCTGATGTTAGTAGTTTCCTTATTGGCAAAACCCAGAACTAGCATGTTAACATGAATGACCTGACATAAAACACTGCATCCCTAAAAGTTTCATAAAATTACTGCAGAAAAATAAGCTCCAGAGTTACTTTAAACAACCTGCAAAAATCCTGTATATCTGCACACAAACACACAAGAACCACTCAAACTAAACTTCCAAGCACAATTCAACTCTCAGTCTAACTTGAAAAAATATGTATTCATAAGAATAGGTATGAAGTCACAACAGCTACATTGCGGTCCATCACTGAAATAAAACTATGAAAAAAGGTACATTACAGTCCTCAAGATGTTTTAATTCAGTATTTCTGTGGAAATTACAATTGTCTTAACATTTAAATATCTGAGTTATATAGATACAGTTTTCAACAACAACTTTAGAAGAGAAACAAGTTCAGAGTGTTACAGAGATGGAATAGTCTGAGGAACTTTCTGCCACCATGCCATGAAAGAATCAATTATAATAGCCTATTTTTAGTGACATAGATTAAAAGACTAGCATTCCAATAAAACAAACAAACAAAAAAATCTTTATAAAAATAAAGCTTTAAAAAAAAGGTGGGGACAGAAAAAATTTATTGTTGCAACCAAGATGACTTTAAGACCAAAATTAAAAAAAAAAAAAAAAAATTATGAAAGAAGTAGTCTTTCTGTTCAAAGTGTGTTCATGGATAAACAGAAGAAGTCTCCACAAAGATTTCCAGTACTAGAAAAGCCAAGAGATTGGCCCTGACTTATGACTCAAAAGACTGATACGCTATGAGTCATCAAGTTTTCAGACTGTAGAGATATTTCAATATGGGAAAGTGGGAGACTTACGGGAATGAACTGTGCATCACAAACCAACACTTGTTTCTGCAGAAAGCAAATATTTCCCCTTGAAGGAAAAAAAGTTGAAAAGGAGCACATATCACAGTAATTTGTCATTACCTTTGCAATGGGATTAAATGGCATCATACTAGCATTCGGCTTTTTCATGTTTGAACCATGTACAAAACAGGTAACTTAAGAATACACATGCACTCAGTATTGGTTTAGAAATACGCAGAATCTCCGGCCTCCTCCAAATTTCTACATGGAGCACTGTCCTAAGAGAAGTAACCTAAGTTTAGGCAGAACAAGATATGCCCTGACTATCAATGTTTCAGCAGCAGACACGAAGCGAAGGGCATGTTCCGCAGGACTTAAAACTTCCAATGACTCCTCATCAAGCTGTGTAGCAGGACAGCACTGCCATCTACTGCTTACTGCTGCATCACAACCTTTTTACACACCTCCAGAAAGCCTCCACCAGCTTAAAAACACCTCTCACAGGCAGAATCAAAGACAGAACCTTGAGAAGCCAGTCCCAGGGAAGACACCTGCACCAGTAACTCCTCTCGCACCTCTATAATTCTGCAATAATACGAAAAAGGCTGTTTTTCTTTACTCAAATGAGCACAGAATTAACTGGGACACAGAGGGCAGAGAGCTGCATCTGCTCCCCAGAGGGAGTCACCAGGTAGCTGTGCACCATCTCCTGCTTTCCCAACAACACAGCTGTAACATTTCCTGAACACGGAGTCCTTTTTCCATTTCCCAGTCCTTTTCAAAGTACAGACATTAATCTGTTTGTATCCTGAGAAGCTATCCTTTTTCACACATACACAAACATTACAAGGCTACACAAATTATATATCCAGTTTTGTAAGCAAAACAATAATTTTTCCAATTTTAGCACAACAAATTTATTTCTACCAAATGCTGTAGACTCAAGTCTTTTTAAAATAAAGCTTGTGGATAATCCATGAACTAACTAATGAAAATGCATTTCATTCAGCTGCTTAAAGGAGTTGCTAGGAAATTACTGACATGTTCAAAACATTTCAATCAAAATCTTGATATAATGAAGAATTTAGTAGAATATAAGCACAAGGACATGTTTGTGCCACTGCCTCTCTAACTGAAAGAAATTAAGTCTAACCGGTAAGCCTGACAGGTTCTGAACAATCTGTCCTCAAAAGTGCTATTCCCGCTAACAACAAATTTGGATCCACTAGAAACTGACGCACGACATTTGAAGGAAAGAGACTATGGATTTTGTTAATGGAGCACATCTCACAGTGTAATAACAATGATGAAACTACTGAAACATAATCTGTAAGTACATTGCAGACAAATTGAACCACCTCATTATGAACAACAAAAAAGTTATGACTGCTTTGCAGGATACAAATAGCCATGTAATCACTTCAATCACAAGACAAATGTCAAATAATTACAGTACATAGCTACTCAAGTCTCCCAGAATCCATGACAATAAAAGGTTACCTGTTACCATATGTGGTAATTTGAACTTGATGGTGACAAGTGTTAGAGGTGGAAAACAACTGAGGTGAGAATAAAAAGCTGAGAATAATTGTGAAATCTGTAATTAGAATATTGTGAAGTTACACAGTTTTCATTTGCTGTTGTTTTGTGGTGTTTGGGGATTTTGTTTCTGTATGGCAGTCTATCATAATGTGAATGACCTTTCAGAAACTTCAACAATCTTTAAGATCTTAAAACACCATCCCAAAAACCTCTGCAGACACTTTACCCCTCTTTCTTCCTAAAACCATTCTTCAGAGAATGTGCAAATATACTTGCTCTGCAGAACCCACAAAAACAAATCAGAGCATTTTTGTCACAGCAAACAAACAAAAAAAAATACAGATTAATTTCTTCACAGGGGATATTATACCAGGGATGTGCTATGGGCCACTCAAACAGGAAAGCCAAACTGATGAGGTCCTCTACAGACAGAAAGGAGCAGCCTCACATTCACAAGTCCTGGTCCTCATGGGGAACTTCAAGCTCTCCAATATCTGTGAAAGGAACACAGCTAGGCATAGGCAATCCTAGGATTTTCTCCTAGGAATAGGAGATTCTTGGAATGTGATGGCAGTAACTTACTTTTCCAAGTAACAGATAGCCTGGGAGGAATACCAAGCAACCAAGAATCACTCTAAGAAAGCTAAAAACCTCATATAACTAAATCTGCTCAGGGACATCAAGGGCATACTTGTGTGACTGATAAAAGGAAGATTAGGGAAAATATAGTACCTGTCCAGAAAGACATAGACAAGAAGAAGGAGAAGGCTGAGTTACTCAATGACTTTGTTGCTTTCAGTTTTCACTGAAACATGTTCCAGCCATACTGCCCAAGTAGTAGAAGGAAAAGGCAGGGACTGGGAGAATGTAGAATCACTCACGCACTGCAGAAGTAGATCAGGTTCAACACCATCTGAGAAATCTGGAAGTATGGAAGCTCATGGAACAGGTCCTGAGGGAGCTGGCCAAGAAGTGGCTAAGATGGTATGAATCATATTTGAGAGGTCGTGACCGTTCAGTAAAGTTCCCACTAACAAGAAAAGAAAACTCACTTTTAAAACAGAAATAAGGAAGACATGAGAAACTACAGGGCTGAGAGTGCCACCTTAGTTCCTAGCAAGATCATGGAGCAGATCCTCCTGAAAACTATACTAATGCACAAGGGAAATAAGGAGGTGAAGCACAGCTTCCTAAACCATAAATCATGCCTGACAAGTCTGGTAGCCTTCTTTGACAGGATTAGGGATGGGTGGTGGATGAGGGAATAGCAATTTATATCATCCACCTGAACTTGTGCAGAGCATTTAACACTGTCCTACCAGACAACACTGTCCCTAAACTGGGGAGAATGTATTTGATAGGTGGACCATTCAGTAAGTAAGGAATTGGCTGGATGGCTGCATGCAAAGCACCACGGGTGTCCAAGTAGAGTACAACGAGTGCCATTCCTCACAGGTGATACTGGGATCATCTTGGCTGAAAATCTTTATTGGCAACATGGATGGTGGGGTCAAGCGTACCTTCAGCAAGTTTGTCAACAACACCAGTGTGGTGTGGGCAACATGCAAGAGGGAAGGAATGCCATCCAGAAGGGTCTTGACAGGCTTGAGAAGAGGACCTGTGCAAACCACATGAAGTTCAACAAAGCCAAGTACAAAGTGCTGCAGCTGAGTTGGGGAACAAATACAAGCTGAGTACAGAATAGACTGAGAGCCGCTTGGGACATCGGGTAGCCAAAACCCTCAGCATGACCCAGCAATGCACACTCACAGCTCATAAAGACAATCATGTCCTGGACTGCATCCAGTGAAGTGGCCAGCAGGGCAAGGGAGAGTATACTGCTCCTTGCAGTGCAGTCATGAGACCCTACCCGGAGCACTGCCTGCAGCTCTGGAGCACCCAACATAAGAAGGACATCGACCCCTTAGAGCAGGCCCAGGAAGGGCCACAAAAATGCTCGGAGGGCTGGAGCACCCATCGTATAGGTGGGTTGAGAGAGCTGGGCTTGTTCAGTCTAGAGAAGGCTCCAGGGAGGCCTTATAGCACCTTCCAGTACCTGAAGGGGCCTACAGGACAGCTGGAGAGGGACTTTTGACACTGGCATGTACTGATAGGACATGGAGAATGGCTTCAAACAGAAAAAGGGTAGATTTATGCTACATATTAGTAGAAAACTTTTTTACTCTGAGGCTGGTGAGGCACTAGAACAGGTTGCCCAGAGAACTTGGGGACAACCTATCCCTAGAAGTGTTTGACAGAAGGCTAGGTGGGGTTTGGAACAACCTGTTTAGTCAAAGGTGTACTGGCCCATGCCAAGGAGATTGAAGTAAATTACCTTATTGGTTACCTTCCAACCCATATAACCATCCTATGGTTATAGGAACTGGAAAGCTTAAGAGACTCTTTTCATACAGTTCCTTCCCATCAGGAAGTGCTGACCACATTAATCATTCTATCTCTCCAACAGATCTGCAAACACATTTTGAGATACAAGGTTATAGACTGTCAAATTCAAACTGAAGAATTTACTTGGAACACAGAGAAATTAATTTTCAAATTTTATATATGCAAATTATTATCTTTTTCTTACAAGCCACTTTTTTACTTGAAGTTACTGATGCACAGGGTATGCTGGTTTTTGCTGGGGTAGAGTTAGTTTTCTTCCCAGTGGCTGGCAGGGGGCTGTGTTTTTGATTTATGCTGAACACAGGGTTGACAATACAGAGATGTTTTTGTTATTGCTGAGCAGAGCTCACACAGACCCAAGGCCTTTCTGTTTCTCGTACTGTCATGGTGCTGAGGGGGCTGGGGGTGCCTGGGAGGTTGGGAGCAGACACAGCCAGGACAGGTGACCCCAGCTGAGCAGAGGGATATTACAGACCGTAGCTGGTTAAACCACAATGAAGGTATAAAGGTTAACAGTACCTGTAAAGAGACACCTGATACCTGGGTAGCAGAAAATACATCATGCTCATACATAAAGGGGGGGAAAAAGAAGGAATGGGGTGACATTTGGAATGATGGTGTTTGTCTTCCCAAGACACTGTTGTGTATGATGGGGTCCTGCTCTCCCAGAAATGGATGATGGAGAAAACCTGCCTGCCTGCCCACAGGAAGCAGTGAATTAATTCCTTTTTGCTCTGCCAGGGTGTGCATATTTGGCTTTCCCTGTAAAACTGTCTTTATCTCAACCTACAAGTTCTCCAGCTTTTACCGTGCTGATTCCCTCCCTGATCCTGCTGGTGGAGCAGTGAGCGAGCAGCTGCCTTGGCCTGGCTGCTGGCTGGAGTTAAACCATGACAAAGGGATAAAGGTAAAACCTGTCTGTAGAGACACTTAAAATCTTGATAATAGAAAAGAATTCTAACTGAAATCTAGATGCTTCTTTTGGTAGCTCCCCCTTTTTATATCTGAAAAAAGATGATCAGCTTCACATTGACCATAAGTCACTTAAAATCCAATGACTTAAATTTTTTACTGTTCTTTATACCCAGTAAAAGGAAATGGGCTCCTCCACAGGCAAAGCTCTTCTTTTTCCAAAGTGAACATCTGAGGTCACAGGTCCAGTCCTGTCTTTAGATTTAAGAGTAAAACTAGCCTATAGTAAAGAAATACTTACCAACAGGATACTCATACTGAAAATTACTTCAGCTATTTTATTTTTCTTATATAAAAGACACTAATTCATCTTGGCTGCCCGATTAAAGTCATCTCACTTCATTAACAGGGTATCAGCTGTTCCCTCATCACAAGATGATTTCTGGGGACTAATACTGAAAAAAATATGTAAGTTGAAAAAACAGAAAGAGAATAGCTAGAATTGTTAGACAAACAGTTTTTAAGGTGTCCTCTACTTCTGGGGGGAAAAAAAATTAGTTATTTGCTGGAAATTGTAGCATTCTTTAATATAACAAAGAAAAGCGTAAGTTTAGTACACACAACTGTCTGAGAAAAAGCAAACAACATTCTTATGACGATGATTTAATAGTTTCCATTCCAACAGTAACACACGATGATGTTAAACAGCAGCTATTAATTGGACACTTTTACATCAGCAAAGCTGGATAGCTTGGATTCAAGCATGCTGATAGATGGCATAGGTACCGGCTAGACTGGTAATGCTTACTGTCATTAAGGTTTGAAAAACTGGAATTGGAAAAGTTCACAAGAACAGCAAGAACAGAACTCCTATGTCAATATTTACAAAAGACAAACTGGATGCACTAAATAATTATGCCTGTCAGCCTAAAGAAGATTTTGTGTGAAATAGCTGATGAAAGATTTGATTATGAACTATTAAATTAAATTACACAATGAATGCCAATCAACAGCCTACAGACAATAGACTTACTGTTCTTAAACTTGGTGTAAAGAAGTATGTCTTTATGTAATATTCTTACTCCTCTGTAATACCCTACAGTGTCAAACTGAGTGTATCTACCTTAACCCACTAGAAAAATCCAATACCAACAAAACACTTTTAAAACTATGAAAATTTATTTTATAAATATCAAATAAATTTAATTTTTAATTTATTTGTATATGGGCTCCTGGCTATACCTTTAAACCAGGCATATTCATGAAGTGATGCATTTCTACTGTGATCACACATGACCTAACCCATACTACCTGATATTTAAGAGCACCCGTCCCAAAGAAGCACAAGATCATCAGAAACAGTGAAAGAACACTGAAAAAAAATGAAAAACACGGGACTTTTTTATTTATTAGTAGGCATCCAGGAACACTACAAAACTTTAAAGAGACACAGCTTGAATGAATCTGTGCATGATAAATCTGTTTAAAGTGAGTGAATGTGCACTGGGTTTCTTAGAGAGAAGACTGTAGAAAACAAATAGCAGGCCACACCGACTTTTCTGAGCACAGGCAATGAATAGCAGGCCTAACAAGAGACAAAGCTGTGCACATTTCTATCTAGACATTAAAAAGGTGATAGTACTTTCTGGCCTGTGTAAAAAAGCCTCTGAAAATGCTCTTGGGCATGGCAACTAAATATCCACAGGGCATCAATCCCAGTGTTGCTGTTGTTTGTCCTGATGTCTGCAAAGCAGAGTGTTCAATATGGGGAAAAACAGAATCAAATAGGTCAGGGAGGAGTCAATGAAATGGAATGGTGAAAGAACATGAAAAAAACACCTCACATAATTCAGGGACTGAGGAACTCAAATTCACCTTATTAAATAAAAAGTAAGAGCAATCTTCCTCAAAACATACAGAAGAGAATCAAAAATGTCATAGGCATTCACTAAAGGAGACGCAGTTAAACACTAGAACTTCTTGCCCAGAGTATAGTAAATTTTTTACTATTGGAAATACTCAAATCAGAATTAGATCTTTTGACCTTTACCCCAAAATAGGTGTTGTAGTTTAGAGGATATCTGAAGATTTATTATGAATAAATATGATCAGGACAAACCCTTCTGGATTTACATCTATTCATTCGGATACCAACGTATTTTGTCTGGCCAACCAGCAATCATGGCTTCACTAAAAGAGAGAGAAGATAGTGCACATCCTTGAGACAAGCAGTTCCATGCTTGGCTCCACCAGTGCCACTGTAGGCTGTTCAACATTTCACAGGGCTGACAGAAGCCCATATTATACTGAAGCATCTCAAACAAAGAGATAGCTCACATTCAGCGAAGCAGCTGAAATGGACAACACAGAGTTCACTAAGTTACAACTGCTATAGTCTGATTTCAGCTTATTAATTTTAAGGAGTTCAGAAAGAAGAAACAGCATAACGTACAAAACCAGCATAACTTCCCATTTAAAACACAACAGCGCAATCTTTTCAATGCTGAGAAAAACACTTCTTTCAGGAGGACTCTTCTTGGGTCTGACTTTCATGTCAGACCCAAGAAGAAAAGGAAACCTTTCCGTAAGATGTCCTGTGGGACAGAGCAGCAGAAAAGGTTTCCTGCTTACCTAGCCTGGCACAGGGATTTCAAAATAGACAGAAGCAGAAATCACTTCTGCAAGAGGAAAAAAACAAAGGAAGAAAAGAGGGAACAACACCACCCTTTTGTAATTCTCACTATTTCTCCCTGCTATAGATACAAAGCCAGCCACAGTCACTGGTTAAGGAAGGGAAGGATACCTGTAGATGTTGAAAGTAAGATGATGACTACTCCTGCTACAACTGAAAGGACACAGCATGATTCCTTGCAGCTGGACACAAACAGCTTGACTTAAACAGCTTTTATTTACTCCATTTTGAGAAGTAGCAAACTGTCTTATTTTTTATTTAGATCCAAGAATAGTCTATGTGTCCATATAAACAGATTTGTGAAGTGTGCACTGACTCAAGAATTGAAATGGTTCCTTGTAGATGACCATGTTTTAGTTTAGACAGCTTTAATTCAGACCAGTGCAGCAGAGGAAATTCATCCTAAGTGCGGTGAGCTTGAAATAAAGACACTAAAATTATCATTCAGAAAAAGATCCGTTTCTGCTGAAACCACACTTCCTTTTCCCATATGGGAACTTACTATAGGGAACCTAATGACTGAGAAAACATTTCAGAGAAGAGTGTGCATACACACCCACACTGGAACAGATTAGCAATTGTTAGGCTAGTGAAGGCAAGCATATTTCTCTAAAGCAATCCCTTCTCCTCTTAGGAGATAAATCTTAGGCAAACAATACTTGCTAGCAATGAAAACATGAGATGTCAATAGCTTTGTAGTTTGTTATGTTATTTAATATCGAGTTTGCACAAAGCACAGTGTGGGAATTTAAAAAAAAGAAATGCAGAAAGTAGTTTCTAATGTTTTCAGGTCAAATTCAGAACATACTAGTTGGAAAAGTCTGGAATAATTCTGAACTACATAAGGCCTGTAGGAGTCTTGGAGATGTTCTCATAAGCCAAATAGGCATAAACAAAAGACAGCCTTAAATATGAGATAAATCTGACTTTAAATTGAGCCAACATGGATAAAAAGAAAATAAAACAAACAAATTCTACCTGACCTGAAACTCTCAGTAAGACACAACACAAATGTCAGACCTCTCCAAAGAACTGCAAAATGAAACAGATGTGGCTAAATAGACAATATAGTATTCTAAGAAAGCTCCCTCTGGAAATCTGGTTTACATTTAATAACCTGCATATAAAAATCATATAAGGCACACTTTTTCCACAGCAAGCCTGAAATATGATAAATTGCTTCCAGTAATGATAAATTGTTTCTGTTTCAGGTAACACTTTGCAGATAGAAGACTATGCTCCTACCTTGCACAGTTTTATATTACTATTTAGGGATTATTTAGCACATATTAGTGCCACAGAATGTCCTTTAGTTCCCACATGTAGTAAAATCTAGAGTATGGCATTTGTCTAAGATTAAAAGACTGAGACTAATTAGATCTAGAAAAATACAAATAGAAATGCCCAGAAGTATGATAGAGGACATCTGTGAACAAAATTTGGCACAAATTTCTTACAAAATTTGTGTCTTGATGACTGACGATACAGGTCTCTTAGACATAACAATACAGCTCAAGCCAACACTCCTCCTTTGAGCATGAAGCCAAACTGAAAGAACAGCTTACGAGAATTTCTCAACAACTTATATTGAACCAGGTGATGCAAAGTTGGCACTGGAATGCTGCCTTGGTTAACAGCCTGATTTGGACCAGACGCTTCTATGAGTAATAACAATACAGCATCAACTTCATATGAACAAGGAAAAAGTTTTTAACATGCAGGCAAGACTTACTTGGTAAATGCCAGAAGTGCAAGAGCATTCATGGAAACCTCATGAAGACCAACCCACTCTCACTCAAGACTAAGAATACAATTTCAAGAGTACTTCCTGAATATTTAATATAACCTGATGAGAAAAGGTTTTTGTTAGGAGTTAGAGATGTTATCAGGTTATCAGAAAAACACAGTAAAAACACAGGGTAAAGAAGAGATTACTGAGTCATCCAACAAGGAATGAAAGAACTACAAGGCCTGAAACATCACAAACCTTTAAGAGCAGAAAAAACAACACTTTCCTCTTCCTAACACTGAAGCTTACATAATCAATACAGGAATTGTATAAGCAAAAAAAAATAACTCCATTTTCAAAAGTGATCAGTTTCCTGGGCTAAAATTTTTAGACCCATTTAACTCTAGCATTAAAATTTCTCTGAGTTACAGAATTCCATCTTTGATGATGTACTTTTCTTGTTTCTCCAACAATCAGCAATTAATAAGAGCTAAGAGAAACAGATGATAAAGCAACAGGTGGGGAAAACCCAGAAGGCGTAGAAAGTACAAAGGAATAAGGCTTGTGGAAACTTGATGTTGGCAAATTAAGTTTTCACTCAGCAGCTGAACAAATTCTCTAAGGTCTCCACTGCAGATAACATTATAATCTCTCAAAATAAATTCCAAGACTTCACTATTCTCTTTCAAATAAAACATCTGCATTAAGAAACATCTTTTTCAATACATTGTTCATTAGCAACAGGATAATATGAACAGAACACCCTTGATCACTTGGCTTTGTATTAGCTGTCCTTTCACTATTTTCTACAAAACTTTTAAAAACTAACCCTTTCATGCAAAACTTTCTGGAAATCTTGAGAACACCGCCAATATAAATTTCATTGCCCTGCTGCAAAGAAGATGCTTACAGTGGTGCTACAAACAAGTAAACAGTATTGGTTTGTGAAATGATCTAAGAGGTGCTACATAGAGCATTTTCACTCAACATAAAGGCTGATGACCTTTTCCTCCATAGTATGAAAGAAAAGCACGCTCGGAATGGACACTTTTTAGTCTCTATTAACTCAGAGGTGCAGCAAAAGACGTCATGAGACATCTAGCACTCAGTGATGTCAAAAGGGTAGGCTCAACCCTTTCTGTGTCCCTCCTGCATCACACATTTCTGCCTCTCACATGCCATCAGCCCTTGGTGTTAATTTGGTCCCTCATATAGATCATTCATGTACACTGAATTGTCAGAAACCCGCCAGTTTATTTAAATCCAAATAATATGGGTGAAAAACACAAACCAGCTTGCAAAGCTGGCAGAAAAGTAAACAGGATAATACGAGCACCATACACACACACTTAATCTCCCATGTCAAAGCAAGCAGAATGCCAGGTGCGGTCATAAACCTCAGAGCAAAATTCCCTTTTCAGCAGCACGCTGGTCCTGGCAGCTCAGCTGTCCCCCAGTGTCTCATTTTAGCCATTCCTTCATTTTACAGTTTGAATGTTTACCTAGAAAAGAATTTCAAAAACATCACAACAATAGTCCATAGCATTATGAACAAGGTAGGCCTTTCAATGAAACAAGACCTCCAGGCTCTAGCTCACAACTACCTAGACACTTGTGCTAATTCTCAATCCCTTGAGTCTGAAAACTTACTCCTGGTTGAACAATGAAATTTTAACTAAAGAGTTAAGAACTCTTGATCTTTATTTGCCTTCTCCCCTCTACCTCCTTCCCCCAGATAAACACCATGATCTTTCACATTCATTGCTGGCTTGTTTGCATCCTGAGGTTCTCTTCTAGGCTCTGTTTGTTCTCAATTATATACGGAATGTCTCCTCTCTGTAGTTCCTGGCACTTACTAGCTTTCTTCATGAGCCTTGCAATAGAAGACCTAAGGTGAGACAATTCAGAATCTGCCTTCACCAACTGCACAACTATCTAACCAAAGGGATTTACACTGGTTCTTCCAGCAAACCAGATAAATCTATCTTCCTGGCAATGCCTTTTTTTCAGAGTGCCTAATAGCTTAGTCAAGATAATGGAAATGCCAGAATGGCAAACAGAGGAGTAAAGGTGTCAGAGGAAACTTCTGCTTGCCCCAAAAATCTTGCACCTGTAATAAATAAGTAGCTAAGTAAAAACGACCCTGCCTTGAAAAGTCACAGTGACAGTTTTGTTCTTTCTCTTCTGCAAATAATCCATAACTGGAAACAGAAGATGGAAAAGGTCCCCTCTCTGGGGAAAACTACACAATGATCTAGAGATGATGCTCTTGTAAAAACAGTAACCACGCTAAATGAGTGGCTACTTCAAAACCAACAAACAAACAAATAAGATTCCCCACTCCTGAAATGGACAGTACATCAAAATCCCACTGTTACAAGATGCTACAAAATACAGTAACTGACAAGAACCAAATAGTTTCTACCCATTTACCCACCAGCAAAAACATTTAGAGAGCTCCAGGAAAATTCCTGCACTAGTCCCAGTCTCTTCTCAGCCTTCTGCTCATAACAGCACCCTCAGCCACACCCTCCCTTTTGGCAGAGATCTAAAATTTATTCATCATCAGTAGGAATGAGGGCTCCACGTCTTAAACTACAACTTAAAATTAAAACTGCAACCAGCGTTTTCACACCAACGTGGCAGGCCAGCTCTTCGCTGGAACACGAATCCCGCTCTGATCGTTGTCCAGCAGCAGCAAGAGCAGCAGCAGCAAGAGCAGCAGCAGCAAGAGCAGCAGCAGCAAGGGCAGCAGCAGCAAGGGCAGCAGCAGTGCCGCACCTGGGCTACATCCGCACAGCCGAGCGTCGGACGGCCGCGGCTGCAGCACCCGGGGACAGCCCGCCAGGGGGCGCTGCCCGCCGCTCGGCGCCGCGCAGGGCGCCCCCCCGTGAGGGCCGAGGGAACCGCGGCCGCCAGCCCCGCGCTGCCCGGGGCCGGGCGCGGCCCGACGGGGCCTCCGCCGGCGCAGAGGCAGCCCCGCGGCGCCTGTGGCGCTGCTGCCCTGCTGCTGCGGCTTTTACACTCCTGCTTTACCACAGAGGCTGCCAGAGCCAGGCCGAGCTCCCAAAGGAACCCAGCAGCCTGGTTATTCATAAGGAAAACAATGGATCCCGTAGAGCCCGGGGAACCGGGCGCGGGGATTGGGGGCAACACGCCACAGGAATTGAGGTTCAAAAGAAAAATACTTCGGTTTCGACATTTGTTTTTTGTGTGTTTGGGAATTATTTTTTTTTTTTTAATTTTTTTTGCGAGGGCGGTGTGTAACAGACTTCAAATACATTTTAATTGATAACACTTGTGAACTGCAATTTCAGTGGTCTGTTGCCAGACTGCAGCCAGCTTTTCTGAAAGACAGAGCTGGAACTGAGGCAAACACTGCTTAGGAGATGCACTTGCCAAATTCCCTCTATACCTTTGCCGGAGTGCATTTGTCAGTGTACAGCTTTATAATCTCAAAAATTTTGCTAAATTTTGCTCAACAAGTTCTTAAGTAATTTTCTGATGCTATTGCCTCCCAGCTCATCCTAACAAAGCATATCTGTAAGTCAAAGCCATATCCATTACACAGGGAATTCTAAAACCAGCTACAGAAATTCAGTTTAACCAAGTTCAGAAAATTCAAGACAGTCACGCAAACCTATATACTGTATTGTATGAGAGAAAACACTTTTCATTCAATTAGCTGAGAAAGAAAGTGGGCAAGTTTTATTAACATCCTCTAAAAATACTTACCCTGTCTCTTGGGTTTTACCTGTCAGTATCAGAAAACCACAGAAGTAAAGATACAAAGATTTCTTCCCACAGTAAGTTTAAAAAGTCCACTAACCACCTTGACTTTCACTTACAACCAGAAACAAGGTATTGTGTGTATCTGAACCAGCTACACCCCTAAGTCATGTTCAGGTATGTTCTTTAAAGATTATAACAATGCTGAGGGAACATAAGGAGTGGTTAGAAAATAGACTGAAAATCGATGTTTTAGAAGACCTTACTTGAAGCTTGCCTCTTTGCTGTGCTTTAGCTTCTTATGCTACACTACAGGTTTCAGACACATTCCCTTCCCTTTCAGAAAAACTCCTGTCCTCACTACTATGCCAAAAAGATCACCCATAGACTGATCAGGAGGAATGTGAAAGGACAGTAAGGGGGTGTATGAGAGACTGTGGCCCACAGAAAGGCTGCACTCAAGAATAATCTCAATGGTGACTGAGATGGGGGCAGGGGGAAAGGTCCCAAGCAATGCCAATGACATGCCATCTTCAAAAGGCCCCAGAAGAACTCTTCAGGGACCTACAGGGTTATCAGCCAAGATTTTGTTCCTGGGAAAGTCACAAAGCAAGACCTCTGCAAGAGGAAAAGGATTACAGTCTTAAGCAGACAACTTAGGATGGATAAAAACTGATCGGATGATTGGCTTAGAGGCAGCAGTAAATGTCTTGTACTCTGCCAGGACTGCAGTAACGAAGTGGAGAACTACAGAAGCAAAATCATTGACTGGTCCTTCATCAGCTGCATGGCAGAAGTCACACTTGTCAAGTTTGCAGATGACATCAAACTGGGGGGAAAAGCCAATGCACTGGAAAGAAGGGCTGCCATCCAGAGGGATCTGGTGGGTCCAGAGGGTAGGGTGGAGGAAGGTGGAGAGAGCGTTGTGCTTTTCAGCATGGAGAAAACACCTGTCCCCAGGAAGTCAGAGCCTGAGACAGCAGTGCAGGCTAGACATGGCCTGCCTGGGCAGCAGCTTTGCAGAAAAAGCCTCGGGACTGGCAGCAATCAAGGACAGCAGTATCCATCCCCACAGTAGTACAGGCACAAACAGGAGATGGAAGAAAGAGATGGTTACCCCTTGACTCTTTTTAGACAACACCAGGACAAGATACTGGGTCCCTGGTTCTGGCTCCTCGCTGCAGGACTCCCACTTGCCAAACTGGCATGAGCCTAACACAGGCCCATCTGCAGAGGAGGAGCACCTGCACAGTGAGGTGACCCTGACATACACAGCTGCCTCAGCCTGGAGAAGGGAAGGCTGCAAGAGCACCTCAGAGCAGCCCTCTTCTGCCTACAGACAGGTTACTGACAATAAGGGATCAGGCTGTGTCATGGTGGCTGAATGACATACATCAGGCACAAATGAAAGACAGCAAGTTCAAACTGGAGGTAAAGGTAAGCCTTTCTTCTACTGGAACAGTGCAGCATTGGTGCAGGTTGCACAGAAGTGCTGTGTGGTCCCTGCTCTTGGAATTTTTAAAGACAGACTGCAAAAAGCCCTGAGCCATGTGGTCTGGCATCTTTGCTGACTCTGCTTTGAACAGAAAGTCAGACTAGAGACACCCAAGACTTTTCCATCCTTAGCTGTAGTGTCCTCTTCAGTGCTGGCCAGCTGCAATACAAAACTGGAAGTCTAGCAAGCTGTTTAACTTCTCATTTACATTAATCTTGTTAATTTAGTGGGTGACCAGTTCCTACAAATTCAATCTATGAGCTGACAGCAGCTTTTCAAACCTACTTTCATGGAAGAAAGATACAGAAAACTGAAAAACCTACTAATTTGAAACCCCAAGCCTGCATGGTATCATCTTCCGTGCTTTTGGAGATCAGGGAGGATGGGTTTTCCTAAGAAACACTACACTGCCCATTACATATGGTCATCAGAAGTATGAAAAGAATTGCATGACTCTTCAAGCAGGTAATAGAGTAACAGACCAGTCGTGTGAAAAAGCTCAGTGCTGCTCTCTACCTGCAGCCAGGATAAAACACACATTCAAGAAAATCAGTACTGGACACAAAGCATGAAGGTATTTTGGAATCAAAACTGAATTCCCTTTTTAAAATGGGGAGAGAAAAAAATCAGTTCCAGAACTTTTCACAGGCAGAGTAGAAACAAGAAGACCTGCATTCACCTGTACCAGAGAAAACAGGAAGCAGACGTGCTGCTGGCATGCAGCATGATGACAGAGTCCCTGTGTTAGCAAGCAAAATTCCCAATACTGCAGCAAGAGGTACATTGTAATTCTTAAAAAAGCAACATAGAACATATGAGCTTCCCCAAACCCACTAGTCATTAGCAAAATCCTGATGTTTGCTTTTAGAAAGGTCTGCTTTGTGTATTTCCCATGACAGAGATTACTGAATGGAGGAGTTGATTCTTGTATAAGTAAACTGATTAAAACTTTCATGCTTACTTATATGCAAAACTTATATGCTACTAAGTTCTTCACGTGACAAGTGGCATACGAAATAGATGTTACTCCTCCAGTCTCCACAGGAAGCTGGGAAGGCTTTGAGAGGGAACAGCATTTAGCTAACAACCATGCTGTAGAGCAGTTGTACAAACAGTCCAAAGTTTCTGAGATGGCTGTAAATTACAGAAGTCTCTTATGTTGAAAAACAAGGGGAAGAGACTGCATAAATACCAACCCTTATTAAGAATAGTTTTGAAAATGCCAACCTATAATTTTCATAATGGACCTCAACAGTTCGAGGAAGGCTTACAAAGTGAAATGGCTACCACAAAACCAGTTGCATTACTGATAACTCAGGTTTATCAACTATTGGGATTATATTACCAACCCACACTAGATACAGTTACACAGATTACCAAAATTTGGAACAATCACCATCTCATCTAGTTATTAACCTCAAGACTCTGCAGGTCCAATATCCAGGAGCAGAGCTATTGTAACTGATCAGCCCCACTTGTGCATCATCATCTTGAGCTCCATCCACACCAAGGTACACTATATAACCTACATTTATCAGGCTCTGGGCTAAAAAAGGCATCACTGGAAATGAGATCTACTAGGGAAGGAAATGAGAAATAAAATTTAACATTTGACCCTCTGTTCTTCACTTAGCCTCTATCTACACATGCATTTACAATTACAATTAGTAATTACATACAAAAAATTGCAATAAGTCAAGACATTAAGACCCAGCAGAAAGTCTGTCTTCTTCCATAGCGGCACAAAATCTGGGAAATTACCTGGTTTTCCTTCTGTAGCCATGTGGCCTATACTAAAAGATCCTAAAAGCCACCTTTTGTACAATGTTCTGCTTTGTAAATGGAAAAAATGTCCAAGATATGCGAACTGCAGGGGGGAAAAAAGAAAAAAGTGCACAAATACCTCCCTGCTACAAATCAGTCTACTACATATGCCCTTTATAGCTACTGATCTCTTTTTCCCCTCTCACACTGTTTTTCTTCCCTTCCTGTTTTCTTTGCTAGCTTCAATAAGTATTTCAGGTACTCCAAATACACCAACAAACAACTACGTGCATATGTGGAAAAACAGCTTTACAGATGGCAGTACTGGAACAGCAGAAATCTTAAAACACTGTAGAGTGTTAATAAAAATCCTAAAAATACTTTTAGATTTCACCTGTGTAAATGCAGAAGCATGAGAGAATGGCTACTGATTGAAGGAAATCCCCATTTTCCTACTTCCTTTCTCCTACTTGTTCCCTTACCCTCTGCCTCCTGCATGGCAATAGCAGACCAACTACTATGTATTGACAAATTTTATTATCTACTGACAAATATATACTCTCACATTCAGGCTTAATTTATTACTCCCCAGCAGCTGCAAGATTGCAGCAGACAGAAACCTCTTGACTGAGCTCCCATGTACCTTTAGGGCACACCCCAGCATGTGCCGACAACCAAAAAACGATGGGGAACAGAACACCTCCTTGCACAATGTCAGGACATGGTGATCAAATCCAATTCTGTGCCAGATAGGAATAAAAATCTATGTGCATAAACCGCCTCTATGCAAGACCAACCTTTCCACTCCAGTAAAACAGTGGGATAATAGGAATTTTCCATGCTGTTTCCTGTTATACATCAATTTTCTGTTCCACATTAACCTATCGCACTGTATTAGGAACAGTGAGGCAGTACGACACTGACTCCCCTAGCTTCATTATCCAAGACAGCAAAGTTTATTACTCTTAATCTTCTTTTATAAACATGTTTGAGAAGATCTGAGAGGTATAACTCTCACTGGTCATTAAAGCAACACATCACCAGCATTGGTTAAGTGGAACACCACCCCTTGACTGTTTTCCTAAATACCACCTGCAAAGATTGTTGTCCTTTACCAAGGACTGTTTGGATTCTTTCTCATGCTTTCTCAGGCCAGAATGAGAACCTTGTGTGACTTAGTTTCACACAGGCTCTGTTCCCTGCTTGCTTTTTACATTTAGCATCCACATAAACCTGTTTGGTTTTTGTTTTCTTTAATTCTCTCAGAAAATGGAAATGTGCCATTCAAAATGCAATAAAACCAATCATTTACACAGCATTTGGACACAAATCCTGGGAAAAGTATATGAATACAGTGAATAAAATTGAATAATTTGCTTTTATCAGATTTCTGCCACATATCATTATGTGGATCAATCACTATGCAGTACATTGCAGGGCTTTGCTGTACTCTCTATACACCATACAATGCTGGATGGTGCCAGAGGACCAGGTGTTGTCATAAACACCAACCTCAGATTTGAGATGACAAAGAAACGATGTTTATTTGTCCTTGTTAAGTCTTTTGACAGTAAAGATAAAGTCACTGCAACAATCCTGGACCTACACAGGACAAATTACTGCAAATTTAGTCTGTTTTACAGATCTACAGACCATACAACATTGTTTGTTGCAGAAATTTGAATAAGGCAAGAGATTTTCTCATTATGAGCAGAAGACTGCCAGCTTGGTAAATGTAATTCTATCACTTCTGCCACGGAGTGGCTCTATTAGAACACTTAGACATTTCAAAGATAGATGCTATTTTAGATACCCAACAGGAGTATGATTTAGCTGGAGCGTGACTTAGGGAAGAACTAGTCATTGCTACAGTCAGCATTATGGATATGTAGCAGATATGATGGCATGTTCCAGGCGTATGAGAATTCTGGGGGGAAAACTGAGAGATAAAAATGAGTAAGTCTGAAATTGGGCAGTAAGTTATTACACAGTTTAGACTTTGGCTACTTTAAGCTCTGTTCCATAATTGAAGACATTTTACAACATGAATAAATAAAATTCAGCATTTGTGAGGTACCCTGACAGTAGCCACAACTGCCACAAAAAGATCCACAAAAGCATAGTCTAGGTGTATTTTAAGTAAGATTTCTACAAAATTCTTCAAAAGCTGAAGAAACCCAAGTGACAGAAAAAGGAAAACCTTGTCTGCATGAGTAATTGGTTAAGTGTCACAAAACAGAGGGTCAATTCTGCAGTGCAGGGAAGCCACTTGCAAAATTTCTCAAGGAACTGTGATAGATCTGCTGTGGCAAAGGTAAGCAGCAAGAAACATACAGTTACTCAAAACAGCACGGGGTAAATCTTCATGGAGGGACAATGTGAAACTGAACAGACATCAGAATGGAAGGTGACGTTCAACAAATAAAGTGATCTACATGTAGGGGAAAAAAAACAGCAGTCCTAATAAGTTGACATGGTCTATCAGAAAAGAAATCTGGGGTTATGGCAATCGCTTTAAAACAGAAGTTTAGCTCCTGATTAAAAAAAAAAAAATTAGAACTAAGGACAGGAATGTCAACAAGCCATTGTGCAAATCTGTGTTTCAATGTAACCATATTTATACCTAAGACTGTATTTTTATTCTCTTTATATCAAAAATGTTAACATATGTGGAAAAAGCTCCTAAAAGGACAAAAAAGGATGATTAAAATATGGGATAACTTTTCCTTCAAGCAACCTTAAACCTAAGCAATCTTAAGTTTCTTTATTCAGGAAAGCAGAACTTTAGAGAGGTCTGACACATATATGAAGGTTTAGGTAGGTTCTAGAGGGTGGTAGTTACCATCTAGGCAAACATCTTAAGACATTAAGAGCCATTGAGTGCAGTTCATCAGACACAATTTCAGAAGGACATAAGTGGTTCATTGTGGAACTGGTAGCTCACCTGAAGAACCACCAGCTCATTTGCAAAAGAGCCCATGTATTCTCCCTGACATCCTGAAGAAGTGAGACATATTCAGAGATGCAAATGTACTGACGATAAAAGAACGTAAGCCATAACAAACTCCAAAATCTCCTGGGCTTGAAAGAGTTGCAAACTTGTAATCTATCAGGTACCATTAGTGCATAAACATTTCTTGTTCTTATAACTTCATAGGAATTTGTTTATGGCTATTGTAAAACACGTGACTGGTCAAGCAATATATTTGGACTGACTTAATATGGCCATCTTTGTGTTCTAATTCTACCTTTAGAACAAACAACAAAAAAGAATTTGAGGCAACAACATCTAACTCAGTTTTTCTCCACAATTGTTAGCAGCAGCTAATTAAATTACCACCACCCATCCTGTGCAATGAATGACTCATAGGTTCAATGGGGAAAGGAAGAAGGAAAACAAAGCAATGTTAGGTAATTACGGGCTATACCAAAACACACATGAAACACAGAAGGCAAATTAGGCAGGATTATCTTGCTTGTATATTTCCCAATCTGTGATAGCCTGCCGTTGCAACAAGACAATTACTTATAAGTTTCGAATGATCTAGATGAGTTTGATGTATGGGTCTTCTGAGGGAGAATGTCACTCATATGTCAGATTGAAAGGAAAACTTGAAGCATCTCCACTTACTTTCCTGGAAATGCATAAATTATCAAAGTCAGTGTTTTAAATTAAACTCGGTGACTTGGACTTGAGTAGATATGGGAGGAGGACCACTCTATGTTCTAGCAGCTAGGACAGGCAACCACACTTCTCTCCATCCATTCCAGGCAGATCAAAGGTGCATTTGACCATAGCTTTAGATATTAATGAACAAGAAGAAATAAGATGCCAGCACGATAATAGGGAAGTGTTTTTTGTCATCAGTACCAGAACATCCCACACACATCTGCCAGTTCCAGAGATATTGCTGTAAAAGTCCTTCTGTATCTTCAGCACTGGATCATAACCAGAAGATTATGGCTGATTATATGTTAAATTTGGGCTGAGTTTGTCAAAGGGAAGGCAAAATGATTTTTATTTTTTTTTAATCCTAGGACAGTACCTTCAGTAGTGAGTAGAAAATGCTAACAGGACTAAGTATAAATAAACTGCAACTTCACAAAAGCTGACTGTCCTGGTTTAGGGAATCAACCCAGGACACTGACTTTTTTCAGGAACAGACATTTACATATTGTGTTTTAGTAAGAACAGTAAAATGCAGATTTCCATACAAATTTCCAGGAAAAGAGGACATAGACTCAAGCTGTAGCAGGGAAAGTTCAGGTTGGACATCAGGAGGAATTACTTCACACAAGGGCTGTCAAGCATTGAAAGAGCCTGCCCAAGCAGGTGTCAGTCACCATCCCCGGAAGTGTTTAAGGGAAGACTGGATGTGGCACTTTGTGCTGTGGTCTAGTAGACAAGGTGTTCTCTATGATCAAAAAGGCATTTTCCAGCCTAATTGATTGTGTGGTTCTATGTCTGCCAGTGGCTGCTACAACAAAATGTACAATAGAGAACTAAAGTATGCATGTGTAAAACTCTGAAATACTGTTTGTAGACTACCTCATGAAAACCCGAGGTTTAATGGCTTTTCTAAAAATGTTTGCTGTTCAGGGCAAATACAGGGCAAATTAAATGCCCATATAAATATTTAGCCCTCCAAATGCTATTAAATGCCAACATGATCTCACAGCATCAAGCTCCTCTAAATATTACCAAAAAAAAGCATAACCCTCTACAAAAATTAATTTTCCTCTCTAATGTAATTATTCTAAGAAAAGAGTCCCAAGTTCTGCAGTGGACTCTGAAATCAGAATGAGAAAGATTTAAAAACTGACAGGTTTTTTGTTTTTAAGCAGAGCTTGAGGTATTTTATTTCCATACATTTTTAACTGAGAGACGGAAAAAGACCTCTGCCACGCTTTACGTGAAGGAACAACAGTTATTTCCCAATCTGCATCACTATCCTGTTTTTAACATCCACATTTGCTTCTTTTCCAAAGAAAAGAAAAGAGCAGGAAGCTTTATCCAGTCATGGCAGTCCCCTTCACTTATTGTCATAGCCTTGTCACTTCTCAGTTTGCATGTCAAGCTAACACACACAAATTATTTTGCCGAGTTAGATACAATCCCTCTGTTCTAGTCTTCGCATTTTGTTCAACATGCATTCATGCTGCACTGGTCATTTACTTCAAATTCACTAAAATATGAAGCACTTAATTGTTAAGTGGGTACATACTGCCCCTTTGCAACCCAGCTAATCTGTTCTCTTTTTAATTGCACTATACCCAGTTTCTGGGTTTCATTAACTTCCTCCTTTGAACTATCTAGGTATCTAGGAAATCTCTTCACGCGCAGTTCAGACAACTACATTGATTTACAATTAAATTTGTTTACACACCAAGGCTGTATCAGACTATACTTCTATAACATTCAATTCAATGTCATTTCCCAAGAGACCACTTGCTGTCTGAATTACAGCTTTCAAATAATGTATTACTATCACAAACTTATGATACAGTCTGTTCAATTTCTGTGCACCAACTTATTTGACATCTGACAAAACAGTATTTTAATATTAATTTTTATGCCCAGAGTCTGCCAGTCAACAGATTCAATAATACCAATTAAAATTTGAACCATACCACAGTAGCTACTGAAGCACTTATATTATCCAGAGAACAATCATCTACCTTTAGCTGACAACAGCTCAGCCACTTCAGGGTAAGGTGTGAATTTTGATACCTACATCCAGGTAACTGAAGCTGTTCCTCATTCTTCTGACCTGGAAGAAACATGCTACTACTAGCTGCTAAAGTTAAGACAAATAACCATTGGTAATGTAGGTTCTTGATAAACAGTGCTGGGGAATGAAGAAGACTAGACTGCAAGATTTTTTTGAGAAACGGCAGTAAAATTTAAGGAGAACTGCTAATATTTGTTTCTTTTAAATTCTCCATGATTTTCTGCAAAATGCTTGAAGACATCAGGAAAAAATAAACTAACATCATGTTTAATAGCTGAATATCCACTTGAAAAATAAGGGCAGAGAAGGACCACACAGTCTCACAGTACCTAAACCCACAGTCCTGGGAGAGAGGGGGCAATCACAAGGATTTCTCAGATAGGAGTGTTTTATAACCACTCTCTAAAGCATAGCAGGAATTTTCTCAGTAATTTTACATGAAACCATACACACTGTGAGCGATAAACTCTTCTGGGTTTTAATAAGCAAACACTGCTTTGCAACCACAGTGTGTTACGCCCTCAGGCAATACCCACATGCATGCAGTCTTTACAAAATAGCTCTGTAGGACATGTTTCTTATGACCAGTCATGCAGCAAGACAACTGAACCAGACAGAAATTTTACAGAATGTGGTATGAAACAGTCAAATTAGCAATGCACAGTCATAAACCAGAATAATGACTAGGACTCAGGAAGAAAAACAGACCATGTCTACACTAATAATTTGTTTACAACAAGTATTGTCACTGCTTCTGGTGAAAATTTTCAAAAAAAGTGCAGTTATGCATAGTTTAAAGATGGAAATGATCATCAGTGTTTTCAAATTATTAGCATGTATGTCATTAATTTTATTCAAATATTACTATAAAACAGACCCTGAGACATCAGTTATGCTAAATTACTTTAGCCACCAGGTGCCTCAATCAAATGCCCCAAAGAACTGACAATAGAAGGCTATTATTAACACCAGCTCCACATTTAGGGTGCAGAGCAGGTAAAATTACCAGCCCTTAGGCAAACCACCTCCCAACAGAGTGGAAATGAAGGAAGCAACATGGGCCAGACAGTCTGATCTGAGAAAAAAATCATATGCTTGATCTCAGATTCACCAATCAAATTGAATTCAGTCATGTGAACCAGAGACCAGGAAAACAACTGAGAACCCTGTCCTCCATTCTCCAAATTCCTTCCAATGCTGTAGAAAAGACTTTCATAAAACTAACAGTTTGCTCAGCACAAGAATATGCATCTTCCCCAAATCCCACAGATAACCAAAGGCTGAAAAACAAATTTTCTTCCTCCCTGCTTCTCATCTCCCTCTTTTTTTTTTTTTTGTTTGTTTGTTTGTTTGGGGAATGTAGGTGGGCTAGTTTTTGTTTTGAGCTAAAATCATCAACAGATTTCATTAAAAAATTTCCCTGGGAATACGTATTACCAGATTCTGAGAACCACAGCCCTTAATTTAGGGAAGTTTTTACTGTAAGCTGAAGAAAACTAATCAGCAGTGTGTATTAAAAAAGCTGGGAGTAAGAAGTAGCTTCAGAGGGGCATGAGAGGTATTCAGCACAAACTACATAGAAGGTAAAAACTACTTTTGGTAAACTCAAGATTCAGCATTTTTCTGACTCTTCCTACTTTCATTGGGAACACAGGACTAGACAGAAACATCGTTGAGTCACTAATTTCCATCTTCCACAAGCACAAGTATCCAAATTAAGATTGATTCATATAAAGATTACCCATATAAAGAGATGTATAATCCCAATCTTGAAGATTCATTTTGTTCTGTTCTCCTAACCCCTGGACATATTGCGGGCCTCAAGTCATCTCTTTGTTCCTCATAGCAGATCAAAGATCACCGAAAAGAAATTCCAAAGTCAAAAAATTAGCACTTCTCCAGAAAATAATAAGGATAAATTGCCAATTTTTTGTGCTTGACAACACCAAAAAAGTCTTTGAGGAATAATTTCCCAGTCAGAAATTGTTTTAGGAGAAGAAATCAAACCAACAGATAATAACTAAAGAGTCACAGAGAACTTAAAGCAGTCAGTAGGTTACAGAAGACAAAGCCTAACAAATCAGGGCCTAGACAAGGAACTGGCTTAAAAGGAAGACCACTAAGAAAAAGAAGAGAATTTTTAAAAAAGAAAGAAGGTAAAAACAGAAAGAACAGAAAGAAACTTTACAGACATTTCTACTAACCTCTTGCAGACCAAGCACTTGAGGCACTAAGCATATACTTTTTTAACAATTATAAGAAACTACTTTGCAAGAGGCAAAGAAAGGATGAGTGCACATTGCATGCGTACACCTCTTGGGTCTCAGAATCCTCCCCAAAATCTCCTGTCTATACAAAACAGAGGGGCAGTAATACAGAAAAATTTTGATCCACAGGCAAAACAGGTTGGCTTGACTGTCACAAGTGACCGTCCTTCTAGACATAGTTCAAGAAGTAGAAGGCTAACATATTATTTCATCAAAGCAGGCGACTGAGTGAAGCAGAAGCTGAGCCACAGAAATGTGAAACGAAGCACATAAATCCCTAACAAGGCAAACATAGAAGGCAAAGCACAAAGCCCTTACCAGCAGTGACAGAGAAGGTGATCCTGGCTGCCCTCAACAATTCAGATACTTGTAAGAAAGAATTAGGCATTATAAACTAGTCCTAACTAGAAGGAGAAAGCACTTCTGCTGAGAAAAGATGATCCACCTTGAAAGGACTTCTACGATAAATTAGCAAACCTGTAAGGTAAGCCAGGAGTAGTATTGCTGTGAGAATTATCTCAAATTTAACTAAAAAAGACAACAAATGTAAGGCAAAAGAAACATTTTAGCTAGTTAACTTTACAGAATAAGATAATATTGGGAAGTACAA
Source organism: Poecile atricapillus (assembly GCF_030490865.1). Taxonomy (NCBI): domain Eukaryota; kingdom Metazoa; phylum Chordata; class Aves; order Passeriformes; family Paridae; genus Poecile; species Poecile atricapillus. The sequence goes on along the minus strand of NC_081289.1, from coordinate 129,119,794 downwards.
AGGAATAAAAATATACAAAGCCTGTTGTGTGGCAACACCACTCAAAGCAAGAAACAACTTAATACAAACAATGCTGTCAAAAAAACCAACCACCACCAACTGTGCCTAAATTCGCTCCCACTGTCTTTTAAATCTGAAGACACCCCAGTGATTCAAAACTAGCCTGTCTGAACAAGATGTTATAAAATGTCAATGAGATTGACAAGAACTTCTTTCCTGCCTTCATACAAAGATATTTCCCAGCTCTCCTATCATAGCCAATCAAAGGTTTTCCTATTTTCTTCAGGTTACATCAACCATAACTGCCCTCAAGGTAGGACAGTATCTCCAAGACAAAGATTAAACAGGAGAACATACTGCCAGAATTAGAAATGGTTTCACATTCTGCTACTGCCTGTCTGTTAAATCTGTCTGTGGTAGCTTCACAAAGGATTTCCCTGTCGCTATGTAGAAAGTGCTTGTCAGCAACAGTGATTTGACTATATGGAACAAACCACAGATAAGCTACAGAGCAGGCACATTTAAACAGAATAAAAATAAGGGGGCTTAAAGTGACAGCTTGATTATTGTTAAAGTAAATCAGCATGCAGTTTTTGAGAAAGTTTAATTAAACTTGTATTCAAGAACAGGAATGCTCTAAAAAGACAGCATCTAAATATTTGTTTTATTAACAGGGTATGTATGAGAAGCCTCTACTCCAGCACCTGATCACCTTCTTGCTCAACCATGAATATTTTGCAGAGCTGAGAAAAGTCAGAATGATTTTCAATTTAGAAAAAAAATTACATTAGCAAAAAGAAATTAGAACATCTTGGAGAAAGAGGTTTTAAATACTTTTTTAATGGTATGAGTTCTTTTTAAGCACCATCCGGAAACTGGTGCAAAAACTGTTTCTGAAAGGAAGTTGCATTTCTCAACATACAAACTGTGTGTGAGAAAGCTCCACCAAAGTTTGTATTGAATTATTATTTATATCTACATCCTGTTTAGCCATTTAGAAAAAAAGTTTAGTTCATGTTCCATAGATCCCTTTGTGTAAAGCTTTAAAAAGGCTTCTGCTGAAATAGGGAGGGCCCCAGTACTTATATCCTCCAATTCACACTCTGAGACTCTCAGAACTTTCAACCTGGATTTCCCCAACAAAAATAAAATCATCCATATTATTTCCTCATGATTGAGTTGGTTTTAAGCTTTAAACAAAAAAATATAAAGGGGATATTGAACTATAGAAAAAACCCAGTCATGTTATTGTTTATAGGTCTATAATCAAAATACTTGACTGAGACAAACCCAAGTTTTGCCAGAGAAGGCTATTGTTTGCCAAGCTATAGCTGTTTCTCTACACCTTTCCGCTTGCTCCCAAGACTCATAACCCTTGAAAAAGGTGGAATTGGGCACTGCCTAAGGACCCTTTCCTGGCTTAATTATAGCAGCACTGCACTGAAATCTAATAGAGGCTTGCTTGCACTTTGGACACTTGTCTGCTTAAAAAGCAATAGCTGACATTCAGGCACTCCTCATCTTCAGCTTTTTCTACAGGACAAAAGGTACTCCAGATACATACACTCATCTGATGCAAGCTGGCATAGAACACCTCTGGACCCACACATAACTGCTTTTAATTTCCCTTATTACTATTGGAATAAGTAGAACTAAGTAGAACATCATATACTAGAATAATCCTACATTTCAGCATAAAAAAATACAATTTGAAGTTCAAGTTATATACTGTATTTCTGTAAAAGAAGACCAACAGATGGCTTATCTGCTGGGGCATTGGAGAAGAGAAAAACCCAGCAAGTTCCAAAAAGAACACACCAAGCTAAATTAACCCTCAAAAATAGTGAATCACAGCTGAAGTTCTAAACATACAGAGATTGTTTCTTTAAATGATCTTAACATCACAAACACTGTAAAATATATTTCATACTATCAACCACCATTATGAAAGCTTTCAGGCTTTCTAAAAAAAAAATATGTATGATGCTGAGTTCTACAAATATAGTGTTTTCTTTCACAATTACAAAGGTACTTTTAAGACAGAAATTGTACATAGCCCTCTGCTCAAATTATTAGAAAATTGCCTCATGTGACTTCACTGAAAGCAGGATGACTTCTATACTTGGGCTTTATTTTAAATAAATATGCCATTCAAAATTCAGTATTATAATAACATGTAACAATACCATCTTACTTCCGTTGTACATTTACAGAATAGGAACTAGCTGAAAACCAAATTATTTACAAATATTGCTCAAAAATATGCCAGTAGAAACATATTGTTTGAAAATTCGTTTTCATTCCTGTGGTTTTCATCTTTCTGAGTTTGGTTTTACTCAATTTGAGGACTTATTCCACACTTCCAACATGTAATTGCAAAAAAAAATTAGATTTTTTTTTTTACTTCTCTCTTAACAGCTTCTTCTCCTTGCTCTTGAACTTCATTCCACTTCAGTTTTAAACAGGGGAATTAACATTAAGTTTCCTACCAAATGGAGAAGTTAAACATTAATTTCACTTCATAAGACAATTAAGACCTCCTGGTCAGAAACTGTATATGGGAATTTCAAAGAGAGTCTAAAACCAGCTGCGGAATATCTTGTCTTATAAACATACTGAACCAGCTCGGTTTCACATATCTCAGCTTTGCCATTTTGATAGTGACAGCACTGAAAAAGAAAATCACATTACTTGGTAAGGACTGCTATTTGCCCCTTCAGCTCACAGGGGCAATCCAAAACTGGTGGGGGAAATCAAAAAACTCTCCTCCATAAAAAATTACTACTCTTCAAACTGATTTTTAAACTTCTAATTCAGGTAAGTAGGACCATATAATTAAAGCACAAATTAAGAGAAAACCTAGAAAACTGATAATTTTGTCATCTAATGCTATGTTACCAAAACATTAAGTTACAAAAAGTAGTAAGAACTGTCTGAAGATTTAGTTGAAGAGAGTCTTGGTACTGACAGCCAATCACTGGCCTTCAATGATATGCAACCAGAGTGTGAAACAAAATCTATTCGACTATTTAACAGTAAAAATAAAGGGGGAAGGAAAAAAAAAAAAAAAAGGAAGAACATTACCCATCATAAAAATTACATATATTGGCTAAGCCCTACAGACACATTTCAAAGTTTCAGCAACTTCTTGAGTGTTAAATCACAACTAGAATGAGTTCTCTCTGTAAAAGATCATAGTAAACAGCTTCACTGGAGTTATTTGATCTATAATAATAAAAAAATAATAAAACTGAATACTAAACAAAGAAAAACTAAGTAAAAATTATATAAAATTAATACATAAGTAAGTGAGAGATAGACGAGGGGCAATGGCTTTGAACTAAAAGGGAGGAGGTTTAGTTAGATGTTTGAAAGAAATTTTTTACTGTGGGGGTGGTTTGGCACTGGCACAGGTTGCCCAGAGAAGCTGTGGATGCCTCAACTCTGTAAGGCCAGGCTGGATGGGGAAGCAACTTGAAAAAGTGGAAAGTGCCCCTGCCCATGGAAAGGCCATTGGACCTGGATGATTTTTAAGTTTCCTTCCACATGCTGTTGGAAATTATACCAAGTTTAAAATCTTTTATATAACTTTATTATTATTATTCAGTTATTCAAGGGTTTTGTTCACCTTTTCCCAGGGTAAATGACTTTAAGTTTATTTTTAAAGGACTGTTTCACCACTTGAGGCCTGGTGACCTTAACATCTCAGTAGACTGGGAACACAGAAGATTCACAAAAGATAAGGACCATTAACGAACATCGACTCCAAACATCACCCCTGGCATGGCTGGAGACTCCTGGTGTGGTAAAAGATAGGTAAGAAAATAAAGAATGAGAACCTAGTTAACACTGCAGGCTTAGAGATCAAAAAACAATAGGAAACCAAATACTAAGTACTGTGTAACTTGGGACCAATGAACATTGAACCAATTCATTTCTTTGAGTTTTGACTTTATATGAAAAATCCAGTAAAAATTATGAATGATTGACTGGTTTTCTCTGCACCACCCAGGCAAAGTGAGGATGAAATTGTTTTTGTTACACATCCCGGCCAGAACAAAGCAATGCTTTAATTCTCCAACACTAAAAATGTTGGAGAGTTTTTGTTTCTTCTGCAGTTCTGGTGACACCAACAAAAGCCTTTTTACGATTCTATGAAATACAAGTAATTAAGGACTGAAATCTAATTACATAGAAGGTCATATTCCCTGTAAACCAAATACCATCCAATGATGGATGCATTTTGAAATGGATTTTTTAGTTCATTATACATAGGAAAGAATCTGATAACCATTTAGGTTAGAGAAGGTTTTTATTATCTTTAAGTCCATGCATTAACTCAGCGCAGCCAAGTCCACCACTTAAACATGTCCCTTAGTGCCACGTCTACACATCTTTCAAATACCCTAATGGTTGGTGAATCAGCCACTTGCCTGGGAAGCCTGTTCCAAAGCTTGACCACCCTTTCCATGGTGGAATTTTGATGGTGGGTATTGGTGGCTATTAAGGACAAATGGTGGATATTAGGAATACATTTTCCTAATATCCACTCTGAACTTCCCCTGGCACGCCTTGAGGTAATTTCTTCATATCACATTGCTTATTAGCAGAGAAGAGGCTGACCCACCCCAGCCACACTCTCCTTTCAGGCAGTTGTGGAGAGTGATAAGGTCACTCCTGAGCCTCCTTTTCTCCAGGCTAAACACCCCCAGCTCCCTCAGCTGCTCCTCACAGCACTTGTGCTCCAGACCCTGCCCCAGCTCCCCTGCCCTTCTCTGGACTCACTCCAGCCCCTCAGTGTCTTTCCTGCACTCAGGGCCCAGAACTGGACACAGCACTCGAGGTGTGGCCTCACCAGTGCCCAGGACAGTGGGACAATCCCTGCCCTGCTCCTGCTGGCCACACTATTGCTGAGCCAGGCCAGGATGCCATTGGCCTTCTTGGCCACCTGGGCACAGCCTGGCTCATGTTCAGCTGCTGCCACCAGCACCCCCAGGTTCTTTCCAGCCACTCTGCCCCAGCCTGTGGAGCTGCCTGGGGTTATTGTGACCCAAGGGCAGGAGCCAGCACTGGGCCTTGTTGAACCTCACACCATTGGCCTCAGCCCATCATCCAGCCTGTCCTGATCCCTTTGCAGGGACTTCCTGACCTCCAGCAGATCAACACTCCCACCCTACTTGGTGTCATTTGTGAAGGGCCTGAGGGTGCACTCAATCCCCTCATCCAGATCATTGATAAAGATATTAAATGGAGGTGCTCCCAGTACTGAGCCCTGGGGAACCCCACCCATGACCAGCCACCAGCTGGATGTAATTCCACTCACCACCACTCTCTGGGCCTGGCCATCCAGGCAGTTTTTAATCCCACAGAGTGTACCTTTTTCTGTCCGTAAGACAAAGAATGATAGAATAGTTTGGGTTGGAAGGGACCATAAAGATCATCTAGTTCCAACTTCCCTCCTATGGGCATGGTCAGCTTCTACTAGACCAGGCTGCTCAAAACCCCATGTAACCTTGCACTAAAAAGTTTAAACTGAAGTAAGAAAGATGAACAGGAAATTTAGGCTAGATCTTAGAAAAACAGTGTGCAGAAGGCAGGGCTAGTTGAGCTCAGGAGGAGCTTGTTAGAAGAGATTATGGAACCTGATGTGGTTTTTTTTTAGAGAAGCAGTCTGGTCAGAACTGGTTTGGTCATAGCTCATCCTGCTTCTGAGCCAGGAATTAATTAGATGACGCTCACTCTTTTCAGCTCTATTTGTTATGATGTTATCATGTGAACATGAAAAACAGAAACATTCGTACATTAAGGGAGACTCCCTGTTTCTGAGGCTTCTTATACTTCACTAACCTGTGCCATGAAGTCTTGCATCAGCAACACATAAATCCATTAAGTCATCTGTCTATAAAACACTTCTCTCTATTAAGCCCTTCTTCTAAAATGCATTTCAACCTATTTCAAACCCAAAACAGCTATTAAAAAAGAACTTTACAGAAAGACTATTTTTGATATCCCAAATTAACCTTGGAAAGCCCCACCAAGACTCAAAGCCTATTATTCAAATAAAGAGTCTGTTTTCAGTATGAAACACAGACAAAGCCAACAGAATGTTATTTAAGTCAGTTTAAGAGCTAACAAATACAGCAGTGTGCAGGGCCTAAACAGAAACACAGAGACCTGCAATAGTTCAACATACTAAGCATATAATAGTAAAAATTTATATACCACTTTTATAATTTCTTTTCAATCCTCCTCTTAAAACCTTTTTCTTAAGAAAGTCCTTCCTTGCAGCCGTTGTTATGGTAAGCAGGCAATGCACATGCTGAAATACAACAAAAGCAGCTTTTCTTAACAAAAATATTCTAGCAATGAGGGTAACAGTGAATCAAAACCAGAAAATCTTGAACCCTGGTTACACACAGTATCAAAGTTAACATCTATGGGCAAAAAAATAGATTCTTACTTCATTAGAATCAGATGCTAAGAGAAAAAAAAGCTGCCAGCTTACCTGGTGCTCATATCTCATATAAAGCAGCCTTGTAAAGAAAGCTTGAAAGAAGTCAGAGGAGGACAGAGAAGTGACAACATGAAATTAAGTGGCATTATTTGCAATATTATTCAAGAACTTGAGAAGATTACTAACATCTTCCTTCCTCAGGAAAGAGCTTCCCACACTACAGAATTTTAAAAGAAAAAACCCCTACAAAAGAAGCCACAAAACCCCTATTTTCTGAATCCCATGCTAGAGTTCACAAACAAATTTGCAATCACAACTGATTCTTTCTAATTATGTTCTAATTTCAATGATAAAAAGAGCAGAAGGCTTATAGAAGTATTCAAATGCCCAGACACCAATCACCCAAGGCATGCACTGTGATTCAGAACCACAAGATCTTGCCTAGAACTTGCTCTGGAGTATCAGTAAATTCTTTTCATTTTACACCTCAGTTTAGCCTGCTGAAAAACAAAATAGCTCATGTCTCATTGGGAAGTCTGAAAGTTGAGCCACTGTCTGTGAGATCTGGGAATACAAGCATATGGAATAATAAAACCATCATGAGAGAGTTCCACAGGCATTTCCAAATACATTCAGATTTTGTACTTACTAAGAGTTTTATTCATATTCTCCATCTAGAGCTGATTTACAAACCACTAAATTATTATTGGAGTGTGATAGCTTATAAAAGATTAATTAATGTTACATTACAGGCTCAGCACAAAACACACCTAAAACAACAGTTTATTTTACTGTGGTTTTCTTACTCATTATCCAATAGTCCCAAAGCCTCAGTTCAGCTTAGTTTACTCCAAGTAGTTGTTTTTTGGGTTTTCTAGTTGTTTGGAGTTGGGTTTTTGGTTGGTTAGTTTTCTTCTTTTTTTTTCTTTTTCTTTTGAAATATACATTTTGACCTCCTTATTTATGGGTTATTTGGATTTAAGACTCTCTTTTATGATCCCTATATTATTCTTTCCTGCAAGGCTGAGGTCCAGTATTTGGTTCTTGCCTACTGTGGCAATTGCTTTTTAATCTGGTATGACAAGGTGTGTATTTCCACACTTGATCTCTTTCACAGTCACTTTGTGTTCAAAATCAAGTGAGATGGTGCAGTGAAAAACATTTTAGAACCACTGAAACTAAGAGTTACTTCCTTCTAACATCCACAATATGACCCAATCTGGTCATAAGCCTCTCTCTTAGCAGATTCATCCTCTTCCAACGCAAATAAATTCATGCCAAGGACAAAACAGTGCACAACTCTTACAAAGAGCAAGGCAAAAGCATCTGAAACACAAATCTTGATGTCAATAACCAGAAGTCTTTGTCAAGTCTTAGTCAACACCTTTGCTTCCCTTTCCCCTCCTGGTTCCAGATCCTTTGCCTATAAAGATTCAACTTCACAACAAATCCCATCTCTTTTTCCATACACAGACAAGAAGCGCAAACAGCAAGATATTGGATGGTTTCCAAATACACTGATGTATCTGAGGTAAACCCTGTTTACCTGTAGCTTGCTTGTCACAGCAGAGACTTGAGTCAGTATGGAAGAGAGTATCAACCTCTGTCAGGCCTCTAGGTATGACCCTGTACAGAAGGGTTATTACTTACACACGTGTTTTCCAGAGAATTGCACTGGAATGTCTTCCACTCAATCCAAGATGACAACAAAACAAGAAGTAAGCAGGTCTCCAAGACAACACTAACACTAACACAACATGGACCTGGTTAAGAAACAAAATTTCACATGTTTGGGAAATGTGTGCACTTTTAGAATTGGGGTAGAAATAATTATCTTCCATTAGTATAAAGTGTATCTTGCCTGACTACCTTACAGTATAAAGAGTGGTTAAAAAAATCCATGGTTAATGGAATTTGAGGCAAAGATAAGCAAAACAGATGGGCCATGGTTTTTTGCCTGAGATGCAACATTTATTAATGTTGAGGACATCTTTCACTAGACCACGTTGCACAAAGCCCCATCCAACCTATCCTTGAAAACTTCCAGGGATGGGGCATCCACAGCTTCTCAGTGCAGTCTGTACCAGTGCCTCACCATCTTCACAGCAAATAATTTCTCCCTAATATCTAACCTAAATATGTCCTCTTTCAGTTCAAAGCCATTCCCCCATATCCTATCACTATATGCCCTTGTAAAAGTCGCAGTTACTGCATGGAAACATGTTGCCTTGTTTTGAAAAAGAAACCACTGGAAGATTATGGATCTGTTCAACATGGTGCCAGCACCTGCCCAAGGCTAAAATGAAGTCTTGACAGTGCTACTGAGCAGCTACTCTCTGTTCTGTCATCTGCATCCTACTGGAAGCCCAGGAAACATACAGCAGACTTGTGTGTCCCTCTCTTAAACAACACTTTGATTTGGAGAAGAGGAGGAGAAAGTGGGACATTTCATTCCATTGGCTATTGCTGCTTTCCTTACTCTAATTTAAAGAAAAAACTCTTTCAGATGAGAAGCTCTGTGGGATTTGACCTGGAGTTCCCCCAGTCTTGTTCTTCTGTAACGTGTAAAGGTCCCAGTATATGAATCAAGAAGCATTTTGACAATGCACACATGCTAGGATTTTTTGGGTTGTCCTGTGAAACACCAGAAGTTCGACTCAATGATCCTTGCGGGTCCCTTCCAACACAGGACATTCAATAGTAAAATAATTGCAAGACAAATAATTTGTGTTCTTGAGGTCTTGAAGACACCAGAAGGATTGAGTGAAAGAAGGTAGGTCTACAACATTCACTGGTAGCCATAAATAAAGCCAAAAAAAAGAAAGTTATAAGTTTGGGAAGCCTTGGGACAAACATTGCTGCAAAGGTATCAGATTTTTGCCTGCATTGACACAGGCAATTGTGACAATACCAGAAAAAGAATTTTAAAATCTTGGTTACAACACACCATGTCATAACTGTATGTAGCCTTTGCTATTCCTGACAGAACATATTATAGCACCTCTCACATTTTTACCATTTTCTAAAAGCCTACTGTCCAAAATGGCATTTGAGATCCTAATAACACTTATTTACTTAAAAGCCTTAGTCATAGCAGTGGAACCATAGTATGAATTTATGGCATCTATTAAACACATTGTTTTCTACTCTTAAACAACATAATACCCAGCAATATAAACCCAGTAAAAATTTGATATAGTTTTGTACTACATAAATCTTTGCCATGAAAATGAAATGGCACTCAAAGGTTTTAATATGACAAAATACAATTAGCTTTATGACTTGTGTGCAATATAATCAAACTGATCAAAATACAAACACAGTAATAGAAGGCAGATCTAAAAGCACTATTTACTTTAAAAGGCTCTAAAGGATGGGTAGAATAGCCTTTCCAAAAGCATTTATGGATTTAATTACACATGAATACAATGTTAAACAACTTTGAAGACAGCAGACTACAATTATAAAGAAGCTGTAGCAACAGATATTTAGCAAACCACTTTGAAAACTAATTTCAACACCTAGGCAAACATTTTCAACTTCAAGGTGAGAAGAAAAACTAAAAACCATCATGGAGAGATATATAGTGATGGTAAGAATTAGAAGTGTCTTTCCACAAAAAATAAAAAAAATAAAAAAAAAAAAAAAAAACCAGCTAACTCATGAACAGATTAAATTTTGTGGCATTTGATGCACTTCCCCTTTTTTTTAATCAACTATCCACTTGTATGACTTCTTCCCTTAACAGATACCTATTCTTGAATAAACACAAGATGTCTACAGAAAACGGAGTTGAACTATTTACAGTAGCAATCATAATAGTAACTTATCATTGATGCCCTCAAGATACAATGCATGCATGTTCACAGGAAAAAGCAATCCTCTCTCACTCTAAGACAACTTTTGAGCCCACAGAACAAAAGCTAAGGACCTGCAGAACAAACCTTTCCCACTTCTGCTGTAATATGGCATCTTGTGAAAAATGCAATTACTCTGCAAATATAATTTCTAGTGCTTGAGGTTGTCCAATTGCTGTTAAAGACAAATACAGACTAACAACAAATACTTTACAACTCATACTCAAAAGCAACACAGTTTTCGGCAAGATTATGACTAAAAAAAACCAGAATAATAAAAAAAATCTGCAGCTACATGCAAAATATTATGAGTGATATATATTACTGTTGCTCCCTATTCCCACTTGCAGATCGCCTATTAGATTCTTACTTATCCAACAGTACAAGGTGGAGCATGTGATTGCGTAAGCACATGAGACAGCAGGGCACACGACTTGGATCATAATCACATCACAGCTTAGAATTGCCCCGTCAGGAATCCCTGCAAATCAATTTGCTTTTTTGCACATCTCATTGCTATGCATGGTCCCAACCTCCAGATTACAAAACATGAAAGAAAAAATTCACTTTCACTGAAGAGCCACTTCCAGTTTTTTACCCTCTCAGTAATTCAGATAATACAGTGAACTAACAGATGTGCAATTTGCCACAAATTCAGCATGTTCCACTGCTAACTTTCAAAGTCAACAATCTCAGGGCATCTCAGATTTCAAACAGGTCAGTTTTTTCATAGGAGATTGTCAGAATTTTGAATATTTTTACTCTGCAACCTACTTACAAATTACATTTACATAAACCTACTATATTCAATTTTATTTGTTTTTTAATTTTTTTATAATTTAAGAGGCTATTTTACAAACTACTCCAAAAAAGGATGCTCAGCAGAGGCCATCAGAAAAATTCCATGCTCATATTGTCACCCCCTGCATCACAACTAAAGAGTAGTTTATTTTCCATGTGGAGCACCATGAAGGCAAAATACAACATTTTGACAACACATTACACAACTGTTTTTGTTGGCATCAAGTGTGAGGATTAGGAATCCTGACTTTCAAAGGGAAGAAGCAAAACAGCACTTCTATACAGGATAACTAACCCCAAAGCTTTGATAAATGCAAACTGAACAGCACTTTGTCTGAACAGAAAAAGATTGGAGACTTTTGTAATTATGATCTGGGCTTTTCCCCTCGTCCTCCCTAAAGCTAATGTGGCTAATGTGGAAGAACCACACTGCTCTTCTCTAGAGCAGGAAGAAGCCATGGACAGCAGAGACCAATCAGATGGAATAAAACCTGTATTCCGAAAATCCCTAGTCCAGGACAAGGCTCTATTCCAACTTGCAAGTTTGTCCAATGGAGATTCTGACAAAAATTAACAGTCTAATTTTTTAGATTTTGCAAACCATACCTTTCCCAGTGCAATCAATTACTAATTGTCAGAGGTTCCCAAAGAGCTGGAAACCCAGCATATATCACTGAGTTGCCCAGGGAAGCAATGCTGTTACAGCAGCATTGACTGCACCAAGCTGCTGAGCTCTTTGAATGGGTAGCATGAGCTTTGGCCACAAGGAGAGAGAGATTCTCAGCAATGTCAGCACAGCTCACTTTAACCAACTAACTCCATGGAAGGACAGGGAAAAGAACTGTATTCTGATCCACACTCCTGGCCCAGCCTTGATGTTCTCCCCCCGACCTGTCTTTACTTTCCTCATTTGAAAAAATGTTACAACTGTTCTTTTTATTTCAGGAAAAGTAGAAAGGAAAGTCTCAGCTCATAGTACAAACCCTATGTTGTATCTAACATTCACATGCACTGAGTGACACATGCATCAGGACAGTCTGCCCCTCTTTCTCCTGTTTAGGTTGATAGCAACACAAATCACAACCAGCATGGTTCAAGAAGCTTGCTGTTTGCAACAACAAAGCAGGCACAGTACCACCCAAGGCAAGTCACTGCCAAGACTGGGGTGATAGAAAGAACCTTTTATTTAAGGCTGGAAGTTAAAATCATTTAAACCTTTCCTTTCCAAAAGTCTATCCACAGAATATCAGCAGTGACTGTGAATGGAATTATCCACGTTTCCCCAAGGGTAGCACATAAAAGGGCTTTTTCCTGCTGAACTTTTGTGCTTTTGTTTTGCTGCTCATGTCAAGGACACGACATGGGAAAGGGAGGAGTAGACAGGATATGCTATATGAACACTGTTATTACTTTAACTTCATATTTTCCAATGGGAAACCATGTCAGGGAGGGGAAGAGTCTCATAGGGAGCTTTCCACACTCTAAGTCACAGGCTGGCCCCAAGCACCTCCCAGACATGTTCCCATGATTACGTCCTATTTCATGGCTGCCTTTAGTTGCTGGGTCATTTGGTTCCTCTTCTTTTAAAAGCTTCCTCTCCACCACTTCATAAGTAAATGTTATTTCTGTTTTCTTCTAACATCAGACAAATTCCTTAGGACAACAGCTGATTCCAGTCAAACCATTTCAAGACATGAATTTATCATTATAAACAGAGACAAATGTAATTAAGTCCAAAGTAAACCATAAAACTAAAAGCATTTGCATCGTTTACTATACTTACCATATACAAACTATAGCAAGCAAAGCCGCAAAAATGCGTCATTTATTTCCACTTCTCATTGCACAAGTTCAAGCCAAGAGGCTACTAAAACTAAAATATTGGTTACTCATGATTTTCAGGAAGATGCTAACATTGATGCAATGTTGCCAAAGTGCATCACTTTTGCCATAGCCAGCATTCAAAAGCAGAAAGAGCTACAGGGAGCTTTTTGTTATCCTTGTGTTGCTTTGAAACAAAATTATTTATCTACTGATGCCATATTTTGAAACCAAGAAAAACTTATTTTCTAATTTCTAGGAAATTAGAACAGGAAAATGCATTTTCCAGTATTTTTCTTTCTAATATACACCAGTAAAAGACCATGCTTCCACTGGGTCTCCATAGGTATTTTTGCATGGTTCTCACCCCTGCAGGGGCTTCTGTCCTTGTTTTTCAAAACAACAAGTGATGTGAAAATTACATTTTTAATGTTCCTTCAGTCACATTTAAAGGTTGGGGACAGAAAGAATGCCTTATCAACCCTGTTGGAAAAAGCTTAAAATTATATGCAAATGGATGAAAAGAAAAAAGTCTCAAGGGCTAGTACAGAGTATCAGAGAATCTTCCGGAGTGTATGTGTTGGCATACAATCATGCACAGTTCCCAGGATGGAGTCCTAAATATGTACAAAGGTGGCAAGTGTCCTATCATAAAAACTGTTTTACAAGACAAAAAAATTTGGACTATTTTCCCTCTGAGGTTCACACAGGTAGAATTCTCCATTGATATTTTAATAGGATCTTTACCTGGTTAAGAAAATTAAATCAGAAACAGAAAGGAAATAAATTATGAAGTTTGTTACAAGCTTCCATACTCTTACAGTCTTCACAGTCACACAGATTCATAAATTTATCTGCCTGTTCCCACACATCGAATTGACACTTCTGGCACTGCAGACACTAGTATGGTGGAAGAAGCAGAAACATGCACCTGAAAATCTGCTACTTCTGAGAGAAGTTACTAGATATGTGAAACATTTTTTACTTTCACTGGTTGGCTGATTTCTTAACCCCAAAATTTTTAATTTGAGTTTATGGTAATTTCCTTTGAGAAGGAAGCATCTACCACTTTCAAATCCCTACAAATATCTATATAGTTTTTATATTAACCACCTCAGCTTTGCTCCTCCTCCCTTCACAGTATACACTTTAAAATAATCTTATCTAGTTACTTCACCTGAAATAGGCATTACAACTCCTCCTGTATTCTTGCAAAGATGTAGGTTTTCCTTCTAGCTGAAGGCAGCACAGGCTGTTTTGCCATAGATCACTATATAAACTCTATCTCATAATCTGTACATGCCATAAAAACAGAAAGCCTATTTAATGATGTAGTACATTTGATGTCATGGGTGCTTTAGAAAGTTACTGATAAGCAGCTTGATAACAGACTAACAGTTGAGATGTCTGTGGTTCAAAGGACTAAGAGCCTTACTTGCAGCACAGTACCATGAGGACATGCAGAATAGGAAGTGTCCAAGTAACTCAGTGCAAGCTGAACACATGGTGCTGCTAAGGACTCGTATCTGAGAGACTGCTTAGATTTTAGATTAAAAAAATCAAACTAGCAAATAGAAAATCGATTGAATCTTCAAAACAGCATGCAGCAGGAAGCACAAGACCCAATTAATTAATTAGAAGGGAAATATGAACTGGTATTTTGTGGTTTGCCTCTTCACATCAGTGTGGAACACACAATACCTGACAGCTTCCAGACTGCTGAGACACCTGAGCAACAAATCCAGAGACGGAGTTACAAGCACAAGCAGGGTATGGTGCAGAGGCAGAAATTTTCACACTGTCTTTCTGCACAGCTCTCACTTCAGTAGCCTCGCTGTTTACTGTGACACCAAGCCGTTAAACCTACCCTCCCATCAGATCATCTGAAACTCACCTTCCCAATGACAGGCATTTTTATGGAAGCAAGTACTCTCCACACCTAGCATTTTCCTAAGGGAACTATTTTAGCCTTTAAATGCACTTTACATGGGACCCACGCCCTGCCCTCAACACTGTGGCTGCAACACTCTATCTCCAGACGCTCTGAAGCTAGACATCATACTCCCCACTATCCTCCCTTAAGCACTAGCAGTGAATGAAATCAATTACTTTCTGCATTTTAATAAACAAAGCTAGCTGGTTTTATTTCACAATTTAAAACTAGTTTAAAAAAAAACTAAAATTTAAAAACAGTTGATAGAATCAACTATTTTGCTGCCCAAAAGGTCAGAGTGAGGTATCAGTTACACAACTACCACTATAACTGCAGCTACCACAACTTAGCAGTGCACTCTAGTATATAGAAAACACCTGACCTGTTTTAAACTAAAACAGAACCGATTACTATCAGAGGATGTACTTTGCTGTACATTTTACCTGCTCATACCCAGGTCTGCAATACACACACATTTATACTTGGACATTCCCTCAAATTTGAATGGCTTACTCTAGCCTTCTAAAGAACTGGCAGATCATTTGAGTACCTTGCAGCCATTGAAACGTCAGAGTGTAACCCTCTCTGATCCTTAAGACCATATACTCTTACCACACACAAATTTTTAGATAGTCTTGCTAAGAAATTTAAATACCATAACAAAACATGCCTTTGACTCTTTGTTTCTACCATTTAAAAGAATTTTAGATGTTGGAAAGAGAAAACAGGCAAATGTCAAGGGAAAAAAACCTCAAGCAGATATTAATATTACCTGGAACCAAGTTCTATAAACAAAAGCAAATGTTGAGCTTTGAGACTCTGTCCTCAAGTAAGACTTAGTGATGGCACATAGGCCTCATCACTGTTGTTCAAAACTCACCTAGCCTTCTGACTGTATAAAGCAGTATGTTCCAGGCTTCCTCCTGAAAAGTGTTAACAGAAGGAGCAGCATTCCCACTTCAAAAGCTCAAGGATATGAACCATGATTTGAGCAACTGAGTCTCATACATTATGTAAGCTCTGTTTACACTACATTATTGTAATGTATTCATTAAAATTAATTTCTACAAAACCACATTCACCTAACTGTTCTTATCATTAATTAGAACAACAGCGAACAGAAAAAAATGCTGCATATTTAGCATGCATACTTGAAGTAAACTTATTTCTTTTATATAAGGTTTGGTAAGTTTAACTTAACAGCACTTCCAAAATGTTACAGCTATTCAGACAAAACAATATGTGCATTTAGCTAATATGTTTTAATATGTGACATTACTCAAACATCATAGATACTTAACGGCAAATGTGCACAAACCCTCCAGCCATAACATTATGCAAGAATTCTCCACAACTTATGTACATGAATTCTAAATTTTCTTACACTTAAAGAGGCTGGCTGAATTTTTCCTGACCTTTTTTAACTAAAGGGGAGGATACTTTTTCTCTTCTGGTTTTAGTAAATCTTTGACAGGACAAAAATTTACTGTAGTCTGTTTATGCAAACTAGCATGACAAATCCCTTTTGCTATCTGCATACTTAAATCCAATCCTAAAAAACTTAAGTAACTTCACTCAAATGGCATTAACACTAACAAAAAATACTTAGTTAGAACATTGCCTTACCGTGTAAATGCCAATTCTACAAACAGCAAATGAGAGCTGGATACATTCAGACATAGTCTAAAGGAATTAAAATAAAGACATTATCAAGAACACTATTTATTAAGAACTACTTTTCTTCCCATCCCTCTCCCCTGAAAGAAAGACCTTCTTCAAGGCTGTACTAAACAACCTGAGAAAAATGACATATAAATTCAGGTTATACAGATACATACTACCTTCTATACAGAAGCAGCCAAGTGTAAAGGTGTCAACACCTTCACACTTACTAGTTCAGTATTTCATTAGAGGTTGCAAATTACCTCATGATCCCCAAAATTCCTGTACACATTAATTATTTGCATGTAAGCTTTCAGTCTCAGTTATTTTCATCTACTCTGATTTAAAAACACTCTGCAGGAATAATTTTAATGGAGTGCTTTTTGGCCTCCTAGTGTAAAGAGCCAAAACTGGAGAATAAAGAGCTTCTGTGTTTATATGTTACAGTTTTTCTCTCCCTTTACCATCACTGAAACTGTCTTCCTCTATATACTAGAATAATGCATATAATTTAATGTTTGCACATTTCTGGTGAATTATTATTTCTTTAGCTTTCTGATATTTTCATCTGCAAAGTAGAACATAAAAACAGAACATTTTATTTAATCTGTTCTTATGGTTGGGAATAATCATATTAAAAGTTTTTACCCTCAATTTGCTCAACTTCCAATCTGCTGTGATGCCACAATTCTATGTCTTCTGCAGTCACCCAGAGAGGCTGAGGATGGACTACGAATTTCTGATGAAACAGATGAAAAACACCTTCTTTAATTAGCACAACAAAGCCAGGAAATAAATGCAGCTCTCCAACACCAAAATAAAAACTACTGTATGTTTGCCATATTTCCTATACAGCTAGGTAAAATAAACTAAGCTTACAATGATTTATTCAGAAGAGTAATTGAGGAATTACTGTATATAAGGTATTCAAAAGACAAATCGCCTTCAAGTGGAACATTTTTATTACGTATTTAACAAGTTCACACATTATCTAAGAAAGTGCCGGATGATACAGACTTCAAACATACCTACCAGTCAAAACATCTTTTCAGTATCTGCTTTCTAATTTCTCCCTCCCTCCAAAAAAAAATAAAACCTTTTAGTTTAAATACCCATTCAATTAAAATTTGGATTTAAAAAAAAAAAATCAAAATAACATATCTTATTAATTATAAGTAATGAAAAAAAATATGTAGCAACATTTTTTTCCGCATTTTTTAGATTTTAAAATCTAAATTTTTAACAAAAAGTACTGAACTGTCAAAAAGTACACTGAACTGCCTGAAAGTAATAAGCACCACATGAAAACCTGAAAGCAAACTTCAACAGCACAGGTGATTCTCTTTTCTTACTGGAAGTAATATAGCATGCTATTAATGACAAGGAAATGCTGATTTAAGACACCATTTCAGTTTAAGGAGATTTTTTTCCCAGCTTTAAGACCAAACATCCAAGTCTATCTCTTGTCCTCTAAGCTTCTCCCAGAAAGAAACAAGTCACAGAGAAATAGGAACTGACTTCAAGAAATCCTACAGTTACACAAAGTGGTGGGTCGGGGTCATAAACCATAGCCTTCCTGACAGTACTTGCAGACCTTGTTCCAAAGGTTCCAGGGATGGATGACTTCCCCAAGCAATTTAGTCCAGTGCTTCATTAGCCTTTCTACTAGAAAGTTTCCTAATGTTTAACCTTGGTCTGTGGAAATTTAAGCCCATACTTAAACTCCATGTGATACATTGAATGATTTGCATTTTCAGTATCCTGGTGGAATCTATGTTGCTGGCAGACAAACTTTATATACAAAGTAAATGATTATTTCAGCTTGCAAGAGAAGTAAACATGCAGCAGCAGCAAACTATTAATAGCTTCTTCATGTATACCATTTGCTGCTTTTATTCTAGACAAGCACAGCATCATAAATCGTTTTCTTTTTTTAATTTTTATTCAGTACTTCTAGGCTGTACATTAGTGGGAGAACTAATCTGCAGTTCAAAGTCTCCAGCAAACCCCTGTACATCCTTGCTTCAGTAAAATAAAACAACCTACGTCCCCTGTTACCTTACTCATCTCTTGCTGGGTTTGCTACTGTTAACATTGTGAAACCACAGGCTATTATTATAAGGCATGAATTCTGTCACATACACTACCGATGAATGCTTCCCTTAAGCATTTCCCGAAGAAATACTAAGAAAATCTCTTTTTTAAGCCTCCAAGATAATGCTTATAAACTACATTCTATTGGGGTAAAAAAGGTCATTAAACCCAATGCTATGATCAGTATCTATTATATGAACTTACCTTTCCTTCTGAAAATTTACATTTCCTCCCCAGTAGTATTTCAGTTTACTCCTTGGAAAAGGGACAGGAATTGACTTAAATTATTTGAAGTTTAATGATACTATCCTTCAGACTATCACTCTGACCACAGAGTTAAGATATAGTTGATAATTTGTTGCTACAATGGGGAGTTTATTCTTGATACTTGTAATCTTTCATTACTTTGATTGTGCAACTCACTTGGGACCATACAATTGGGCAACAAAACAATTGTTGAAAAATTTGCATGTAATTTACTTACAGTTTATTGTTGCTTTCTGAAAGGATTTTACACGGTAAGCATGAAAATAAAAGAAAAAAAATGTAAAAACATACCTACAAATACTATGAAGGAGATATCTTGTTTGACACAATTCTACAGAGACTAATTCTTCACAGAAGTGACTTCACATGTCTAAAGTGAAAAATGGAGTCATCAGACCAAATATGTCAAACAATATATGCATGCATCACTGCCAAAAAGCACCCTTCTGCCTAGGCAAAGGGTCATCTCACAAACATTAAATAATACCTCCCACTGGAAAACAAACTCATCGCTAAGTCTCCCATTCACCTAAGACTTTGTTATTTTAATCATACCTTCTAAAAATGTGGCTCTTTATGACATAGAAAGATGTCTGCCGTGCAGCTGTGCAACATTCAATTCACAAAAATGATCTGTTCTACTTTTTCAAGTATTCAGCTTATCAGTACAAATATCAGTAAAAAACAATTTCAGTACCTGGTGTTTAAAAAAAAATCTCATTCAGCTCTGACACAGGCACACAACACACAAAGCTATTGTTTTTAATAATATCTATTTCGTCAGCAAATACAAGATTAAATCCCTACTCATAATATTTACAAGAGACCAGATTTTGAAAAGATTAATTAGAGCATATTCTGCAACTGCTGACTTCAAAGCAAACACCAAATTGAAAGCACTAGCCTCAAGAACCTTGGTGGGCAAAAGGGGACAGTGATCCTAATCAAGCTCTCAGAAAAGAACCGAACAGCTCACCACCTGACAGAACTGCAGGAGCCAGTCAATTCTGCCACCCAGCCAAAATACTCACCTCAACCTCAACTCACTGTGACAATCCTAAATAAACTAGAGCACTGAATATAGCTCCAAGACCACAAAAACAGAAAGCAACACAAGAAAAGGAAGACATTAGAAGGTTTTTTCTGGTGATGTGTTTCTTTAATACACCTAAGATCAAGGTACACTTCTGCTCATTTATAATGAAGTGATACAACCCAGTAATCACTTAGAATTGCTGGACCTTCCAGGCAGTAGATTTTCCACCTCTCTTCTTATCTGTGTCTTTTTTAGTGTATAAAATAGCAAAAAAATAGCAATACAAGTGTATAAAATATGCAGGTTTTAAGGTACCTTTTTGTATGGAGCCTGAAACAAATTCTCAGTGCTTATATGTTTTAAGGAACATATAGGTACCCAAAAGCACACACAACAACACTACAGTAAAGGTAGCAGGAACTTTGACCAGAACTGCTGTTTACTAACCTTGTGTACTGAACTCCAACTAGTAACTCCAAGGCTCTCCTTTCTGCACAAGATGTCACAGCCCTCTAGCACATTCCATTAATAACATTTCTAATTTAAACTCCCTGAATTCCTTTTTAATACTGTTCTCAGGGATAAAAGATAGAGAAAATATTTTCATATTCTCCTTTAATGCTAAATAATTAGATTTCTATATTACCAATCTTCTTGTACATAATCATTAGAAAAATAAATCTTAGTTTGGAGACGAGAAGAAACCTGATGTTGATGAAAAAGCAATGATATGTGAACAGGAAATAGGACTAGATCCAAGAACTCTCTTGTCATCATAAAAAGTAATCAAGTGGATGCACCAGAGAACAATGCTCTCCTCTCTTTTAGGCAATATTCTCAGTAGAACAGTTTTCCATGACTGTTTCCAGGACTGCAGTGGCTCAGACAGTGAAAGATGCATATTAGCCAGCAGAAAATTAATATCTGCAAGATCAGCATAGATGTTTCTCAAGAATTCTGGACCTTTTCTCCAGTCTTGCTGAAACCTGAAATTATGCAAGTTTCAGGCAAGAAGAAAGCACTGAGAAAAGAAATCACTCATCGTAGAGAGCATCGTCTCTCTACACAGGCTATCTATACAGTTTCAGGTTCACTCAGTGTTGTGGGACTTACATACAAAGTCATTAATTTATTAAAACACAGATACTGGAAAGCCAATAGCCTTTCCTCATACATCAAGCAGACGGAATCCACTAGGTACATGCCCCTGGAGCAGATTAAGTATCTTCATAAATACCTCCGAATTAAAAAGTCTCACTTCCTGTTCAGTCAATGCAATTCTGATTACACTGGAGAGCACTCCTGGACACCACTCAGACTATCTCAATTCTCTAAATGCAGTTTCCTGTTCCAGAACTGATTCTAGCTGTTCCCTCAGAGAGGAATAAAGGATGTCTTTAGTTCACAGCAAAGCATCAGGATATCAAGGGTCCATATCTCATGGACCTGTCCTTATGTTCCAGTATTCACAACTTCAGGATTTCCTACCATCACACCTGAAACATCATGTTTCATACCCATCCACAATGTACCTGTCCTTGTTCAAATTCCTGGTCTACTTATTTTGACCTCCCTAACATTCCTGTACAAGTGAGAATTCAACTACACTCACATGCAAACACAGTTCCTGGATTATAACTGTCAGTGAGTTCTTCTATAGGGAAAAAATTGCTTATTGCCAAGTTACCCTCTCTTTCTGAATTCAAAGAAATCTAGAATACTGCCTGCTCATACAAGTCAGCTGTCTCTTCTTCAGACAGAAGGCCTATAACTACTTATCCCTGCTTGTATGGAAGCAATTGCTTTTCTTCAATTACCACATCATCCTTCTCTGTATTTTCTTTGGCTTTTTGATACTCGTCTTCAGATGATGCAACCATAAATGTGGCATGTAAGACAAGAGCAAACCTTATATTTAATCAGCGTAAAAATGAGATTGTTCCCTCTTTTTCCTTCTTAATACTCTAAATTTGTTGACAGATGTCTGCATTGAGATGACATTTTAAACAAGGATCCTCATTCCCTTTCCTGAGCACTGATGATATTTTAGGGCCTATCCATGCATCTGTACTGCCATGTGACTTCATCTATAAATATATGCAACTTTGCATGTATCAACACTGAATTTCATCTGCCATTTTATTAGGAATATCAAAAGAGATACTATGATTTTTTTTCCTGGGTTCAATATGCATTCTTAATATTTGTCTCTGCATCAGCACATCCAAAGCATATGCAGTTTATACAACTAAACACAAACATTACATTCCCTCATAATCTCTGCATTCACTTCTCCCTCTTATTCACTGCCAGAGCATTGTGCTCTCAATGCTCATTTGTATTTCTGATGAAATTTGTATTACAGATTAAAAAATTACTCATTTTTAACTGCTTTTAAGTTTTTCACCTCTATTAGAATCAAAATCATGTAAAGGAAGACTAGGCAATAGTTGTTGTAAAAGCTAATAAAATGTGGAAAACAGATGTTTCTTCCATAAAAAAGCTCCAAGTCATAACAAAAAAAGAAATCTGCAAACTTACTTCCCCCATATCAACAGTTCCTAGTGGATCTTGGAAACCATCTTGCTTACTCAGACTCTCCAAAGCCAAAAGCTAATGTGGGTCCTGTGAACAAATTTTTCTTCTGTTGCCCCACCAAAACTTACAGCAGAGCATCAAAGATTCATGTTCTTCCTACTGTTTGTTCTTATAAGCAACAAAGCTCTAGGGCAGGACTGTATCTAGCATAAAAGCACGTCAGCTACATTTCCTGCTTTGTGTCTCTTCCTCAGACAGAAGGAGCTTACTTACACACTTGTTGGCAATTAATGTAGTTACCTTACCAGGTTGCCAGAGAGAAAAAAATAAATTCTGCACGCTGAAGAGCTCTGGCATGAGATGAACCATCTTTTATTAGATTGCAAATACCCTACTTATGTCCACAAGGACTTTTATATAGTCACAGTCAAGACAGTTTGCACTTCAGAAAGTTATGCTGCACACAGAGTGAAAAATAGCAAAACCAACATACTGCAGAGTAGTATGAACCAAAGAAGCACAAGATTTTAAATACTGTTGTAGATTTTTTTTTTTTTTTGGTAGGGCTTTACAGCTTTTTGGGCCCACATTTGTGGTTTTAAACTTAAAAATGCTTATTTTATTAATGGAGAGCTAATATCCTCACACAATCACAAAACTTCAGAACTCAGTTTAAGAGAATAAACATTGACAAGCTGGCAGTACTAAAAAACATGAGCTGATGATACTGACAATAAGCCAAAAATGTTAATCAGCATGTGGTATTAGAAGGAATATTTTGTCCTTACTAAACGCAGATATTCTCACTTATTAAAAGATTGCATTTCTAACCTTTTGTGAAATTCATCATCATGTTGCCTCAAGCTTGGATGTCTGAAAAATTCAGGAGCAGCACACTGCAGAGCAACATGGTGCGGTAGTGCATAGCAAAACTTGGCCCTGAAGCTCAAGTATTCTTACTACATACTTCAGACACTAGTTCTGATCTAGGCCTGTGGTGTAAAAACCCATTAGTGAATTAACTCTTTCCATCTGGTTTCATTTGAAAAATATTAAGTTCATGCCATCTGTGATCACTCTGCAATGCAAACCTACGACTATAAGCATTACCTTCTTCAATTAAAAGATTCACATCTGAAGTCTAATACAGTTGTGTGCACCGTTACACGTTAGCTGTTTTCTTTCCTGCATTCAGCTATATCTTTATTTTGAAACAACTGTCAGACCCCTCATCTTTATGTCTAATCAACTTCCCCAACTGAAGGGAGGACAATAAAATAAAAACCCTTGTGATCTACAGACAGTATAAATTTTCAAGGCTGTTATAGCTGATAGACCAGTCAACACAGAGCCCAAATAATCCTTATTGTTACATGACAAAAGACAGAATTCACATGAGAGGGGTGTTAAGCAAACCGTAAGAGGACATGGCCCTATGTACAGACCCTGGCTGCTCACAATGCAGGCAATGTATCAAAATAACACGTGTCTCAGAAGAAAAATACAGAGTTGCTTGTATGGACCTTTACCCACTCTTCCTTATTCAAAGGACAGCATCTATGGGTTTACAAAGTTTCAGTGAAGTAAAAATCTTACCTTCAAACATAAACCTCTATAACACTTTTGTGATATAAGAAAAAATGTTTCCTATGGCATGTAGATCCCAAACAGTGGAACTGGCAACAGCAAGGGAAAGACAAGATCTAAAGTATACCAGAATCACTAAGCGATCTTGATCAATCCCATATTGCCACTTGGCAATATGAATCTAACCCAATTAACTTTAAGAGTTAACTACTTAAAAGAAAGTTCTTAAAAGTGAGCAGCTCAAGAAAGAAAAGTTGTTCAGAAACATTTTTATTTTGTTTTAGTATCACTTAACACTTTAAGAACACCAGTTTGGAATATGCAGCTTTCCTCAACCAAGACTTTGTCTGAACACTAACTATGTAGAATGTGAGGTCAACTGTTCAGAAACCTGTCCAGAAACTCTTAAGTCACGGCCTATTCACATATTCATTTAAATTTTGAAAATATAGTTCAATTTACTCAAAAACTTAGGTTTTTGAGTAAACCAAATCTTAGGTTTCATGCGCATGCATACAGGAGTAAAATAGTTTGCATCCACTAACAAGTGTCCAAAGTACAAAAAATAACACACCCAAACTTGTTACAGTTAAAAAAAAAAAAAAATCACAAACAAAGCAACAGGGATTCCAGCACACTAAGAGTGAGCACTCTCTTGATATTGCAGAACCCATGTTCCCATTTAACTCCTCAGAAAAGGGACTAAAAAATGAAAAGAAAATAAAAATTACTAAAGCTAAAGCAGTTGATCAGTCAAGAAGAGCTATCTTCCATTTCAGGTCAGAATAGGCTCTTCAACATCTGCCCAATAAATATTTTTATATACAACTAAGAAAGTACATAGTATCTGGGGATATAATTTAGGGATAAGCTATCATAATAAAAAATGCTAAAAATACAAAATTGAACAGGTTATCAATTTTTTCTTATAAACCTCTTAGGCTTACATGTAACACCTTTCTTCTGTGAAGAGACACATTCAAATTTCTACATCACTCTCTCAAGCAGTTTTTAAAAATTCTACACAGATCAGACTGAAACATGGAACAGAAGCACGTAAGAACTTTATCTAGTGCAGAGGATGCCACTGAAGAAGTATATTGTGAAAGCCTACTCAGGAGCTTAAAATCTGCATTGTAATTGTAGCACGTAAGATAAACTGAAATATTTTTATAGCTTCCCCACAAGTTCTCCATGCAAAAACTGCAAGACTGGTCCCATGGCATGCTTTTCACAAGATGCATCATGGCATAACTTCTTAAATTAAGCATACTCTGCTGAACAGAGGCCAACCAACACAAGTCTCTGAATACACTAAAACACAATGTAGCAAGAATGAAGCTGAAGAAGGTTGCATACCCTGCATTATGGAGTCACAAAAACCTACAAATCTACATTGATGCAGCACAGTTCACATTGTATGTTGTAAAAGTGTTAACTAAATACAAGAACAACACATATAAGTAAAAGGTGCCTCTGAGTGAAGTTGTATTATGTTTTTAGAGGTTGGACATGTTTTAGGCATGTTGATTAAAAAAATATAAACACCACACCACTCCTAATATTGTAATTGTATCTCCACAAAAAAAGAAAACAGGCACCAGGCTGAGGAGCCTCTTCTAGCTATCAAAGATACAGAGGCCAATGATACTTTTTTTTGTTACAATGTAAGACTGCAAAAACAGACCGGAGCATCACAGAAGATACTCCTTTAGTATCAATTTATTATCAAATGGCATTAGCCATAAATAAAGGCTCACACTCGGAGCAGGGGAGGTTCTGGGTATCTGCCCATAACTTTCAGGCCATAGTCCTAAGCTGGCTCCAACTGACTTCACTCTGAGAAGGTTTTGAATATTTTCAATAATCTGATGATATTAGAAGGTTCTTCAGATGTTCAGTGTTTCTTGGGATCTGCTTTTTAATGGACATAAGACATCTCCATCAATGTATTATTATTATCCAGCTAAAATCAGGCAAAGAACCTTCCAATGCAAGTTTGGGAAGAGCTGGCTGAAGGTAGACTCCTTGTGGACACAGACTGACCCCTGAGTTCATGCAGCAGCAAACCTGACCTCATCTGTCCTCACCTCCTTCCACTAAAGTCCCTCACTCAGCCACACCGATAACCAAAACTCTGTCAAATACTCTGTCTCAGCACTACTGCAAGCAGAAAGAACTCATCCTTTGCTCTCTGCCTGACACTGCAAGCACAAGAGAAAACCTCACTGCCTTCAGGCTGCAACACAGGTGCCCAACATGAGGAACCAGCAAAGGGACCTTCTGTTTGTGTTTTCATGCCCAGGTATGTGCAAGAGCCCAACATAAATGCACAAAACTCGAAGTTCCTTAACATGTACAGCTCTTTTTGCTATGGAAATAATATGGAGGCAATTGTTCTACAGCCATGGGTTAACATTCACACTATAACTTTAAGTCTTGCATAGGTAAATAGGCCCATCTTTACAGCAGGGCAAACTGTGACAACATGCTGAAAACAGGTGTGCACAACTATAGTCGCCTAACTCATCATCATAATTTTTTTTTTGGTAGAACAGAATTTCTGAGGTGCCTGAACCTCATGATCAATGAGGTTTTTTTAGAATTGACATTAAAGAACGCCATGAAATAAAAAAAGAAGAAAAGGATCAATGGGAGAATAAGAGTCAGGGGAAGGAGAAAAAAAAAAAAAAAAGTAGAGCTATTTAATCCCCTCCCCCTTTTAGTTAATACAAAAATGTGCTCTCAGTTTGCAAGGCTTATTAAATTTGTTGTTCTCAGAGTGGTTGGCCTTCCACACAACAGCCTGTTGCAGTCACAAAGGTTAATGCAAGCATTTCAAAAAGTACAGAATGGCCAGTTTCATCTGGATATAAGTTTATAGAGGAAAAAAATATAAGAAACAGCTCCAGGCTCTCAAGGAGCTATGAGGCTGCACTTGATACCCAGCAAGTTTATTATCAGTATTTCATTAACTAGGTTCTTACAGAGAAGTCTGTCTACCATTTCTGCTACACAGGACTCATTTTTTAGTGTTTCTCTGTAGTATTCAAATTCAGAGAGGCAAGCCTAAAACATTTTTTGAGGGGTGTGAGGCTCAATAAACCAAAATAAATCTTAGCTACACAAGAACAGTAAAGTATTTACTATTTAGAATTTAATGTATTACGCATTAATGCAGCCAGACACTGCACGCAGCTCTAATCTCTCTCTGTTTTAATGAACAGAAATATTCTGTTCATTAAAAAGAGCATCTCCAGAGATTCTGCTGCATTTGATGAGCTTCTCTTGAAAGCCTACATCCGTGAGCATCCCGTGTGAAAAAGTACGAAAGACGGAGTCAAGATTCTGACTCCAGATACTTCCTGGTCGCACTTGACACCAACAACGAAGAGGGATGGCCAGAAGATGCCTGCTCTTCATTGCCTCAGCTGACGCTTCGCAGCACATCACGGTAAAGGAGCGGGCATCAGTTCACAGCGCAGGGCTCGAAGCAACAAGACTGGAGCAATGGGATGCCAACAAGACCGGAGCGATGGAATGTGCTCGTTACGCCCCCCCACTGCTAGGCTGAAAAGATCAGGTAAGCAGGTATCACACTAAAACAAAGCCACCTGCTCATTAGCCAGTCGTGCCACAGGGTTTTTGCCAACCGGGGGTACGCGGCTGAGTGCAAACACCAGCCACGACCCCAGCTGAGGTGCACGCCCGCGATACGATCTTTCACAGACGAATGAAGCCAATATTCATTAAAGAGCCATAAACACTAGCCCCGAATACCAGCTGCCCGGGCGCTCGGCTGATCCCGCCCGCGGTAGCAATTTAGTTCACTGAAGCATGCCCTAAGCTCCAGCATTTAGGAAAAAAACAGCGACCCGGGTCACGGCTTTAGGAACCTAATAGCGGCCAAATGAGCGGGGCCCGGCCGCTTTATCGCCCGTTAACAGCCCGGCGGGCCGGGCGCGGCAGCGCGGCCGGACCCGCTCCCCCCGGCCCCGGGCAGCCCCCCGCACACCGCCGCGCCGCGGACGCCGCCCCAGCCGCTCGGTAAGATGTCCGACGGTCCGCTGCCGCCGGGAACCTACCAGGTAATCCATGTACCGGGGTGGCGCCGGGCGCCGCGCTGCCGAGCTCTCCGGAGGGGCCGCGGGCGCCCGCCCGGCTGACAGCGGCGCTGGGCCAGCGGGGGCAGCGGCGGGGCAGCGGCGGGGCCGGCGGAGCGGGGCGCTGGGCGCGGCGGGGCCGGGAGGGCGGGGGGCGCGGGCGCTGCCCCGGCGGCGCTGTCAGAGCCGCGCTGCCGCCCGCACCTCGCGGCGGAGGGAGCGGGGCAGGGGCGGGCGGGGGCGGGACGCGCCGTCAGCTGATCGCACACGTGGGGGCGCGGCCGGGCCGCCCTTAAAGGCGTAGGAGCGCTACAGCCGGGCTGCTGCGGCTCTCGGGTCTCTGCCATCCCACAGCCGAACAATTCCAGAGAAGGAGCTGGGGAACGGACTGCAGCACAAGTCCTGGGAGGAGTACCTGGAGGAGCTGGGGGTGTTTAGCCCCCTTAGAAAAGAAGGCTCACGGGTGACCTTATCACTCCCTACAACTGCCTGAAAGGAGTCTTTGGCCAGGTGGGGGTCGTTCTCTTCTCCCACGCAACCAGTGGCAGGACAAGAGGACACGGTCTTAAGCAACGCCAGGGGGGGTTTAGGTTGGACATCAGGAAGAATTTATTCACAGAAAGGGTGACTAGATACTAGAATGGGCTGCCCAGGGAGGTTGAGGATTCACCATTGCTGGAGGTGTTTGAGGAATGACTGGACACAGCACTTAGTGTCATGGTCTAGTTGAGATAGTGGTATTTGGTTATAGGTTGGACTCGATGATCTCATAGGTTTCTTTCGCAATTTAATTGGGAAAGAATTCCCCTAAGCACCCGTGAAAGCAATGCCCGTGTCTCGTACTGCAACATGGCGTCGTAACCTGGAGGCTTTTCCACAAATTTGTGGTGTTAACAGGGATACCTGACTCCTGGAGAAATGGAAGAAAACTTCTCCATGTTTGTGACAGTGTGATCAGAAATCTAAAAATGAGGAATCAAGTAAAAGAATAAGAGAAAAAAAACCACCGTGTAGTTAAAAGAACTAGGATAGTAGGTAAGGAGCTAGAAAAAAAGAGGTGTAAATGAGGAGCCAGGAGCAACTGGGAATCAATACTAGAAAGGAGTTCCCCTAGATCTAGTAAACTGGAGTAGGAGAAGGGAAATTACAATTTCTGCTCTGAATTTCATAACTAGATAACTATTTAAGGCCTGTTGTGGATAGTGTCAGTTACTATACCCAGTGTTGGTAAGATGTTCCCCTTGTGCCTGCTATTTTTGTCAATGCATATTTTGTCAATGGATAATTCATTTTCCTCATACATCTAGTCTAGAAAAAAATTATTGCTTTGGCAATCCTTACTTTGGGATTCAATGTCAAATACACCTGCATAGCAAATTAAGTTTAATTTAGATGAGTACACATGACTTTTTTTATTTTCAGTAATTTAGAAGTTCACTAGTTTTAGGACTTTAATAGGTAATGGGTGGAAGGAGTGATACAGGCTTGGCCCTTCCTGTTATTCGACATTTTGACTGTTTTCCATGTAGTCACAGCCACTGCTGGCAGCTCTTGATTCTGAAATGTCCTTTTGACAGGGGGAACTATAGTGTAAAGACGACTTTAGCCACTGCAGGGGTGGCTAAAGTAGGCCTCTCAGTAATGGAACACAGGAGGTGCAAGAAACTCTGATTTCATCATATTCTGTCATCAGATGTGATTTTTAACATTATGCAGTGTTTTCCCCTTACCCTCTAAAACTCTATTTCTTCTTTCTTAGCAGTAATACATATCATTCTTGAGACTTGCTGGCTTTTGATGTTTCTCTAAATGATGAAATGAGAACCTCAAGAACAAGCAGATATTGCTGTTCATGAGAGACAAATAGGAAAGGACTGGGAATTATTTCTTCTATAGCTGATTGAGAAGAAAATAGAACCTATGTGTACAGAGTTGCTGCAGAGATGTTGCTGTAATAGGAAAGTAAGTAATTGGTTTTCATAGCAAGAAGGAAGATACAGTGCAGCTACTGGAAAATAATGGGAAGGATATTCAAATGTGGACAGGCATCACAACCAAAGCTAGTAGAATTTCTGAAAGTAGCCATCAATTATAATAACATTTCTCAGATGCAGTTTACTTTAGTTATTTAGCATTGATTTACACCTGGAGAAAAAGAACTAGAAGACTCCTCTGTTTTATATGAAGTTGATAGACCCAATTATGAAGATGCAGTGTGTTTATATATCAAAATTTAAATGTTTATTCTATTTTATAAATGCAATCTTCTTTCTAGTTTATAAACAAGACCTTTTTAACTGAACACAAAATCAGTTAAAAAAAATAAAGAAATTTCTCATGTATACACTGAAAATCCCACAAACTTGATCAAGAGAGAAGCCAAGCTTAAATTTATTTATTAGTCATTCTGTTCACTGTAAACACATTATTCCTTTGGCCAGTGCATAGCCTTATGGTACATTAATTTTATTACATAAGGTGGAGATTAACATTGAATAATAGCAGAATGTAAGCAGAATACAAGCCTTATAACACATGCCTTCCAGCCTACATAGCAGTCATGACGTTGCTGAGATTCTTCTAGCAAGTCCTGTTAGATTTCTTTCATCTAAAATGAAGTTCACTTTCACATTGGAATATATACCTAATGCAGTGTTAGTTATCTTCATAAAGAAGCTTGTCAGCAGGAACTCATATGTCAAGACAGGAAGGAAAAGATCAAAGTATTTAAATGGAGCAAACGTCATGTGTTGGCTGTGAGGTAATTAGTCTGGTTCCAAAAATTGAAGTGATCTTATTCACAGAAGCACAAGTGAAATCCTGTCACAAGAATAATTTGCTGTAAACTTGTATAGAAAATAATCAATCTGGGACTCGGACTTTAACCCTGAGAAGTGCTGAGTACAACATTTTATCATCCATTGCTTATGTTAGTGCAATTTAATGAGTTTGAACATTTTAACCTAAAAGTAGCACCTGACAAATTCAAGCTTTTGTAGCACTAGAAGTTAGCAAAATCTGGCGGTGAATTTGACATAAAAATGTGTGTTTTTAATAGGTATCAGCAAAATGGGAGTTAAAAATGTTAATACTAATGAATTATGCCTATTTCCAAACATATTTGAATGGAATTAGTATATTTTTTGGAATTGTGTGGCCAGCTGTATATATGACAAATTGTCCAGTGAGCATTATCTTGGAAAACAACTTGAATGACAGGCATTCTGTATTACCTCTTTTAGTCATATTGCTTTAATTTCCAGTTTCACTAGTTAAATAGATTCTATCAGGATACTACTTCTGTAGAAGTCCTGCACAAAGCAGTGCTGCTATTCAGCCAGTAGATGTACATAGGTTTAGTGTTGGCACATCATGGTTTGAATTACCTGAAAACTGAGCATTTTACAAAAGGTGCCGTAAAACAAAAAAGACCCAGTAGCACATTAGTGACTGAGACAATCTAAACCACTTTGCCACATGACAATAATTTCATTCATTAAGAGGACAAAGTGCATGGTATTTTTTTTCTTCCTGTGCTCTCTGCATCACACCCAGTTTTTAACAGGGGAAAGGCAAGTGATTATTTTTTATTATTAGCAAGATGGTGGTTGTACTAATCAGCAGGTTTTACTAATATGAGGAGCCCTGATAGCTCTGTTTAAGAACATTAATTACTGGAGGGGGAAGGGTCATGATATTTTACCCTTCTAAATAAAGTTCAGAAGCAAGGCATTTATTATCTTTGAAAGTACTGAAAGAAACTACCTTACTCATCAACATTAGTTTTCCATGGTACAAGGTTGTTACAGCAGACATGCTCAAACTCATCTTGGAAACTCATAGGATAGTTAGCAGGAAACCAAAACATAATTTTTACCTTCAGGTAAATACCATATACTTACTATGGAAAAATAAAATCTGTAGAAAAAACATAAAAATGTGGACTTCTTTGACTCAGGATGCTCATACAGTAATACAAAGGCTCCCAAATGCTACAAAATCCCTATATTTGTTATGGCTAGAAATTTAGAATTGGATGGCTTAGAAGGTACAAACTGTGGTTAGTTCAAGAACACAAATGATGTGATAAAACAGTCTCTGACTTCACTGGCAGAACAGACAAGAAGTTGGACCAAATAGAAAGTTAAGATTAGTTTGAAGAGTTCTGTTGTTCAGCAGCTGGAAAACTGATAGGAAAAAATACTTTAATGGTCTAATAGTAATAGATTTCTAAGTATACATTTTAACAATAAATGCGTGTGGCCAGTTATGACCAGAAGTATTTCCTAGAAATATCCAGAAGGGCATAAGGATGTAAAAAGAGCTGGACAGAGAATGAGGTTTTCATTAGGGGAGTTTCAATATTTAAAGACTGCCAAGAGCAGTCAGCAGTTTTATTTGCAGCTCAAATTTCAGTAAGTGACTTGGAGCCTGCTGTTAATCAAACTCATGTAACTTATAGGGAAAGGGAGAAGATGCTCTGAGTAAATAATGCTTGAAGCAATTTGCAGCTCTTTATCTGATATATTGACAAATGTCAACATGCAGAGATACTACAGCCAAAGGTGAACGCTATGAGAGAAGAAAAACCTCTCAGTCAGAAATCTCTTTCTCTTTGTTCAAATGCTTTGCTACCTTCTGGCATTTTGGTCACCATGTGTACTATGGTTATATATATATATATTTTATTTTTTTTCTGTAAAAAAAACACATGGATATGAAAACAAACAGATTTTGAAAAGGATTTTTCACCTGTTCTCCCTCTTCTTGTTTCCTGAAACATTTGGCTGACATTCAGGCAACCTCACTGGCAAAATAACAACAGGCAGTTCAAAAGCAAAGGTTGATGGTGGAACAAGGTCAAAAGTAGAAACCAGTTTCACATTGTAGTTACACTGATATAAATTTAGTATAATTAAAATTAATAATTAATTTAAATCTATGGGATATTAATAAAGTGATTGTAATATTACAGTTGATTTTATGTAGGTAATTTACTCCTTCCTGTGCACCAAAAATGTTACTGTTGATAAAATGATGCAAAAAAATTTGCATGAGAAAATTTGAATAGATTATATTGCCAAGCAGGCTGGAATTTACATATGATATTTTTTCATTTCTGTGTCTCCCCAGCTCAACTTGGTAGTGCTGCAGATTCATTTTTAATTTTATCACTGCTCTATGTTAGGTTTTTAAACAGTCCCATAGCAATAAAAAATGTAATCTAGGGTCCTAGTCCTAAACTGGCAACCTTGTTTGAATTATTACCAGAATTCAAAGACTAAATGGCCACAGATGTCTGCCTTGGTAGTAGGGTTTCTGTGTTTAAGAAATTGAGGAATTGGGAAGCCCTAGGCTTAGGGCTTTAGGATTTCTTCTCATATACATTTAAAAAAGCATTTGCCATGTTTGCTTGATTTCTTTTCTGTGAAATGTAGAAAATAGTGGTCTTGTGAAGATTAAAAAAAATAAATTCACAGTTTAACTCTCTATTGCTTTTGACACTGTGGAAGCCTTCATGAGATGAATTAGAAGTTGGACCTTATCATTATGTCCCTGGTAAGAATCAACAAGGAGTCAAACCCTAAGAAATCTAGTCCTGATTTTGATTATGTCTGGTTTTCTGGGATGAACTGAACCTCTCAATTTTTGTGACTCAAGTGTGATACATTTTATGAGGACTACAATTTTGCTCAAAGTTTGTAGTACATTTTTTCTAATATTGTTTACAAAGTATTCAAATATTTATCTCTCATGTTCAGATTGTTTTGCCTTTTTACTGAATGAATATGTAAATAGAAGCAGTACACAGACTCTGTTGTCTTTGCTCCAGTGTTAACATGCAAACCTGTGTGTTCATTGGTAGCTTTTTCCTTTGTTTCCATAATGAGAGCTCTCATTAGGCTAATATTATACTTGTGCTCCAAATTTACCCCTAAAAAAATGAGAGACTCTATACTTGGTCTCTTTCAAATTATAAAATGGGCTGGGTTCAGATCCAGGTCTTAGAGCCTTCCACTTTCTTGCTTGGAAAATTCTTCTTATGCTCATAAATTTTCAAGTCATAGTCTTAGTAAGGTGTGAAAAAATGCCATTGCTTTACTAGAAGAAAATGTATCTTATGACCATATAATGCCTCTGTTGTGTTTGAAGATTAACAGTGCCTATCCCACAGGTCTGCCTCTCCAAAGGAGAACAAGGTCATGACACAAATAAAGCTCTGCAGAACCCTGGAACATGGGTGACTGTTGTCTGCATCAGTCTTTCTCTTCACTCCAAAGGAGGAAGATTCAGTAATGGCACATATGAATTGGCAAGAGGAATTATAAAGTCTCAAAGCAAATGAAGGTACAGATAACCCTGAAACAAAAGAAATTGCAATTTCCATATGACCTTGTGTTTCATATTTATACTGAATGTGTTATCCCATCTTATATACTTCAGCTGTGTCTTCCTTAATAATTTTATCTTCCCAAGAAGAGTCAAGGTGACTCCAAACTCATAAAGCTGAACTTTGCCTGTAATCTAAATATAGCATATATTAGGAATATGTTGATGACCATTTTATCTCCTGCTGGTTATAATGAACATCTGATACAAAGTCTCTGTGGGTCAAGGTTTCTGAATTTTAACTTACTTTGAGTATTAAATGAAATTAAGCATGCTTTCCAGCAAAAGGAATAAAATAAATGCTAAAAATTAGTAAGAAATAATGTTTTGGTATGGACATACCTTTGTGTCAGGTTTTAGTCTCATCTAGGTAGTACATCAAGTAGAGAAAGGATATAGTAACACATGCCTTATAGTCTGAATACCAGTTACCAGTTCACTCAAATGTAATTATTTTATTCTATTAGCCAGTTTAAACAGTGCAGGCATGTGAACACAAGTTATAATTAAATCTGCATTTTGCTGTGCAACATATCCTTAGGAGCTCTTTTTTTTTTTAAAGCACATCCTAAAGGTCTACTGACAATGTTTATAGAAGCAGATAATAAATAGGTCCTTATTAATTTCTTTTTCTTATCTCAGCTTTATCTTAGAAATCACAGGTCAAGTTTTCACTGTTTGTTTTGTATTACAGGTTTTTAAGAAGCTGTTCTATTAGTGTGAATGGATATAAGAAAGGAACCCTCTGCAAAATGGATGATCTTCATAATGAGAATGGTTGCCCATTCTGAAGTCACAGGCAGAAATCTACTTTAAAAAACATAAATAATATTTACATCTTCAGCATAATCTTTATGAATATAGCAAGAGTGCTCTCTGGATGGCTGGAACTTTGTCTCAGAAAAAGTAGAAAATCCTATACTCATCTTTAGAAAGATGCTATACTTGATTTGAAGACCTAATTCATGCCACTAATTCACTTTTCTCAATAGAGGCAAGACACTGGCTACCTGACTTTCACGTAAAGGGTATTTTGTTCAGAAATTTTCTTGGTAGTTGAACTGGATTTTCATAGGTCTGATGCATTCATTTCTACAGCTAGGCAGACTTGAAAGGAAAATCTAGCTTTTGAATTCTGGCTACCCAGCATACCTAATCCATGGCCAAGAGGGAAATGTGAAGAAAACAAGTGAAGTAGCTTAGATGTGTTTATCCAATCAAATCTAAAAGGAAATTTGGTGATATAAATACTTGTCTCATAACTAGCACATTGATCAAAAGATGTGTTTTTGTAGCCTGTGTGTTTTTGGAGTACATATTTTATCTTTGAATTTAATCTGAATTAGCATGACCAGATCTGACTCTGTTATTTTCTCCATGGAAGATTTTTAAGTGAGTGAAAGCAAGACACCATGTGTTTGGACATGGGCAGCTGACCCTGAAATATCATTGCTCTGACATGTCTCTCCACTGTATCTTGTTCCCAGCCTAGAAGATACTTCCAGTAATACTGTTCCCGAATGACTGGAAGCCAGCATCCAAGATTATAACAGCACACAGCATGGCTTCTGAATCCTTTAAGCACAGGGAAGTGGCAACAAGAATTGGGATAAAGTGAGATATAACAGTGGGATTCTGCTTGTTTAAATCCTTTGTGTTACAGAATTCCATCGGAGGAATAGAATTAAAATTTGGCCCCTCAGACCAGACACCTGGAAAGGGTCAGCAAGAGGATTTTATAAAGTCTCAGAAGGTCAAGATTGATTTGCAATAAATGGAAAAGATACAATATTGAATTCTGCTGCAGTGGAGAAGTGGCAATGCTCAACAAGTGTATTTGAGAGTTTCGTTCCTTAGAACTGACTGAAAGCAGGGAAAGAAAAACTGGAATTGGCTTTAGCACATTTCAGCAGGAAAAGGATGACTGGAAAAAGTCAGGTCTGTGGAAAGGGGTGGGATTATAGAAAAATGAAGCCCCAGGAGATCTTGCAAAACAGGTTACAAACACACTGTTGTTTACTTTGGTGGTGCCTGAAGGTTAAACTTGACAATTCCCAGTGGAATTGGTGAGAAAAGCCTCCACAGATTTCAGCTGATTTCCATGAATAACAACTGAATGGCTTGTTAGCAAGTCCAGTTTTCTCTTGGGTATCTGGAAGAAGGTCAAGGAAGTCTCTAATGTCCACTGCTACCTTTTATAGAGCTTTTTGGATGCTGGTGGTAGCTGTACACTTGTACCTTTAAGATACTTCAGTGAGTTGCTAGAACTTTTAACAACATATAAATGTTTAAATATATAAATCTTTATTCCTCCTTGTACAATAAAACTTCTGAGAAATGTTTCTTTCCCTCCCAAACAATGAAAAATAGTAAAGTAAGATGCACAGAATCCTTTGGAGAAAAATATGGGCTGGCAAGAACAAGACATTTTTGACTGGACTGACTGGACCAGCTGGACAGAAATAAGCTATTTAAGAAATTTAATTCTGGGCTGTATAAAATTAGGTGCAGAAAACAGCTAAAGGCAAAGTCTGTTTTAACTCCCTAGTATATTAACTAAGAAATTTAATCTTTTTAAGGGTGTAAAAGCTATCTAACCATTTGTCCATAAAAAGCATGCAGTAAGGGCTATTGCCATTTAACAAAGGACCAAGTGCTCCTGTGCCCTGGAGAACAGAAGACAGTCACTGACAGAAAAGGATTCAGTTCAGAGAGAGATTATGTGCTCTTCTGTCTTGCTCTTTTTCCTGGTGTCCTGGGGTGACTTTATGATACTGGTATCCCCAATCGTCTGGTTTATGTTATATATTAAATTCTGCACCTTTAAGACTGGGTTTGAGAGCAAGAGAGGGGGAAGAAGAAGCCGCAGTTTGTGTTAAGGAAAAACATCACTCCCACACATCTCTCTCCTGGACTGTGGTGTCTGCAGCACGCCAGACAGCGGGACAGAGCTTTTCTCTGGCTTTTAGTTAGTTTTAGCTAGATGAGGCAGAGGAGTTCCCTGGACCTTTGTTTTTTCTCTTCCTTTTTTTCTTGGATCTATGCAAGCCTGCTCTGGACTGAACACCCAGCCAAACCCCGGGAGCTCACGCCTGTGGCCCACCGGGGCCTGGGCCTCGGCACTTTCCAGCGCCGGAGGGACTGATAAGAAACTGAGCGAGCCGAGCTACACCACATGAAAAGGACTTTTCTTCCTAGACTTGCCATCCCATCGAACAGTGAGAGGTTTTATTATTTAATATTATTCAATTTCTGTTAAATAAACAGCTTTTCCCACTTCTCTCCAAGGAATTTTTTTTTCCCTTTCCCGGACCAGTTGGTGGGGAGGGGGCATTTCCCTGGGGAAGTCCCCATTTGGAGTTTTCCTCCCTAATTTGCCCTAAACTAGGGCAAACACAGTTTTTGGCGCCCAACGTGGGGCAAGAGAAAGTGGAAAAACCTGTACTGATTGTTGGTTGTATTTATTCTGTATTGGGATAAAGCAGTCAGTGGCCATGTTGTTTGGATACATAATATCTCTTGGGGTGGAGGCCTTCATGTGGATCTGGTCCCTAAAATTTTTTGAGGTTTTAATACCTGTTTTTTCCCTCTTTCACAGTAGAGGGGCACGGATTAGAATGGTTATTGTGCTGGGCTCGGTGATAATGATTTATAGGAAGTTCATAGAACTACTGAAGCTTCTGTCAGGTATGTTTGGCTTATGGTTTCTTCACCCGACCCTGCCTCCCAGTCCCAGTAGCACATTTTGGGAGTTTATTAGTAATTGTACCCAGTTTGTTAGAGGAAGAGCAGGGGATGAGGCTTTTCAGCCTTTTCTTTCCTTCTTCTCCTTTGAATCTGTTATGTCCCTCTTTGGGAATATCCAGTTTCCCCTGAGTGTTAAGGATACCACTTTCCTGGTAGTTCAGCTGGTTCAGCTGTTAAGCTTCCTCTATATGGTCTGCAACTTCTCTAGAGTGAGGGCTGAGATATCCAGAAGAGCCAATGAGACCCCTGCCCCAGAAGTAGACTCAGGTGTGGGAAATCCTGAGTGGTATAGAGAATGGGAGAGAATGGGCCGAACTCTGAAGAAATTTTCTGATCCCCCAGCCTGGGAATTTTCACATGAACAAATTCAGAACCCAGATAAAGTAGGGAAATATCTGGAAGAGAATTGCTATGATGATTCTAAGGAGAAAAATATCATTGCAATAAGCTGGACCCTAGCGTATGCTTATCGCATGCTGCTAGATACTGTAGAGCAGGCAGATAAATCAGCAGCTACCCCAGTCACTCAGGCTGCAGCCAAGCCAGCAGCCAAACCAGACAGTGAGCCTAAGCCAGTGTCTGTTGCTCCTACCACTAGAGGTATGAAATTCAAAACCAAAACCGATCGGCCAGTAGATGATGATGATGGTGATGCGGGGGAAAGACCCTCAAGACCAGCAACTGATCAAAAATCAGAAGGCACTGGTGAACCTTTCTGAAGAGGTACCAGGTGAGTAGAGATGTTAATTGACAATTACAGTAAATGTGAACTTGCACTTAGTACAGGTAAGATTAGGTCTGTATTAACTGGTTTTTTTCTGAGATAACCACAATTCGTTACTGTATTTAAAACTACAGAATTAATGCATTATAAAACTTACTTTGTATTTTCCAACTAAAGGAATTAAAAGGGACAATGGAGGTGCCAAATATTTCATTTTAAATATCAGTAACGAACCCTGAAAGAGCTATCCTGTTCACAGGCAGAAGAAAGTTGCTATGAATCAGGGTATCTCTCAGCATTCCTCATTATTGCCACTCACTTTTCAGGCTCTACTAACCAGCTTTGGGACTGGGGAAGAAATGTGTGACTAGATTTCTGTTAGGATAAGGCTGCCTGCTGACAGACTTCATCTGTGTTGTTAAATATGCATTAAGTTTTGAAGAGACTCAGGAATGGAACTAATTCCATATACCTTATAGTAAAACGTAATCACAGACTAAGAATAGGCAGAATGCTCATTTTATAGTCTCCTTATTTTATACAAACTCTAAATGACTGACTAAAATTCCGTGTTATTATTTACAGGGAACTGCAAGTATATAGTTAAGAGAGAGAATCACACAGTTATAGCAACTACGCTAAT
Source organism: Poecile atricapillus (assembly GCF_030490865.1). Taxonomy (NCBI): domain Eukaryota; kingdom Metazoa; phylum Chordata; class Aves; order Passeriformes; family Paridae; genus Poecile; species Poecile atricapillus. The sequence goes on along the minus strand of NC_081289.1, from coordinate 129,080,137 downwards.
TGTAATCTTGGGTAAAACACAATTCTTTGTTGTACATTTTTCACATATGCGGTTTCACACATTAGCATACAGTCACTTATCTCTCTTACTTTCACTGCAACATTTTTTCCTATTAATGTCCAGCTAGTGGATGAGGCTTATTTTTTTTTAGTCTTTCTACAGTGTAGATATTACTAAAAATAAATATTTAATCCTTTTGTCCCTTTGCTCCTTTTCAGTCCAAAGAAATGCAAAATTCAATTTCAGTATGAACTTTGCCCACGAGAGGGCTGAAAGTTGAGTGTACAGTTGTTAATTTTAAATTGAACTCAAGTAATTTCATCCTGTAAAAGCTTTTCGTAAACAAAATACATTAATAGTACTATAGTATTATAAGTCCATGAATAGGCACTTTTTGTATTTTCTTTGCAAAATGTTTACTCACAAATGATACATTTACATTTGTGAGTAAAACAAAAGCAATAGCCTTGTAGAGGACAATACAGTTATATTTACTTTACCAACAGCAACAAATGGTAAATCTGCTGAAAACTTCATTTCTATTCAAATGTAACCCTTTGACAAACTTTAATTACTAAGTATACCCACTCTCTACTTGCTGTATCCCTGTTATATCAGATGCACTATAATGATGTCCCAGCAGCTACTCACTAGCAAGTGAGATATATGGTGCCACAGCAGGGCAGCTGGGAAGGTTTACCCCTTCCATTAAGTCTGTCTCTGATCCCTGAGTCAACAAGTTGTTCTTCGGTTTCATCAGGAATGTTAAAGGTATGTTCACATTAAACTCAATTTCTTCTTTGTCACTAGTGGTACACCTTCATACTTACAATTTTCTTGATCCTCCTCATTTGCTCTTTTTCCCCTGAAAGCTTCATATGACATTTTGTGTAAATTTTTGCACATGTGTATTAGAAGATACTGTTTCTCCAAAAAATAGTAATAATCTAAACAGGACTATGATGCTGGTACATCTTCCTGCACTCTGAAAGTGGAATAAATGTCTGTGATTTTCCAGAAGCCAAAGAGAAAAACCTGCCCTAGAAACAAGAACCAAATTTGATTTCTTACCTCCTGAGGCAGTGCCATAACTGAAGTCCAGCCTTCTAATGTCTTGGCAGCTGGATTATAAACCTATCCTGTCAGTAACAAAACCAGTTAATGATAATCATCTCATCAACACAAACAACGCTGCAGACATACTAAGGAACAGTCCTGTGTATCCAAGCTTAGCTGCCTTAAGACAAGAGTATGGGAATAAATACAACAGAGCATACATTCTTGGAAATGCATTTCCACTCAGGCAATTTACTGTGTGAGTGGGAATTTTGCAATAACACTGCCCATTTTTCTCATGTTCTTATGTGTTTCCAGGATGAGGGTCTAAAGATAGCATGTGAATTCAGCCACTTCAGTGCAATTCTTTCATCTGTCCTTCATGCAATTACAACTCTAAAGGAGAGGGAAAATAAGACAAGGGTGTGAATATTCTGAGTCCATCTTGAATAATTCTTAGGAATAAACTTGGTCTTTTGATCATCCTTCACATAGCCTTGAAGATGGAAAAGCCTGGCAAGAAGCTGTATCGTGAAGAAATGTAAGTAATGAGCCTGAGATTGGCTCAGTTATCTAGAGCATAGTGCTTATTAACACCTAGGTTGTGGTTTCAATCCATGGCTTCTTAGTCCAGCTAAGAGTTGGACTTGATGATTCTTGTGGGTCTTTTCCCACACAGAAAAATTCTGTGAATCACAGTTTCAAAGATGGTAGTGGTTCTCTCAGCCAAACAGTATCTCAAATCAGGGAAACAGGTAGAAATATGGTAAGGATGTGTAGAAGCTCTTTAAGGGCTAAGTGTTTTGTGTCGTAACTATAGATTTCAGCTCTTGAAGCAAGTCCAAAGCATGCTTTACAGGACTGTTTGACTCTAATTAACCTATTTTAGATTTTCCCATTGAGGGAGAGGCCAGAAGCCAAAGTATAGGCTCTTTGCCTTTAACCCATCTGAAGAATATGTGAGAAGGAGTACCTGTTGTATTTTATTTCTGGTTTACGTCACCATGAAGGATGTGGATAGATCTGGATCATACAAGATTTTTACAGTCCTGGCTAAACAACAAACTATTTTTCTGTGTAACTAACATGAAATTTGATTTCTTGCTTCTATGTGGATGGTTTAAGTATAAAATAGAGGTGGATTTGTAAATTCATTAACAAGTAATTCTGCTCATACTTACTCAGAGAATTAAAGCCAAATATTGTTGTTATTCTGAACACATAAAAACCCATAAGTAATGGTACTAAATTATCCAGATACTTGGGGCCTCTTTCAAGTAAAGATTGAAAGTTTATATTGTGAGCAAAAAGAACTGTCTATTTGTGCTTAGAGCAAATGATTCTTGTTAGTGTTGATCACTAATCCTTTTCACCCTGCTCAGCAGTTCAGCATGCATTAATGCACTGTCTTAGAACTGAACCGTAGGCAAAAGTCACACTCACTGTTTTAATGGCTACCTTTCAGAAGACTAAGACATACTACTGGATACAAACAGTTATTTGTAAAATTCCCAATAAATTCTGTGGTATCTAAATAGACTTCCAATTTAAACATTTTAACCCAGGTCCTACCAAATCCTGCCTACATTTCCTAATATCATTCTGCTGCAGATGGGCAAGTTCTGCTGTATCTCTGCTGGGACAGTGGGCAGAAAACACCCAATAGATTCAGTCTCTAGACAGCGAAGTGCCAAGAGGTTTCATTGTACCACATAAACTGACTCATAATTATCAAGGAAGGGGAGCAGACAGAAGTCACAAGGTAGTCAGATCTTTTTCACTTCACTTTTGAAAACTGTATATTACTATCTGAATTAATTTCCAAATGTGATTCTATCTTTCTGCATATCTCACATTCTTATAGAAAATTGTGTCTCATGCTGAAAAACAAAGAAGAGGAACAGAAACATAACAATTGTGACTGTAGTGCAGTAAATTTTTTAAACATTTGGGAAGAAAATGCTAAATTTCAGATTTCCTGTGCATGTTTATTTCAGCCTGCAGCTGCCTGTATATTATAAAGTGCTGTCCAATTATATAACTCTGCTGTGTATTTTCCACTTGAATACTATATCAGTCAGAATTAAATTTTCCTTCTTCTTTACTTTTTAGCAAAGAATTATTGCTGCGTGTGGCCTTAGGTTTTTCTTATGTTTTTCACTCACCACTTGACAAATTCTGAGGACAGAAATCTTTTCCTTTTTTTTTTTTTTGTCACATAAACACTAGTTTATTCACAGATACTATGTTTCTAAGATTCTATGATTCTATGATACTAATCAGTTCATTTTCACAACAATCCACTAAAATGACAGATTATTATTGCTTTCTTTCATAAGCAGGAATGAGGCACAGAAAGTTAAAAGTCAAAGTATCTATTGATTTTGGGTACCTAACATAAACCAGAAGGTATTCTGTAATATTTAATATCAAGTAGCTACTGGCCAGACCACTTTGAATAATTCCTGGAAGTACAGCTCTGACTGCCTAACACTGCTGTAGGTCTTGACATTCCAGCTCAGACCTGCTGTAGTGGAACAAAGTGTGGGCTAATGGAGCAGGTATTTTCTGCTAGCCTTTCTCTCCACATCTGGAGGCAATAACTGCAGGCTTTTGTATCCAGTAACACAAGGCATCAGGCCAATTTTTTCAAACATGCAGGCAATCAACTCCATATTAGTTGGTACAAAAGGCAGAGCTGACATGTGGCAGCCTCATATGCCAGCTAGTTTGAAGATGGAAAGACAACTCCTAATGAACTGACCCACATAGGAGATGGGAACATAAAGGGTAACAAGCTATTGGAGGTGACTGACGGCAGCAACTACATTTTGGAAGGCCCTAATAGCTTTCTGTCTGCTCAAACTATTGAATTGTGCAATTGCTCATGCACCTGACATGTAATTGGTGTGTAGCAGGCATGTTCTGTAACCACATTACCTAGTTGTCTAAATGTTTGCTTCACACTTAGATGTGGATAAAAATAAATACACATGTGAAATCAATGTGTGACATTCAATTTAAATTAAATTAAATCAATCAGGAAATTAAAATTATTATCAGAGTATGTAAAGTGGCTTTAAAGACTAAATAAATTGAACTACTAAGAAAAAAATATTTACATCACGATTCTACATAATCAGAGTGTAGAACTGCAGCAGTAGAATAACACACTTTTCCTGATTGCAGAATAATTTAGTGTCTTTTTATGGTATCAACAGGATGCATTTTTGACTTTGGGAACAATAGGAACAGGAAACTGTATTTGATTTCTAAAAATAGCAGAGGCTTCTTGTACTATTTAAGTACCTAAACTTAGGATGCTGGTTTCCTATGGTTCTAGACTAGACCTTAGATTACAGAATTACTAGTTGTTTGTGTATTGGTCCCAAATCTCTATTGTGCTGCAGTCTGTGCGTGTTAGGCCTCACAAAATTATAGTTCATAGAAGAACTCATTGCTATTGTTTGCTCACTCATGGCTAACTGCTCTCTATGGCTCGCTATACAAAGGAAGAATGAAGCATGATTTGGCATCTGATTTGGCCCTGACTCTTGTTCCTGAGCAGAAAAGGGGCCTGTCTCCAAACTACACAGATTGAGGTGGTAGAACTAATTTAAAAACAATTTAAAACTATATCAAAGTAGGGAGGAACTAGAAAGCGTCCCTTCCTCCACTAGGTCATGTTCTTAACTCAAAAACATTGTACATTAAGGAAAAAAAGAAAAAAAAAAAAAAAGCCATCGCCAAAAAAAAATCTTACATTGCACCAGTGGAAAAAAAATGCCATAGGCTGTGAACTACTGGTATGTGATTTAATAGTCTGTCATTGTTCTTAATCCTGTTATTGTTTTCTTTGCTATTTGTTTCCACAGCAAAATTCCAGCAGTGGTAGAAAATGAATAGTGGTGAGACAGCTTGGAGTCTATCTGAAACTGTCTGGTAGTTCTTTCTGTCCAGGATTTTTGCTAGAATAAGATTTAATCCTGCAGCCTTTACTTTGCTGATATCCTCAGTGAATGTTCTGGGAAGAGCAGTGAGAACAGGGAGTTGACAAATTGGACAGATAACCACAAATTATTCAACATCCAGCTGCCTTTAGCTACTATCACTCAGTACAGTTTGCTGAATGACAGCTTGCTTGTACACTAATAAACAAATTTCCTTGTGTTTAGAACATTTTGGTTTTCATTCTACGTCCACCTTCTTTATCCATTCCTCAGTCACTCTCTTTGTAAAACTGAGTATATTTTGAATTGATAACAAAATGTCAACAGTTCTAAGTCCTTTGACTGCATGTCAAAGCCACCTCGGTGGTTTTGTTCATGATTAGCTTTTCTGAATTATTTTCCTGTGGCTTTGTTTATCCCTGCACAAAGAAGCCCCTCTTCAATTTATAAGAGTCCATAGTCTGCTATCTGTAAGTAACTGTAGCTGGCCCCAACCTATATGGAATAGCTAAATAAACACTTATGCCTAGTAAATACATGAATAATTTTTTAAAACTTCTCTCCAAGAATAAGTAATCACATTCAAGTATAGTTGTACTAATTACTAATTGCTGATTGCTAATTTTTGACTAGAGAACTATCCCAGTAGCCTGCACAGACTTAATTTACCTCCTTGGTACTGCAAAGATTAATATGGAAGAAAGAGCTTCTACTGTGAAAATAAAATGGTTTCTATAATATGTGAGTTAAATCTGCCTTTATAAATATTATTGTTCTCTCATGATCTCACTACAAACATTTTATTTCTTGCAAAGCATGCTATGTAAACATAAACCTTAGCAAAATAAAGTTTAATTAAGGATCTTCTGACCTTCAGTAGAACAACATACAAGCAACAGATTTTCACAGCAGTTCTGATCTGTGTTATAAAAATAGCTGTATTGACAAATATGTATTGGGAGGAAAGTAGTAATGGAAAGAAAGTGCTACCTTACCTACTAACCAGGTTTCTGGTCATGTTGAATAAATGTTTACATGTACAGAGACCTTCACTTAGAGGACATGGCAAAGGCTGAGTGAGATTCTGCCAGTATTTTATATGATACAAAGGCTTTTTTAGGAAGAAAAACAAATCTCCATTTTTTTCCAACATATGTGGCATGGGGATGCTTATTTGCAAATAAGCAAGTTTACAAAGCAGGCCAGAAAACATTTTTAGATTTTTCAAATTCTGACATGTATAAACAGAAGGGCAAATAAGAGCTCTAAATTTCTAAGAGAAAAAGAGCTCTAAATTTCAGACCTAACACTCTTTAAAGCATTCATGACTCACATATATGGAATAATGTACCTATCTATGTAAATCAAGGTTCAGGGTAAATTAACTGGTAATCTTAAAAAAAAGTCTGGCCAAGTTCTGTCTTCTGAGATGAACTCACACCAGGAAAGAAAATGTAATTTCAGAAGTAGTGTGGATGATAGTGTTAAGATTAATGATGTAAATTCTGAACTGATACACACTTAAGTGTAAGTCCAGTAAAGATGATACAGTTTATATATAAGATTTTGTTCCTCGTAGTTAAATGAAACTATCTACAGAAAAGGATTTCTAGCAGCAGATTTTACCACCTCTGCAGCCTTTCTGGCATTTCCAAAGTCAGGAAATTAGGACAACATGAGACTATTGTTCTAATTCCAACACTAAAGGAAGTAACAGTTCTGATATAGAAGAACATTTTGGTTGGCTTTCACCATGTGAAGAGGCAAGGTGAGACAGTATTTTTGCCAATGAATTATTTGCTTTGCTTCTAAGACTGGAATTTCATATTATCCACTAGTCACCATATGAAGACAATAGCATTGAGACACCATCAGTTCCCTATCAGTCACTCTAAATTTGAGATTTTGGGGTAAGTCTTCCACTCTCATTACTTACCCAATCAGTCACCAGCTGTTCCTTGTCAGCTAAAGATGCTTGACACAGTACTTAATTCCCAGGGTACATTGATATCAAACAGCATATTTATGTCTTTCCAGAAAGGAATTGTTCACTAACCACAGCAAACTCTTCCTGTAAATCCTTTACAAATGCCAGCAGTTTCTTTTTAGAGACTTTCTGGATGAAGTACCTCTACCCTAGGATCAGCAGCTAGATCAAGTTCTGGTCACCTTCCAGACCAACATGTTGAGACTCAGCCTCAATGAGTTCTTGGCTGAGTTTTCAGGGATTCTTTGAACACAGAACTTCTTAAATCTCAAAATTCATTTAGTAAGTTAAATTATTTTCTGGTAAGCGATTACTTTGAAAAATATATCCAGAAGATCAGTATACCACATACCTTCACTTTGTTCTTAGGAAAAAGAAACAAACAAACATAAAAAAAACAAAAGGAGATAATGGGTGTTTTGTGCAAATTACAAGTTAGCATGTTTTATATGTAATGTGGTACCTAGACGGTACATTATTTTAAAGAGCATAAATTTTGCTACTTCCAGATCTTCTTAGGTGACATTTCCAGTACTTGTATTATTTTTAGATGAAAACATGCACAGCTGAAGATGTCCCCATGGATAGGAGTTTCACATCTGAAATGTCAGCACTAGCTATAAAATTTTAACAGGTCCAAAATAAATACACAAGTCTTACTGTACTTCATTGAGTTATTTCTATTAAGTCTCAAGTAAAACCTTCAGTGAGGTAGAAGAGGATGAAACCTGAAAATTGGCATATTTCTTTTAACACTTGTTGATTTTTAACTGATGAAAGGACTGTTTCTAGAGTAAGAGTGCTTTGGATCCTGACTTTCAATAGCAAAACAGAGCTTTCAACCTCCTAAGGCACATTATTCTCTTGTAATTGTTCATTTCCTCTCTACTGTTTTGTCTCCAAGAACTGAACAGATTATTATCACTCTTATTATCACTCTTAAAGGTTTCCTTTCTATAGGAATTCCTCAAGAATTTGTGAGGCAGAGTTGCATTTGCCTCTAGCACACATACAAATGTTTAAAAACAAGCCATGTGAATAACAAAGTAAATTTGTGTAAAGATTTGCATGACACCACTTTAAAGTAACTTTTATAGTAATGTGAAATTTTAAAATCATTATTATACATATTGTATTTAATTCCTTCACTGTTCTGTAAAGTTGTTGCTCCAACAGCAGCTGCTGTGGTCCTGTCAACTTTCATCTGCTTCATCTTCATCCTTTATCTGCTCAACATGTCAAAAAAAAAAAAAAAAGCAACCTTGTAACGGTGGTTGCAATGTGTCAAAATGGTAGTCCATTCCATGATTACTTATATTTCTTACAATACCTCCTAACAAATGAGCATACACTTGATTCTTCGTGCAAAAGCTGAGATTAGTTTTCCACTTCTTAAGAGGCCCATAAGTTACAAGAGACCATCAGTGCCCTGGAGAGATTTTCCAAGAGGCTGAGCAGATCCAGCCTTTTCCAGGTTTTGAAGGACATGACCCACAGAAGTCTCCCTTCAGTATGTAACAACACAGCCTTTACTACTTGCAAGAATTTTTATAACACAGCATGAAGTCTTGCTGCAGAAAGAGTTATGTTGTGATTCACTGACCAATATAAACACCATGTGATTGGAATGAGACATTACAAAAAAAAAAAAAAAAAATTCCCTCAATATTTATTGAAAACAGAACACTTAGTATCTGCTGATTAGGCGCTTGCAGGACTTGTGGTCACATTGCTGATTATTTCAGTGCTTACACAGATCCAGATCTAACAATCCAGTTAAAAAGACAGCTCATAGCTTTAAAGAGCAATGTATTCAAAGCAATGGCAGTAAGAGATGGCAATTTTCTCACTCTTAACAATTATATTAAATACCATATGGAAAATAGATCTTTACCATAGAATTTTCATATGTATGACCCCATGTTACATTATCACATACATTTTATTTTACTGTCTAGCTCTTTAGTACCACTACAAAGATTGTATTTCCCTATTGGGCATAGCAGAGCACTGGTAAAACCCAGGAAGCCCTACTTTTTCTTTCATTCCATATGTATTGCAATGTCTGAAGTGACAATATCTCTTCTGAATGACATGTGAAGTAGATCATGAGTGGCACCCCTGGGTGCTTTGGTAAAAGTAACTGCAGTGCTTCATCTAGATTCATTTGGATAATTACATGGCCCTAATGTGAATTTAGCCTGTTAGCTTCTACTATAAGAGTTCCTGTTCAATTCAGCCTGCCAGCCTTTTCACATTTTTCCCCTTTCAGCAGTTACTGAATTTCAATGGTAGTTGAAATAAAAATTTCTCTTTGGGGATTCAAGTGCACAGAGGATTGTGACAAGGAAATCTGCTATTTTGAAGTTGTGTCAAGCAGGATGAACCTGGATTTATTTAAGAAAAACATCAAAAATGTGTTACTCTCATGATTTTTTGCACCTTAGATTTTTGCAGTTTAAAATACAGCTTTACCAGGATGCCTACTTTGTATATTTAATAGCATCACAGAATCATAGAAAGGTTTGGGTTAAAAGAAACATTAAAAATCATCCAGTTCTAAGCTGCCTGCCATAGGCAGGGATGACACCCACTAGATCAGATTGCTCAGAGCTCCATCCAGTCTGCCTTGAACACTTCCAGGGATGAGGCATCCACAACTCTCAGGGCAACCTGTTCTAGTGTTTCACAACCTGCACAGTAGTGAATTCTTTTTGAGTATCTAATCTAAACCTGCTCTCTCAGTTTAAAGCCATTCTCTCTTGTCCTATCACTACATGTCCTTGTCAAAAATCCCTCACCAGCTCTCTTGTAAGCCTGCTTTACATACTGGAAAGCCACAATAAGGTGTCCCTGAAGGTTTCTCTTCTCCAGGATGAAAAACCCCAGCTGTCTCTAGAGGAGAGGTTCTCCAGCCCTGTGATCATCTTGCTGTCCCTCCTCTGGACCCACTCCAACAGCTGTGTGCCCTTTTCGTGCTGAGGGCCTCAGAGCTGCATGGTGCACTGCGGGCAGAAGGGCAGAACACCCTCTCTCGACCTGCAGGCCAAGCTGCTTTGGATGCAGCCCAGGACGTGAATCAAGTAATTATTCTGCCACCCCCTTCCAAAATATTGAGAAAGGAGTCAGTATCAGTGTGGAACAGTTTATAGCTTTTCTCTTGCGCGTCCTGCCGCATTGGGGCGCGGCCGGGCGGGGGCAGGCGGGTGGCGGTGCTGTCCCCGCGCTGTCCCCGCTGCCCGGCCTGGCCAGGAGATGTCGCTGTGCCCCGCGGAGCCGCCGCCCCGCGCTCCCGGCCCGCCGTGCCCGCGCATCCCGGCGCCGCCCTGGAAAACCGGGAGAGACGGACACCGGGAACACACAGCGAGGGGACGGCGTGGGTTGCCCAGCTGCTGCTTCGTAAAAACAGCTCTGCAGTGCTTTCCCAGGGCAGTCGGCGGGCTCCTACCCGCTGTGAAGCACGGAGAGAGGCCTTCACGGGCACGGTAAACTCGGAAACAAAACCTGAGGCACAGAGCTGAAGATGTAGAACATCGATCTACTGTCGGAGCTGTCGGATCAGCTGTGAAGGTTTTAAAATACCACGGCAATCAATTGTTATTAAAACGTATTGCGGGACCGAATCCTATAGGTATATGAAGAGTACAGCACCTGAGCATCAGAGGTGCCTCAGTGTTGCAGCACTGCAGCCGTGTTTAAATTTGAAAGCCGAAAATGACGGATGTTTTCGTTTTCCACTTGGCATATTCCCCATGTTGGTAACAAAGAGATAAGAAGCACTGTGCTAATTTATGAGCCCACAGGTGACAAACTGAGAGAAGGGACTGAACAGGGGAGAGGGCAGGACAGGAAACCAGAAATAGGCTTCTTGGCTTCATTATCACAGACTTTTTCATTTCTTGTCCTACAGAGTAGAAAGGGATCCTATAACCTTCTGCAGCATTTTACACACAATATTAATTTAGTGCATTCAAAGCATCTTTTGTGCTAATTAAACCAGACAGTTTCAAGTATGCTTAACACAGTCATTTGAAAGACTAACACAGCTGTTCCTGGGAATAGATACAGCTGTCCCACTGTGACTTGCAGTGAGATGGTGACTTCTGTTTTCATTTGAAGTGCAACTCAACTATGGGCAAGTGTATATATTTCCAGAGATAATGGGAATAAATGAAACGAAATTTAAAAGTGATATTCCTGTACAGTACATTTATTAATGAAGCACAAAACTGAAGTAAAATAAGTCAGGCTATCATCACAAAATTAATTAGGGACAGCAATAGCTTTCAGTAAAATCCATATAAGCATAATATCACAACCGGCCAGGCAAACTGCTTCACTTTAGGGTTAAAGTTTCTTCATCAAGTGAATCATTTGCTAGCAAAAGAGAAAACAGCTTCTGAACAGATAACAGGCAATGCTCAAGGTTGGTTTTATCACTATTTTAGTCAATCATGCATTCAGAATTGCTTTTTTAAATTATTTCTGGAAGAGAGTTAACAGGAGAAGAGCCAATAGTTAAATAAAGTAGCCTAACTCTCCTTACAATACTCGTCTCTCACAATACTAAATTAAACAGTTGGTCATTAATGTAAGTTATCTTGAACTTTTGAAAATTTCATTACCTTCCAATGCAACCTTTCTAAGTTTAAAATAAAATGGCAGCCTTAAAGCTTTAATTACACATACATCTGGTAATCCTGCCCTGCTATTAATGCAATAAAGAAATCAATATCTGATAAGTATCAAAGTTTAATTACCTCTTTCTTCATTATCCATTAGCAACCAAAGATCCCATATTAACTATGGTAGTGGAACATCTAAGGACAGGAGATAGAACTCTGAACAACAATAGCTAAACAAGAAGGAATAAAAGTATCTTACTTAATTATTTCTAGCACTAGGGCAACTGTTCCCACACAAACAAATCAAATAAAAAAATCCTCACCATCAGTTGCCATAACACATTCTGCTTTACATTACCAAGCTCAGCTAAAGCAATTTTCTAGCAAACATACTAACATTCAGAAATTATTTTCCCTCTTCATTGTATTTTTCTCTTAGCTCTTGCTAAAAAAAACCTGTTGACCTTTGTAGGCATTATCTGCCCTGCAATCATAGAGTAGCAAGATTACAAGCCAGAGGCTGTAGAAGATCCTTCTGTGGAGATATTTGAAAGCCACCTGCATGTGACCCTGTGCAACCTGTTCTAGGTGAATCTGATTTAACAGGGGGGTTGGTCTAGATGATCTCCAGAGGTCACTTCCTTTCCCAAACATTTTGTGATTCCATAGTTACACCTCAGAAAGCCTTAGAGGTCATCAGTCCTGCTTTGCAGACACATGCAGTAGGTGAAATCACAGGTTCAAGTTGTTAAGCAACAGAAGATAAAGATTACTGGGACAATGTGATAGCATTAAGGATTCAGAATTGTCTTTACTATGCTGCTGGGGGAATATCTACCCTCTTCTTGGAAGCTCTGAAACATGAGCTTCATTGTAGTTCTCTCTGCACTCTTGTGTCTGACTCCTGACATGCTGGAGACGTCTCTGCTGCGTTTGTAGGTCACTAAGATTGCAGATTCAGCCCGTCAGGCTCCCCCTTTGTGGGCAGAGATGGTCTCCTCTTCCCACGAATAATATGGTGTCCTGGGGTGACATGCCCAAATTTTACCTATGCATAGCTCCTGCAAAAGTGTCCAGTGCCCTTGCCAACTTTACAGTTTAGTTAACCTGAAATCTGCTCAATTCCTGCTACCAAGGTAATTAAACCTCTTCCCTCACTAGCTCCACTTCAATTAGAAGAAATACAGAGTTTGTATTTATTGCCACATATCCCTTGGAAAAACAAAGGTATTGAACTTCCATTTAAATAAAAAAATCATTCACATTATTTGTGTAATAATTATTCATAATTATAAACAGCACAATATTGCAGTAAGATGTGGTTTAAAATTTGCCTTCACTACTCCTGTATGAACGCTGTGCATGTGTTGAAGCCACTCAAGACTGCAGTGCTATAAATAGTGCTCTATTGTTAGTGGAGAAAAGATGAAATAAGTCTCACAGCACTGGAACACTGGACACTGTATTAAATGTTAAGCTCTGCCTGTTCTAAAAGTGAAACGCTACATCAACGGATAGACTGGTCTGTGGGTAAGACACACAGCTGGGAAGAGCTCAGTCTGACTCTGCAACTTCCCGACACAGCAGGAGCAGCAGCTGATCCTTCTGCCTCAGCAATGGCAGAAGCTGTCATAAGACACTGGGTGGAAACTCCTGTACGCTACCAGGAGCAGTTTGCTGACCAAGAGCTGGAAGCACACAAACTGAACCACCTTTTATATGCTTTGCCGGGCCCTGCCACCACTGCACTGAGTGACCAAAGGTGTGCCAGAGAAAGTACGGCTGGGGAGAGCGGCCAGGAGGAGGAAAACACACATTTTCGGGTCTTGCTGGACGTTGTGCAGTTCCGCCCTGAAGATATCATTATCCAGACTTTCGAAGGCTGGCTCCTGATTAAAGCTCAGCACGGACCCAGGATGGATGAACATGGTTTCATATCCAGAAGTTTCATCAGACAATACAAATTACCTGATGGAGTGGAGAACAAAGACTTGTCTGCACTTTTCTGCCACGATGGCATTTTGGTTGTTGAAATGAAGAACTCAGTGGAAAAGAATTAGAACCATGTCTGTAGTTATCGGTGAGATAAAATCATTCTTACTGTAACAAAATAATATCAGTCATGCAATGCTGTAGTAAGCATGTAGCTGAATTTATTAAAGCACAGGAAATTCTTTGTATATATTCTTCTGTATGCTGAGTTTACTGTTTGATGTGAAATGTTATACTGCTTGCCTGTAGCTACACATAGGTTGAAAACCCAGGCTGTTTGAAAAGTAGAAAACTTGGGCTAGTCTCACCAGGAGGAAAAAAAAATCTATTTGGTAACATATTGAAAATAGAGCACAGTTTTGAGTTAAGTAACAAGAATTGTACTTCTAAGGAATAAACATTTGTCATACATAGTCATAAACATTGAAGAAGGAACAGACAAGCTGTGAATATTATTGAAATTTACGTATCAAAAAAATCCGTTTTCTAATGTTTGAGAAATTCTTCTCTCTGGAAAAGCACACAAAGTGAAAGATACTATCAAGAGAAAAATCCCTATTTCCATAGTTCAAGGTCCTATAACAAAACAATCTCAAGAAGTTACTTTCTAGAAGTGTGTTGCATGTTTCAAACTATAAGAAAAAATCATTTATTTCCTTGACTTTATTTGCTTGTAAACACAACAGATAGAAATTATACTTCTGTCAAACTAATTTGAAAGAAAACCTTTCAAGACATTTTAGCAAATTGGTTTTGTTTATCATAACAATTGAAGAAAAAAGTTTTGCTTACAAAAGCACCAAATTCTTCTTTGTGAAACCTCAGTAATAAAAATGCATTGCCCTTAAACAAATGCCTTTTTTCTTAAACATTTTAGGTAGTCTTGTTATTTAATCAGATGAATATTTAATTGTCCATGTTGCTTGACAATTTAGGCTGAAATCCCACAACTCTGTCCTCAAGAGCCAAATTTTTCTGCCAACAGTAATTCTCCTCTCCCCATAGGAACACAGGCTCTACATGAATCTAATTTTAAATACAGGGGTTCCTCACTTGCAGACACAGCTTTAGTTTCTGTTCCAGTGTCTCACATTTCATGAGAGTGGCAGAGATGAAAAAACAACCACCTTCTATATCTAGTATATGGTCTTCTCAATATTAAAAAGAAATAATGCTATGGGTTTGTAAATACTCACACATTTGAGGGTAACTGCAACTGCAAGTCGAATTGCCTCCTTTTATGTGTACTGGAGACAACTATGACTAGTGTGCTATGAATAGTAAAGGAATGCGGAATGGAAAGTGCCAAGTTAAATACAGACACTTCATCACAGCCATCTGCTGTTTGGACAAATCAAAAACATATTCAAATGAAACTGAATACAAATACAATTTTAAGAATACAAGAAAATTATGATGAACAAAACCTGGGCTCTCACTGGCTGAAGCTAGAGAGTTATTTTAGTTTCAAATGAAAATCCTAAACTCATATGTCTGCACATATCCATTTATGACAAAAATTTACATTAGACTTGTTTTTTAGACTTCAAGATATTTGAAGCAATTTATTTTAGAAAAGTGGGCAGCACAATTCTTGTATTTCACCTATTGATTGTGCAAATTTGTGCAAGAAAGGCACAATAAAGTCTGAATTGTAAATTTCCATCATATGCAATTATATTTTTAATATACCAGAAGACAAGAGTGTAATGTTTTTTAACAAACTAAACCAAATATAAAGCCTGCATTTCTACTCAACCCCACACTTTTCCCTCATACTGCCTTTGTTCTATTTGCATATTGGTATAAAATCAAATAGAATATCAAATCTAGATTTCTATGTCTAGGAGCTTCATCAGACAGCAATCTGGTAGAAGATGTAACATGGATTTAAGAACCTGAATTCTAGGTACAGGTCTGTATTTAAACTTTACAGGCCAGCTTTATAAAAGATGTATAAGCTTAAACCCATGGTTTCTACACCACCTTATGGCACAACTATTGGGACAGTGTTCAGGATCAGAAGTCAGCAATCTGCTTTGATAATTTTTGTTTACAGAGAGGTTTGTAAATTTTACCATTTAAGGTACAAGTTACTATAAAACTATAAACTTACAAGTTTTTATAATAACTGTTCTAGCTATGACTGCAGTGATGATATTCATAGCCCTAGAGAGAAGAAAGATGTTCTAAAAAAAACATAACTGATTTAATTATTTCAAATTAGATCATGGTTAAGCTACTGGAAACTTGGCAAGGAATTAGACCATACAGTCAAAATCATATCATCTGTTCTATATATATTAATGCCATAGTTACACACAGGCCTACTTGTGTATACAGGCCTGCCTCACAAAACTGGATGGAGATTGTGATGTCTGACTGTTCTGTATTGCAGGTCTCTCTGCATCACTCTGTGCCCAAGTTTGTACTTGCTCACAATGCCATCAATCAGAAATCATTGGAACACCTTGACCCAGACATGGCACACATGTACCCAGACAAATTTTACCTTCTTTTTTAGACAGACCTTTACATCCATGCTGCTTGGTAAATGGGAACTTCCCCTAATCTGGAACCTGAGTGTTCATGTGACAGTGACCACACTGCAGTTTGAACCTGCCACTGAATTCCTGCATTTTAGCACTAAGAACAGCATAGGAAAATGTTTCCCTCCTTTTTTTTCAGTGATGATTTATCAAAAGATCTTGGATGGATGTTTTTTATGTGTTTACCAGAATGACCTCAAAGAACTTGGCAGACTGAATAAGTTTCTGAATAATCTGGAAAGAGCTGTTCTCACATACTTCATATGATATTTTATAATCTGATTAGAACTGAATGTGAATGTCACATAGAAAGGTGCTAATATTGCTCATGGGCAGCAGACTGAGATATTAATCAAGGGCAAAGGATTTCAGAACAGCTACAGCTTAAGACATGCTGATGTGGTTAAATTAGGAACCGTGAAATTGGCTGTCTATAAAATTCTAGCCCAGACTAAGCGATAAGCCTGTGCAAGCCTTGCAGACCAAGTGTTACCAAGCCTTCTCAACTTTACCAAGTTCCCAACAGTGAGGGATTACCTTTGTAATTGATCAAACTGCTCCTCCAAATGGATAAAGATGATTTCATGCATGAATCTAAGCACTGTGAAAAATGCCTTAATGGAGACTAAAATGTATCAATATGCCACTAGTTTCTGAAAACAAGGTAAAAAAATAAATTTACATAAGATTCTTGTGGGCAGAAAGCCCAAAAATGCCTTTCATTGCCTTGCTGCCTTTTTATAGTTTCTGCTGCACTCAGGGCATTTGAGATGTCTCTACAGTGTCCAGTACTGGTAATACAGTGAACCAAGGCTGACATGATACCCACCAGTCACTCAATAACAACTCTGCTGCAGCACTGGAAAAGAGGAATCTCTGGGGTGTCATGGTGGCAACACTCCTGCCCAGAGGGGAAGGTCTAACATTTCATACTTACTTCATAGCCAGGAATCAACACATCCTTTTTAAATCTGAGTAAAAGTACAAGACTGGTTTATAAAGTGAGTAGAAATATTTCTGAAAATGTTAGGTACACCTTCTGTTGTTTGAAAGACATGCAGACCTCTGTCTTGCCAACTACCAGAGACAGTAGCTGGCCCCTCTCACCCACAGGACAGCAGCTCAACAGCCCTATACTGTGAACACAGAAGTCTAAAGAGTTACACCTGTACACTACATTGGAGTAGTAAGCTGGTTCCATTTATGCTAACTCTGGAGCCAGAACTACTGTCCCTGTGTCAGCTCAGGTCCAGGAAGCTCAGACTGTCTACTGCTGTGCTCAGGCTGAAAAGTTACTTCTTATTAAAATAAAATATTTGGACATAAAGAGAGAGAGGAGAAATATGGCACTCCAGCTCAGGACTCTCCATTCAGGTTAGCGCTAGAGTGGAGATTTTTGCTGTCTGTGCCATGGTGGACTGCATTTTCACCACAAATCCCATCAATCTGCTTTAAAAGTAACCCTCTTTCACCACATGATAATACTGCTGATGCCAGCCTTTTCAAGGGAAAGCATGTATAGCAGTAGTGTGCATAAACAGAATTGGTGCAAATAGAGATTAATCTGCAGTTCCTGTCATGCTCCTTGGTGTGTGTACTGTGCTTTCGGCTGACCCTGACCGCAGTGAGCACTGGTAATGAAGCATGCCACTGATGAGCTCTGCTACATAGCACAGAAGAAGCAGGTCTGTGCATGAAGAGGAGACAGAAAACTGTAGAACCAGGGTAGGTAGGCCTTGGCATACAGAGAGCAAGGAAGCCCACCAGAGGTGGCAAGGATGCCAGGATGGCAGGAAAAACACTCTATGTGGTTCAGATTATATGAAATACACATGTATATATACACATATATAGTCATGGTTTAACCCCAGCTGCCAACTGAGCCCCAGCCACCCAGTCACTCCCCTGCCCTGGGGTGGGTGAGAGAATAGGAGGAGTAAAAGTGTACTCATAGGTTGCAATACAGACAGCTTAGAAGGAAAGGCAAAAACTGCATGCATAAGCAAAGCAAAAGGGACTAATTGACCACTTTTCACGGCTAGGCAGGTGCTCAGCCACCCCCAGGATAGCAGGCCTCCAATACATATGGTGACCTGGGAAGACAAATGCCATCATTCCAAATGTCCCTTTCCTCCTCCTTCTTCCCCTGCCTTTATCTGCTGAGCTTAATGCCATGTAGGATGGAAAATCCCTGTAATCACTTGGATGCAACACCCTCTGCTGTGTCTCCTCCCAACTCCTTGTAACCCCTCCCAGCCTCCTCACTGGTGGGACACAGTGAGGACCAGAAAAGGCCATGACACTGTGTAAGCACTGCTCAGGGGGAGCTAAAACATCCCTGTGTGACCATCACTGTTTCCAACAAATCCACACCACAGCCCCTTAGCAGCTACTGTCAAGAAAATACACTCAATCCCAAGTCAAAACTAGTAGATATATATAATGACATTTGAAGACATATTTAAACCTTCCGCAATAATTTTTTTTTTTTTTGTAAAATAAGCATTTTTAGGGATTGAGAAAGATATTTCAAAATTACTTTAAATATTTTTGATTGTTAATAGAAAAGGAACACATACATGGACTGAACCCTTGGTATGCTAGGCTGAAAGAGTATCTTTGGCTACCATTTTCAGCCACATTTCTTTCCAATTGCACATCTCTTCAATTTTCTTATCTATTAATTGATGAATTACATACCATCATGTAAGCAGATAGCATGTCAGAATCTCCAAAAGTTTCATTTGTTCTTAGCAGAGTTGGATGACATGGGGATGAAAGTGGGAGTGCCCTACCTGAACTAGCTACCCCAAAATTTCTGGTCAAGTCCTCATCAGCTCAAACTCGTTTACTGAATCAGTATAAATGAATTAACCTGTGCAGTTGTCCCTCTCACTGGATCTGCATGGAGTTGGTTTGATCCAGCAAGGCTTCCTCACTCAGGTGCCAATGTGCAGCCTCCAGGGCTGGCTGGAACCTTTCCCTCCACAACCACAGTATCAGGAGTAGAACCTAGCTGCTCCTGCAGCTGATTTAGACACCCAGAGGGACCACATGAGTAGTTCTCTGTGTGTGTCTGACTTCCCACAAGAAGTAAGATGGGAGTTAGTAGCACTAACTCCTTTATTTTTAGTTCCACTTCTCATTTTCCAGAATATACCATTCTCCTCTCAGCCTGGACAAGGGAGTCATTTGTTCCACAGACATCACAGCAGCACACTGAAGTGAGTAAACATGAAGAGCAGGCATGGATTATGTCTGTGATTAAGCTAATTTGGAATTTGGATGTTGGGTTGAAGTAAGTCCAACTCTTAACTAAAAACAATTCCATTGATCACAGCTATAATGAAAAATTAATGAAGGGGGATGATTTTCAGAGCAGAGTGTGACTAATAAAAACATAATTCTTGTACTCAGTCTTACAAGGCAGACAGAAGCTCATAAGCTACCTGCTCTGGTGACAGCTGTACACATTTTTAATAGCAGTTCAATTATATTTTGCAACTTCACCACAATTACCCAAGCACTGGTGGCATGATTAGTATGTACTGTACAAGACACACCATAAATACAGTCTCTCCCTTAATGTATATATGGAGCCTCAGGACTTGATCCCGGAATGAAACTGAGAGACTCGATACAGATTAGGAGACAATGAGACAAGTGAAGGAATATGAACTCTAGACCCTATCATAATAACCACAGCAGTACTTAACTTAAACCTTCTAGAAACCTCAGTCTGAAATGGCTACAGTGTCGAGACAGATAAGGTTTCCAGATTTATTCTATTCCAGATTTATTTTATTCCAGATTTAAAGGTCAGAAGGATCCCTAGTGTGACAGCCTGAACAGAATGCACATTATCTCTCTTGTTAATTTCCTCATGAAGCCAGCCCATAATATGTTTGAAAAAGAAACGTATTTAAGAGATCAAATCTTTATTTCAATACTTCAATTGATGGGAAATTCATCACACCCCTCCATCAGTTGTTCAAGTGTTCAATAATCATCATGGCCTACAAATACCAGGTTTTCCCTAGTCCTCTGAGATTTGTTCAGTGATAATCTTATCCTAAAACTATAAGTAGTTCTCTGGACAGCTCTTGGGACAGTCTACTATCCTGTTTTTGTGATTTACAAAGATATAAAAGCATAACGCTTTCTACTGAACATCCTTATTAGCTACTAATAGAACATAAAGGAATTCACCAACATGAAAAATTGTAAGCATAATTTTTCCACAGAGAAACAGAACAGAGCAGAAACATATATTGAATAACTTTGCAAATATTTAATACATTTGTACCTCATGGATACTTGTATCATCACTGGTAATTTTGCCATCTTCATGTCCTACTCACTAAACTATTGCTAAGATTCTGTTTCTTTTTGAATAAGTCCTGACCTCCTACTGACCATGTAATTTTTAATATACTTTGAGCTTTTTCTTGTAACAATTGGTTACTACCAATCCTTATTTTTTTCAATTTCTACTTTCACTTGCCCTTTTATAACAATGTATTTTAAATTTGGATAATTCTGCTTATATGAGCACAGTTCTGTATTTATGGGTAGCAATAAACATTCTAAATGCATACAGGAAAGAGAGAGTCAGGTTCTGACACTGTTTCTTTTAGGAAATTATAATCTCTTAAAATTTTATTAATGGTATGGGATGCCAAATAAGTCTCTGCACTGAGCTCTCTCCTAAAACAAATGTTCAAAACAAGGAAGCACCAGGCTGTGCCATTTGTGATAGGAAATTCATACCATTCACTTTCTCAAAAATACACGGCCCTAAGCAAGCACAGAAAGAACACTCTTCACAGTGTTTGCAGGCTCCTCTGTTCTCCAAAAACCAGCAAAACACAAAAGCTGAAACAGAGCAACATAGTGTCATTTTCAGCCACTCAGCTTCTCAGAACTCTCCATTACTTGAGCTGACACAGACAAATGAGTAAATCCTTGGCCATCCTTTGAGTAGTCCATGTCCTCAAGGCAACAACATGAACAAAATTTTTCTCCTTGAAGATAAAACAACAATCTCACCCAAATATTAATTAACCTTAATGTGAATTACACAGTCCCCTGATAAAGAATGCACTGTATCAGCTTAAACACAAGCCCTGAGAAAACAAAAGATACTTTGATGGTCAAAGTGCCATCAACATTGGTCTGTTGCCTAAGTTAGTGAGCACTTGTCCTGGTTTCCAGGCGGAGACTGAGAAGTCACTCTCACAAAATTCAACTATGGACAGTAAAAACTGATAAAGCAGTGTCAAGGCTCATCCACCCTGATCCATTGACAGGAGTAACTGAGGAGCTGTCAGTGACTATTCCTTCCCTCTGCAACCAGCTTCTGCCAGGCACCTTTCTGCACTGACCATAGCAACTTCAGGATTGACCAGAGCAACTTCAGCCCAAGTCCTCTGGCTTTTTAGAACCCATCAGCATTTATTTTCTCATGATAAACCTCAGCATTAACACAAGCACAGAGCCTGCTAAGGATGTCCTTCTCTCTGCAATTTCTCTGTCCAGGGACACATTTCCACATGCATGTGGGAAATCAATGAATGCTCAATTCATCATTCTCACTGTACTATGACTTATTCATCCTATACAATGGGTTTATTGATGGGATAACTCCACTTTCATGCCACATTTATATGGTATATGGATATAATGCTGGCCTCAACATCAGCTACCCACTTAACTCTCAGTCTTGCTTTTTATCAACTATTTGTTACCAATAAAGGTATTGGACTGATAAACGTAAGGTTGAGATTATCCCTCAAGGACTTATGTAGCTTAGGACAAAGTACAGCAGGTTCATTCATCCTATTTTGCTGTCTCATTCTTTATTCAGCAGGTAAATTCTGCCTGTATGCGTGCCAAGGGACTGGCAGTTGGCATGGGCCCATTGGTCCATAACCAGGAAAGACTCAGCACTGTCAGAATGCCTACTAGCATATATTGCCACTGCCACAGCATGAAAGAACTGCATACACAATGGATTTATCCTGACAGCATCCTTAGATGGTTTGAAACATTATCCCTTCAGACAGGAAATGTCAGTCCAAGTAATATTAGATGAAGAGTGGAGAATAACTGAGCAACAGCCACCTATTACACAGACTGGGGCTGAGATAGCCAATACATATTGCAAAGGCCAAGCAAAAACCTCAGTGTTTCTGATGAATTATCTCTAGTTTAGCACAACCTAGTTTGAAAAGAGCAATGCATCTTTTAAGTCATGCTTGTGATTGAAATATATTTTGTTTTCTTCTATGTATCACTGCATCTTTTCCTAAATTTCAGTTTACAGAACACTATAAACTCTCTTCATTTCTCTCCATTTTATGTTTTCAAGTAAGTTTTTATAAAGCATTTTAAATAAAATAATATTCCATCTTTCAGAAACTGTAAAAAATACCACTAGAATAATGTTTGTCAAATTTATTGCATTTTCTTACTGATTTGATAGTTCAAAGTCTTTACTTGCCTTTACCTTTTTACTTTTAGCAAGTGAAATGTTTGAACAATTCTGTGTTTAAAATCATTTTCTGCCCTCTAGTGGCAGCCCTGCCAGGCATTTGGACAGTGACTTTCCTGTCAGAGATGACATAAAAATGGCAGAAAAATGGTTTATTCTCCTATTAAGTGAAATTTATTATCAATCTGTATGGTTTAAAAAAACTACACTCAGCTCTAGTTATGATGAGGTAGTACCACCATCTACAGATATACCACAAATAGCAAACCCCCCAAAAAATCACAAACTGTGCATGCATTTCTCCAAATTTGCTCTTAGAAATTATATTGATGAAAACTGACCTATTTGTAGCCATTTACTTACAGAAAGCACTATTCAGTGTTTTTCCTATTAGAACACCACAATGTCCAGACGCATGTTTTTTTTCAGGGTCCACAAAGGAGCATCATCATAAAGTAAAGGCTTAGTGCCACCAAAATTTCATCTTCTCTCATGAAAATTCACTTTAAATTCTAATTTTATTAAAACATAAAGTAATATCATAGAGGAACAGTAACAAAATAAAGATGGAAAGATTTGACACCTTCAATGAAAAGCTTCCATTACATTTGAGTTCTGAGCCTCTATTCATTCACTTTTTCTTAGTTCAAGATAGATTAAATCCATAAAATTTTCCAGAAACGTTTCAATATTTCCAAATTTTTTACTCTTATTTTCTGCACTCCATCAACAACAACAAAAAAATCATGCTGCTTTCAAACATCTCTTTTAGCACATATTAATGGTGTCTTGAGACAACTAACTCACATAGAATGAGATATCCTGTATATAGTCTTTGGTAGCCATTTGGTTTTAGTCTGGCTTTCAGCTTTACTCCCTGAAATTACAGGTCCCTAGGAACACAGTAAATAATAGACATTTTCACTGAATTATAGGTTATGAGTCTTTATGATAACATCCACTTTGCCTCTGAAAATTCAATTCCCAATGAAGATGCTAGAAATTCCTGACCAAGCAAAGCATTGAGATACACGCTGCGTGCAGCTAAAATGCTCTGAGTCACTATGTGCCATTCTTACTCTGAAACCCTTGTCTTTCCCAGTCCAAACATCAAGAAACAGAACTCAATGAATCCAGGTCTTCTGTTTGGCACTGCAGATGGTTATTGAGGACTTTGGAAGCTGTTTTTTTCAAATATTTAAAAAATGTCTGTTAGAATGGCTTCTAATTTTGCAGGTTAGTTTTCTTGAAAATAATAACCAATGTTTTCTAAATATTATTTATAATATCCAGAACAGAGTGCCTCAGCACTGTGGTAATCAGAGTTGGCTCACTGGTGGGAAAGAATGGAAAACGTCATTTGCAACCTTTTTATTGTTCCAAATTCTCTTTGCAGTTTTGATCACTAGGAAAATAACATAGCACACATTTTCCTTTCATATTTTTGCCCTATTGAAAGCAATAGTGCCGGAAAAACCATGACTCAATGTCACATAACTTAATTTTTGTTGAAGTCTTCAGATAAAATTGAAAGATCTTAGAGAATAACTACTTAAAGAATTATACCTATGTAATTAAGAAATATTTTCATTAACTTTGTAGATCTTACACCTTCAAATTCTCCTGGTTGCAGTTTTTGTCCCTGTTGGACTTGACACTTCTGATTCTGTTCATTTGAGATGCAAACATCAAGCCAATACTTACTAGAGAAAAATCAGGCCAAAAGCACTGAGGAGAGTGGGAGGAAGTAGAACAGCTGCCACCTCCACCAGACCCAAGGAAGTAAGACAGATGCCCGGCTCAAAGTTGTCCCTTTGTTCTGCCCTGGCTGTGACAGCCACAGCCTGACAGACACTGTCAGCATGACCACTTGGAGCAGGAAAATCCCATTCCTGAACCAGCTTTGCACCTGTGCAAGGCATCTGTTTGTCACTCCAGGTTGTCCAATGAGAGCAAACCTTAAATATCTATTTAAAACAAATTAAGTTGGTCAGCATCATGTCAAGTACCATCCACTCCATGTGATAAAAAGGAATTTTGTCTATTCAGAGAAAACAACATGAATCATTAAGAATATTGAAATTTAGCTGAATAGGAGTGAAAAGTTTAGGAAAGGAGTTTTATCAGTTGAATATATATAATGCAATAAGCAGTATGGAGAAGGCAGATCAAGGGCTATTCTTCTGTAGTTTAACCTGTGAGGATTCACAGGAATGCACAAGATTTCCCAGACCAACATTAGCAGTAACTTTGGAAGGAATACAAAATCCCAATCACTTATCTTGATCTTCAGCAGTCAGAATATGGGATGAAATCTAAAACCAAGGTCAAATTGATCCACTTCTACTTCCTGCTGGAGCTTTAGTCCTTACCCTAAGTTGGCTGCATGGGTGGAGAGCAGCATGGTGGGCTGTGGGCCAGCTGTCACAGCAATCTCTGTATTTTGCAGAAGAGAACTGGACCTGTGTGAAAGGCAGACTCTGATGGTTGACCAGCTGCCGGGGCAGAACACTGACTGATGGAAAAAGCTTTGGTGGTTCTAAGAGCACTAACAGGTGCTGATGTAAGGTTTGAGGATGCCCTCAGGGCCGGCTGGTTGGGGGTGAGTGATCATGACCAGGCCAGGTCAGGATGTTTCTACCAGATGCCGGCTCTCCCTCAGGAGACAACTGATGCTTCTCACTTTAGCACTGCTGTTAGATACTCAGAATTGCTCTCTGTAAACTTGCTGCAACATAAATGTGTTCCACAGAGCCGGTCACTGAGAAGCAGCAGGGTGTGTGGTGAACAATGTATTTCTTTGGGCACTGTATTCACTAACTAAAACAGACTTCTGGATTTAAGCACTAAAGGACTTTGGGGATATCATACTGGACTGGCGTGAGCTGACATATATATTAAAAAAAGAAGTCGAGAAGACAAACTGAGCAACAGTAATGGAAAAGTACTGTGATACTATGTGCGCTAATTTTGGAGAAAATGAAGGTCCAAAGAAAAAGTGTAAAATGTTAATCGCGGGTATCAAACACTAAAACAAGCAATGAAAGGAAACAGTGGGTCTTGTAGCATTTCAGCTCCCAGGTTATGACAAATTATTTGACACAAAGATCTATGAAGTCATCTATTCTCTAAACTATGGCAGAGAAATAAGCTAGATATCCACATGCTAATGGGAAAACATTATGAACTGGGGACCAGAAACTTTAATATTTCCTCTGAAAAACTTCTAATTGCTCATAAACAGGTGGAAATCTTGAGAGAAACTTGTACCTAGGGATCCAAAGAGAGTTCAAAGATGATTAATGGGACGGGATCCACGACTAGACAACAGAGGACCAGGTGGGGAAACAACCACGCAGCGAAAGCAGCACCTCGACCGGACTGACGCTGTTCCACAGAAAACCAACATCAGTGCCATGACTACATTTTTCGGGAAGGCTAAAATACGCGTTATCCACAAGCAAAACGCACCCTGACATGCTTTTTGTCTGGACGCAGCAAGCAGCCGGAGGAGCGCCAGCAGCACCAGGGCAGCCGCCCAGCACCCGCGTAGCGCAGCTCCCGCGGCGGCGGCACCGAGAGCGGGGAGGAAACCCGAGGGGCTCGGGAAGCTTCCCGGCCGGACGCGGGAAGCGCTGACGCGCCTTCCAGGGGTCGGGAGGCGCCGGCGGCGACCGAGCGGCGGAGGCCCTGCGGGGCCGAGAGACATCGGGCCCGGGGGCGCCCTCAGAGCGGCCCCCGGCCCCGCGGCCGGCAGGGGGCGTAGGGGGAGGGTGAGGGGTGTGCCATCGATGGGGGCGGCCGCTCTGCGCTCGGCTGCTCCGCCCTGCCGCTCGGCTCTGGATTAGCGCAACTGGCGACGTGGGACGGCCCGGCCCGGCCCCGCGCCCGCCGCCGGCACGGGGAGCGGCACCGGGAGCGGCACCGGGCAGGCCGCCGACAAGACGAGGAGCCCGAGGGCGGCGGCACTCTGGTGCTGCAGTCCCGCCAGCGCGACGCGGTGAGGGGCGGCGGCGCTGGGAGCGCCTTGGCAGGCGGCGATGGCGCTGCGGGCGCGGGCGTTGTACGACTTCAGGTCGGAGAACCCGGGTGAGATCTCGCTGCGGGAGCATGAAGTGCTGAGCCTGTGCAGCGAGCAGGACATCGAGGGGTGGCTGGAGGGCATCAACAGCCGCGGAGACCGCGGGCTCTTCCCGGCTTCTTACGTGCAGGTGATCCGCGCCCCCGCCGCCGAGCCGCCGCCGCCCGCCCGCTACGCAAACGTCCCCGTCGGCGGATTCGAGCCGCTGCCGCCCCCCGCCGCCTTCAAACCGGCGGCGCAGCAGCCTCCGGCCGAGCCCTTCCCGCCGCCCCCCGCCGGGTATCCCTTCCCGCCCTACGGCGGCTCCTACCAGCCCAGCCAGGGCAGTGATGACGACTGGGACGACGACTGGGACGACAGCTCCACGGTGGCCGACGAGCCGGGCGCCCTGGGCAGCTCCTATCCCGACTATGAGGCGGCGGGCGGCGGCGCCCCGGGTCGGTACCGCCTGTCCACCCGCTCCGAGCCGTCCCTGGGGCCCCGCGGCGCGGGACACCCACCGGGACACCCGCACCCGCCCGGCGGCAGTGGCGCCGCCAAGAGCTCGGCCACTGTGAGCCGCAATCTCAATCGCTTCTCCACCTTCGTCAAGTCCGGTGGAGAGGCCTTCGTGCTTGGCGAGGCGTCGGGCTTCGTGAAGGACGGGGACAAGCTGTGCGTGGTGCTGGGCTCCAGGGGCCCCGAGTGGCAAGAGAACCCGTACCCCTTCCAGTGCTCCATCGAGGATCCCACCAAACAGACCAAATTCAAGGGCATGAAGAGTTACATTGCCTACAAGCTGGTGCCCAGCCATACTGGGCAGCAGGTGCACCGCCGCTACAAGCACTTTGACTGGCTCTATGGGCGCCTGGCTGAGAAGTTTCCTGTCATCTCTGTGCCCCACTTGCCAGAGAAGCAAGCCACTGGCCGCTTTGAGGAGGACTTCATCTCCAAACGTCGCAAAGGCTTGGCCTGGTGGATGGACCACATGTGCAGCCACCCCGTGCTGGCTCAGTGTGATGCCTTCCAGCACTTCCTCACCTGTCCCAGCACGGATGAGAAGGCCTGGAAACAGGGGAAGCGCAAGGCTGAGAAGGATGAGATGGTGGGTGCCAACTTTTTTCTGACCATCAGTGTCCCCACAGGCCCTGGGGCCAGCCTGGACTTGCAGGAGGTGGAAAGCCAGGTGGATGGCTTCAAAGCCTTCACCAAGAAAATGGATGAGAGTGCCCTGCAACTTAATCACACAGCCAACGAGTTTGCCCGCAAACAAGTTACTGGTTTCAAGAAGGAGTACCAGAAGGTGGGGCACTCCTTCAAGTGCCTCAGTCAGGCATTTGAGCTGGACCAGCAGGCCTTTTCAGCTGGCCTCAACCAAGCCATAGCTTTCACTGCAGAAGCCTATGATGCCATCGGGGACCTCTTTGCAGATCAGCCTCGGCAGGACCTAGATCCTGTGATGGATTTGTTAGCGCTGTATCAGGGGCACTTGGCCAACTTTCCAGACATCATCCATGTGCAGAAAGGTAAGATCCTTTAAGTTTTATGCATTAGTGGTATGCAGCCTGGTTCCCGATACAGGAACCAGGAGCTAAATTTGCCCTGTGTCTGGCTTGCTGGCCTTGTGTTCAATCTTCCTGTGTTTACTCAGGTAAGCTCTCACTAGAAATACAAAAAATACATCAGTGATGTTTCGTGCCAAAGGCCTAAACATAATTAGGAGTTTTGCTGGTCAGAGGTTGCTGTGTTTCACCACGTATCTCTGAAAGCAACCAGGTCTAACTAAACTTCCTGTACATTAAAGATTATTTGGCTTGTTTTACAAACCCTGGAAATCAAGTGGTATTGAAACATCTATTACTCTGGGGTACATAAGGTATCTTAAATCTATGGTCTGTTAGGTAATCAAGTAATATGAGGATGCTGGTACTCCTCTGATTGACCACCCTGTTCAAGATGCATGTGGAGGTGTATGTTTTGTAGCATCAGTCTGATGAGGTGTTTAAGGCTGCTGGGGTATGTTTGTTCAGCTAAGCTTCTTGTGTTGTCTTTGAAAGGGTATTGGTCAGCTACAGTGCTCTTAGTTGGAGTTGTTCAACCTTTGCCTTTATTGTCATGAACAGATGCTGCTCACCTGTTATCCTTTCAGCATCTTTCTAGCTGAAACACACTTTCCTGGTTCAGATTGCTAGTTGTAAGGTACTTTATGATCTTTATGAGAAAGAAAGAAATTCAAAAATGAAAAAAAATCTGCTGTACAACTTAGGACACTTGTTCAGATAAACAGAAGTTTGTAGTACTGTGTATGTGGAGATAGTGATGTTAAATTATTGATAGTCATACATTCTTTACCATTGCAAGTAGGTAAGTCCACCATTAATTCTTTTCCATACCTGTAGTTTTCATCTTAAAGCCCAAGAGGGTGTGGGCATTTGAGCAGTAAAAGAGAAAAAGAAACATCACATATGCTCTGCAGAAATGGGTATCTGTAAGTTATCTGAGAAAATGTATGAGCTTTGTAGAAAATTATTTTGGAGATTAATAAGTAGTTTCCTGCATCCAAAGTGATTTGTCACCCAGGGCAAGTCAGTCTTTTTGTCCTTACATGACATTTCCATAGTTTTTGCATCTGGAAAAGTATATTAAGTTTGGTAGAAAAAGGGTTGGTAAAGTTTTTTTGAGAAAGCAAAAAGACAGGTTTCCAGAGGTATGCGTTGCTGGGTGCGTATGAGGAAGGAGAGTTGCTACAAAGTGCATGATCTGTTGTTATTTAAGAAAACAAGCTTTTCATGAAAATTGCATGCATCAAACTCCCATTTCCATTCTGCTGTCAAATACCAAAAACTGTGAGTGGAAACTTAATTTTATTTTGAAGAAGAAGGGGAAGTGTGAAGGTTAACATTTGAGGAGTTGCTTTGCTAGCTGCTGTGGTATTGTGTTTTGATAACAGCTTTAAAATATTTTAGATTTGGAGAGATGAGTGGCCTTGGCAATGCCTCATGCTTTGGAGCAGAGCATGTTAAAGTGAGTTGTCATCTAATAGGATTATCTGTAAGCTTCTGGAAAAAATAAAGCGGTGGATATTTTTATTAGATGGAAAAATCCAGCAGACTTTAAATAATACATCTTCAAGCTTTAAGGTTATATGGAGGTCTTCACTGAAGTATTTTTCGAGACAAGCCTTTGAAGAGAGGATTGGGAATAATAAGATGTGTTCTGAAACCATTCTTATTTCTTTTGTAGTTCTATTTGAATTTACACTTACTGGTTAAGTTTACCTTGCTGAGCTGCTGAAGGTTCATGTAAGTAACTAAAGCAGTGTATGAGCATAAGGTATGTAGAACTGATTTTGGGCTAGAGCACTGTCCTGAAGCAGACAGGAGAAATGTCCAGCTCTCCAGAATGCAACTATTAATGCTCCAGCATCCCTGAGCTAGCTAGCACTGTGTTCACAATATCATCCATGGTACATACTAGTCACAGGAGTATGGCAGAGCCTTGAGTGTCTCTTGAGTGTCCATGGTCATGACAGGAGCTGAGCTGTGGGGGTTGTGTGTTTGTTGTTGTTTCTGTTACATGACTGCAAACTAGAGGAAAACTGAGAGTCATGTTTTGCACTCCATATTTTACCTTAAGAGGTACTTTTAAAAAGGTACAGCTTTTCAATTCCGGTCTGTAAACTTCAGATGAAAATACAAACTGTTTGGTGTCCTTGCAAAATAAAGGCTTTCTTTTAAATTTACTGTCTGGGACTGTTGCCAATTTTGAGAAATAATATTGTCCCTATAGACTATACAAATATCTGTTTGTATAGTCAACAGCCATGAAACTGTGTTTGTGATAAGAAATCATCTGAAAAATAGAGCTGATATATCTTTCTTCAAGGGTTTTATTTTCTAGTGTACAAACTCATTAAGCAGTAAAATGTCACCGAAGTGCCCTTATAAGCAGCAGATGCAGCAGCCTGACTCATACATTGAGTAGATAGCCATGCCTTTAAAATTGTGAACCCTGAAATCAGTAATAGTGCTCTTCTTTCTGCTACATAATGCAAATAGATTTTTTTACTTTGGATAAAACCCAAGATCATATTGGACCTGAGAAGGATGGAAGAACAAAGGCAGCTATACCAAAACATGCCTGTGTCTGTACATAAAGGTGGAGGAACAAGAGTGTTAGAATGATCAACTCCCAGTCAACCCTCCCAGCTCAAGCTGGATCCCTGCAAATCTATGGGGCCTAATAGGACTAATACAAGAATCCTCAAAGAGCAGGGTGATGTCATTACAAAACTCTTCTCAATTACTTTTGAGCAGTCTTGGAAATCGTGAAAGGTCCCAGCTGACATATGTTGTCAGTTGTCATATGTTGTCCGTGTTCTCAAAACGGGTGAGAAGGAGGACCCCTTCCACAGGGCTGTCAGTCTCACTTCAGTGCCTGGTAAAGTTATGGGAAAGATTATTCTGGGAGGTGTTG
Source organism: Poecile atricapillus (assembly GCF_030490865.1). NCBI lineage: Eukaryota > Metazoa > Chordata > Aves > Passeriformes > Paridae > Poecile > Poecile atricapillus. Next base: position 129,048,949 of record NC_081289.1, on the reverse strand, counting down.
AAAAACACCTGAAAGATAATGCAGTCTTTGGTCACATCCAGCACAGCTTCATGAGAGCAAAGTCCTGCTTATAGGGTCTTTCTTTTATGACAAGGTTAAACCACGCAGTTGATCAAGGGAAGCCAGTTGATGTGATCTTTCTGTATTTCAGTAAAGCTTTCATCACTAGCTCTCTGTATCCTTCTGGACAAAATGCCCAGCTCACAGCTGGATAAACACATTATGGGATGGGTGAGAACTGGCTCATGGGTCAGGCACAAAGGGTTACAGTGGATGGGGTGGTATCAGACTGGGCACCTGTCACTGGGGAGTTCCACAGGGCTCCATCCTCGGCCCTCTGCTCTTTCACATCTTCACACATGACTTGGACTCAGGGCTGGAAGGGACACTAAGGAAGTTCCCAGATGACACAAATCTGAGAGGAACTGCTGACTTCAAAGGGAGAGAGGCCCTGCAGAGAGACCCCAACAGATGATGGGCAATCACCAGCTGTATGAAGTTCCACAAGGGCTGGTGCCAAGTTCTGCACCTGGATGGGGCAGCCCTGGCTGTACAGACAGACTGGGGAATGAGAGGCTGGAGAGCAGTGCCATGGAAAGGGCCCTGGGGTTCTGGGGTTCAAGTTGAACATGAGGCAGCAGTGCCCTGGCAGCCAGGAGGGCCAAGTGTGTCCTGGGAGCATCAGGGACAGCATCACCAGCTGGGCAAGGGAGGGGATTGTCCTGCTCTGCTCTGCTCTGCTCTGCTCTGCTCTGCTCTGCTCTGCTCTGCTCTGCTCTGCTCTGCTCTGCTCTGCTCTGGGGCAGCCTCACCTTGAGTGCTGGGGGCAGTTCTGGGTGCCACAATATAAGACATTAAGCTACTTGAGAGAATCCAAAGGAGGGCCATGAGGATGCTGAAGGTTCTGGATAGGAAGCCATATGAGGAGCAGCTGAGGTCACCTGGTCTGTTCAGCCCAGGGGAGACTGAGAGGAGACCTCACTGCAGTTACAGCTTCCTTGTGAGGGTAAGAGGAGGGGCAGGCACTGATCTCATCTCAGTGTGACCAGTGACAGGACCCGAGGCAATGGCCTGAAGCTGTATAAGGAGAGGTTTAGGCTGGATATCAGGAAAAGCTTCTCTACAGTTTTTGGGCACTAGAACAGGCTCCTGAGGGAAGTGGTCCAAGCACCAGGCCACATAGATTTCAGGAAGCATTTGGACAATACCCTCAGGCATCTTGTATGACTCTTGGGATGTCCTGCGTAGGGCTAGGAGTTGAACTCAGTGATACCTGTGGGTTTCTTCCAACTTGGCATATTCTGTGATTCTGTATTTTTAACTGGCTTGTCCTGTTATGCTTTTGCTGTACTGCAATTAGCAGAAGAGCTGCTGAATGTGATTTCTAAGTGTGTTTTGTGCTATGGACTGAGAACTCTGCATGTCTGAGGTTTTATTTAAAAACTTTCTGCAACTTATGCAAAAAGAGCCACAGAGATAAAAGTTTCCCTCTGTGTGGGCTTTGTCTTTTTCTCTAGAATTATGAACCAAATCCGTGTAAGCCTTGCTGTTGCTTTGTCTGCATCTTACTAGAAAAACGTGTTAACTGTTGTGCTTTTAATTGTTTTGGGATTCAGGTCTTTCTGCCTTCTGTGCTGGGGACATAATATGTGATATGATTTGTGTCATTTGTGTATTGATATTTTATGAAATGGCAATATCTTCAACAGGAGTTTTTACAAGATGCCTTTTCTTTCATCTTGAGTTCCTAGTGTTTAAGGAATTTTCTGATGGAAAGGAAGAGCTAAAGTTCCTGCCACACTAGAGACAGAGGAAGTATTTGAACATTTCTGTACCACATGCCAGTCAAAGATCAACAGATCAATGTTTTGAGAACTTTGTTGGTTTCATATACACCAGGTCCAGGTGTGATGATATACAGATGATATACAGGATGTACAGTCCAGGTGTGATGATTCATTTGATTGTCCTACAGCAAAGAACGTGCCCAGTTGGAAACCCCACATTTCCACCAGGAAATACTTGTTTTGAAAGTCCCACTGAGGCTGGCATAGAACATATCAGTACCAAGGCATACATCCCTTACAACAGCTTGTTGCTCTATGGTTTTTGTTTAGAAAACTAAGTGATTAGGGAAAATAATGGTGTATGGATAGAGTAGACAATGGCAGAATGGTGTCTCAAGCTTTTAAACACCCAAATACTTTCATGAATCTGAGGTAGATAACCTACCTCAACCTCTTGTAGGTATATGTTTCTAATGCACTTGCATGAAAATATTCTTGGACGTGTATGTGGGTTTTTGGAAAGGAAGGTACATATTAGACAGATACACTTGTTATAGTGTATATATACAGATACACAGGTTTTTTTAGCCTCCAGCAAAACATTTGCAGAAGAGGGATATTAAGTTCCAGAGGCTCAAAAAACTAAGCTGCATTTTGTAATTTTCTGTTGCAGAACTGGTATCTTTCAAGAAATACTGGTTCAGTTTTTTTAATTTTGAGAACAAAGCAGCTTCCCATCTGTAATGGATGATACCTTTTATGCATTTAAGATCTACTTAGGGAAATTCCCTAGGCATTCTTGGTAAAATAAATTTCTACATATTAATTGCTAAAGTGTCGCTCAACTTGATGCAATCTTCCTACTTCTGTAATCTTCAACACAAGTTCTCATTGCAGGCTCATGCAAGTTCAGGTTCAGAAAATTCATGCACTTGTGGGAATTGAAGACAGCATATGCTAGTGTCCTAGCTCCTGGTCTGGCTCTCTTGTCTTCATATTTGTTTAGTGAGAGTAGAGAAGTTGGGGGAGTTTCAGATTTCTTTAAGTTTTGTTTTAGGAATTACTATAATTGGCTTTTTGTGATTCATGAAAGTGGAAGAAGTACGGATTAACATGCTGTTTCATCTCTGCTTTCCAGATTTCTTCTCTCTTAATGTTATGATGTTAATGTTTCACAAACTTCTGGTTATGGTTTTTACAAAAGATATCTGTAAAAGCAGTCTAAATATTTCCCGAAATACAGGAAATTCTATTTCCTTTGCATGCCAGGATTTAAGAGAATTATTTTTAAAAATACCTGAGTGACTTATTGTTTCTTGGTTATGGTTTGTGAAAAGTAAAGTACAGCAAATGGTCTGATTCACCTGAAGCAAACTTAATTCTAGACATAGGCTTTAAAGAGTGCACTTGCTGTGTTTTTAGAATATCTTACAAAACTGTAGGTGACAGAATCTCTCCAAGCAGAAATGCATTGAATTTTAAAGCACCAGAAAACCTAAACACCACTGAAACCTGGAACTCTCTAACATTTTTACCTTCCTTTTCCCTCTTTCCCCCAGGGAGAAGAAGTGGCATTTGAATTAATTAATAAATCAAACTGGTTAATATTGACACCTAAAACTTTATATCATAGTATAAAAGCAGTGCTTTTCTCTCATGCTTACTTCCTAAGCTCTTTGATTTGTTGTGCAGATGTGGTTTTTCTCATCACTGTTTTTCCTTTTATCCACCTTATGGGTTTTTTTTTGTTGTCTGTCCCTCAGATGCATACACTTTGCATGGGCTTCAACTCAGGTAGCTGCTGGGTAAGAGCTAGGCATGTAATCCTAGCCCAATGACCCTTTTCAGCAGTAAAAAGAGATGGGCACTTCATTTGTGTAAGAGCTTTGGTGAGAAAGGATGTACTGCTCCTGGATGACTTCTCTTTTCTGCCATGTCAGCCTCCCCATAGCTGTTACAGTGATGATGTAACAGTGTCTGCTTGCTGTTGCATTACCCAATACTGTCTTGCAATATTTGAAGGTAGCCTTAAGGGAATGGAGCTAAAATGTGAAAAAATCTTTTCATTTAGAAGCTGCATAAAATTACAGCTGCTTTAGCTTGTATGAAGTCAGAGGACAGGAGTAAACAACTAAAATTGAGCAATGACTTTACTTGAAGAAAATTAAGCAGGAAGAGAAAAAAAGGACTCCTATGCCCTGTCTATCTGAAAGATGCATGGGTCTTCTTAATGGATGATTATTTTTTTCTTTTCCACTCCCCCACAGTATATGTAGCTTTCTAGGGGAATGAGATTCATGCTGTTGTGATGGGTCTTTTTCCTGTTACCTTTTGAAACTTGTCTGGTATCATATACCTTCAGTAACAGAAAGACATTTCATGGCTGATAAAACACAGGTTTTTTTTCAAAACCTGCTGGTGTCAGAGGAAGACTATAGTTGTTCTTTTTGTGGAAGAGACTGTATGCATTACTGCACACCAGAAAGTCTGTCCAGTCTACATCCTAACAGAAGAAGTTTTGATTGGAGCTGACACTTCTAGGTTTGGCTACAGGCACTGGCAAATTAAAAAAAATATAAATTTTCATCAGATTTTTAGTCAGATCACAGAAAATGCTCCATACTATGTGCTCACCACAAGCAGTAAGGCCTTGTCTATTGGGAAGGTCCTGTGAGCAACGAGGGAGTAGCAGAACAGTGTAGACATTGAAGAATTAAGAATTACATTGTAGAAAGAGGAAGTAATTCTATTTCAAAAACAAAGTAATGCCTTTTGAGAGACATATGAAGAATCTATATAGTGGGATGGTTCTCCTGAAGCTCTGGGTGCTCCTAGTCTAGCTGATAGGGCTTCCATCCAAACACAGAAGACAAGAATTGGTAGACTGAAAATGGAAAGAAGCTCCCAGAGCTCTTCCGATTCTTTGTTAGCACATTATCAGGAATAAACAAACTGACTGACTTTTTCAGTTTGTAAGTCACCTTTGAAACAAGGACATGATTCAGCCTTTCCAGCATCTTTCCATGATTTCATTGTTAGACTTTGTTTGAGCAGTTAAAATGCCAGGTCAGTAAGTGCAGACTGTATAAACTTAACCAGTTGGCACCTTATACATTTTAAATTGCCTGGTTCAAATTGCACAGAATTTGAAAATTTTAAGTGAAAAAATAGGAAATTACATTTGGCTGAGTCCCCAAATATGAGCCTTATCATCAGACTAGAGCAGACAAATGGCATGTGCTTTCTTATGCAGTCTTGTTTGTATCTTTCATGAAAGCCATGAGGAGTTAAATAAAATGGGAAAAAAAAAATCCAAACAACCTACCAACATCAAAAAATCTGTTCAGTTCTTGCCAGTGACTTCGGGTTGTTATTGTAGCAGAACAGGAAGAAGTGTGATTTTTCTTCGGCCCTTGTTTTAGTAGGTACACATCATGGGTGGACAATCTCTGTTGAACCATAATGAACTAAGCTACCCTTTTTATGCTTATATGCAGTTCATTCATTAACAATGTGAGAAGCAGGTTCATCCTGTGATTCAGTTTACATTGCCTTGTTGTCCCATGGTAAAAAGCAACTTACTATTCTAACTTTCTTTAGAATTTTTATGATTTTGAATCTTTATATGCTAGCAGTATGCTAAAGAAGCTTTTCTTATAAATAATGTGAGTATAGTGTACTATAATTTTCATGTGTTCTGCTTTTGTGTTATATAACATATTTTAGTTGGTTGCATTAATGATGGCTTACCTTGAATATCTTTTTCTGCAACAGGAATTCCCCTTCTTTTTGTTCTTACAAAGAAACTGCAGCATTCAGAAATCTAAGAGAGGGAAATTAAAGGATACTAGGATAAAGTAAACCAATATCTGCACTTCATTTTTATCTTGACTCCTTTAATATGAATTTATGTTAAACTGGCTATACATGTTTTATTTGCTCAGCTTAGGACAGTGGTGGAACTAAGCAGGTTATAATGGACAAGCAAACACCATAAGTTGTATTATTTGCTTCCCTTTTAGCCTGAACAGAAAACAACATCCAAAAGCAGGTGTTTCACTGTGCCCCAATAAAGCGGTGATGTAAGAGTCAGTGGAACTTGCATTTATACTTACTTCTCTCAGTAATAGTGTATGGACGCTGATATACAGTGTTACCTGTCTTCCCCTGTCCATCCACATCCCATGAATCTTACAAAAATTCTGAAAGAAGACAGCATTTAATGAAATAGTGCTTACATCCATTTTGAGGAGGAGGAGGAGACATTTCTTCTCATTTATTGTTAACCTTTTCTAACTGAAAATTAATTTCTTTGATCCATGAACAGCATCATTTCTGATGGTTGTTATCTTGAAGTCTGCAGTATGAACAGGGCATTTACCAAAGCTGTTAAAAGTCTGTAGTATCTTTTTAACATAAAATGCTTGTTCCTAGCATCCTTATTGGGAAAAAATAGTGTAGAAAACCTGTGACAACCAAACTGTAATAGACCAACTCCAATTCTGGAAAAGCAGAGTTCTGTATCAAAAAGGTTGTTTGATGCCCCAGTTAGATGTAAACTAATGAGAAGTACTAAAAATGACTGAAAGGTTTCATCTTGGTACTTCTGCAAATGCCATTTGCTTAAATTTTCAAGTGTGGTCCTAAAAAACATTACTAACTTTCTAATGGGCAATTGTTCTGTGTTTCTGGTGACCAGCCTAGTTTATGTTTTACTCTTTTCTGTCCCCCTAGTCTGCACTGCCAGCTGAAACCACACCAAAGAAAAACTCTATTGAATGGTACATGTGGGTGCCAAAAAGTACAGAGTGCCTTAGAAATGGGCAAACCCAGCATTAGTAGCATTTGCCTCTCAGGGTGTGATGCAAAATATTATATTTGTGATAACAAACAGCTGTACACATCGTTTAACTGGATTTTACGGTCAAATGATTCCTGGGCCTCTTTTCAGACATCACTGTAGGTGCTTGTAAAATCAAAACTATTCACAAACACAGTTTAAAACATGCTTTAGTGTCTAAAATAAGGTCATTTGTTTGCTTAGAAGACTGCTAGTGTGCAATACATTAAAAGATAAGTTTTAAAGTCTCTGCATTCAAGATACTGACAGATGTATGCTCAACGAGTCTAATCAGATCTTAATCATCATATTATTTAAAACTTAAAAAAATATTAGTAAGACATTAGCTAAACTATCAGTAACCGTGGTAGTTTTGAAAAATTTATATTTTTACACTGCGCACTCTAGCACCATTGTTAATTTGGTTTGTGTAAATTAAATTAATTTATAAGTTAAGACAATCAGATGAGGTTACAGCTAATTAAAGTTGAAATATCTAGCGAACACTGTTTTGTGTGTGAGCTCTTGAGTTGTGTAGATTAAAAAGTGACTTTATTTTGAACTCTACTGAGGAAGTCTTCTGGTTTTAATTTCAGGCAAATTCCTATTGCACTGCTTTCCATTATAAATCTTGGCTAGAAAATGTAAAGAATTTGCAGAATCTCAGTGTAGGCTTCTTTTGTTAATCAGCGCTCAGAGCATTCTTAAGAAAATAATCTGCCAGTGTAGCAAAATCTCTGTTCTGTTACAAACTATTTCACTTTCAATCGAGAGGGAGAAGTTTGAGGATTTTTTCAGAGTTGAATTTCACGCTGTGTTATCTCATTGTCATGGTTTGAGCACAGCTGGAAATTAGGCACCATACAACTGCTCGCTCAGCCCCTTCCTCTCTCTCTCCCCCCACCCCAACCCAGTGGAATGGGGAGACTTGAAGTAAAAGTTGTATGTTAAGAACAGTTTAATAATTGATACTAACGTAAAATGCAATAATAACGGTAAACAATAATAATAAAAAGGAAATGCACAAATGCAGAATACAATTGCTCACCACCCACTGACCAATACTAGAGCCCCTTCCTGAACCCACATCTGCTGTGCTGCTGGGTAACTCCCCCCAGCTTATATCCTGGGCATGACTTCTGTGATGTGCAATATTCCTTTGGTCAGTTCCAATCACCTGCCCACCTGTATTCCCTCACAATTTTCCTCTGTGCACCTCCTCACTGGCAGAACATGAGACTGGGGGAGGAAAAAAGAGTCCTTGACTTGGAATAAACACGCTTTAGCAAAAACGCAAACATCAGCATGTTATCAACACCATTCTCATTCTGCATCCAAAACACAGCACTGTAACAGTACTGAGAAGAAATTAACTCTAGCTTAGCTGAAACCAGGACACTAGTGGAAGCTTCTGCAGTTTCCCTTGTGTTGGAGCTAATGATTGTGTAACCCAGGGCTGACCTGGATCACATAGCTAAGCCATTGATAAAGCTAAGGCATCATCTCTCTCCCCAGGCCACTTGCATTCTTTTATTGGATTAGTCATTTGAGACATCTTGTAACAGCATCTTTGCTAGATCTGAAGTAAGAGGGACAGCCATGTAGACCTACTTGCTCTGGCAGCGCTCTGCAGAACTGGAAATAATGTTTCCATGCATGTGAGCTACCCAGGGTTCACTTTTTCAAATCTTTAAGCAAAGACCTGTAGTTAAATAATCTCATCTTTAAGGAGGGAAAAAGAAAATATTTCTAGTTACATTATCTGTTTTTACATGTTTTTATGGAAGAAACATCATGAGTATGTTTTCTTTTCCTTTTCCATTAGAGATGGTTTCTTAGATTTCTTGTAATAAAAGTAATGCAAAGGGAGTTGTTTTGATGAAGGACACATCATGCATCCTATTAGAGTATTTAATACTCTGGACACATGAATATTGTTTTACCTTCTAGTAAGTGGTGCGCTAAATGTTATTTTGTAGCTTGCTGATAGTAGAAAGATGAAATATTTATTGCATGGATAATTTTATTTGCCCAAGATTTCTGAGGTACAAGTGCTGAGCGATTGCAAAAGAACGTGTTTGCTCTGTTTAATTATAATTCATCACCAAAGTGAAAGAGATACTTTAATAGCTGCAATGATAAAGGCATTACAGTCATAGGATATAAAAAATTAACCTGCTGGGTTTACAATCTGGGTGAGTTTTCAAGTTGGATTTAATGGATTCTTCTGACTGACTGTGAATTTCAGATCCCAGTGATCAACAAGTGCTTACCACTGCTTCAGGTGCTGTATTCAGCAGCGTTGAACTGATGCTTCTTTGTGTTTCATCCACATGCAGCATTGCTGTACACAGTTAAATTGCTGCTGCTACAGCAATGTTCTGTTTGTGATTTTTAAGAATGGAGCAGGCCCTGCCATGAAACAGATGTCATTGTAGTAAACAGTGTGCAAATAGAGAGCAAAAAAAAAGGTTCCTGCCCTGAAGAATTCTTTGTGTGGATTAGCAGCTTCAGACACAGCTGATGTTTCACTTCTGGCTGTTGCATGCAGCACTCAAGAGCTGATGTTTGGGTGTTTTGAAAAGAGGTGGAAAGGGGAAGATGGCACATCATTAGCAGGTATCATTGCTTTTGGCTTCTGATTGCATGTGCTGGCAGTCACAGGGCCTGCCTTCCTAGGGAGACTAAGGAGTTGAGTGAAAAGAAGTCTGGATTGCAGTCTGCAAGAGAGGAACCCCTAAACTTCTGCCTTCTGGCCACAATGCAGGCTGCATTTGGACTTGGAGACGCATACACATTATCATGGAGTACACGAGTACTTCCTGTGTGGAGGGAGATTGAGTGTATGTAACCCATCCTTAGTTGATACTTCTCACAATCTCAAAATACTCTTACTGGAATAATGTGAAAATAGTTTGTTTGACCCAAACCTAAGTGCTTTCAATTAGTGTTTAGGTTCAGGATATTTTTTTCCTGAATGTATATAACTCTTCTACCTCATAGTAATTTCATGTTTGCATGAGTATCATACTGTCTCAATACAATTATTTTTTTCCTCATAACTTCTCAGCACCCATTTAAGTTGCTATTACTGCACTGTGTTTTATGGCTTGAAATTATTTTTTCCTGTCGGGAACTCTACATTGTCCCTGTTTTCTTGGCTTCTAGCACAATACGCTAGCACAAATTTTGCTAGCACAAATGTCCCTTGCTAAGTGTGTTTATATCATCTTGTGTTGTCTAATCTCTTATTTCAAAATAAGGACTGAAATCTGATTCACTTTTAAACCCTTAGCCACAGTGAACACCACAGCCTGTTTACTTTAAGCCTTTGGGCAATGACAAACAGCATTCATATAAACTTTTCCCCACCTTTAAGAACAGGAGTAGATGTTGCACAGTTTTTTGCATCATTTTTAATCCAGGCCTTCTTTGCTTGTTTGGAAGCTAGTCCTGATCACTGGAAAATGACTCCTGACAGAAGGTCTTTAAATGCATGAGCAAGATTGAACAGAATTTGTACATCTGGGTCTAAAAAAAGCTCAAGAATTTATTTTTATGTATTCCATCCCTCTGGGAACAGCGTGCTGGTGTATATTTATCCCAGGCATGTACTCTGCAGTAGGCTTCCTTGAGCACTGGGAGGTGGCTCCTAATGTTCCTTTTAACTAAAATGCATTCTAGCCTTTTCTTGGACTCCTGTGATTCAGCCTTCTTTTTTTTTTTTATTTTTTTTTAATACATCTTGCTTTTTTTGATTGTCCAAACCAATACTAGGTATTCACATAATTAAAACCAGAAACCAGGAGAAATTTCTGCATACGTACTTCTAGACCGGTAGGCCTTGCTCACCCCCGTGTCCCATAAGGGTGGCAGAAGGGGCTGTGAGGTGCTGGATTAGGCGCTGAGTGTGATGGATTGACTAGTGAGCATGGAGTTGGAGGAGTTCATGGTGTGCAGCCTGGGATGCAGCAGGTCCAGAGTGGCGAGCTGGGAGTCTGTACAGGCTACTATCACCTAGTGGTGCATCTCTCCACAAGACTCTTCTCTTCAAGAGGGATGTACACAAGAGGTTGCTCTCCAGTCCCAAATTCCTTATCCTATGTTCACTATAGGATGAATCATTGAACCTTCCACATAAGTAAATCTGTTCCAGCTCACATAGATTACAATACAAGAAGTGTAGAGTATGGAAAGGTGTTTGGAGAAAATTTGAGAGTTTTTTGTTACTTAAGATGCTTTCAAAGCCATGAAAACTAGTAACTTTTTTACTTGGATTTGCTAAACTAAGTCTTGCAAACTTCAGTGGATGCTGAACAGCTTTAAAATGTCATTTTAAAACTAATAATTAATTTCTTCCTAGAGTAAAGCATGTGGGTTGGGCTTTTTTTTTTTTCCTCTGTGTTTAGGAAGAATTCTTTGATTGTCCTAAAATAAGATAAAATTTCCCCACCATGTAGTTATTTGAAGATTAATTATATTACTAATAACTAAAAGCTTCATTTAAAGACATTTCAAAAATAACCCCAAGAAATATAAAAGTATAGCTTTATACTTCCACATATGTATGTATGAGCTGTCATATAGTGCTGACATCTGCTTATAGTCTGTCCAGGTTTTAAAGGAAATTCCACTACACGACAAGTATGATCCATATGCATTAATAGAGGAGTGTTAATGATTGTACCATACTTTTCCCACTGGACTGCTCCACTAAATATAAATATTTTTCTTTTTATTTTTCTTTATAGTTTTTATTTTTCTTTATATTTTTTATTTTTAATAGCAAAAATTTGCATAATAAATCTAGTCTGGAGGTCAGTCTTGTTTGGTAATGTATGCTTTTTATTGATGTAAAATAATCTGAAGATCATACATGCTCTGGAACTTAATTATGCTTTCAGCTGCTGGTGCTGTGAATTTCAGTATTTTTTTTCCAGTTTGGTCATTTTAGAAATAACATCTAAGGCTGTTTCCCACATCACAACTGAAGAGTTGTCATGTTTATTTAAAGCTACATCTGGCTTCCAGTAAGTCCCAAATTTCAGTTTTTTCACAGCTGTGCATGGATTCCTGTCGTGCCCGCAGAGCATAGAAAAATTTTTGCTAAGCCTACATTTGTTGAAATAAGTGGTTTTTTGTAGGAGAAGGGATTAAATATTTTTCAGATTAAACCCTCACAGATTATTTATTCCTTAGATGACAACATACAGATCTGGCAGTGTCACTGCTGGCATGACTGCATGTCGAAAAGGTTTTTCAGTGGTGTTTTTGGGGCCAGGCTGGAGATGATAAGGTCAATCAGCAAAAGCAGTCAGTGCTAAGTTCTTGGCCATCCCACTGTTATTCCATGGGAGCCAGGAAGGTGTGGAATACTGCCTCTTCCTCAAAGCCCCCAGAGACAGACACTGCCCTTGGCCTTCAGGCCAGCAGGCTGTAGTCACATGTCAGAGGTGTAATCGGAAAGGAGAGTTACAATGTTACAAATATTTAAAGGAACAAGAATCTAGTGAGATGATAAAAGCTGTACTTTTTCTGATTTGGTTTAGTTATATGAATAAAATAAGTATGTAATAATTAAGACAAAGAAGTTGCTCTGTGGGTAATTGAGTCCAGTAATATGAAAGTCTTAAGATATATATTGGTGTATCTTGGATTTGTTTGGGTAGGTCTGTTTTGGATGCTACTTTCCTTTTGTAGGATGTGTGTGCCTTAATTAGCTATTTGGAGAGGGAAGATTGTCAGTTATGTAACTCTGCTTTTCTACTACCTTTTACAACACTGCTTAAGCGTAAGGTCTACCTGGGCACCTGTGACTTTGAGTTAAGCTTTTCGATTCTCTATTAATTAATAATTAGTTTTGGAGTATCTCTGGTATAAAAGCAAAAACTTTTATTGACAAGATTTTGTGTATTAAGATATGTTTTTGACGTTTCAGCAGGATTAGGAAAAGGGATATTTTACATAGTCCAGTTCTTAACAAGGTTATTTTTTCTTGTATTTATGAAGGCTTAAACTGATCTGACTAGTTTTCTTATGCTTTCAGTTACTCTTCTACTGGTATAATGATTACTTACTCTCTGAAGGACACCATCTGATTTTTAAGGCTATGAAATAGGATGTTTTAGTAAATTTTGCATGCTTAAGTCTGAAAAAAGTATTGAGTTTTATTTTTTACATAGGATCCACTGGTCTGTGATTTTTCTTACATTAAAAAGCTTTTGTTTTATTCCTTTCCATTCACACATATGTATATGCACGCCTATAAATACACTGAGAATAAGCCTTATATAAATCCTAATTGTTATTAAGTCACTGTTAAAGTTCAGTAGTTGAGTTTACATGGTCCTCACAGTTCAACTGTTTCATTTTGTTCTTTACACAGGAGCCCTTACCAAAGTAAAGGAGAGTAAGCGGCACGTGGAAGAGGGGAAGATGGAGCTCCAAAAAGCTGAGGGCATTCAAGAACGTTGTAACATTATTTCTTTTGCAACCCTTGCAGAAATTAATCACTTCCACAAAATTCGTGTGAGGGACTTTAAATCACAGATGCAGCATTTCTTGCAACAGCAAATACTCTTTTTTCAAAAAGTGACACAAAAGCTAGAAGAAGCTCTTCACAAGTATGACAGTGTTTAGTCTCTGATTTGTGGACTTTACTCAGCATGAATGTGACCCAGGCGGCAGAGCAAATGCTGCTGAAGAGCTGTTGCCAGTGGTAGATGGCGGTACAAGGATGGGTTTGTGTTCACCTGGAACCCGGGTTTAATCTCGGAATATGTAGAAAGGAAACAGTTATAGGGCTATGTAGTAGAAACAGTACCATGCATTGTAACTAAGTTATACTGTGTATGCCTACACCATTGTAACTTTTTTGAAATAATGAGTATACTATTTGCCTTATTGCTTTTTGAAATACGGTATCTTAGTGCATACTTCATAGACCTCAAAGCCCTTTGGGTATTTAAAGAAGTTGGCTAGATAAAAGCCTGCTTCGATGCCTTTTTACTTTCCTAGATTTGGATTTCCTAAATTCAAACGATTCTGTTTACAGACTCCTACTAGAGCAGCTAAGTGATTCTGTGCCTTTAGACTCTATTTTTCCTTTTCTAGTATGTCACATTTTTATGATTAAATGAATGAAGGGTTGATGCCTATGATGGGAACTGATGATGAAACCTCACACTGACTGGAAAAAAATCAGCTGCCATCCAATTTGCATAGCAAGTACTTTCTTATGACAAATGTTGGCTCAAAAGGGAAAAGTTAAATTTATTCACACTTTCCCTGGAAATGGAGACTATGTGTTATATGTACTAGGATGTTAAACACATGTACAGAAAATCACCACTTAATTCCCTTTCTGAAATAAATAATACAGTGAGGGGTGGTTTTTGGGATTTTTTTTGTATACAGCATTACTGTAAGTGGAAATTTGAAGAGCTAGTCTAATAAAAATGCATATATCAAGGGGATATTAATGCAAGCTATGTGGCTGCAACATATTTTTTAAGTTTCAAATTATTTGCTCTTTGTTCAGTTGCTGATTCAGTTTAACTTCAGACTTGCATCTGCATTGCCGGTTGTCTGAGATGAAACTCCACTGTGATTTATTAGTTTACTAAGTTAAAAGTTTTTGGGGATTTTCAGTAGTATAAATGATCTGAAGTCTTGGCTGAACTGACTTGGAAAACAGGTGGTATTTTTATGTTTGTAATGCTCAAGAATTAACAATTGTCTTAATTTTGTATGAATATTTTTGACAAGCAGGGTGCATTTATATATATGTAAACACTATCTTTTGAAGAGGTTATTTCCCTTGAATTAAGTCTGAAGGTATTTCTTACTTATTGGTTTCCTTCTTATAGGTCAGTATGAAAGACAGTTTTTGTTTATCCTATCTTTTTTCTCCTAAAAAAATAACAAAGCTTTGTGAGGAAGCAAAATGTTTAATTTTTTGTTTAATTAAATTAATCAAAAATAGCTTAAACAAGTGAAAGCCTGGAAAAGGAAGTTGAGCACCAGTTTCAGTTAAGTACAAATCATTCCTCACCTATGCAGCAGAAATGTGCATTTTTTTCACATGATCATGTGAGTTTCTGTTTAACCCCACACCTCTGTTTTAGAGGAGTAACATGTAAGAATGTAGTTTTGATTCTAAGATTCATCCCCAAATGTTTGGAGATGGCTGTTTTGCACAAGCTGTGTTTGGTGGGGTTTCTAGTACATAACTAAAGCAGTAAAATACAGAATCATGAAGAGGGGAAAGCAAGTAATAATTTGTAAAAGAAAGGACAATCAGTGAGGAAGGACTCAATTTCCAGCCTTTTGAAACAATTCTGCAAACAGGATTGACCATAAAAGGACCACAGTCATAGGGCTGACTTGCTCTTTACCTTCCTCATTGTGTCTCATTCTACATTCAAAACTCACCACTTCCCCAACAGCTCTTCCCAGAAGTTCTCCTGCTTTCCCATATGTCATTTAATTATGTGACGGAGGGATGAGCTAGGTTGGAGCTGAGTTCCATGGCTAATGTTTGCTTAAGCCAGATACTGTTTTAGTAAATGTCTTTACAGTAATTAGATCAGACTGCAATCAAACTGATTTCACATGGGGGTATAAAGACCTGTTCAGATACTGATCTTGGTTCAGTTGAAGTGTTTTAGGAGGTTAGTATTAATGACATGTTCATGTCTGGGAGGAAATTAAGCTGTGATATGTATTCATACGACATTAATCAGACAGGTACAGTTTTCCCTAATAAACTGTCATGGCCTTCACCTTGCTTTCTCATTTGTGAATTTATTTGGGGTCAGGAAAAGAAGGTGTAGTAATTGGTTAAATTGGATGCACCAGAAAATCTTGATTGGAATGCTGGTTTAAATCGTTGCACAGAACAGAAAGGTTCAAGTCTACGTCTCTGTTAGCATTTTCCTATTTTCCTCAGTCATTACACAGTTGAAGTTGAACTGGCTGATGGGTGGAGCACAAGGAGTTACAGTAAAGGGTGTTGCATCAAGCTGGTGACTGGTCCACAGAGCTCTATCAGTTCCACAGAGCTCGATCTTAGGCCCTGTGCACTTCATTGTCTTCATAAATCACTTGGACACAGAACTCAAAGGGGTAAGTTTGATGATGAGACTAAGTTGGAAGTGACTGTGAACTCCCTTAAAGGCAGAGAAGCCCCACAGATGCCACAAATCTGAGGGATGGGCAACCATCAACCATATGAAGTTCCACAAGGGCTGGTGCCAAGTTCTGCACCTGGATGGGGCAGCCCTGGCAGCCCTGGCTGTACAGACAGACTGGGGAATGAGAGGCTGGAGAGCAGTGCCATGGAAAGGGCCCTGGGGTTCAAGTTGAACATGAGGCAGCAGTGCCCTGGCAGCCAGGAGGGCCAAGTGTGTCCTGGGAGCATCAGGGACAGCATCACCAGCTGGGCAAGGGAGGGGATTGTCCTGCTCTGCTCTGCTCTGCTCTGCTCTGCTCTGTTCTGGGGCAGCCTCACCTTGAGTGCTGGGGGCAGTTCTGGGTGCCACAGTATAATGAACTTATTAACTTTTAGCATCCAAAGGAGGGTAAAAAAGATGGTGAAGGAGCTTGAGGGGAAGCCGTATAAAGAGCAGCTGAGGTCACTTGGTCTGTTCAGCCTGGAGAAATGGAGATTGAGGGGAGACTTTGCTGTGTTCTTCGACATCCTCATGAGGGGAAGAGGAGGGGCAGGCACTGATCTCATCTCTGTGTGACAGGACTCAAGGGAATGGCCTGAGGTTGTGTCAGGGAAGGTTTGGGTTGGATATTAGGAAAAAGTTCTTCACCCAGTGGGTGTTTGGGCACTGAAACTGGCTTCTGAGGGAAGTGGTCCAAGCACCAAGCCTGAGAGAGTTCAAGAGGAGTTTGGATAATGCTCTTGGGTGTGACTCGGGGATTCCTGTTAGCAGCCAGTTTCCTCAGGGTAAGTAGTTGGACTTGATAATCCTGAGAAGTGTCTTCCAGTTCAGCATATTCTAGAAGTCTATGATGTTGGGAGCCTGAACTCCATTAATGCTCGCTGCACTATACAAGAGCTACAGTATTAATTGTATTTGGACCAGGTACGACGCTGACCACTTATGATTGACTCACTAATGAGTGGTGTGGTCTGGCATCCAAGCGTACTCTACAGTAATGTGAATGTGTATTGTGTGGGACTATGGAAGCACCAAAGGTAATCTAACAATTTAAATAAATAAATAAAAGTGAAAGAAAGCAAATTTGCTCTGTATCAAAACCACTTTTGTTTCATGTAATTCATGTAATTTGTTTTCTATGCATCACAGTTTTTGTGTTGATAAGTAGGAAGAATCTAGTATGCTTGTTGGGGATTGATATCTGCAAGATCCACTGAGGTATTGGTTTTTGTTTAAGTGTCGAGTCCTGTGAAAACTGGAATGAACCCATCAGAGTAATATATCCACAAAGAACCACCAGCAAGTGGAGTGTGAATAATATTTCTATTCAAAATGTAGTGTTTATAGGCAGAAATTAGCAGCATATTAAAATTACTAGATGTTTGATTCCTATCCCTTTTCTTTTGTGATACTTGCAGAAGAGTTACCCCTATGATTTGTGCATGTTCTCTACATTCTTGCTACCTTCTTTCAGGGTCCAGTTGCATGGTATACTTAATTTATTGTTGTGTTGTAAGACCCAGCTTAAAGGGGTCATAAAACATGCAAGAAAAGCACTAGCAGAACCTGGAAAAAAAAAGCAAGAATACATTGCAAATAAAATTGGCTTGGTTTTAAAACCTTTAATCAACTGCCTGCACTGAAAATACCTACATTACTTGGAGAGGCACAGGTATCTTTTTGATGAATTACAAGGTCTGGTTGGCAGTGCCTGATTATTTTGCCAGACCTTCATCATCCCAGCTAGCCTCTTCCATGCTGGTTGTCTGCTGCAACCTGAATTCCTCTGGGAAGCTTCAGTGAGATTTTTTCAGCTATTTCTTAAAAAGAGTTAGTAAAAAAAATTGAAAGGGGAGTTTTTCTTTTTAAATTCTGTAAACAATTTGACTGGAAATCTTTAGATCTCTCATACTTCGGAGAAAGAACTTGACATTTGACAGACTCATTACCTTTTACAACCTTAGATGTGCTTTCTGCACAGCCTGTGAAAATTTGTCCATCTATTTATCTATTTCCAAGAAACTAAAATTTCTCTGGGTCCTGCTGTGCTCAGGATACATTTTCTGTAACTCCCCTTTGCTTCAGGCAATTTTGATTCTAACCTTAGTCAGCTAGCTGCTGCTAAGTGAGGCTTTGTCTGCAATTCTTTTTCAGAGGGGGCTGAACCTCTCAGACCACCAGCTGTGCAAAAAAAGCTGCCGATAGGTGCTGCCAACTCTTTAGGCTTTGCCATGGGAGAAGAGGAGCAGCAGCCTGGAACACAAGTTTGATGTTGTGCCGGGCAGCTACAACAAGGTGGATGTCAGAGATAGTTGAAGAGAAACAGGAAGGTAAGAAAATGGTGAGGAAAGAAAGCCCTGTGACTACAAAAGCCTGTTCCTGCAGTGCCTAATTAATACCTTGGGCTTCCTAAGCATTCGAGGCCTTTTGCTGTTTGTAAATAGCCATCATGAGCAGGCAGAAAATGGACAACTTTAGTTCTGCTGGTGGTGAGGACAGCAACGTCTCGTTTTCATCATTGTAAGTTACTTTCTTTGTTTGATGGTCTTGTGGGCAGTTGAAGACTGTTGAAGAGCTGTAGATTTCAGAGCTGAATGAGATGCCATAATTCAGTCACAGTCAGGCAGCACAGTGGGTGTCGATGTGGCCTCATGTGTTCTGTCATGTGCTTTTTTCTTGGGAAGAGGACAGGAATTTAGGAGATTGTGCACATAAAAACCTCTTATATTAAGGAATACTATGATTAATAATTCAGTAAAAAAATAGAAAAATTAGAAAATATTTCAGAATTAAAGCTGCCTGTAGTAACTAGTATATCAAGATACCTCATGAGACATGGTCAAAGAACTTTTTGTACTCTTTCCCTGTCTGATTAAGTGCACATATATAAAGCATTGTCCTAATCAGCTTAAGGTCTTTCAGGGTGATTGTTGTCTGGCTAATCCCTATTTCTTTTGCAGCATCAGTTGTACTCTGCACAGTGAGAAAGACCAGCAGAGTGAAGATCAGGTATGGGTGGCTGTCAGCCTGCAGAATAGTGTCCAGAGAACTCAGCTCTGTCCCTGTGTCTATCCAGGCTCTATGCAATATAAGCCATGTGAGATAAATCATTCATATGCTCTCCATTGTGTGTAGGCTTGCTTTTAAACTCAGGATTTACGCTGAATAAAATGCTGGGAATTCACAAATTTTTACTGAAGGTTATGCATATTCTGCTTTGGAAAAAGGAAATACTTCAAAATGCAAAGTTGTCTGGAAAAAAATAATCAGGTATTCATTTCTTTAGTTAGACAAACACAAATTGGATAATATTTGTAATCCTTTTGCAGCAAAAGAGGAGTAGTATACCCAGATTATATTGTTGGAATATGGCAAATATAAGTATAAACTCCTTGAAATTAATTTTCAGATATTGATTTATTAAAAAACAAATCCCTCCTGAGAAAATTAGTATTTAGCCTTCAGAATGAGGTGTGAGTATTATTTAGGAAATTAGGGGTGGGGCCACATGTAGAGTAGCAAGGATTCTAATCGGGTACTCTTCATTCCATGAATGGAACGATAAAGGCCTTCTCAGATGAGTCATAGAGTGATCATGTCACTGGAGCACGTTTTGCATGTATATTCACAGGACAGCTGTATTAGCCACATGGGCTAACTTCTGGCATGTCCTAAGGCTTGAGATGCTGCTTTATAATTCAGTAATTTCTCAATGTAACACAGTGCAGTAGAGTATGGGTTATACATAGAAAAGTAAATTGTGTAATATATGTAAGTAATGTAATTTTGGTATACTTCAGACTCATGCAGTTGGCAGCAAAGCTCAGGCATGCCCTGAGTTAATTTAAATACAAATTACTTGTAGGTACAGTAAAACTCTTAATTTTCTAAAGTTAAAAGGCATCTCCTGTACTGACACTGATAGACTTGCCAATTGGCAACTCCTTTTAAAACTAAGGCCCCACTTTGAAATCAATGGGATTTTTTTTGCTTGACTCCACTGGGAAGAATATCAGGCTCAGTGAGTTGAAATTATATCCCTCCATCAAACCAGAAGTGTTCAGCCCAGAGTATTCCCCTCCTGTGCTCATTTACAACTGAATCTAAAAACAGAATTTTGAAGTTGCCTGTCAAAAAGCTCTATCCTGCAATTTTAATCAAAACCGTCTCCTGTTTTGGGGAATATGACGTTGTCATTTGAAATGAAGAGTGGTACTGCTTTTGGTTTTAAAAGGTATTTCCAAGGAGCATGAAATCTTCATAAAATCATGAATTTTGAATTTCATCTTTTCTTCCTTGAGCATTTTAACTGGCATTAACAACTACTTTTGTATGGAGAAAATAATGCTACACCAGAGGAATGTCACATAAATACATAAAAAATTGTAGAGCTGGGTGAGGCAGTACAAAGTTTTATTTGTAATGAGTTAAGGTGCCTGTATTTCTGTTATACCCTATGCTATTTTTTAAGATCTTCTCTTTGGAAGAAAAAAACGAGTCCGTTCTTTAATTAAAAATTAAGATGGTGAAATGTTTTAAGAGTATCCTCCCTTCAATTTTTAGTCACTAGCCCTCAGGTAAAAGTTGCCAGAGACATTTAGTTCCTTTGCTGTCCTTGAGGGGCACTTGGCTGGCGCCATCCCACAGGAGGCTGCCATACCCATCACCTCCACCCCAGAAGGTGACTGGGGAAAGAGCCACAAAAAGCAGTTCCATTTCTCAGGCAATTACTGGTTGCAAGCATGTGAACAGTGATGTGAAACAGCACTTGCAAGATGATAATTGTCAGTGTCCCCCAGTGCCATCCTGGCAGAGTGCTGCCACATTCAGTATTTTTCATTTTGCTTTGCTTAGAGAAATGTTGCAGGCAAGAAGGTGCTGCTGATTCATTTGCTGTGTCAAATCTCTCAGTGTTTATCTACCAAGGGTAGATTTCATTTCATATAATTGTAAGAAATATAGAAGGAGTTTTGCAGAACTTTAGAAAGTCTTGGGAAAACCTTGTTTGCTCACATCGTTGTACAGGATCTGTGAAGCAAGCTTATCAGGGGAAAGGTCCCTGCTGCAGAGTGTGGTACCAGGTATGCCGTGGATAGCTGCTGTGTAGAAACAGTCTATCCACTAGATTAATGCAAACCAGACTGAATGTGCTACTGAAGAATTACTAGTTGGTAAGAAAAACATGCCTTCTCAAGTTTAATTACCCACTCTGGCAGAGTCTTTAATCTCAAACATGTAGTCCATGCAGTTTCTTTTCCTTGCTCCTGTTTCTGTGGGAGTCACTTTGGATAAGCATAGGCAGTTGCTCTCAGACAGCTCGAACTGTTCCATAAGCAACATCTATTCAGAAGCTGTAGCTGAAAGGCAGCTGTATCTCTGCTTTAGGGTAAATAGTGTGGCAAGATGGCTTTAAGCTCTGCTTTGAGTGACGTGAATGTCAGATGTAAAAATGAACTTGTGATGACACACGTTAAACCCTGTGTAAGAATGTGGCCAGTGCATCATCCTGTGGTGGTGAGCAGCTCAGTGGTGAGCTTGTCCTATTCTGCTGGTCTTTTCCCCCAGCTGGTTGTCAGCTGCAGCACTTCAGTCTCTCAGTGTCTCAAACAGGTACTTGTCTGGGCTCTGCTGTCCATACCCCCACATCACATGCAGTGACAAGGAGGTGTGTCTCAGTTCAAGAACCGGTTGCTCATGCTTTGTACCACAGTTAAGGAGCATATTTGGTTGAAGTTGAGCAATATGAATCCCCGTGCCTGGGAGTGGAGAGGAAAGAATTTTAACTGCTCACAGTAGTAACCAGATAAAGGGCAGACTCTGCACCTTGCAACATTGATCAGTGTAACAGTAGGGTAAGGAAAGCCTGTCTGGAACTTGTTATGGCAGGAAGATGAGAAGGAAGGGGGAAGTCATTATCTCTTTTCTCATAGTCCAAGTGCAGACTTAGGAGCTGTTTGTCGATAACCAAAGAGAGAAGCTGAAGGATGCTACAGGTTTCCTTTTGGATCATTCTGAATCGTGAATGCCCAATGGGTGAAGTATCCTACAGAGGTGGCTATTTACTCTTTAGACTCATTACTGCTTGATCTAAAATACAGAAGCAGCCCCTCCAGGAGGAACCTCTGTCAGTAAATGCTCAAAGGGCTTCAAGGTCATCTCACAACCTCCTTTGCATTCTTCTGCACTTAGCGACAGAAAGGAAAGGATGAGTCTTGGCTCACACTTATCACAGATAACACAGAGACATATGTTCCTGAATCTCTGAGGCCAAAGGAGCTGGGATTCCCTTCCACATGGATGAAACAATTTCAGTGCTACCCAGGACATTGTGCAGGAGGCAGTGACATTCACACTGGCATCAGTGAGGGCTCAGCATTACCTTGCTCCTTAGCAGGACACACTGTAGGTGCCCACCTCCCAAAGAGTACTCTGGGATGTTAATCTGTAAAAGGCTATAAAAAGTTTCATCTGAAACTGTACATGAAGAATATAATCTCTCAAGGGGCTGTGTGCTCATGACCCCAGTGCTCATTCCATCCACTGACTATTTCTATATGTTCTTTTCCTTCTCCTCCTGGGAAATGTGTATACAAATTTTTCAGGGAGTCAAGTCAGCCAATGCAGAGGTCCTCCCCATGAGCCAGGCTCTTTTAGCTTTGATTACAGGATCTGCGTTCCTAATGGGAACTGTTACTTAAACAGTATCTGCTTGGATAGACAGGAAATTTAATTCAAAATAGACTCAAAGTAGATTAGCTAAACCATGTTAAAACCTTATGTTCATGTGCTCATTCAGGATTCATGTTATTCCCATTTAGCCTTATTTGCTCATATACTGAAATAAAGTAAATCAAATTAAGCTTAATACTGAACAAGGATGCCTGGAGTTATGCAGCTCTAATACCTAAATTCCCATATGTAGCTGATGCATGCAAACTAGTCTGAATTTTTTTGTCACAGAAACAATGCCAAATAATTTCCTGTATATCCTAGAATTTATACAAAATATGAACAACTTTTCTCACTCCAAGCATCTTTTTTAAACTGGGATTAGAGGTTAACACTGCTCTAGCACAGGTCAGATTTCTAATAGGAGCTACAGCTGCCTATCCACAGGAATCCCAAAACCAGAAAAGGCAGGGTGAGAAAAGGCTTTTTGAGCCTCCATGGTTCTCAGTGTTGCTGCAATACACCACCTCATGTGCAAGGCATGACATGCCTTCTTCCCTTCACACCATTCCATGCCATCCTTCTGCTAACAGCCCTCTGCTGAGACGTAGTCCCAGACCAGTCACTGTCCCCGCTGCCTGAGGAGGAACAAGCATAACTAGGGAAACCAGGCAAAAACAGATTGATAAAATTAAATTGTTGAGCGGGGCCTGTGATCTGTAGCAATTGGTAATGTTACCTACATGTTTATGTGTAGGGATGTCTCAAAGTTTTTCTTATTATTGGTGCATCAGGCATGTTCTCTCTGAAACAACTCTTTTCTTGAATAAACTTACTATACATGTATCCTTTCTACATTGAATCTTTACTCCAGTTCACCTGGCTGCATTCTTAGAACTTGTCTTAAAAATTCATGAAAACTTTTGTTAAGATTTTACCTGTCAAATACTTTTTTTTTCTCTTGTGAATAGCTGTCACTGAAATATTGTTTCAGTCATTAATTTGAACTCTTTCTGGCTCATTTTTTATTCCTGCTCAAATGTTTGTAATTTCATGGTCTGACAATGAGCAGAGCCTAATCTCTAGTAGTAGGGAGATAGTGTAACTAGGCTTTTCCTATCTCAGAGTCCTGATGAAAAACACTAAGCAGTCTGAAGCAGAGGTGTGTCCCAAAGCATAGTGAAGCCACATATGAGCTGCTGCCATGAGCTGCAAAACTAGAATGCTTGAGGCTACATCCAAGGAGGCATCTAATTCTCAAATTATATATTTAAAATATCTTCATCAGCCACCGCTCAACCTTGAAAGTTCCTAATTCCATAACTGCTTACACTTTCATGTTTATGTTTTTGGAACTGATGCAATGCAGGTGCACTTTGTACCTCCCTCAAGGCACCTGGCACCTCCCTCAAGGTTTCTCAGATCTTTGAAAGTTCAAATATCTCATTGCTTAAGGTGCATGTTGTCTTGGTTTAGGGCAAATTTGGGAGAAAACTTCTGAATGGGGTCTCTCCAGAAAGCTCATTTAAGTGGCCCCTCCCTCAACTAGTTCAGGAAAAGACTTTTTTGGGGAAAAGTGGAAAAAATTGTTTATTTAACAACCAAAGTACCTACAAGCATAAAAAATGAATAATATTAAACAATGAAACCTCTCACTGTTTGGAGAGATAGCAAATCCAGAAGGTCCTTGTCATGGGGTAGCTCAGCTTGCCCAGTCTCCTGTCAGTCCCTCCAGTGCTGGAAAGTGCCAAAGCCCAGGCCCTGTGGGGACACAGGCGTGAGCTCCCAGGGCTTTTCTGGGTTTTCAGTCCTGGTTTGAACAGATTCAAGAAAAAAGAAAAAAAAAAACAGTCTGGGGAGCTTCTCTGCCTCAGCTAGCTAAAAACTAACTAAAAGCAAAGGAGAGCTCTGTCCCTCTGTCTGTCCATGCTGCAGACAGAGCAGTGCAGAGCAGCATATGGGGCAGTGAGTGCTGTGTCAGAACACAAACTGCAGCTTCTTCTTCCCCCACTTCACTCTCAGAACCAGTCTTGAAGGTGCAGAACTTAACATCCAGCATAAACAGAACAGACAGCTGGGGATACCAGCATCATAAAGTCACATGTAACATTCATCAGCACAGATCTGCTGGACCTTACTCTACCTAAGTTTCTTAGAGTTGTGATGGTATTGCTAGAGGTCACTTGAAGGAGAGCAAGGTCTAGATTATGCATCTGCCCCCTAAGTGTAGTGTCAGAGAAACCAAAACCTTAAACTGCATTCAATTTCTTCTAATTGATCCTGCAGCTTTTCTGTGGTAGGAGAGTTCATGGTTCCAGAGGGCTGAGGCCCAGCACTTACATGCCAAGGGTGAGACCCAGCACTTACCAGCTAAGCTGAGAGCCTCTCTTCAGGAATTCAGAGTGCAAGGTGCATTTGAATTTATAGTCATCTGGAAATGCTGGCTATTTGTTTTGCTTTACATAGTCTTTCACAGAATCACAGATTTATTAGGGTTGGAAGGGATCTCAGGAGATCAGCAGTCCAACCCCCTGCTAAGGCAGTGTCACCAAGAGAGGTCCAGGTGGGTTTTGAACATCCATCAAGGAGACATGACTGCCCTGGGCAGCCTTCTCTGGTGCACCCTCAATGTAAATAAGCTTTCTTCATGTTGAGGAGGAACTTCTTGTGTTTCACTTCATGGCCATTGCTCCTTGTCCTGTCACTGTGCACCACCAAAAACAGTCTGCCAACATCCTCTTGGCACTTGCCTTTTGCATGTTTATGTGCATTTATAGCCTTAGATTTATGTGCATCTCAGTCTTCTCTTTTCCAAATAGTCCCAGCTCCCTCAGTCTCATAAGGAGATGCTCCAGACCCCTCATCATCTTTGTGGCCCTTTGCTGGACCCTCTCCAGGAGCTCCTTGTCTGTCAGTATTAAGACCAGAACTAGACACTCCAGATGTGACCTCACCAAGGCCAAGTAGAGGGGCAGGATCACCTCCCTTGACCTGCTGGCCACAAATATCCAAATGTGGGATCCCAGGATCCCATAGGGCCTCCTGACCACAAGGACACACAGCCACAAGGACACACAGCCACAAGGACACACAACCGGATCATTGTCAACTTGTCACCCACCAGGACCTCCAGGTCCTTCTCTGCAGAGCTGCTCTTTAGTGGGGCAGCCCCAGCCTGTGCTGGTGCTTGGGGTTATTCCTCCCCAGATGCAGGACTCTGCACTTGCCCTTCTTGAACTTCATTAGGGTTCTCTCTGTACAACTCTCCAGCCTACCCAGGTCCCACTGAATGGTCCTGTATGACAAAATAGCCAATATTTCACTTATGAATTGTGGTGATCCTCGTGGTGCTAGCTCAGGCAGTAAGCACTTCTGAAACCAGTGACAAGGTTTTGAGTGTCACAGTTACAAGGAAACGAGGCTGAGTTAGGGTGACCACAAATGGAAACACAGTCTTTCTCACCTTCTTCAAGAAATGTATTTTTAACATAATAAAAGGTTAATTATCAGCATATTTTGAAGTGGACTCTATGCCTGTGTCAGTGCTTGCTGATATGGGTATCACTGGGTATCTACTTTCAGGTTGGAAGAAAATAAATTATAACAAACACACTTGCTAAGTTCTTGCACATTTACTTATCAACATATATAAGGAAACTGGCATTCTTCAATAAAATGAAAATATTAAAATCCTGTTGACAGCAGTATCTTCCGGCTAAGATTTGTTGGATATTTATTGCCCAAGATGGTGGTAGGCAGCAGATGCCTACTTTTTCATTACTGGCAACCCCTAAAAAACAAAAAAAAAAAAACAAAAAACCCCAAAAAAAGCAAAACAAAAAAAAAAGCAAAACAAAACAAAACAAAAAATGGAAGCCAAACAGACAAAATCCGCAGAACACACAGAGGAGTAAACAGATATTTAAATGAGTCTATAACACACTGATGCATCTTTTCACTCAGGTTATAATTTCATCTGTTAACTAGAATTACAAACATGTCAGTATATCTGTACCCTCTGTTCTGTGCTGAGTATTTAGGCCGTTTTGTCATTCTCTTCTGCTTATTGTTTTCTCACAGATTCACAGACTTTGAAGTAGTGTATTTTCTCTCTTATCTACCAGCTGGAAGAGTGCCCAAAGCATATCAGCTCATCAGCCAGCCATTTGTACCTGCTGCTCACTGTCTGCTACTGCTAAATATATGCTAATGATGCTATCTGAGCCTTGGGATGAATTTGTAAATTGTGCTCATGGCAGGGAAATGAATGCTACTTACAAAGGTGAAAGAGAAAGCAGCTGCTTTTAGATGAGATGAATCACCACATTATATATTACTCTAGGGTAATAAATTATATTTTCAGTCTTAAATTCATTTTTTGGAAATGTGATTATAAGGCAACTGGAGCATCTGAGAAACCTTTTAAAGTCTCCTAAGGTGGAATAAAGATACAATAATAGATTTATTTTTTTTTATGAACTGATGTTTAAATACATATGACTGTTACAATGTGAGTTTTGTTAGGGGTCTTTTCACATACTGTGCTGTAATTTAAAAACTGCAGCCTTTGAATACTTTATAAGGCTTTTTTCCTTTCTTTATGTTGCTTTTCAACAACAGCGTGCAATGTTCAGCATGTCTGAATTACTTATGTATAAGATATATCAAAAGCAACGAAACAGTATGGGAGCAAATCAAGATAATTTGAAATTCCAATGTGCTCTAAAATAATGCAGCCTCTGTTAAATATGTGTGGTATGAAAGAAAAATTTAAGCTAACTGTAAGGACAGCTGGAGTTGGAATTGTTTAAACATTTTTGAAAGATTATTAAGACATGTAAACATCTGTCTGAAAACTTGGGTTCTGCATTTGACAAAGATGCAGAGGAATAGAGGTGGGGATAATTTTGGAAAGCACTGCAGTTCCTCTTTCTTTAGTGTTTTTGTAGTGCCAGGACAGGCCATGCCAATGCCCTTCCAAAGTGCTTTTTCATGCCCTATCCTATCCCCTCAAACTAAAACAGCAACAGAAGAGGTGACGAGAATCAGCCAGATTTAGTTCTTAAACCCTGTTCGCATGAAGTGTCCTAAACTTGCTGGATCAGGCAAACTGATCAGACAATCTGGGAAAAAATGAAGTCTTAATAATTTCTGAATAAGTGACAGAATTTTCTTTCATATGTTAAACCACTAGAAATAGAAACTTCTGTATTTGTCCTTGCTAAGGATGAAACATCATGAAAGAACTTCTGAAAATATTTAAATTAAATTTAAAATATTTAAATTAATAAAATACTTATCAAAAAGTAATGGCCAAAAATATGCACAGGAAATGTGACTGAGAAATACAAAAAACATCTATAGAAGTAAATTTAGGACATCAGGTATTTCAGCCCTACCAACATCCCAGACCATGACAGCACCACAGTGGCAGGAATCTTCTTAACCCACAGTTATTCTGGCAATAGGGCCTCTACTTAACCTCTTATAGGCAGCACTGAAATTTACCACATGGGTTTCCACAGAATCACAGAATATCTTGAGTTGGAAGGAATCCACAAGGATCATCATGTCCAGCTGCTGGCCCTGCACAGCACATCCCCAGGAGTTACAGCATGTGCACAAGGGCACTGTCCAAGTGCTTATTGAGCTCTGTCACACTGCCCTGGGGAGCTGTTCCAGTGTGCAACCACCCTCTGGGTGAAGAATCCTTTTCTAACAGCCAGCCCAACCCTCCCCTGACACAACTTCAGGCCATTGCCTCAGGTCCTGTCACTGGTCACACAGAGATGCGATCAGTGCCTGCCCCTCCTCTTACCCTCACAAGGAAGCTGTAACTGCAGTGAGGTCTCCCCTCAGTCTCCTCTTCTCCAGAGGTGGAGACCAGGTGACCCCAGCTATTCCTAAAACCTAGCAGCTTTAAAAGAAAACCTAAGCTTTCCCAGTTCCTAGACATACATCATGGCTGGAAGATGACTGTGAAATGTCTTGAATTCTTTGTGAATGTGTCGCTGTTGCAGAGGGACTATGGAAACCTAAATATCTCCAGAGACAGCACCTCTCTGCATGTGACCCTGTAGCCCTGCAATGCAGTACTGCCTTCCAGCAAGAAGCCATGCAGTGGCTTTCCAAGGCCTCAGCACTGAGAATCCTCTGGTTTGCTCTGTCTGAATACCTCTTGACTTGCCTGCAGCTCTGTTTTGCTTTGTTTAGCCTCCAGTTATCCATGTGTCTATGGCTAATTCCCTCTACTTGTGTTTATCCTTGCATGATACAACCGTGGTTTTATATAGCTGGCTGTAGCAAGTTGTGGTGCTGTGTTAAATTTTTAAGACTCTGACACACCATATAGGGCAAAGAAATAGAGGTGTGGTACGACAGCAGAGGATTTGAAAAGTGGAGATACAGAGTGCATCACAGAGGCTTAGGGGGACAGAGCAGTAAAAGATGTGCCACAGGCTTGGCCCTGGAGACTCATCAATTGTCCATTTCAGAAATACAGATCAAAATCTGTTCTAACCTAATTTTACAGCTAACAAATGGAATAAGGAAATAGTATCTAACATAGATATGTAGTAAATACATTTGTAAAATGAAGCCATAGACCAGGAAAGCAAAAGAAAGGTATGAAACTGCTTTGGAAAACATTTTTAAAAAACCCTTATGCCAAGTGCATATCAGGTAAGGAAGAAGAATCCAATGCCATGACCATCACATTCCGCATAGTGAGTGACTCCAGGGGCTATGTTTGATGCTATTATCCTCTCCAGTTGGTCCTGAGTTTCTAAGGTCCAGAGGAAAGTGGAAGGGTGAGCATATGTCCAAGGAAAGGGGTAGAAAATATTCAACATATGCGTGACAATTTTATTATTGCTATGATTGAGGCTTTTACTGTACAGAAGTGCTCTAACTGCATTCCTGGTCTTCCTTTCCCTGCAATAACAACATCTACATTCTTGAATTGTAGATTGAATAATGATTCTTGAAGTAGACTATTAAGATTTTTGTTGCAGTTACAATAAATTCTTGGCTTTATTTATATATGTGTCATGCTTTCTCTTAGTCCACAAAGAAGATTTTGGTCATGATGGTGTATTATTTCCCACACAGAAGGTAAAGAAATGTTTATCGGTAACTTGGGGATGCCCAAGACAAGGTAGGCCAGGGCTCTGAGCTCATTGCCCAGTACTCCCACTGGCTGCATGGTTACACTGGAGCTAGTACCCTTTAAAAGAGATTTTTCAGGTAATATTTTCAACTTGTAAATTCTTTTGCAGACACTGTTTCCTGAAGAAACAAGATGTTTCCAGTCAAGAGCCTCTCTGGAAAACCATGGTTGTTGCTCTGTTTGGATGAGACTCTCCCTCTTGCTGAGTCCTGCCTGTCCCCTTTCTGGCCCAGGTCTGTGTTTCTGGTCTGTCTGGGTCATCCCTAAAGCTGACCATCAACCCTGGCTCACCCTGAAGTAAAAGTGACAAATTTATCTTCAATCATTTTGGGAGGAAGGTAGACATGATAATAGCCACGTCATTCCTTGTCTGTGGGTATGGGAGGGAAGAGATTTAACAGCACCAGGAGACACCCGTCTCAGAGGACAATATGTTTTGTCTTTTCCCTGGTTCTATCTAAGTGCTGTTACCCACAACAGTATCTCAAGGTAAAAATATGGCTTTTACACACAGAGGAACAAACAGATATTTAAATGAGTCTATAACACACTGATGCATCTCTTCACTCAGGTTATAATTTCATGGTGTCATGTTAGGGTCACCAAAAGGAAATTTTGACTATGTCTAAAAGTCTTGCACCTCCATTTCTGGAAATGATGTGTTTATATATTGAAGTGAGATTAACTGTGGAAAACACTACTGTGTAGCCATAAGCATCAGTAGACCAGGGAACAGCTTGAAATGTCAAGGAACAGTGGAAAAAATCCTTACCCTTTTGGCAGAAGGAGATGGATGTGGCAAGAGAGGTTTTAATTACAGATACCATCTGATGGTAGTTTTACCAGGGAATAACTGTATATTTATATTTTTAAAGGCAGGTTTCCAGCCTAATAATACTACTGTTGCTGTCTGCTGAGAACTGCTGTGCCTGTGAGAGTTCTACACAGTGAGAAACTTGCTGTAAAGGAGGAACTGAGATGCCATGCAGAAGTGAGGGCTTTACTCAAATGGGTAGGCTCGAATTGCTGTAGGTATGTGGAAACAAGAACACACAGATGTTAGCAGGCTCAGAACAAAGTTGCAATGGAATAAGCCTTTATTTTATATTGTTTTTTCTGTTGTCTGAAATATCAGGACCATGATTTCAAGTTATGAATGCCTGTGTAGTTACACACACATCCATACAATCACATTAATTCTCTGTACTTTGAAAATAGCAACTCATTCAAAATGAAATCTTGTGCATAATAATTATCACCACAATATGCTCACAATGAAATGTCCTGCACCATATCTACTGCACAAATTTTCTATTTGTTTTCCTTCAAATACACACAGCTTAAATCTTGTACTGATTTACAGTTTCTTAGATTCAGAAGTTAATCCACAAACCTATATGTTGCCATATCTTGTATGCACAGTCTTTTGAGAAAGTACCAGAATTAACAGCAGTATCTTCAGAGTCTGCTCTGAGTGTAGTGGGTTTTGATGTATTTCTCAAAAAAATCCACTTTTCGATGCAAAGAGCTAGAATACACACCACCTGGCCTGAAACTTGTAATCTGCATCTATCTTGACATTAGGAAGGTTTTCTCTCTGAATTTCAGGTGCCACACCCAGACACCTCTTGAACACTTCCAGAGATGGTGATCCTGCCTGGATTGGAGGGCAGTTCAACTTGTTCAGGGACACACAACAGCAGCATAAGAGACACACAACAACAGCATAAGATACACCCCCCTTCTGGGTCTCCACAGTCAAGCATGATACCTGCTGCCAGCAGCTGCTGGAGCTTCTGAAGGACTCATGCTCACAGTTTACAGAATACATTCTTTATTAACATAATAGAAAATTGTGATAGGTTAAAATTCAAAGATTGATGGTGATAGTATCTGGCTGCAAAAATATACTCAAAGCAATATGCAGGCAAGTTCTAATCACCAATAAAAGTTAAGTCCAGGTAATAGTTCAACATGCATGAAGTACAGTTCTTACCCAGTAGGCATCCCTATGGGGAAGAAGACAGGTTCATCCTGTTGACTGATCCCAGAAGTTATGATGGGGTTTTCTTTTATTTCTCCCCATTTTTAAATTACTTTTATACTGGTTTTGCATTTAAGGAGATCTTGAGTGACTCGTCATGCATCATGTTCACTGCAAAGAGTTTGCACATGGGAAGAGGGTAATACCATTCAGGGAGTAGCATCTGCATTTCACCCTATAATTTCTGTACTATTATAACTTCTGCTAGAATATGAATATTACTTCCATGCTTTCTCTAGTTTTAGCCCCTGTCATTTTCCCTCACCTTTGTTTGAAGACATTTACTGTCATCCTTTCACTTGAGACATGGCAGAAGACACTGACCCCCACCTGACCACAGCCTCCTTTCAGGCAGTTGTAGAGGGTGATAAGGTCTCCCCTGAGCCTCCTTTTCTCCAGACTAAAGAACCCAAACTACCTCTGCAGCTCCTTATAAGACTTTTTCTAGACTCTTCCCCAGCTCTGTTGCCCTTCTCTGGTCTCTTTCCCTCACTCCAGCATCTCAATGTGCTTCCTAAACGGAGGGGCCCAAAACAGGATTTGAGTTATGACCTCACCAGTGCCCAGGACAATCCCTGCCCTGCTCCTGCTGGCCACACCATTGCTGAGCCAGGCCAGGATGCCATTGGCCTTCTTGGCCACCTGGGCACAGCCTGGCTCATGTTCAGCTGCTGCCACCAGCACCCCCAGGTTCTTTCCAGCCACTCTGCCCCAGCCTGTGGAGCTGCCTGGGGTTGTTGTGACCCAAGGGCAGGAGCCAGCACTGGGCCTTGTTGAACCTCACACCATTGGCCTCAGCCCATTGATCCAGCCTGTCCTGATCCCTCTGCAGAGCCTTCATCCTTCCTGCAGATCAACACTCCCACCCTAGGTAGTGTCATCTGCAAACTGACTGAGGGGCCAATCAATCCCCCTGTCCAGACCGTTGATGGCAGTAATAAACAGGACTGGTCCCAGTACTGAAGCCCTGGGGAACACCTCTGGTGACTGGCTTCCATCTGGATTTATTTCCATTTACCACCATAAAATCTTTTCTGTTATGGCTGCTGTGAATGTTTTTTTTTATTCCTTACTCAAACAACAATCCTTCAAATTTACTTTATTTAGAACCTACTAGTGATTTCTGTATCTGGACAGGTAATTAATCACTGAATTTAAATTTGTGTTTTAATCAAGAAACACAAAAATGAGATAAAAATGTCTTCTCTCCTCTGCAAATCTAATTCAAGACAGCTGGGACAAATGCCTTCCATGTACTTACACTAGATTTGAAAGACCTATCCCATATCCTAAATTTTGAGGCCCTTGTGCAGTTACTGTCATGATGGTCTAAAATGATAAAGTCAGCATTCATAAATACAGCAACTAACACTTGGAAGAAAGGAAACTGAGCAAGAACTCATAAGGTTTGGAACATGAAAAATCACTGCTTCTTCAGGACATAATGGGTGCAGTTGCATACCCAGAAGTGCACATGTTTTTCTACAGTTGCATTACTTTGATAAAATTTTTCACCTCTTCCTTCCTTGTATCTCAAAGTGGTTTTACACCTTTCTAATTTTTTGAAAGATAATTACCTAAATGATTATCTATCA
Organism: Poecile atricapillus; assembly: GCF_030490865.1. NCBI lineage: Eukaryota > Metazoa > Chordata > Aves > Passeriformes > Paridae > Poecile > Poecile atricapillus. The sequence goes on along the minus strand of NC_081289.1, from coordinate 129,015,673 downwards.
GTAAAAAAAAAACAAAAACAAAAAAAAAAGTGTTTCTATTAGGTGTAGAAGTATTTGAATCTCAGCTAAAACAGAATAGAATTTGAACAGCATTTGTTCTGAAGCACAAGACAGGGAGCTGCCACCACATGATAATACCAAGTATATCACAGAATCAAAGAACAACCTGCGTTGGAAAGTCCCCACATGGCTCACTGAAGTCAAAAACACCTGGCCCTTAACAAGACAACTCCAAGAATCACACTATGTGCCTGACAGCATTGTCCAAGTCTTATGTGGGATAGAGTGCTGAATTGAAAAGCTGATATGCCATTCCATAAAGATACAGATGAGATGTATGGAAGTACAAAGAATGTTATGTTTAGAGCAGAATGTGCCTTACCATTCCACTTCATTGTATTGCTGAGCTAGCCTGTCATTAAATTCATTAATTGTAATAGCTGGGTGTCTCAGTGGCTATCAAGGAGATGAGGGTTCAATAGTGACCTGTTGCATATATGCACAAGCAGGGTCTCTAAAAACAGCAGCTTTCCAGGGCCAAATACACATGTTAAGTAGGTTTTCTTGGGGTGAAGGCAATCCCAAATACTGAGATGCTTCTTCAACAATGCAGAAATCTCAGGCTCTGCTCAAGGAGCCTGATTTTCCTCTCCTGTGAGTCATTGTAAGAAGGGGGAAAATTTGCTTCTGGGAAGGGAATTAGGTCAGGTTTATATGAGCTGAGTCCAGTTCCAGCAGAGTAGCAGAGTAGCTGTGAATGAGCACTACAACTGAAAGACAATTTGCAGCTGTTATTGATTATCCCATGTGCTTTGCCTTGCACAGACCTGGTTACTCACATTATTGTTAAAACTGCAATAGGCTTCTTAATACATAAAGTGGAGGCTGGGGTTTAGAGCAAGAGAGGGAGGTTACATTGCAGGCTGAACCCCAGTGCTCTTTACCTCCTTACCAGTTATGTAAACTGCCAGAAACATTTAATTGCTGATTTACTAGGTGAAATGTAAATCAGTTTTTGATAACACTTCTTCCACCAAAAATATATACTTGCAATATTTTTCCTGTCAATATAAGAGCTTCTTGGAAATATCTTTGGTTGCTGTACAAATAGAACAAATGCACCAAGACAACCAGATATAGCAGAGTAAGGCAGAGCCTAAGTATGTGATGCTTTCACTGTAAACTTTGTTGCCAGCTAAAATGTGTACTTTTTTGTGACTAAATAAAAAAGGAAAATGTGAAGTCTTTGCTACTATTGCAATCAATGTACTGGAAACATTTTAATGGAACTTGAATCTTGCAGGGACTAGCAAATATCCTATACAAGCTGACCAGTTTCCTGTATTAACAGACTGGCTGCTGCCCAAAACTGAGGCTCCTCTGCAAAAATAGACACTGTTAGAAAGAGATTATTCAGCAAATTCGTCTTTTTTAATAATTAAATTTTAACAATTAAATAAACAGTGTAGTCAAGAAACACCTTCCCAAATCTTTGCAGTGTTCATGTTACAATAACAGACAAGAGTGTATGAGGGAAAATTACATTCACAAACACCAACAATAACTAAAGTGGGTTCCTGAATGTACAGTTATTTCATCAGGAATTTATTTTGTGTGTTGGCTACTAAGGGGGCTCTAACTTTTTCCCTAATAAAGGGAAAATCTTGAAGAGTTGTATTTTTTATGAAACATGGTTTTGACTTTGTAACCTAGACTGAGAATTTATGCATGATTTGGAAAGGGACTACACAGGGGTGGAGGAGGAAAGCAAGGAAAGAAAAAGGACAAAAAGACATTCAGAGGCAGACATTATTCAAAACCACAGTCAAGGACATGGCGATAATAGGTTAGATATTAATAGGCTGCTGGATAATGTCATTGCTCCAAAATGCCTGTTAAGAAATCACATTTTATTCTTGCCAGAAGTTACTTACTTCCCACAAATAATGTTTTCCTGAAAGTTTTCCCTTACTTTATAATCACTGAAATAAGAAGAAATGAAAATAAAGAAGTAGGAACCTTCCCTTGTTGAGGTAGCTGGAAATATCTCCAAAACCAAAAAGCTAAATGCTCAGGAACTGAGAATCTGAACCTGAATTTTTCAGATTAAAGCTCCCTAGCCAAAACTCCAATCTGAATGTTTCTTGAATTTTCGCACTCTAATTCTCTAATAATGTGTTAAAGAATCACTTCAATATAGATGTGCAGAAAGATCATAGTGCTCAATTGTGAGTTTAAAAATGTGCTAGAGGGAATAATTTTCTACAAAGATAAATTTCTGTACGTCTTACATTAGACAATTGCTTGTTTTCTCCCTCATTAGCAAAGCCCTATTTTGCTGTATAGATCAAATTATTGCCTGTCCAACACATAGTGGTGTTGTTTTAAGTAAATTCTCCTCTTAAATCTGAAAGATAAAAAGTGAGCTAATTGCAAACACATTCATGATCAATTTTAAAACCCAGTATTTGTTCTAAAAGTCATGTTGCCAAGGCTAAAGTTATTACTAGAAAACTAGATACTTTGGCATGCATTTGTAAGAGACATTATTAAATCAAAACAGCTCTGGCCAAACTTGGACACTGGATTAAATGACTTCTTGATGTACTCATGTTGGCATAAGAAGGAATTCTTTTGGCTGGTTCCAGCGTTAGCTGGGGGAAATTAAAACTGTATTCAAAAAGGCAAAAATATCTGTCCTTGCAGTCAGTGATGCTCTCTTAACTCTTCTTTCCCAGATGAAGCTGACAAATGTCAGAGGGAGCACATTGGGTTACAGTGATCTTTCCACATAGGGAATGAGCTGATAACTATTACGAGCTGAATGTGCTGTTGTAGGGTAAGGTGTGTTACCATGCAGATGGAAAGCAGCTGTGGGGTGCCAGGGCATGCAGCAGTGAAGAAAGCAGCCAAGCTGGGCCTTGGACAGAAAATAAGTAGGTCAGTGACAATCTGGTTCCAAAGCAGGCGAGTTGGAGTCAAGCAGATCTACAGGTCAGAATGGAGTCTGCCCAGTTTACGGGAACTGCTGGTCACAGTGGTGCCAGACAGGCAATTTTTTCCTGCTGTTTCAACATTCTCCTCCCCATGAGGAGCAACAGCTGGAATGGGACACAGGATGGGACAGCCAGTTTGGGGGTAGCATGGTCCTGCAAAGGTGGCTGGCAGTGCCTCTTGCTCACACAACTCAGCTGCCAGGAGTGCATCCCAATCATTCAGAGTTGGTCTAATCTGTTTAAACAGAGGCAGGAAGAGGCTGCATGGCCTGCACAAACAAGTGCTAGCACAGTTGCTTGTCTCTTTAGCATAAAAGCATAAATAGAAGAACAAATAATTTCTTTCTCCAGTTTCTTAGTTTTAGCAATCAACAAGGGAAATGGACCTGCAGTATAAGACAATCTACAGTTTTCTATCTCCAAAACACACTCCAACAAGCCACAAAGACCTGATATAGAGGGATGGATTTGTATCCCAGGTTATGTCCCAAAGAAATAAAAGCTAAATACAATTTTTTCTACATCTGTATATTATTCCCAATGCCTTGCACAATAGCGCTAGAAAACTACAACCTGCTAAGTGCCAATCTTGGCCAATCAGTAAGTTTACTCCAAATGACATCAAAATAAATGAGGTACAGACAGGACTTAACCAAGTTTATCCCACCTGAATGCCAAGAACAACATACCTTTTCCTAAATGGGGCATATGTAGAATTCCTTTAAAAGACTAGAGGACCCCAGTCATTCAGAAACATTTGATTCCTTGAATATATCAATGTAGAACAGAGAATACACTGGAAGTCAATACTTTCACAAATGTATATTGGAAGGACAGAAGCATAAGTCCAGGTACATGGTTTGCTACATGCACTTGGCAGATATGCATTAGTGATTTGGCTCAGTGATCTTAAAGATGTTTCCCAAAGTCAATTATTGTATTCTGCTCTAATTATTTTAATCACAGCTGTCTCAAAACGGCTCTAATGTGCTGAGAACATCTGTGGCCAGAGACATGGAAAACATCAATATAGTCTTGACACTAACACTTCTGCCAGAGATGAGTGATGGAAGAAGTGAGAAAGCCCAGTAAACTGGAGGGAGTTCATTGCCAGGCTTGGAATAAACCGGAGCTTTTCATCTTTATGAGTAACTGGCTGTTGGCAACCATTTTAAAGCTGATGGGTCAAGAGTGCCCTAGGATCAAATCTCACATGCAAGTGTGATCTTATTAGAAGAGTTCAGCAAGCCCAGTGTGTATCAGGTTGTTCCTATAGAGCAAAAACAAGGGTAGTATTTCCTTGGCTCTTCTTGAATGTATTCAACAATAATTAAATCCTGCCTATGGTAGACAAACCAACTCATTCGAACAAAGAGCCATCACAGTCCCTCTGAAACCACTAAAATGTTTTTGGCTGGCAAGCCTAGCTAACATAACATCTGGTATAAAAAGTAATCCATCACATAAGCAAAGATGAGGCATGTCACTGCTCTGAGTCAGAAGGGATCCATTTCCCCACAGACTGTGAAAGCCTTTTTCCAATATTTGATTGAAATCAGTTAACTGACAGTGCATCAGACGAGATAAATGGTGACCTAGCAGCAGTCTCCCATTCCGTCCCTGCTGCCAGCTCAGCAGGTGCAGTTGCAACAGGACCATTCCAAAGAGAAAGGGCATATGTGGGCCCATGTGTGCAGCTTGCAGAGCTGTGGAGCAATGTGTCAGTAGACTGCAGGACTGCTCTCTCCCCTTACATCCAGACACAGAGCAGGATGCTGCTGACTCAGGGATCCACAAGCAGCTTTGCGTGGCTTAGCTGGTGTTTGTATTCTGAATTTCTCTCCATCTGTTTTGCCCACCCAGCAAGGCAGCAATAAATAACCACAGTAAAAATGATGAGCCATTAATCCATCCTGTTCCTGTGTTCCACTAGGTGGAACAGGAGAAAGAACCTGATGGGAGAGCATGGTCACAGACATGCAATTGTCTTGGCAGGGGCACCAGTATGCATTGAGGCTATCCAATGATGGGGCAGGTCAGTAGGTAATGACACTGCTCCCACAGTATACCAAATTAGTCAAAGATCAAGCAAAGCCCTGATGTTCCATCTAATTCATATTCATTTAAAGAATGTTTCTGTGTGGTTTTGGAAAGTAATGCAATGAGCTGAATTTTGAGGAAGGGCATTGTAAAATGATTCTTTTTAAAGGACTTCATTGGTCAAGTTTTTATAATAACAACCAGAAGAGTTATTAAATACAGAACTAAATACAGATTATTCAAAAAGAAATTTGGCCAGTGATCAATAAAGACTATCAGTTAACATTAAACAAAGGCTGATTTATGTAATTGTTAGCATGGCTTGTGCAATGCTCCAAAAGAGTGAATAGAAGTCAGAATACAGCTGCCTTTTAAATCCATGCCCCAGATAGGAGACAGACACAGGGGATTTTGTGATTTGATCATGCAGAATAATAGTCAGCTTTTGGCAATTGGATGGTATGCTGTTGATTATGTGTAACTATTTGTTGAATGTTTGAGGTGTCCAGGGAGGCAGGAGCTTCCATGTAATTTAGAATATGTGTTAAATCAGTATCAGAGAAAATACTTAAGAGAAACAATAAAAGAGCATAAACAGAAAATCATTCCTGATGATGAATCTGGGCTTTCCATTTCAGAGCAGATTAAGAGTGTTTGTGCTCTATCAACTAGAGTCTACAGAGGGAGATTTTAAAAGATGTGGAACACAGATTTGTTTCCCTGGAGCCACCCTTATCATACAAAAAGTCTGCAAGCACATTTAGTGTGTAACTTCAGCAACAATACCCCATTACATAAATCCAGATGTGCAGTGCTTTTCCAAGGCAGCACTGTTCATCTTGGAGAATCCACTGCTACACACCTGAGTATTTCTGACGATTTGATTGCTCTTTGTGGCTACTCCAAGGTACAGCAGCTTCCAAAAGCAGCCAGGAAAGCTTCTGTAGCACAGACCCCAGCAGAATCTAAGCACTCAGGCATACTCCAGTGTGTAAAGGGATGCTGTGTGAGCACAGGTAGTGGGACAGGGAAGGGCTCTTGTGTGTGTTACACCACTGCCACTGCAGCATCTCCACAGCAGCAGTGGGGTGGTGCATGGCTGCCTGAAACCAAAGCTGGAAACCTGGACAGAGAAAGGTGAGGCAATGCTTGAGCACTAAATGAAAGACAGAAGGAATTGGAGTATCTCCAAGGTTTGTCTCAATTAATGTAAGGAATTAGGATATTTCATATCTTCACTTCGAATTATGTGTTAATTGCAATGATCAATGTCCATAGCAATAGGCTGCCAGGTGAGGTAATACAGATGCAAGAATGAGTGTCTTTTGAATCACACCTCATAAATACAATCTGATAAGAGAGTCAGAGAAGTCTTAATTTCAGATTACTTTTGATTGCTGGGATGGAGTTTGTTCTCCTCACAGTAGCTTGTATGGGCTGTGCTTTGGATTTGTGCTGAAAAGAGTGATAGTAATACAGAGAAGTTAATGCTGAGCAGTGCTTACACAGTATTAAGGCCTTTTCTACTCCTCACTGTGTCCCACCAGCCAGGAGGCTGGGAGAGGTCACAAGGAGTTGGGAGGGGACACAGCCAGGGCAGCTGCCCACAAATGACTTCAGGAGTATCCCATTCCATGTGGTGGCATGCTCAGTGTACCAAGCTGGAAGAAGAGGGAAGGTAAGGGGTGAGAAGTTCAGAGTAGTGGTGTTTGTTTTCCCAAGTCACCACTGTGTATGTTGGAGCCTTGCTGTCCTTGGGGTGACTGGGTGCATTCCTACCCATGGGAATCAGTGAATTTGTTGTGCAAAGTTTTGCTTTGCCCATTAAACTGTATCTTAACCCATGAGTTGATTTGCTTTTACTCTTCCTGTCCTCTCATGCATCACACTTGTAGGGGAAGTGAGCAGATGGCTGGGTGGGGCTGAGTTACCAGCTGGAGTTCAACCACAGCATCCCTCACAAGGACTGTTTCAGAAGGGGAGAAAATAGAGTAAGGCTTGATGACACTTCTTTGCCTGTCAAAATGTGATTGAGATTGTATCACAAGGCTGAGATACTACAGTGGATGAAAAGGATTTCATACAGAAGAAAGATAAGTCACACTGTGTTGAAGCCCCAGATGGAAACCCTCATTATTTTGGAAGAATAGAACTTGACACCATGTCTCCAATTGAGCAGCTGCCTATGAAGAATTGTACTCCTTCCCTGCCACATGTGTAATAATGACAAGATACCTATTCTATAATCTGGCATTGGCTTCCCATTCTGACATCCCTTCTTTCCACATTTAAGTGGAATTTCCTTTCCAACAGGAAATCAGCAGAAAACCTCTCAGCAGCTGGAAAAAATAATAAAAGGACTAGAAAATTTGAATATATGGAAGAATAAACTCTCCTTGTGCCTGTTAATATAAACTTTGCAATGGTCCTCACATCCTGTTTCTGCAACTTAAGTAGGGCATGGACAATACAACAACAGCCATAAAAAGTATGTAAATTCTAGTTAAGAAAAGCATTTAACATTTTGTAGTATGACTTTATTTTAAGCTGGATAAAAGTCAAAAAATTCTTAATTAAATTCCAAAGCATTTTCCAGGCTGTTTGGTTTCAACATAATATACTTTTTAAAAAACTGTTCCAAAGCACAATGAAAAAGTTGCATTTTTTTCCATTAAAACTAAGAAACCAGGGAAATAAATTATTTGTTCTTCTATATATGCTTTTATGTTAAAGAGACTGTGTACTCTGTTCTGTTTATAAACCATTTTGTTGGAACTGTACATTTCAGAGTGATCTTATTCCATTAAGTTTCTCCAGCAGGCTATAAGCAGATCTTCTACCTCTCTTCTCATTGCACCAGATTACCCCAAAATGTTGTTCTCTGCATTTAAATGTGGGGGGGAGGTATTAATTCTTAACATAATTTTAATATTTCAGAAGTATCTTTTCTTAGTAAATCTCAGTGTACTATATCCAAATATTCTGGATGGCTGAAATAGAAACACATAATTTGTATTTCTGCCACACAAAGAAGCTGCTGCCTTGACAGTCCCAGAGGCAGGAAGATGAGAGCTGCCATTGGATGCTCCCAGTTGGGTTCAGCACATTCAATCTCCAACCAGAAATAAAGGAGCAAATCCCCACTGCAGCTGCAAGAATCCCATGTGGTGCAGAGGCTTTTGGACCCTCTCTATGCTGCAGCAGACAGCAGTTCCATAGACAATGAGGTGTGATGCTGAGCAGTGTGCAGCTGGTAGGAATTATTTGAGGGCAGTTTAGTAAATTGGGCTAATGATTCACATGAATTCAGCCACAGTGGTTGGTGTAGCTGGAGGGCCAGAACAGTGTTTTCCCCACTGGAGTGGGAATCCCAAACCAGCAACCAGCTAAAATAGGATGGTGCTTTAAAAGGGTTCCCATCAGAGGGCTCTCAGGGGAAAACAGAGATACTTGAACAGGCAGGTATGACAGCACTGGCACCCACGATGACAATACCTGTTGCTAGTACAACATGGACAGATTTCCACTTGCCAGTGTGGTTAGTTTTGTGGGTGTTTCATCATTCACACCTTTGACATTTGGCTTGTGTTGATGGAAGAATAGAAAATAACTTCATCCCTTAAAGTATTTCAAAACAATGAAACAGCTGTCAAAAAAAACCAAAGTAGGTATATCCCATTTCTAATCAAAATGTGCCTTGCCTTTAGGTAGGGAATGCTCTAAATGACTAAAGAGCACAAGTCTGTACCACCTCCTGCTCCTGGCAGCATGGCTGGCTGTGGCAAGAGCAGCTGGTTGCTGGATGCAAAGGTTACCAGAACGTCTCCCCGCATTACAATGGCAAGCATGTAAATCTACTTAGAGATTTCAGTGATCTCATACAGGACTTCAGAAGGGCTGGGCTGTGCAAAGTCTATGACCCAGCAAAGTGTTTACTTTAGCCTGTTTGATGGATTGCACCTTCCTGTGAGGTAATCCAGTTAGAGTAAAATCCAGCTGGCTCAAATCTTTCCCTACTAATTAATTCAGTTAATTAACATAAAACAATTAAGGTGAGAAGGAGTAATGCTTGGGAAAAGAAAGCGGGGGGGGGGGGGGGGGAATGAGGTTCAACACCAGTGATAACAGAAATAGCTATATAACACTCTCCCAGTCACAGGTTTTATTCTGTTTGTACACTTGCTTTTACAAAATTGCCTGTGGTAAACAAATGTTTTTTTTGAGAACTTGGACTTTGGCAGGAAAGGGCACTATCTTGTAAATGGAACAAAATGAGTCGGTTTTTAGTGTTTGCTCCCACAGAGCAGCCAGGCTGCACTGGCTTGCAGGAATCCCAGGGGCCAGTCCCATTTTCACTCAGTGCAGTCGGGTTTGCCGACCCCTAGCAGGTCACAGAGGAGGTTGCACAACCATCCTGCTGTCGTTTGACCCTGAATGATTTCCTGTTTCCCCCATTAGGCTCCAAATCAGAGGTAAGAATCATTTCACACTATTATTTGTCCTGAAGAAAGAGCTATGCTGAGAAGAAACAAATTTTCAAAAATATAAGGTCTCAAGCTTTGGTTTGCAAGCCTAACCCTTTTCAAATCTAGGTTCATTACCTCAGACAAACAATTTCACAATTTGTCATGCTGAGCTGGAAGCTGCCTGAAATTACTGCACTGAAATCACAGAGAATAACAATGTACCTGAAATTCCAGCACTCCTCCAGGGCTTAGGTGTTTGCTCCAGGTTTCATTTGTAATGCTACAGTTGCTAAAGAAACAAGAACTCTTCTGAGGTAAAGCAGTTAATGCAGAACAAATTTTTTATGTGGAGAGATTTGCTCCTAAGCAGCATATGGGTTGACAACCAGACCTTGCCTTAGAAAAGTTTGCCCCTCCAGCAAAGAATTCAGTAGAAGATAAAAGAAATTGTTCTGGCATTCTTATTCTTGAGGTTATTGAATATTTTCCCTTTGAAAAGGAGCCATTCAAAAATTTAAATATATACCAATATGTTATAAATTGGACACAGGACTCAAAGGAATTCTAAGTAAGTTTGACAGTGACACATAATTGGAGGGCAAAGGGGCCCTGCAGAGAGATGCCAAAAATTAGAGGAATTGGCCGTTACCAACCATATAAAGTTCAACAGGGAAAAGTGCCAAATTCTGCACCTGGATGGGGCAGCCCTGGCAGCCCTGGCTGTACAGACAGACTGGGGAATGAGAGGCTGGAGAGCAGTGCCATGGAAAGGGCCCTGGGGTTCTGGGGTTCAAGTTGAACATGAGGCAGCAGTGCCCTGGCAGCCAGGAGGGCCAAGTGTGTCCTGGGAGCATCAGGGACAGCATCACCAGCTGGGCAAGGGAGGGGATTGTCCTGCTCTGCTCTGCTCTGGGGCAGCCTCACCTCGAGTGCTGGGGGCAATTCTGGGTGCCACAATGTAAAAAAGATATTTTAACATCTAGAAAGAGTCCAAAGGAGGGCAACAAAGATGGAGAAGGGCCATATGGGAAGCCATATGAGGAGCAGCTGAGGTCACCTGCTCTGTTCAGCCTGGGGGAGACCTCACTGCAGTTACACCTTCCTTGGGAGGGGAAGAGGAGGGGCAGGCACTGATCTCTTATCTATGTGAGTGGTGACAGAAGCCAGGGGAATGTCCTGAAGCTGAGCTGGGAGAGGTTTAGGTTGGATATCAGGAAAAGGTTCTTCACCCAAGGGTGGTTTGGGCACTGGAACAGGTTCCCCAGGGAAGTGGTTACAGCACCAAGCCTGACAGAGTTCAAGAAGTGTTTGGACAATGCTCTCAGGAACAGGGTGTGACTCTTGGGATGTTCTCTGTAGGGCCAGGACTCCATGATCCTTAAGAGTTCCTTCAAATTCAGCATACTCCACAGTTCTAGGACATTTTAGTGAATGAGAAATAAGGACAGCACAGTCAGTTGCTACACTGAGTTGAGAACTGGTGCAGGTCTTCAATCAAGTAACCACAGTCCTTACTCAGTCACTTCTCCTCTTGACTTCCAAAACCAGAATCCTACAGTTCCTCTCCTGTTGATACTATCATCAGAAGCAAAATATAAGCATGTGAGCCCTGATACTATTATGCAGATCTGCACCTGGACCTGCTGTCACTTCATGCACTCTCTATCATGAAACCTGGCTGAATTGGCTGGGGGAAAGAAGTGACTGTGACCAGAATATCCTTACCTGCAGCTTGTGTCATCCACAGGAACTTGGAGGCTTCCAGGAAAAGTGAGCTTTATCATCAAGTAGAAGTTACAAGAACTGACCAATATGTAAGTAAGAGAAGGTATAGTCTGGTAGTAATTGTTTTTGAGAGATGTACTTTAAAAAATTCCATCTTTATTAATCCAGTTACATTATGGATCAGAAAATGCAGCAGACCTACATGATGAGGGGTTAACATGATTTGATTAGCATGATTCTGAAACACTTTTCAGGATAATAGATACTAAGAAAGCATTTGCCAAAGGTAAGGTAAGCCAAGCCACATAATTTCTCTCTTACAGACTACACATTCATTTCCATTTCCACAAATATGGGCAAACAAACAAAACTTTATTTTAAACTAAGGTTTGACCTGAAATAAGAAGAGCTGGTCCCACATTATGCCTTGCAAAGAACCTTTTGCAACCCAACCAATCCCTAACCTTCTCAAATATATGGAAGTCCTTATTCAAAAATATATTACAGAAAACATTAAGCTTACCACAGAAGAATATGTTAGAAAAAAAGCTTCTGTATTCTGATCATTTTAGTTAAGGAAGAATCTCTAACCATTTTCTTTCTATTAATCTGTACAAAACAAATGTTTTCATTTTAAGGATTTTGTAAGTTCCAAGAAATTTTCTGTTTGCTTTAAATGCTAGAAACACCTTTTAAAACCAAATCAGTGCATTACCTAAGCTCTCACTCTAAATCAAGTAATTGCAAAAGGAAGGGACCCCTATGCAAGTTCAGGTACTCATCCCTTGCTGGCAAATGAGACTTACTCCCAGGGTGTAGCAATGTAAGGTCTGATTCAATTAACACCTCTGATATACTTAATAGCTTCTTTTTCCTTTGTAAATTAAGGTGTTCTGTTTTCTAGAGCCTAAATTCACTGAGGATCGAGATTACTGCATCCTGCTGGTTAAATTTTCTGCCCCTGCTGTTACTGGTCCAGCCCTTCTGAATCTGCCTTGCCTCCATCACAGCTTCTGGCACAGCCCTACTGCTCTGTGCGTAGCAAATTACAGAGCTGCAGCACCACTGCCAGGTCAACACCTTAGATTTAACCTGCCAAACACACCTGGAAGTGGAGAGAAAACAGCTGTGATTAAAATCAAGCCATCACTCTCCTCAGCCTGCCTTGCTTTCCTCCTGAAATTGTCTCCGCACCAAAGATGACAAAATATTGGCAAGTATTAGACAGCTGGCATGCATAATCCACCCAATTTATTTTGCAGTCTATTCTGTGTGTCTACAGGCCCAAAATTAAGATAGAACCATGATATATGGTAAACCTACAGTGCCTGCACTAGCCACAAATTGCCACAGTGACATGTCCTTTAGCTCCTGTTAGCAGCACGTGCACCTGGGGCTGAAGGGGTGTTTCCTTTGGACATGTGTCAAAATTTGTCACCACATTACCCACAAAAATGAGCTCAAACTTGAACCCATTGTCATAGCTATTGCCTACTCTGCCTTGTGCCCTCCCAACTTTTGGGCCTATTCACTTCATGTAATTTCCCAGGAGGAAAAAAGGTCTTAAGCTTTTTATTATGGACTTGTATGGAGCCATGTAGAAGGTTGGAGCATCTCAGCATTGCTGCACTATGAGCAAAGAGGCATTAATTACTAGGCTCAGAACATGGCCATGAACAAAACATCAGTGTGTTTTTGTCAACAAGGAAAAAACACAAATAATCAGGCAAAACCTTTTCCTGCTGTGAGGCATTTCTGCACATCACAAAAATATCCAGGTCTTGAATTCATTATAGGAAATGCTTTCCCTTGACAGCCAAGCTGAGAAGGCTGTCCTTTCAAACTGAATTTAATTTAATTTAATCATGTGGGAGTGAGGGAGACAGAGGTCTTCAGTTGTCCCATCACTCTCCTTTATGGTTTGTGTTTTAAAGAGAGATGGAGGGAGAACCATATACAGCTGAGAGGATGGATTGTCCCAAAATCTATAGTCTCCAGAGACCAGCTGAGAAAGACTATAACAGCACAGCCAGCATTTTAAGACTTTACATATTGCCACATTTCTTCTGTTTTCTGAATTCCTATGTTGTTCAATCAGTTCCCCACTAAGAATTTTAGCAAGGGAATACAGGATGTCCTAATGGTAAATACAAGAGTTGTGGATGAGACCAAAAATAAGGACCATATTTTACTACAATACAGATAGAATGAATTTGATATTCAAATTTTACAGCCCTCAAGCATAGTTTTTTTTATACAGGAAGCAATCAGATAGGTACCTATAAAGACTCTGAACTGGAAACTTCCCTCGTAGATATTCCATTTAAGTGGAAATAGGTTTGCTAGAAATAGTATTAACTACCAAAAGAATGAAAAGCAGGAACCCAAGGAGCCTGGAATTAATAAATCTCTGCTACACAGCAACTAAATCTTACAAAGTTATTTATTACATACCATAACAATTCTTAGTGTTATGGAAAATATTTGTGTGCATCTGACAAGACTTGCATTTATTACAATACTTGATAAAACTTTTCAAGATTCAGCACAACTGAGTTACTTCAATATGAATATGAGAAAAAGTTACTTATAGAGCTTCACAGATTTAAAATACTTCAAAAGAATATTTGGAATTGAAGTAAGTAAAAAGAGAAAAAAGATGAAAATTGGAATATATTATTAACTATAAGAATTCTATCATTTATAAAAATGACCTTACAAAAAAAAAAAAAAGATCAATCTAAAATTCAACATAACTAATATCAAAGTTGTATTTCTAGTTCATAATTAAGGAAAATACATACTATGCATAAAGCATGCTATGTCACTTCCCTTTAGTAAGAGCCTCATTATTCTTTTCACCACTTAATTACATAAAAACCCTCCCATCTTTCATGATGTTTTTACAGAAGCCAAGTCTAAAGATAGACTTGGCTATCTTTAGATAGCTAAAAATAGGAATTTTTTGTTAAATAAATTTTTATTTTCTGTTCTAGTTCTGGGTAAGGTTTGACCTGTCATATCAATTATATGGTCTTTTCCATTATTGAAGGAACTACTAACTCCATGTTTGCCTCCTCAACAATATTTACTAAACCTTCATGAATAATAAATATAAGCAAAAAATAAGAGGTCATGTGTGTGACTTGGCTGAAAAGGTCCATATAGTAATCTTACTAAAAATACTAAAAGGTTTAGGTAATTGCAGAGTCGGCTTGAGACACAGAACTAAAAAACTAGTCATAGATTTATGAAAATACTCCACCACACTTAGGGAAAAAACAGGAAAAGCACATGATTTTTATTTAAAATATTTTTTATCCCTGCCCTTTTCCTGCACAAGACCACATGGTTTTAAGTATCAGGACTAATCTTCCTAGTTCCTATAGCTTGTATTTTTTCCTGAATATCATTCATGATTTTCGTTGTGACCATCTCTCTGGACCTGGCAGCTCCTGTTCTTTTGTGTCAATCACTCCTCTGTACATGACAACCACAGCAGTTCTCCAGTTTATGATCTTCAGTTGTGACCTGAGGGGCAACCTCAAATCAGCTTCAGTCCCTCAGCTATTAATTTATTGAAACTTGTGCTCACATGTTAAAGCCTTCAAAATCTTTTGGATATTTCACTGGAGAAAATTTGGCTAAGGGTAACAGCAGTAAAACTTGGTGCTGTTTCAACATATAGGGGCTGTCCTCTGCAAAAGTTGCCCCTGTCACTTTTGCACAGGACTTTTTGCAGCTGGACATGAAAGCAGAGCTCGAGCTGGGGCAAGGAAGACCCATAGGGTGGTTGGCAAAACGTGTCACAGCAGGGAACATGTAGCCTCTTCTACACTGAGGTTGAAAATGGTGGTCACAGTGAGCAATCCTGTCACAAGGACAGAGAGAGAGAGAGAGAGAGAGAGAGAGAGAGAGAGAAAGCCCATCAGAATTTATGGCTAACACTGATTTTAAAGAATAAAATACATGCAGTGTTTGTATTTTGTACAGATGTAATTTTCATAAGCACAACTGAATTGGGTGTTTTTCCACTTAAGCATCTAACATGTTTTTATATAAGACAGCAAATATCTTTGTCTGTCCAGTAGGTTAAAAATATTGTAGATTTACTTTCTTGACAATGTGTTTTGTAAGCAACACCTGAGACTAGAAGCCATCTCGGGAAATTGTCCTGTCCAACCCCTTGCTCTAGGTAAGGTCACAGGCTGTCCAGGGCCCTGTTCAGATAGGCTTTGAGTACCTCCAAAGGTGGAGGTACTCCACAACATCTCTCAGTAACTTGTTATACTGTTCAACCACCTTCAGGTTAAAAGCATTATTTTCTTGTAGTTAAATGGAAATTCATGCATTTTAGTTCCTGCCTGTTGCCTCTTGTCTTTCACTGAGCTTCACTGGGAAGATTTTTATCCACACTCATAAAATCCCTCTTGAGTCTCTCCTTGTCCAGGCTGAAGAGCCACAGCTCTGTCAGCCTTGCCTTGTTCATCAGATGTTCTAGTTCTTTAAACACCTTTATGGTCCTTTGCTGGACCTACCTCTTGTAGGTAGGTTCATGCCTTTCTTGTGCTCCGGAGCCCCAGGGTGCACACAGGACTCCAGAAGTGACCTCTCACCAAACTCCAGCCTACAGAAGAACTGTATTCTTCAAACACAGTTCCAGTTCTCATGAAGAGGTCAGTCTGAATAGAAGGGTACAGATTTTGTGTTGTTAAACTGATTTTAAATATCAGAGCTTCAAAAGCAAACCACATAAGCCCTTGGACATTGTTACAAGATGAGTCAAAGGCTGTGCCTATCTGCCAAATGCAAGAGGGCCAGGCGTCAGTCTGAGGCTGCTGGCGTGATTGACTGTGCTGATTAGCTGCTGGCTCAGTGCTCTGCTCAGGCTCCTCCAGTCTGCTCCCTCCAAAGCAGGGCTTGGACATGAGCAGGGAGGTGGCTGACCACAAAGACCACTCCCAAAAGACAAGTTAAACGGGACTTGAGAGACACCAAACAACTGTGTTAGCTCTTCAGCAGGGAACTCTATTGTTCAAGAACCACTGGCACAACAATTCATAGCAGTGCTGGAATATTTGTTCATGCCCAGCCTTTGCCAGTTTCAAATTGGAAGCAAAGGGGAAGCTTAAAAACAGCCAAAGTGGTGTTACAAAATCTGATATGAGCGTCAAACACACCTGTCAGGGAAGGAGTAAAGAAGATTATGCTTCTTAGTCTAGACATGGTTATCATAACTCACATCTAGTATCTTACCATCTACTCAAGAACATTAAATTTTAATAAATTGCTAATTGCTAATGACTGTTTTATAATTTATAATATTTATTATCAAAGGAAAATTCAAATAAGATTTATCATTATTCTTTTTTGTATGAATGTGCATTTACCCATATGTTTAGGTTAAAATCATCTAGACCTGAGATATTTTTAGAACAATGTATCTTAAGAATGACAGGCATGGCATATATCTTCTAAAAGATCCTTCACCCAGCTCATGGTTTTTCAAGATGTTATTTGATACTGAGAGTCTGGAATCAAAATAATGCTGTTGTAACTCCATCCACAAGATACAACCTTTGCAAATTCAATTTTCTGACTATGCTTTCAGATAATAGCTCAGTTCTGATTATCATGTGCCATGCCCTAAAGAAAGCCATCGTTTTCTACCCTTTAGAAAGGCTGGAAAAAATGTTAGCAACATCAGGAGTCTGCAAAAACAGCAGGTATGAAGTGAATTAAACATGGAGCATTCTAGTGAACATGAATGTTGGTGAGGAAGTGAAGTGAGAAACCTTCTTCCTGATCCCTGCAGGGAGGGAGGGGATATTTTTGTTACTAAAACCCACAGTTTACAGAACTGCCATTTCTTTTAAGCCAACTGCTGTATGAGTCAACAATTTGAAGGCTCAGGTTTCAAAGAGTACCAGTGTTAGCAAGTTCCTTATCCAAAGGAGCGGTGATTTTGAGTCTTCAAAGCCTCAGAACACATATTCAACACAGAGAAACTTTTTAGTGGCATTTCAAAGAAAGTTTAGGACCTCACTATGTTGTAAATGCATGTAGAAAAAACAGGAAGGGCAGTGCTTCCCAGCTTGGCAGTTTTCAAGATAACAAGTATGTTCTAAGTGGAGATCTCCATGAATAAACATATTTTCTACATCTAGAGAAGCAACTGCTTACGGCCTAGCCCAGCAGCCAGCAGACTTATTGAATCAATCTTTCTTTATGTATTGCACCTCTACCCTTTCAGAGGAGACAGCAGGGCACCGTTCAGGCTGGCAGTATTTCTCTTCTCTTTTTACTTGTTTGCATTCCAGAGCACAGCTGCAAGGTCCTGCTTTAAATATGTTCTCTCCAAGGAGCAACCACTAAGGATACATGGCTATCATCCTGTGGATAGCCAGTCAAAACAATTCACACATCAAACAGTTCTCTCAAAATCATGGCTTCTTAATCATCTCCAGTTAAAGGGCCATGAGGAGGAGGGGGCATGGGCATCTTTCCAGCAGAGATAGGTCACTCTGTGAGACTGTGCCTGTTGCATCACTGGCCAGATAGGACCAAAAATGTGAGTGGGTCTGACTATCAGAAGTTCAGTTTTCATTCAGAAGGAAAATTCCCTGAATTGTTTGCATTCATAAGCAACAGTATTGTAGAAAATGTAAAACCATAGAATATTAGGAGTTGGAAGGGACATTAAAGATCACCTAGCTCCAACTCCCCCTGTCATGGGGGACATATGCTTCCCATTAGACCACATTGCTCAACTCCTAATCCAACCTGGCCCTGTCACTGCAAGGGACAGAGCATCCACAGCGTTCCTGGGCAACCCGATCGAGTGTCTCACTACCCTGACAGTAAAGAATTTATTCCTGTGTTTAGCCTGAATTTCCCCACTTTCAGTCTGTGCCCATTACTCCATGTTATATCCTCAAATGACCTAAATCCCAAGTCAACACTCAAGCAAGGATATGAGCATAGGCACCGCATGGTGTTAAAAATGAGCAATCAGCTGGCTCAGGGAGCTGAGCAAACACACACACTTGCAGTGAAACTTTGTGTTAGATGCACCCAGCCAGTAAAAAGGCTCTAAAGATTTCAGGACACAGACACCCACAACAAATACACAAAATTTATAACTGGAGCATCTGAAGAGCAGAAAATGCCAAGGAAATGGAGAATTCGAGGCAAACCAGTAAGGAAGGAGGTTTAGGAAATAGCAATAGGAAATGAAAAATAAAGATGAAGGGGTACAGTAAAAATGAAGAAAATTTGCAAGAATGAGAGCTGAAATCCTGCCTTTCCTGCAGGCCAGAGGACTGAGGTCATTGACTCCAGCTGAGCCAAGAAGTTCATTGACAGAGCACTGCCGGGAGTCCAGGCAAGGTTTGATGTAAAACTAAAAGACTTAGTGTGTTAAAAGCCCCAAGGAGAGAAAAAGCATTTTAAGACAGAGCAAAGTTCAGCTGTGCTGAGGTTTTTAGGACTAAGAATATAAAAAACTGTTCCTGACTTCATCTCTATGATCAGCTGACACACTAGAGGGAGCTGAGAAAGAAGATCCCTGGGGCTTTTTGTTTTCCTGGGAGCAACACCCAACTGGTGTGTGCTAACATATTTCTACCTAGAATGAAGGGCTGGGAAAGTCTGTGATTTGTACATTGCTGAAGAGCAGGTTGGTGGTTACATCAGGGAGAAACAGCCTGGGGAGCAGCATAACAACTCTGTTGTTCCTGCGTGGTGTCTGGCTATGCTCTGCTTCACCACATTTGCACAAGCGGTTAGAAGGAGTGAACTGGGGATTAGACCAAGGGTAAAACTGATGTGTGTCACTGGGAGTAACACCACAGGCTCTGGTGAAGGAGTGTCATGAACAGCTGTGGCTAATGCATTTGATTTATGGATGATGAAGAGCACTGGCACATTTTTGTGCAGCCACCAATCTGCAGAGGAAGGAGAAAAATTTCTGAAGGATTTTATGTAAGTGTCTTGATGAGTAATAAATGTCTTTCACAGATTTTTGAACAACAAAAATCAAACAAAATCACTGGAAAGCCTGGGTAACTTGAAAATGGCGGACTTGAAAAGTTTCTTGTGTGAGCATTTGATACCTTTTCTTTCTGTGTAGAGCATGATTTCTACTCAATCTTTGATGTTTATTTGCTGAGCCAAGTTTCTCAGAAAAGAGATGAGGATTTTTCACTATTTTGAAAATCAGGTACCAATGATTTTGCAAATATTTTGCAAATATTTTGCAACATTCCCTTCCCTTCTATCTGACAGATTACATGCACTCTGATTCTTTTAGTAGTTATCATGTCAGAAATTTACAACAGATTATTTTCCACACTATTGATCATGGTATCTCTGATGCATTGTGGAAAATAAATTAGTTTTATGAAGTTTCCATGGTTTGGCTTAAAGTAAAAAAGTGGGGGGTTTATGACATCTATAAAATATTTTCCTTTCTGTTTAACATAAAGTTTTACTCTAAGTTGCACTGAAGGAAAAGTTTGCCAAGCTAAGATAGGTGGTTGGCATATGATCTATAGATAAATTAATGCAGAAAGATTGTTCCTTCTGTCAAAGGTCTAGCTTAAATAAGAAATTTAAAAAGTTTCAGGAAATCTCAGGGCTTTATAAAGAACCGGCTATAAACCTTTTCACATCTGACTTGACTAAAAATAGCATTTTCCTTTTTCTGCCTGTGCTCTACCTTTTGTTCTTGGAGCCTCCTCTGTGCAGACTTTGTCAGAGCAGCCCACCAGACGTGTCTTGGCAGGCAGCAGTGGGGGAACCCAAATCTACAGCCAGGCTAGGACTTAAGACAGACTTAACTGGGACAGAGTTTGGAAGAAGGCCTGGGGGGAAAGGGAGCTGAGTGGTGCAGCCTTATTTCTGGGGTGGGAGGGGCTGCTGAATTGCAGTCTGCATGATCCTGGAGCTAAGGGTCTGAATGAAGTGAAAGTTAATAAAATGGTCTGAAAAATGCACACTGGACCCAGTTTGGGGCAGGGATAGGCACATTGGAGCATTGTTCTTCTCTCATCACAATCTTCTCTCTAGCTCTTGGAAGCACAGCAACCTCAAAAATAGGTTTCTCTCATACTTCCAAGTATTACAAATAAATTTAAACCCATTAGAATATTCAGAATGTTACATTGTTATTGCAAATCCAGTGTGCAAATATACTTAGAGTAACACCACCAATATAGGGACTGCTTGTCTCCAGGAGCACTAAAAACTGTATATTAAAATAAGAGGGTTTTAAATGCAGCTAAATGAGCAGCTACCACTATGTTCCCTCTTCCCACACATGGTGACAGTGCAATGCCCATCCTTTTTTTCTTCCTTCTCTTGCTCTAACGACTTCCAGCAATTTGCTGGCTTTCTAAAAAACTGCAAAGAACTTCTCCTGGGTCTTGAGGGGGCCTGCTTCTTCCATGGATATCTCTGAGGCTTGGCACTCCCTTGCTGTGACTCAGAAAGGTCTCTGCCATTGCTGCAGTGGATCCTGGGCTCCCCCAGCTGAGCACACTGTGGTCTCAAAGCGTGCTTTGCTTCCTCTCCATGATTTTATCTGAATTCATGAAGCTGAGCTAAAACTGGGCAAACAGAGCAGCCAGATGCCCTGCTGCTCAGCCACACCCTCTTAATGAAAGCTACCACATATTGCACACACACATAAAACCAGTTATGATATTTCATTTATTGTGTTTATCCTGAAGTGGTCTATTTCCATTGTGCCATGTCCCAGAGAAAATTATATGGCTGGAACCAAGCAACCCAGAAAGCAAACTAGAACCAAGAAAATAAATAAAAAAAAAATTAAAAATAAAAAAAAAATTAAAAATAAAATAATTTTTTTTTTTTTTAAAAGCCACCCACTTACTACTCAGAGAATATTTCTGAAAGAGATAGTCACATCATACTGAGTTCTTGGTTGCAATATTCAAAGGATACTTACACAAGCATCCTGAGAACTAAATCATTATGCAAAAATTAAGGACTTTACAAATACATTAGACCCATTATGATCTTTCTGATATTCTGTTCCTGCTGTTCAGGGTTCCCTCCCTGCACCCCCCAGGATGCAACTGCACGTTTATCTACTCAATCTAATTAAACACATAAAAGCAGTGTTGCAGAGCCTGCATTTATTTTGTATTTACATACAGCTCAAAAGCCTTTCCTTGTGCCTTCTGGCTGTTTGAGGCTATGGGCCTGTGAGCAGCAGGACTACTGTTGATGGTTAGGGGAGGGCTTGCAGCACCCTGCCTGATCCTAGCCCATGGCTCTGGCACCCCTTGGACCATTCCATAAGTTGATTAAACCATCAAAAAACCATCAAAAGGGGTTTTGTTTTTTTCTTAAACTGGCAAACTACCTTGAACTATGTTTCAGGCATAAGTTGCTGTACTAGCACTGGTTTTTATTCTCCCTCCATCTTAAACATCTCACTGTAAATCTTTTGAGTTTAGATATTGCATCAGCAGTGGGTAAATAGAGCAGCTCTTTGGTGTTGGCAGGGGACCAGCATGAGGTCAGACTTGTACAGTAACAAAAACTGACAGAATTTAGAAGATGATTTAACAGTGGCAACTGTATAACCACTGATGGGGACTGACTGCATGCAAAGGCAGCTGTACCATAAGAGTCAGGACATTTATTTTCTTGCTCTTTGGCATACCCCTTCTTCAGCTCTTTATGCACCACCATTTCTACAGGAATTATTTCAGAACAAATGCTCTGACTGGAACTAACCATGTGACTGATGCTGCCCCACTCAGGACTTAGCTGAAAATACTTTCTACTGTAGGGGACAATGTGAAATCTGACCTCAAATTGTCCTCTACCCAGATACACACCATGAAAATAATTCTACAGCTAAGGTCTTGTCTTTATTTTTCTCTGCTTTGGTACTGCTTTGGCTACTTTTTAGGGTCCAGCTCTAACTACACCATTCATATTTTCAGTAAAAGCTCCCACTGTGGCTTGGAGTCATTTGCATCCCCTACCTCTGCTGGCCCAACAGGCAAGCACAGTGCTGACATTGCACTTTGCACTTCCTAGCAGCTTTGTGAGTTCACTTTTATTTTTCCCTTTTTCAGGAAAAAAAAATTTCAATTGTTTGGGATACTCCAACCCCTCCCAACTCCCAGTTCCTGTAGGAGCCAAGGTGGCACTCTCAGTAAGTATGCACGGGCCTCCAGACATTTTCAGCCAAAGTCCTAGCAGAGCCTTGAAGCTGGCAGCAGGCAGAACAGTGTGACTCACTGTGAAAGGACATGGGCATGAGGGCAGTTTAAAATAGTTTGTTTCTCTCAAAACTGGCTCTTTCCTGAGGCCAGCTGTTGCTTCAGCCTGAAAAAGACATGTGGACAGATCTTGCTCAGTTTGGACTCTGTGTCTGCTTACTGCATTTGTTTGCTACTTCTCTCTCCCAGGCTATATGTTTTTCTATCCTCTTCCTGGATCTTTCCTTTTCCTCCATTCTCTGTTTCCTTTTAGGCCTATGCTGGGGCAATGAGAGTGCCTGTACTACTGGAGATGTGACCCAGCTTCATCCCAAGCCCTCCCAAGAGGGAGCCTCCCTCTTACCCCAGAAGGGAATTATGCTGTGGTCTCTCAGGTACATGAGGACTTCAGCAAGGATGAGGACTGCAGGGTGTGCTGTATGGACCTAGGTCCTTGCTGGCCAAAATGTTTTCTGATTACAGAAGTGAATTCTATATGAATCACTCTGTCTGTTCTGAAGTATTTTCCCATAGAGACAGTGGTTAGTAGTTCAGCTTGAGTTAAACGTTACATTTTCTGTTTAACTAATTACATATTACTAAAAAAAAAGAATCCACTGTAAACACAGTTGAGAAACAGCGCTGTAAAGTTTGTTACTGTATTTATAGAGGTCAGTCAAGCATGCACTGGTAAAATAATAACTGTTTGCTCTGTACATAATCTCCTTGTTCTGGATTACATCAGCGCTTGCCCGCATACAATTAAAGTACCTGACATGCCACAGCTAAAATTCTGCCAAATGCTGAACTCACCCAGGCTCAGATATGTGAGCTATACTCAGGCCTCTCCCAGCTTTTGTTTACCTGGTGCTGATCATGCTGATCTAACTACAAAATATCCAAACTGCAGCACAATCAGAAAGAGTGCTTCCCATGCTGGCTGGTGTAAAACCAGTTTAGTCTGCAACATACTTGGCTCAAACCCAGAAAGGTTTTCAGGCAATTGCACTGCAAAACCATGGCACAGAGGTTAGCTTTCAGCGAAGAGCAGGGCTGTAGCAAGGTGAGGGACTTTGGAGAAGCAGAGAATGTTAATCCATAGGTAGTTTCCCACCACTGGAGACAGTGGCTGACAAATGGCTAAAACCCGGGCAGAGGCTCAAGGTGGAGAGAGGAAATAGTGCCTAGAGTTCTCAGTCATGATTACAGAGCACACCAAGCACAAAGCACTGTGGGTCTGGTGAGATGGAATGTCTGCCTCCTGCACTGCTGTCCTGCAGCCAAGCACATGAGGGCTGGACCTGCTCCCCTCTCAGTGAACTGCCCTGCTGCCACAAACATGGTCCTTAAAGCCTTCAGGAGCAGGCATCAGGGCCTTGGACACCTCAGTTTTTCTGAAAATGAAGAATGGTAACAGGAGGAAAAGGGAACATGTTTTTTCCCCCTGTACCATCTGTTTCACAGCAAAAAGCACTCCTGTGATTGTAGATCAACCAAGGGCATTTACGATTCCAGATGATGTGTTGGTGTGTAGCAGTGCTCTGCTCATCCCTCCCTGGATTGGTCTTAATTTCTGACACCCTAATAACTTCCTGCTTCTACCTGCCTGGGCCTCTAGTGGGACTTGATTAAGTGCTTATAGTTTAACTTGTGAACAGGAAGAGGATCTCCTGTGTAATGGAAGTTAAGTGGTGTAGGGCTTGGCTGAGTGAGGGCTGGCTCCAAAGCCAGTGAGATCAGTTCTTCCAGGGTCGGTAAAAAAGAGAGAAGGAAGAGAAGAACGAGGCCCACATTTTTTATGGATCTTTTCTTTTTGGCTGAATCTGTTAATGCCAGCAAAATTTGGGGTACTTCAAAAAAATAAAGCCACTATTGTCAATATTATTTAAGGATAGCAGAAGCCAGGACAGGAGATCACCATAAAACAACATCCTATCTTGAAAGACTCTGCATAAGAAGGCAGTCTATGATATTGATCCTGGCTTTCTTGAAAACTTTAAAAATGTTATAAATCTGACACTGTAAGTGTTGTTCTTTAATGTGAGGGAAATGAGAATTAGAACTGATCTTCACAGTCTTGAGCAAGTCATACTGTTGATCACATAAGCATCCAAACATTTATGTTTTATTTATAAATAAGCCAAGCCTTTTCCAAGGCTCACTTCCTGGCAAAAAGGCAGCATTCAAACCACAGAAATCCTTTGTATCATGTGTACTGCTCATTATTCTGGGAAACTCAGAGATGCCTATTGTATACTGAATTCTTTGTTTCAAGCTTCCAGAGGTCCTCCTGGGATGCTTCCCCACAAAGTTACTGTGGCCGTGTTTAACAAGCACTTGAAACCCAGTCCATGTACTTGTACAAAAATGAGAATATGTAGCAGCATGTGAAGTGCTATGGAAAATTGCAGCCTGGCTCAATGCTGGGGGAAGGGAATCTCTACCATTGTCAGCAGGAAACTTCTGGAGGTCTGAAAAAGTAAGAGGAATAATAGAAACCTAAGTGTGATTTAGGAATGTACATACTTTTCCATTTCAATATTGAGTACCTGTAAATAGTTTAATTTTGGAGATTCTAGAGATTTTGGAGTTCTAGAAATACATATCTATTTGAGAATTGCTGGCGAATAGTAGCAAAATTCAGCCCGTTAAATTGCAATGCTATTTCTGAAAGCCAAACCAGCCAGCTTCAGAAAATACCATATAACATTCACTCTGACTTTAAATTTATGCTGCTTAAGAACAAGAGGAAATACAGTGGTGTTTTCTAGAGGCTGAGCTTTATAGAGAGACCCACAGTGTGAAACAACCACAGCAGCACAGTCCATGAAAAATTCTGACCTTCATTTTAGCATTCTTTTAGCAGTTGGTCTGGAAATCACTGAGCCCTTTGTATGTCCTTTTGTTCTGTTTTTAGGCAATATGCTTGCAATAAGCAGAAGTGTCCGTATATCTTCCGTGGGTGTCTAGAAAATCTCGCTGTACAATTTGCTGCATAGCCTCTTACCAGGTTCACAAACAAACACCAATGACTGCGTATGATAATTGTTGTGCCCACAGCCTTTTATTTACTCATTTTAACAGCAGGAATTGCATCATTTATAAAGACCAGTTACTTTTTCTTCCATTTAGAATTCTCATTAAAAGATCAATGATTTATAGTCCATCAAAAGTTCAATTACTTGGAGTCGATCACTTTCACAATTCCTACAAATTCATTAGCACCGTATTTATAATGTTGCACAGGGAAAATTGTAGGACTGTTTCTAGATTGGCAATGGAAGCATTTGTCACAAAATAGGAGTGTGATTTTGGGACCAATCTGGAGCATTAGGTCCAGCAAACCAACCACCTCAACATCTTGTCAACAGATCCAAGCTATCTGAGCCTGATTTAATTCTGTCCTCCTCTACTTCATTGTCATGACTTCTGCTTTTCTAGCAAGGCTCATGCACTGATCTTTCCTTTCTGCAGTACAACAGCAGATGCTCACATTTTTCTCCTCCTGATGATGTTTCTGTGTGAAGCAAAAAACACTGAATATTTTCAAGCACATTTTTGCAGAAATTAATACAGGACACTATTACAAAGTCTTGTGCTTTCCAAAAGCCATTCTGCAAGGATGGAGAACTGGGTAACAAGCTACTGCAAACTTATGTGGTGAGCATTTAGTTTCCTCTTCAATGAACTTTACAGTTGCTGTGCATTTTGGAGCATAAAGAAGGAATGATGATATATATAATTTATACATTTTATAAGTTTATAACTTATAAATTTTATAAGTTTATATTATAAACTATATATTTTAAGTTTAACTTTCTGTATTTAGGTGTACATCCTTCTTGCCTCCAGAGCAGAGATTTCTGTTACTCAGTAAAAAGATATCAACCCTCGCACTTCATATAATGGCATATTGACCAATTTTCTGCTGAAACTTCTTATTTTTACTGACCGAGCTTTCACACTGACAGCATAAGAATGAATTGGTAAGTTGATTTAACTGTGTCAGCTATCAGAATGAAATCAGTGGTGCAGAAATAGTGTTTACTAACCTAATGCATAGCTGATGTTTGCATCCTAACTTTCCTTTTAATAGTATCCAAGAACATGGCTTCAAATTTGGATGCACTTCAGTTACAGAATTAATATTCTTATTCTCTCTGAAGAGCTGAAGGCCTGTCCCTTCAATAAAACGCTTGATCTCAAAGGAAAAGCTTTAAGATTATAACAGAGGGAAGGACTGACTTCAAAAGGATTTTATACAGAGGTAGGAAATAACCATTACCCTTCCTTTCTAAAATTTTGTGTATGTTTAGTGCTAACTGTAAAATTGTTTTCCTGCAGTTAAAAGCTGAATAAAATTTCCCAGTGAAATAAGTCAATAAGCACCAGAGTGTCAAGTCCACAGAAGTAAAAGTAAATATTATTTCTTCCTGTCCAGGTCAGAGTATTTTACTTCTAAGATAAGCTGCTTAGGACCTTCATCCTTATTCATAGAATTCCCCAAGGAAAACCCTTTCAAGTACACTTTCAGCTATTT
Organism: Poecile atricapillus; assembly: GCF_030490865.1. Classification (NCBI taxonomy): domain Eukaryota; kingdom Metazoa; phylum Chordata; class Aves; order Passeriformes; family Paridae; genus Poecile; species Poecile atricapillus. The sequence goes on along the minus strand of NC_081289.1, from coordinate 128,988,666 downwards.
AATTTAGAGGAAAACGTCATGCATAGCTTAGAGCTGATGCACATTTCCCTTGCTGGTTTCCTGAAAGTTTCTCAGTTCCTTCAGGGTTCATTCAAGTCACAGCATATTCTATCCCCACACCATTAATCACACAGATAATAAGGAAGAATATTCTATTTGAATATACGTATCTTTATCTGAATGTGAATCTGTCTGAAATGTATTTTATCACAAATTCCAAGCACTCATTGAAGTGTTTGCTACCCAGCCAGGCGCTCAAGTATGCATGCAGGGAAAAGATTTTGTTAAACTGTGTTTAGCTGTGGTTGAATAAGGCCTGAAACTTTTCCCTGAAGTTCGTGGTACCAGTGAGTTCAGGTCTCAGATCTGCCCTTAAACAGGTGTCTGTCATCCTTTCCAGTTTTTCTGGCTTTTAAACCAAATTCTTAGAGTGCTGCCTGTACACTACAGCATGTTATGATTGGAAAGAATCTGGCAGCAATTTAGCTTTAAGCCTAACAAAAGCAGGAAGCAGGGAACATAGACACCATCTATTCCTAGGCCTGCTGAAGAATTCTTCCAGAGATTTGCTGGTGAACAGCAGGGGAATGTGGCCAAATGCACTCATAAGTGACCTCTATGGGGAAATATTGCTTGTAACACGAGATAAGCTTTTTTCCTTTAAAATACAGACCATTACCATGAATTTAGCCAGTTACTTTTGTAGATGTATTTGTAGGCAGCACTTGTGTTTAGCATCCCAGCACTGAATAATTCCCCCATTGCCTTCCTGGAGTGTAGATGGAATCTGTTTCACTGCTTTTGCTGATTAGATAACAAAACAGACTCTAATGAACATTATGAAGCAAGGCACTCTTTGTCAGAGCAGGTTTAAATCTTTTCCATGAATATTTCAACAGGGTTTAATCTAAGATCCTGTTTCATAAAATATTCACAAACAATGTAATTCTTCAAAAGGATATATTGTGTAAGTACCCTAGCAAAAAATTATTAAAGATTAGGAAAAAAGTCTCATGTCTTGATTTTTTTCTTAATCACCTTTTTTTCTCTCTTTCCAATTCAATTTTCTTCCCATCCCTACTAGAAAATATGTTAAATATATGTAACATCTTAACTGCTTATTACTGAAGGTAAAAAAACACACAAAGCAGTCTCTGACTTAAAGCTGACAAAAAAAGAATGAAAACTGTTCTGCCATGTAGTTTACCTTATTCCATTAACTTTTTTGTGCCTCAAAGGAAAAAAACTATTTCAAATCACAGCTGCTTTTTCTCCTCAAAAGACTAACACTAAGACACTGTTAAAATATAATTAATTTTCTCATGAAGAATTAAAATCTTTACAGAATTTAAAGAAAATAAGAAATAAGAAGTTCACACAGAAAAAATTCTCTCTCTGCTGTTCACTCTAACTCACTGACAGCAGAGGAGGCTTTGCATGAGGGTATGCCCTACTCTTGAAAGACAGGGATCCAGTAAACACAGGGTTATACCCAAGCCTCTGCCTGGATCCTTGCCTCCATCTCTTGGCTTATGTTGAGTAACAAAGTAGTCACATTTAGGTCTAATATAGTAAAAATATGCTAGCTAGCCTGATGTGGGTGCAAGGAAATCTCTGAAGGTATAGGGTTTTATCAGCTGAGTTTTAACAATCTCCAGACAGCGACCACACTCTCCAGAGCAGCCATGAAGAATCTTCTATTGAAGACAGCTCCAGCTCCTGCTCCGGCAGAGATCACAGAACTATCTACAAGCCTGGGCAAGATTTTAACGTTTTCATTACCCAAATGAGACTTGCAGATTAATCCTTTTATCCAGAGAGAGAAAAAGAGAGTAATCAACATGTAAAGAGACTTTATAAACTATCAGAGACAGTAAAGAAAAGAAGCTTCATAAAAGGTAGAGAATAAGGAGATGCTTTATAAGCTGAAATATTTTTCTGTTAAAGCTATGGAGATGGACAATAAGGTCTTGAAAAAACTCCTTTAATTCATGACAGAGTATATAGAGAGGAATAGAGTGTTCAAAGTGTAGATTTTGAGTAAAAAGTAGAGTAATTGTGATACAGTGAAGTGCTGGAACTGAGTGAAGCAAAAATTTGAAGCCTTGGGGGGCAATGAGAAAACTGTTTTCCAGTGGAGCTCACAGAGGCAGATGAAGAAGACTTTTGCCTTTGAATAACTCATCCTTAAAATGACATCCCTAGACTCATTGACCCATACACACCTCAGAATGATGTGAAATACCAGGAGTGAACTGATAACAAGATTTCCGGGTAACTGGCATCAGAAAAATAGAAAGCTATAATAGAAATAGCTTTCTTGTAGAAAACTCCATAGATTAGCAGAAGAAAACTTCTGTTTCTCTACAAAGACTGATGAAAAGACTCTAGCAGGAATTGGGACTATTTTAAACACCAAAGTTCCAAAGTTTTTGTCTCTGTTGTCATGTGAACAAGGGAATGGTGGGTAGTAGGGGATAAAAAGGGTTTTCTGGAAGTTTATTCTGGAGTTCTTATTCTTCTAGTTTGTTAATAAACTTTCTTTATTCCTTTTTAAGTTCTAAGCCTGTTTTGCTCTTGCTCTAATCCATATCTCACAGCCGGAAATAAGTAATTTTTTAGTTACTGGTTTAAAACCATGACAGGTTTTATCAACTGAGTTTTAACAATCTCCAAGGAGAGAAATTTCATGGCTTTTCTAAGACTGTGTTCCAGTACTTAATCACTCTCATCATGAGGATTTCTTGTTCCTTTAAATCCAACTGCCATTTGGACATTTGCTTTTTTGCCCATTGTGCTCTGGCTGTGCACTTCTGAGAAGGTCCTGCTCTCCTTTTTCTATAGCTTCACTTTTTGCAGGATTATATTAGAGCTTTGTTTTCTTCAGGGTGAGCATTGAAAATAATTTTCTCCAATATGTACACCTTTATACACTAACATTCTTCAAACATAAAAGAATAAAATTTTGTCTGTTTCATGAGTAATCCCATTTTTTAATTCATTGAAAATGTTATTGTATAAAGTTTCCTTGAGTCCTCTTCATAAAAAAATAAAAATCCTTTCAGAGTATATTTTTTTCCACTTCTTTATTCCCCTGCTTCTCCCATTTATCTAAAACACATAGAGTGAGCTGAAATTCTCTTGCAATACTGAAGATTGCTCAGCACCAGTTAAAGTTTTAAAACCCTTGCTTTTTCATTTTGATAGATAGAGACTAGAAATTTTTCTGCTTTGTCATCTTGGCTCATATTTTTTTGCCAGGGAATGTGGGCTTTTTTCAGGGCCTGTTCTACATTAAATACTTGATGTAGGCAAGAAATGACATGGCTTAATCACTAAACACAGACTGCTGTCCAGAGCCTCTCTGTGCCCTTGACATCAGTTAGGAAGCCATCTGAAGGATGAAAGATCTCTCCTGGGATGATAGTATAGAAGTGGAGGAGTCAGCACTTCTAGAAGTGTTTCAAGAGGCCCCTGGATGCATCACTTGGGTTTAGGGTGATTATGGCTGGGATAGGTGATCTTGAGGGTCTTTTCCAGCATGGATGATCCTGTGATTCTATGAAAAAAATGGAAAAAAAAGTATATGTTAGCATAAATTACTCATGCAGTCAAAGTTTTAGTTTCAGAACTCTCTAACAAACTTCCTCTGTGTCATTCTGGATGTTTCATGGAGTCTTGGGGCCTTCCCTATCCTCCACATACAAACCAAAAATTGACACACTTGCCTACTGCACACTGCTGGAGCTTGGAAGCAGTCATGAGGTTTCTGGGAAGCACAGGTATAGCAGTAATGTTAGAAAGGAACAAAAGAAGAAAGGAAAGGACACAACTCTTCCTTTTCTATGCCAGAAACAGCAAAACTAATTCTATTTCATTATCAATCAGCTGAGCTTCTGAAAACTGATTTTATCCAAACCTGTTCCTGAAGCATGAGACTTGTCTGAGTGTTCTGAGTTGTACACAAATTCAGATCCAGAACCAGTCTTTAAACGCATGGCTAAACCTGGTCTTTGAGAATAAAAAAGCCTAAGCTTCTGTTTTAACAATTATAAATATGCAACACAAGCAAAGAAAAAGTTCAGTTATTTATGATGATGACATGGAAGCGTCTCTTTTATGTACTTTCTTGGGGATAAGGCTCATGTATGGGTATGGGACCTAATGATGCCAGCAGGCAGTGGACTGGAGGATCTGACTTAGTTCCCTTTGAAGGAAATCTGATAAACACATGAACAACTTGGAGGAAAACCACAGCACATAGTAAACAGAGAAACAAAATCTCCTCAAAACAAACTGATAATACAGACTGGCTGAAAGATATGCAAACACACTAGGTACTACTATCCTTTTCCTGATGAGTTTTATGAGCAAATGTTTTCCTTGGAAAGTGCTACAGTTACATTTCTAAAAGGAAAACTCTGCAGCTTTCAATATTCCAGCCAGAAATACACATTTTCCAGGAACCAAGTACGTAGGAGAGTGACGTGTTTTAGTTAAAAATTTGCAGAAGCTTGAATGAAAGAGGTCTTGGAGTGTGACAGCTCCAGTCTTGTCTTCCTTGGTCACAGAGACTGGTACTGTGGCACTCTTGTGAACATAAAACAGGAAATTAACCAACCCATTAGCGAACAAATCTTTGGGTCAACTTAAATAAAACCAACTTATGTCACAAGCCCTTGTAAGTGTAGAAGGAAATAAGGAGACATTCTCTGTTCTCTCCTGTTGTCTATATTTTGGGCAATCCAGAATTAAATGCAGTTATTGAAGATAATTCCTTACATAAATGAAAAATAGTAACCCTGTTTTTGGCTGTGAGTAGAAAAAGCAACCATCCATTGACCAACCAACAGCATCTACTTGGATTTCTGTAAGTCCTTTGATGCGGTCCCAAGAGACATCCTTATCTCTAAATGGGTTTGAAAGGTGGATTATTCAGTGGACAAGGAACTGGCTGGATGGACACAGCCAGAGAGCTGTGGTCAATGCATGTCCAGCTGGGGGCTTGTGATGAGTGGTGTCCCCCAGGTCTTTGTCTTAGGACCGGTGTCTTTTAGCATCATTATCAGCGACACAGGCAGTGGGATCAAGGGCACCCTCAGCAGGTTTGCAGATGACACCAAAGTAACATTTGCAGCTGGCAACAGAAGAAAAGGACACAATCCAGAAGGACCTGAACAAGTTTAAGAGATGACCTAACAAGGACCTCATTAAGTTTTACAAGGTGCAAAGTGCTGCACCTGGGTTGGAACAATCCCAGACATGAGCACAGACTGGAGAAGTCTCTGAGAGTTGCTCTGCTCAGGAGGACTTGGGGGTGCTGGTGGGTGGACATGACCCAGCCATGGGCACTCACAGCCCAGAAAACCAACCTGTCCTGGGCTGCATCCGGAGTACCAGCATCCATGCACTGCATCCATGTGCAGCAGGTCACGGGAGGGGATTCTGCTCTCTGTTCTGTCCCTGTGAGACCCCACACAGAGTGCTGTATCTGGCTCTGGGGCTGCCAATATGAGAAGAGCATAGACAAGGCCACCAAAGTTGATCAGAGTGCTGGAACATTTCTGCTATGAAAACAGGCTGAGAGAATTGAGGTTATTCATCCTGGAGGAGAGAAGGCTCTGGGGGTACCTTGTTGAGGTGTTTTAGTACTTCAAGGGGGCTTAGGAAAAAAAAGGTATAGGAATTTTTTACATGGGCAGATAGTGATAAAACAAGAGAAAAATTTTTTAAATCAAAAGACAGATTTGGAATAGATATTAGGAAGAAATTCTTTACTTAAAAGATGGTGAGGCAATGGAACATGTTGCACAGAGAAGCTGTGGATCTGGCATCCCTAGAAATGTTCAAGGCCAGGTTGGATGGGTCCTTGGGCAACCTGACCTAGTGTGCGGCATCCCTGCCCGTGGTGGTGAAACAGGAAATGGGTTTCCTGTTTTTGGTATTTAAGGTCCCTTCCAACTGAAACCATTCTATGGCTCTCTGATCTCTTGTGGAAGTTTTACACTGAGCCATGTATCCCCAACATGTTAGATTTCATAAAATCTAAGATTACCCAAGCACCTTAGAGACACTTTCATGAAAATGACAAGTAATCAGTGCATTCAGATGTGGGGCAAATTAACTGTAAAGGACAGAGTGCTGCTTCTTGCCAGCTGGTGAACTGCCAGGTTTGACACATCTCATTCTTGCGAGGCATCCACACTCTGCTGTAAACTGCCAGCTGTGTGAAACACTCCAACACCAACTGCATCACAAGGTGAGGGCTTTCCAAGACCATTGGATGATATCCACTCCTCTACCTAGGAATATCTTTGCTATTACATTGTAAATATATTCTGGCTATGATTAGCATGAACCTCTCTTGATGTGGCTTCTTATTATGACCAAGATGTTTCTCTGTGCATCCTCTAAAGCACAGAATATAAGCCAAGTGTTTCAGAAGCATACTCATTGCTTCACACTGGGAATTGCCACAGTAAAATATTAAATACAGTTAGGCTGAAATAATAGTTACTCTAAAGGGCTCCATTGCGTTATCAATCAAATACAGATGGACCAATTAATATTATGCAGACTCAGTATCTAGCCAGAAAAATTTCTATTAGCTAGGGTCACAACAGAAAATGCCTCCAAGGAAATAAAGGATAATTAGGCTAAAAAGGCTTAAAATTTCCTAAGGAAAAGTTGCAAATGTCAATTTAAATACAGTTTTATTGCAAGTTCTAAAAGATTTTTTTTAGTAAAAATATTGGGGACTCCTAATGAGCCTGGTAAAGACATGTATTTGTTGGACATTGTAAAGGAATTGTATGACATAGGAAGCTAAAAAAAAAAGGAAGGAGATCCAACACATTCATACAACAGCACAGTTTAAAAATTCTAGTATAATTCAGAATCCATATACTTTTTTTAGATCTTAATGAAACAAATAAATCTGACCTCCATTATGATATCTTCCTTGGCTGCTATCAAATTCTGTACAGGCTTACCTCTTAAGCTTAAGTAAAAACATGGCATAAAAACTAAACTTCTTCCTCTAAGGCAAGTCGAATATTGTATGCCTACAATGAATAGGTCTTCAGATGAACAAATAATCCTGGGCTCCTTTATAGCAGTAATGAAGAGAAATACATTTTAGACATAATTCACCTTGGCCACCTTAGGAAGTGAAGTAAATCCAACTTGTCTCTTTCTATTCTGTGATTTATTGATATCAATACAGGGTCATTAGCCCAAACCATGCAAAAATGGAGTAATTTCCATCGACTACACTGAGATTAGCCCAATAGGTTAGAGAATGGTGCTAACCTAATAGTGCCAAAACTGTGGGTCTGATTCCTATATTCACACTCCCAACTTATTCACTTATGAGTTGGACACTTCCAGCTCAGATTGTCCTGTGATCCTGTGTCACCAGAGGTTCAAAAGAATTATATCAAGCCTTGAAAAAACACATCTTAAAATCAAAAGCATTAAGTATTCACTCATGGATTTACTTTCTTTTCCTATTATCTAGAAAATATTCCTTAGGTCTCTTGACCTGATTTCAGCAGGTGCTCATTTGTTCTGACTTATCTCTGACATGTGAGAAAAACAGCCACTAGATCATAGAATGATGGAATGGTTTGACTAGTAAGGGACTGTAAAGATCTTCTCATTCCGACTCCGTTTCCATGGGCAGGGACACTTCCTTCCTACTAAACCAGGTTGCTCAAAGCCCCACCCAATGGGGCCTTGAACACTTCCAGGGATGAGGCATCCACAACTTCTCTGGGCAACCTGTTCCAGTGCCTCACCACCCTCAGAGTAAAGAGTTTGTTCTTAGAAGTAATCTGAGTCCTTCTTCTCAATTTTAAACTGTTGCCCCATGTCCTATAAATTTCCTGTTAACAACATATCAAAAATCTCTCCATTAAACAAAAATTAGATAATAGCCTTCATGAGTACATCATTACAAATACAAATTATATCAGGTAATATCAGATGGAAATCTTAACATCTGCTCCAGTAACAAGGAGAAATTTGCCCCAGAGTGGTCCCCAGGCCACTTATTCTACGCACCAGTGGGTTCCACTTGACATCTTTTGGTGATCCCACACTCACTTGCACACACTCACTTGACCCAGCTGCTGGCTCCATGGACAGACAAGCCACACTGTATTGGCAAAACACTACAAGAGAGGAGCAGGTGGCTGGAATTGCCTTTTTTATGTGTTTAATTCCCAATCAGATGGTGTGTTAGATGCATAAAAAGGTGAGTTCAAATAATCATTCATTCATTAATTAGAATGAATGATTATTTGACTATATCTAATCACAGTCTATGGAATTCAACACAAGCTATAATTATCTTTACAGCTGAGCAATACTGTGGTTACTCTACCAAATGAATAAGCTATTCAAGCCTGCCACAAGAGCTGTAAGAGACTGGCCCTAGATATCCGTCAGCATCAGCACCACAGGTAGGCTGACTGCCCTTTCCCTGCTTTCCCTGCAAATCCACATTCCTGTCCTGCTGCTCAGCACAACAAAAACAATCTATTTACAAAGAGTAACAACCCCTTTTGAGATACACATGCAGAGAGGAGATAAAACTACTTGAGAAGGAATTTATCTGCTTGCCGTACTTTCTTAAGTAGGGCCTGGAGGAAATAGAAATCTTATTCCCTATGAAAATATTTCAGTAAAACAGCCTATTTGTTTTGTGGATGTCTCACCCTGCAGCACAGGAAAGGAAAAATTTATGTTTGTGCAGACCTCAGCACTGCAATCAGACAAAGAACCTCTCAAAACAATGTGTCCTTGCTCTTCACTTCCCTCCACTGCAGCAAACATGCCCATAATAACATGGCACAGATGCTCCAAGGTGTGCTCAGCTGCTTGACCAGGAGTCCCACTAGAAACGATGAGAAGTCTGCAGTGTTCCACTAGAAAACAGCCAGTAATGCATGCTGCAAACATTAAACTCAGGAAGGTTACAGCCATAAGGTCCTGCCTATCCCAGTGTACTGGGCTGAGCTGTGTCTTTCCTTTGGGAATCCACCAGCTACATTCCAGTCTTAGGAGAAGAGACAGATTCTAATAAAACACTTTAGTCTGTTTCTCAATCAGTTTTATAAACTGTCTCCTTGAAGGATTTTGAGATGTATACACTCATCTTGGCTACATGCCACAGTGGGTGGATTCCCAGCTAAACTCTTCAGGGCTATAATCATTCAAGCTATTCTAAATAACCATAATTCTGCTCTTGAATTTTCATCTATTATCATGAAACTGCTTTCTCTTTGCACAGGTTTTTAGAGCTCTAATACAAGGTTCAACATCCTTCTTAATGCTTTGTTCTTCTAAGTAGAATAATCCTCTTCCATTGTCTGTTTTAATGCCTTCTTCTGACATTAGCAAATAATAGGCTGAAGATTATTGTGCTCTACTTTTGCTGGCTGTTTTCCTGAGAAAAGTATTCTATTTATGGCACATGTTGACACAGCTGATTCCAATTTTCCTTCCAGGAGAAGCCTGCCATACTGCTGTATGTAAAAGCAATCATGCCAGGGTTTTGTTTCAGAGACCCCCAGCCTATGGGCCCTCTCTGTGGTCTGGGGAAGCAATCCTTGTTTCATTTGCCTGTTTGTCCTCAGCTTCCTCAGCAGATGTCCCCAGAATCATCACTGGGGTCATGGCCAAGAATAATACTGAGAGGGAGACAGTGCTTGTCCAGCTTAAGGACTTGTTCTCCACCCACTATTCTGGAATAGGACCGTCCACACATGGAGTTAATCAGGGGTAAGTCCCTATACAGACAAGCCCTTACACTTAATGCTCCACTCTGAAGGATGCTGAGGCTTCTAACCACATCCTGAGTACTAGATGCTGATCACAGAATCCCTCAGCACAGTGCCTTTGTGCTGCAATCTATACCTGAGACTTCAATCTCTGCAAAGATCAAAGAGTGCCTGCAGTTCTGCTATTAACCTCTTAATTAAGAATTTTTATAATTATTATAAATGTGATATCTGTCATAATTCACCTACACACTTAAAAGGCCTTTGAAAATAACTAATTCTTCTCCACAGTACTACTGTAAAGTAAGTTACCAAAATGTCTCACATTGCAAATGTTTCACACCTCTGTTTAATCACTGAACGCATAAATCAGGAATATCTGCACTGTTGTCTCTTGGTAGATGAGCTCACACAACACTGAACAACTGAGCTGCTTTTTCTATTTTTTTATTTTTATTTTTGGGAAGTCATGGGGGCAGTTGGGAAAATGATTCAATGTGATTACCCTCTGAATTCCTGTGAGACTCCATTGTGATAGCATACTTTTTTCTGCTTTCCCATCTTTTGGACAAAATTAAAGGCAAAGGTCCAGGTTCAATTCCCAGTTACTTTGGTGTAAAACTGGAGTAGCTCCACCAAACGATGGTTATTAAAATGGATTTATGCTACTTTGAGAGCAGACTTTGGACGGCAGACTTTGTGGTCAGTGCTTGACTATAAAGCTTTTTGACTAGAGGCTTTTGTAATCACGTTTCCTAGAATTCTTTCCAAATGAACTTCAGGAGTCACTTTGACAGTGCTGCATTTTTTAAAAAAAAAATTATTTTGATTACTAAGAAAATGTAATCTTAGAAGTACAAGGTAGAATAAAACTAGAATAAAGAACCAGCAAGTCTGAGTTACCTACATTTAATCCCTTGTATTTGCCTAGGGTTGCAATCAGATAGCCCCAATTTCTTTGGTGAGGCAAAGGGTGGCACAAAAATCTGAGTGTAAAAGGGGATATATTGGGTAGTCCTGCACAGGCTGGGTATCTGTCACCCATTTGACTGACCAGAATCGAGAACACCATATACATCATCATTAACTATGTTTGTAGCCCTGGTACCAGCTACAGGAAAAGCAATAATTCATGTTGTTTTGGGGTGATAAATCATCCAGCTGTACCAGTGTGCATTAATTACCTACCCATAGTCACAGAACTTTAGATGCAATGTCTATTTGTCTGTCCTTACGTCTTTGCACCAGCAAGAGGTGTATTCAGTAGCATCCTACTCTTCTCCCAGGTGCTGGCAGAGGCAATATCATGCTGCCTAAGGATGAAAGCATCCCAAGGACGTAGCCCAGCTGCTGTTGCTCCATGTGCAGTCATCACAAAGTGCTTCATATATGTACTGTTGGAGCATTGTAGAACTGCCACAGTAGAAGGAGCTGGATGTGTTATTGTTTTATTTTTTGCAGTCTTCAGGTAGAATAGGATAGGAAAATGATGAATCCCATCATTGCAAGTAGGAACCCAACTGCAGGTTTAATTTCTACTGCTGTGACTGTCAGCATTCTTCAAATTTTTGAGCTGTCAAAAGCACTCCAGAGTTTATTTATACACTCTTTGCTCTTGCCCCCTCTTTCACACATGAGTACTCCCAGATCCTGTGAAGCTATCTTTAAACTTGCAGGCAGTTCGGATAGTTACTGGGAATCACCAGTTACTTTAATTTTAATCTCAAGGCTAAAAAAACCAAACAAAACACTGTGAACCAAACTTTAGCATATCATAAGCTATGAAAAAATCTGTGAATGTCTACAATCCAGAGACTTGTGACTTTTCATAAAAGCTTGAGCTGTTTAACATTTTCTGAAAGTTTCGCTGTTACATCGGTCAGTATCCTGCTATGCAGTAACACCCTGCCAATGGAAGTGGCAGAAGATGAATAAATTATGGGAAAGATTGGAGAATATCTCTAATGTGGAAAATGTAATAGTTCTACTGAATATGCATCACAATGTCCACACCAACTCCAGTATTTAGGAATGGAGGAAAAGGGCAGTAAAGCCCATTGTGATATATCCCATCTTCATTCAGCTATCACCTCTACTCTTGGGTAACAAACATGTTGTCAAAGGTGCAGAGATAATCAGATATTGAGCTGTGCAGCTAGACAGAGATGAGTCAACTTTTGCATGTTTATATAATATAAATTAATTTTAGCAAGTCTTTTATTCCCCATATTTTCTAGCATAGGTACTATATTTGAGCCCTGACGTGGGCTTTTCCAACCAATATCAAAAAGTTAACATGTACAGGGTGTATTTTCAGGGTGACATATGACTAAGTGATTACATTTAATTGTCTGTGCTGAAAATTTACATTTTAAAGAGCACTGAGCATATCATCATGAGGATGATATCCATATCCAAGCTTCTTTGGACACTATTCTATATTAAAGACATTGTCTTAGATTCTTGCTTCATTGCCAGGCTTCATCCAGCTCACATATCCCCTATGGGAACAGCTACTTTCTACACGTATTTTAATCTGAAGTGTTGATATATGGCCTCATAATTTTAATTTCTTTGCCATGAACTCAGTTTACTTCACTATTTCTTTTTGCTCCCTGGGGAAATCTACATTCACATGCAACATCTGTCAGCTATTGACTTCTTGGGAACAAAGGCTGATGTCATTACAGTTTCCACCCATGTGTCAAGATGCCAGTCTACTTGTGCCTGTCTCTTACCCACACCTCATTTTCCTTTCTATGAGAGTGATCTGTTCTGTACCTTGCCACAGGAAGTGGGATAAATCCTTTGCCTACAACTAACACAGCTACAGCCTGTGCACCTCTTTCCCAGAGATTGGCTGCAGGATAGCTCCTCAGAGAAGGCCATGGCCCCAACAAGTAGGAAAGAGTCTGTACCTTCAGGCAAGGTGAGTGTGAAGCATCCTACTGTGGCTGATTTATGCTTATTGCTGATGGCAGATCAGGAGGAAACTGGCTGAATGGTAAAGCCTGAATTTAAAAAAAAAACCAAACAAACCAACAAAAAGAGACAAAATTTAAAAGAAGACAGTTAAGTCCATCAACCACTTCAGTTTTGCTTGAGAGGCAAGAAGGTCCTTCAGATCCTCATAAGGATACAGTTCTAAGTGTTTGGTTTTGCTACAGAAGCAAATCTGTGTGTTACATGTACTGCCATTCTGCTCTTGTCTGTGATTGCCCTGACCCAGGTGCAGCACCTTGAACTTGGTTTTTTATACCAAATGATACTCCCATAGGCCCACTTCTTGAGCTTGTCCAGTTCCCTCTGGCTGGCATCCTGTTCTTCAGGCATGTCAATAGCACCTCTCAGCTCGGGGTCACCCACAAACTTGCTTGAGGGCACCCTTTGTCTACGTCATTGATGAGGATATTAAATAACTCTAGTCCCAATACAGACACCTGAGGGCACCACTTGTAACTGACTGAGACTCTGAGTTCTTGACCATGACCCTCTGGATGTGACTGCACAACCAATTCCTTATCCAAAGAACACTCCATGCATGGAATCACAGTTTAGCGAGTAATATGAGCGGGACCATGTCAAAGGATTTACATAAGTCCAGGACAACCACACCCCTTCCCTTGTCCACTGATGCAGTCAGTCCACTAGAGAAGGCCACAGGATTGGTCAGGCAGGACTTGCCCTTGGTGAAGCTGTTCTGATGTCTCAAATGACCTCCCTGTGCCATAGCACAGCTTCTAGGAGGATCTCTTCCATGATCTTCCCAGGCACAGAAATGAGATTGACAAGTCAGTAACTCCCACTGATTCAAGAGGTGTGGGAAGAGATGAATGAAGACTGAAACAAAAAGAGGTCTTCTCATCTTTGTTAAAAGTTTCCCACTCTTCTTTATCAGGGGTGTTACATTTTCTTTGTCCTTCCTTTTCTGGTGAAAACACCCATAGAAGCCCTTTCTAGTGTTCTTTACATGACTTGCCAGCTTCAGCTTTATCTTCATCTTCATCTTGGCCTTTCTCACCCCATCCCTACACAATTGAGCATTATCTCTTTATTTTCTTCTTTCCCTTTAGTATTTCCAGCAGGTCCCTGCTTAGCCATGCTGGTCTCTTTCCTTCCTTGTCCAGATTCTTGCTCCTGGGGTTTGTTAGGCACTCTGTGGAAGATTTCCTTAAAGAGTTGTTCCACTCCCTTGGCCCTGAGGGCAGTCTCCAGGGGATCCTCTTTACAATCTCCTTGAAGAGCTAGAAATTTTCTTAGGTGAAGTTCTGGATCCTAACTTTGCTCCTTACCTGACCCTTATCCCTCAGGACTGCAGATTCCACCAGTGCATGATCACTGCAGCCCAGCCTGCCTCCAGTCTTGATGTTCCCAATTAACTTCCATCCAGAGTATCTATGATGGGAAAAAATTAGTCTCTTGACATCTAAGGTGACTTAAATTTTGACAGTACTTTTTGAAACCATAGGTTTGTTTTCTTTCCTGGTCAAATTTCCAGTTAGGCAACATGCTGCCAGCTTTACTTTATGTAAAGTTTTCTTCAGATTGGAATCTTTTTCCTTCATTTCAGATTCCCCCAAACTGAACATGTGCAGTACTTGCTCTCTGCCACCTCGGAGGTGTTCATGGTATCTGAGGATGACAGTAACTACTCACATTGCAGTCTACTTTTATTCCTGCAGCGGTAGTACAGCTTCAATACAAATAAAATCTTCTCTCATATTAGACCCTCAGGTGCCTTCATCTTGTTCACCTCCTGCAAAACTTTCTGCACCACTGATTAGAACATTTTATTGTGATTGTTCTTGCTGTAGCCAAACCTTAAAGGCAGGGTACACAATTGCAAATAAAGGGAATTACAATATTTGGCAGGTCAGTAGAGGGTGAGATGAGTAAGTGTGTGATGCTGCAAAGCCACTGAGCTGGAAGTGACCCTGTTGAGCCAGAGTAAGATGGTCTGCAAGTAAAGAAGCACATTTTCTCTCATGTTCCTCACTTGTGATGATTTCTTCAGTATATAGGCATTTAAAGGATGTAAAGATTATACAGCTGAGTCCACATCCTACCAATTAACTGCCCCCAGGCCCAAAGAGGCAGCTTAACATCCTTCTAGCACACCATAAATGAGTCTTAGGCTCACAGAAATGTCCCAGGGCCTCATCAGCTTGTCATGAAGCTTACAGACTTCATGACTGATTACGAAGTGGTTTTGTTGCTCAAATTATGTCGCAGTCTGAGAAATGCTGATCCTGTTAAAAGCTAACTATAATTCTCTGAAGTTCAGATGTAGATGCTACTGGTGGAACGGTATCCATTTCCTTCCATTGTGAAAATATGGATACAAATGAAATCAGATTGACAGACATCAGCCATTACATCATTACATTACATGCTTCTACCACTGTCTCTAGATTTAATGCTTTTCTGGTTTTGCTTACAGACACTCAACAGAGTCTTTTCTATTCTGCCTCTCTGTCTGTCAGACCTTTTTCTATTACTTTTCTTGTGCTTGCTGTTTTTCTCCTAGTATTATTCTCCCTGTTTTCTCTTGAGGCATTAGGTTATCTACACACAACTTCATGTCATTTCCTCTTTATTCACTCCATGCTTATTTTAGCTGTTTTCTTTCCGTCCCTCTTACTTTTTCTACCAACTTCCTATGTGCATCCCTTGCTTTTTTCCTCACTTTAGGGCATTGCCTCCTCAGAAACCTCTCATATTTGGATATTGTGATGTGAATTTGATTCATTGGAAACATTCAGAAACAAAAAAAAATTCGGCCTCATAAACAATATTCTTATTTAATTATGACAACCGCAAAACTTACCCCTACTTCAACCATATATTTTACCTGAAACAGAAAATCAGTTCCCTGATTCAGTGCAGCACATGAGAAGAAGTGGGACAAGAGGAAAGCAAATCCACCAGGAGGGGTGGCAGTGCCTCTCTGACCAGGTCTAAGCCAGCAGGGACAGCTGAGGCAAGCCTAAACTGATGATGATGATGATGATGAAACCAAGGCTCTGCTCAAGGTGACCCGATTGTGCCTTGTCATTGTCAGTAGGTACATGATAAAATAGCTCATGCCCAGAACTCTGACTTCTCAACTTAAAGCTCGAATATTCAGTACTTCGTTTCCTCTTCTGTCCCAGCCTGTCAAAGCTGTACCTGCCCAGCGTTAGAGAAAGGAGCTTTCAAACCAGGTCAAAGTTACAGTGACTTTTCTGTAAGTAGACTGACTATTAATAGAGTGCATGCATTTTTTTCTCCACATCAATGCATTTCTCCTCTACGTGTCTACATAATCTTGAACTTTTCCATATTTACCTGGTTCCTCACTGTAAATATCAAAACTTTAGATAAAACAGAGTGAAAAAACAAAAGAACGCAGAGTGCACATAAGGAAAATCACAACATTAGCAACCATTCTACCAAGCTGTCTTGTACTCTGCGTGGCATGTAGAACCACGTGAAAAAGGTACACCTAAATTTAGGATAAATTGTTCTTTTCTGTAATTTGATTCTGCATTTCAGGATTAGAAGTAGAATATGAAAAACTTTTTTATAGTGTAATGCCATTTTTTTCCCCAAGGAAAACAGCCCATGTAAAGTATTGCAATACATTCACTGTTAGCTGGTTCCTGCATGCAA
The DNA here is from genome assembly GCF_030490865.1 of Poecile atricapillus. Taxonomy (NCBI): domain Eukaryota; kingdom Metazoa; phylum Chordata; class Aves; order Passeriformes; family Paridae; genus Poecile; species Poecile atricapillus. Next base: position 128,972,230 of record NC_081289.1, on the reverse strand, counting down.
CAGCAGTATTTTTGAATATATTAATTTAATTTCTTATAAACAAAAGTCACCCAAAACACAGCACTTCGAAATTTGTCTTTAAATGGGAAAACATTTTTTCCCTTTTCCTACCATTCTGGAAAAAAAGGAAAAATTGAAGGATTAAATTAACTACCAGATTATAGAGACCTTTTGAGTCACCAGATAGAGAGAATGTTTACCTTTTTAGGTTGAGATTTCTCCTTTGCACTTGAGACCTTCTGTGGGCCTACTTTGCAGTGTCCAATTGTAAACCCAGGATAATCCTCCTTCCCCTATCTTCCCCTATCTGGCTGTTGTCTGATACATTTTTTGTGTTGTGCTATTCTTCTTTCAACTTGAATAATTCTAATGTTTGCCAAAACACAAAAATTTGAAATTTTATTTACATTACTTTATAAGGGTTACTATATTCATGTTTGCTATTAGTGTCATTGGATGTGAAGGATGAATACAGAACAAGTAATATTAACCAAAATATTAACCAAAAAAAAGCTATGCAGAAAGTGTGTATAATATTATTACCTAAGCAAATTCAGACAGCAAAAGTCTCCGTGTCAGGAAGCTGGAACAAACAAATATGGATAATAAATGAGGAAATGTGGTGGATTTTTTTAGCATTCCGGATGGTAAATATCTGGAGGAAATTGTCAGGAAAAGTGATACAATCAAATGAAATGATGTGTCCTGACAGTTCCCTGACTCAGTTTCCTTGCAGTAAAATGGGAATACTCGTTGTCTACTTTCACATCCTATAGGACCAGATAGATCTTCCTAGCTCCTGAGTGGGATGGCACACAGGCAGCCTCTGCCCTGATGGCAGCATACAGCCATAAAGGCAGCCACTGATCCTTGCTCCATAAAACAGGGCCACAGAATTTGCAAAGGATTCATCCTCTCATCTTGACCCTATAGAATTTCTCATGCCAGTAAGAGACAGAGAATCAGAGGTGCAAGATGGCAAGTGATTACTGAAGACATTACTGAAGAGGAAGACCTGGAGGAGCTCTCAAAAGCAAAAAGCACAGGCAGGGTTTAGTGGCTGGATTGCTGCCAGGACATAGTCAGACTCTTGTTGCATTGTGCTGGTTGTAGCACTGGATGCACCACCTCCCCAGACTCACCGCATCTCCAGCCTCACAGCATTCCCAGGCTCACTGCATCCCTGGAATTGCTTCTTCTCAATGCCAAGGGATCAGCATGGCCTCACAAACAGGTGTTAACTGAGTCTTATCTGGGAATCCTAAGTGACATGTTTGAGAGATGCCAGTAACATAGGAGGCAGCTTTCTTGTTCCAACAGAAGGACTTCCTGTATTATCCACTCAGTCCCAGAAATAGAGATAAATCCTTATCTTAGACATCAAAAATAGTGAGTACTGCATGCTTTGGGTCATAAATAGGGCAAAATTCAGAAAGATGCATGAGTAATGTGCCATGTGAACCAGATTTCCTTTCCAGTCTTCTTTGCATGGTCTGGGCTTTTAAGGTCTTTTCCATCTGGGACACTGGATAATTAAATTAGAAAATTCACTTCCACTCAAGGCCTCATTTGTTTTTTGGAGGTGGCACAGTAAATGACAGCCCTGTGAGCTACAGCACAAGACAGTGGCTCCACCTTCCACCTTGCTCATTGATCAGACTGACAAGACCACATCTGTCTCCAGGAGTGTGAGCAAGACCCGAGCAGCTGAAGCAGAAATAACACCAAGCAGGAAACAAGTAATTTCCATGCCACTAGAAATGCATGTGCAGAGAGCAATCATGTGTAGCCTGCAATTGTGTTTGTGGATAAATATTTCAGCTATGATTCTTAATATGAGTTTATTGCTGGCAGTGGCCTTGTGCTGAACAGTGGTGTCACTGGAACTCTGCTTAGTATTCAAGCTCAGCTGAAAAATGACAGCAATGCATGTTTTCTGCCAACTTTAACATGAGCTCAGCAATTAAGAAAATCATTCTTTACACATCCTGCGTTTGGGGAGCAGAGGGGTTGTTTTGCAGAGCAAGTTAAATAATTTGGATTAGCCAGTAAGGCATCTCTATCAGCAAACATAATTTCTTTTACAGGCTTTTCCCAAGGGCTAAAACACTTGAATTTATGTGTTTGTGATGTGTCTTAGTTGTCCATAGCCATGACCAAGACTACCTGCTCTGAGGATGGCACACCCTCTAAATGCTTTCAATGTGCAATTAGACAAAGATCCTGACGAGGCTCAGATGACTGAAAATACAGAAGAAGCATATAGGCTGGGACTGGAAAATGGTAAATCAGAAGAGATATTAAAGACATTGATAAGCTCATGAATACCATGAAGAGATTTAGGATAACACTCTTTTTTTTTAATATCTCAACAAAGGGCTAGTTTAGTCATGAACCACAGGAACTTATGCACAAAAATAAAATCACATATGTTTAAGAAGCAACTAAACAAAACAGCAGCAGAGAAAGCCACCATAGGTATTAGGAGCATGTGAGCAAATATCATGTATGCATCCTCTCTTGATTTACATTTTGGGTAGGTATCCAATATTGGCCACTGGTAATTGGGTACCCACAAGATAATGGGATAGATGGACCTTTGCATCAGTATGGCACTTGTTACATATCTACCTTCTAAAATTTTCACAGAATTATCCTAGTCTTCATAGGTTTGTAAATCTTGCTTAGATTTGGTGTGCACAGGGTATCTTGATAAATTGGTGATAACATGGAAGAAACAGCACTATTTTTTAAACTATCTGTAGGAACTACACCTCCAAACATCTTAAAACTCTTACCAAAGTGAGAAATATTTAGAACATACTATGTCTCTGTCACATACAACACATTTTTCTATAAATGAACCTGTTTACTCAGGAGACACTAAGATGTGAATTTTAGAACTAACCTGACTTCAGAGGAATACTAATGTTTAAATGGCACCTTCTGCTTTGTCAATTTGTTTAATGCTTGTAAATTGATATGCCACTTTGTCTTTATAAAGGTTAAGTGCAGGTAATGGATTAATTGGATTATTGAGTGTAATGAAAATAATCCCAGGAGAGCACAGATGTAAAGAAACATGAGCGGGATTGTGGAATACCAGCAACAGCTGAAAAGACTTTTATTTCAGACATGCAGATCATGACCTGACTTTCAAGCATAGTGGTCCAGCATATGGTTTATAGTCGTGAAGGAATAATCACCACTGGTGGTTATTTTCTGGAATGTCAAGGCAGATACATAACTCTCCCAGTATCATCCTGTGTGAATACTTCAGTCTTCCTGGATTAGCATGATAGCTTTACTGGTGACTAGTATGACACAGGAGGAGGAGCAATCTCCTCCTCATTTTAAGTCACTCAAACATTATATCCTATTGATGAAATGGCAGAAGTAATTTAAAAGCATTTTACAATGCTCTCTCCTGGTTTACCATTTTTAATTTATGATCTGTCAACTGTGAGGTTCACAAGCAGCAACAGAAGGGCAAAAGTCTGGGCTTTTAAGGTCTTTTCCATCTGGGACAATGGATAATTCAATTAGAAAATTCACTTCCATACAAGACCTCGTTTTGGAGGTAGCACAATAAATGACAGCCCTGTGAGCCAACAAGACAGTGGCTCCAATTGTCAGCAGGCTTAAATTCCCTCTACATGAACTATATTTTTCTATGCAGTGGGAAAGACTGGTGACATCTGCAGATGAAAGAATAAAATAGAATCAATTTGAGCCATTTTAGATGGATCTTTTTAAACACCTAACTTTTTCCAAAAGCAGCCCTAGTTTTTTAAAAAGCAACAAGGAATGGATTTATCAGTTAATTCGATACTACCATACTACTCTGCAGACAAACAGAAAAGGGTGCTTTTGTTAAACATTGCTCAACATATGCAACTGCACACGGAAACTGATGCCTTCCCTATGTTTTAACTGTTAATGCATAAACCAGCACAACTCCCATGACCTAACGTCTGCATGAGGAACTTTCATGTTCTCTCACTTCTTTCTTTCACATAGGGTGTCACAGACGTTTTTTTGTTCACACTACCTTAAAATAGTCATAACAAAAAGAAGAAGGAAGAAAAATCAATTTAGGTAGTCAATCTGATACAAAAGATTTTTTTTTCAGACTTTTTGAAATGCCTAATATATGTAGGGCCAAATTCTAAGCCTTTTTAAAAGTGAAGACAGGATGAACAATAACAATAACAATAACAATAACAATGACAATAACAATAACAATAACAATAACAACAATATCAATAGGCTTTTTAATATATTATTTCTATGCAGGGAAATTTCCATGCTGGTCAGATTACTCATAATTAATAATTCATCCATTTCCATTAAATAATTTTAAATCATTGAATCAGGCTGTCCAGATACCTCTTATAGGCTCCCAATCACACTAAAATGGTGTGATTATCTGCAATACTAGTTCTGAATATTTTAAACATACTTTTAAAATTCTACCCCCAATTAAGGACCAAGTAGCCAGTATAAAAACAGGAACTGAATGTGGATAAATCAGTCTCCTTCCACTGAGGTGAAATAATCTGAAATCCCTAGGAAGTGAAGGATTGTCTTCAGTTCTTCATTTTTAAATGTGGGTTCTCATTTGTATGAGCAGGACTGTTAGATCATAGTACAGATGTACTTAGTCATTCAGTTCAGTTGTGTGCAACTGAAAGATCAGCCTTGCCTTGTTTCTTCCAGGAGTCACCCTGACTATTCTCCAGCTGAGCAAAATTACTCTAAAACCCCCAGTTTTTAATACTCATTTTGCCAGGTTAAAGTGCAACTTGCTGATAAAATGAGTTTAGGGTAGGTAGCCTCACCAGCACTTGGGATGGGTGGTAATTTTAGGATCAGACCTTTCTTTCAAGAGACAGACCCCAAGAATTTTGACATTTCTTTTAAAAATATATCAGAGCTAAGCCGGTAGATTAGTTAACAGTTCCTGTTTGCTGGCAAAGAAATCTTTTCAAACTTACTCAGCATTTTGTGTCAGATGCTGAATGTCTGCGGTCATAATCTTAAATTCCTCTTTGTTTTCAGTCAGCTTTTTTTTCTTTTTTCCATGAAAACAAGTAGTTTCACAGGACTCAGTTTCCCTAGATGTCATACTTTTCACAAACAGGGTGTAAGTCACTTCTTGTCTTCCTCAGTGCTGAGGTCATGAAAATCACTCTGATCACTCTTTTCTCTCCTGCTTCCTTTCACATATATCTTCTAGAGCATACCTGCCTACTAATGGTTTGTTTCATAAACATAAGTACAAAAGCCATTCCCTTCATGTTCTGCAGAATAATTCAGTGCAAAGAGAATCAGGAAGCCAAACACATGTGTTTTTGAAAGATTGGCTAACACAACTCATTGATGGAAGCTATATATGACAGTGAAGTCACTGGGATTATACATTCTCTTATCATCCACTATCAGTTTAAGCATTTTGTCAGTGCATTTTGCTGGTACAAACATTTTGATGATGATCCCAGATTGATTTTATATATGGCAATCTTTCTGGGGACTTTGAAGTCCCACAGAAGGTGGGGCTATTTTTCACATGGCAGTACCAGAACAGTGGAATATACAGCTGCAAGCCACAGGGCACTGCTGTACCTGTGCTGTCATCGCCTCCAGTGGAGGCTTCCAGTGCTCAGGGGTAAAATCTCTATTTCAGAGGCTTAATATTTTGGGGTTTATGTACTGCTTTCAACATAAGGTCCAGGAACTGAAACATTGCCCAAAAAAGTAATCTAACACAGCGCTGCCACAAGCTGCACTACTGTGTACTGAGGGCTAGCACTGAAGCTCTGTCACGGAACATAGTCATGCTAAGGAGGACACTGTTAAGGAATTGAATAATTCTGTGGGATTTGCCTAGGCAGTGACACTCAGTGGTGTTGGATCATTAGGATCACCCTCAGTGTGGTTTTGGTCCAACAAAACAAAGAGACTCCCAAAACCTCCTAGATATGGTAATTTCCAGTTGTGGCCATCATGTTTAGAAATGTGAGGTTAACAACCTGTGAACTCAGAATTCTAAGAGGATTGGCCTCTTTGCCATTTAAAATTGGCATTTAAAAATCTGTTATGATTGCTATACAAGCACAGATGTAATCAACAAATGAAACTCTTACTTCATTGATTCACTAATTGTGATCTTTGGATTTTATTATTACAATAGCTGGTATCTACAAATCATACTATGGCCCCTAAATCTGCCCCAGAGCATGCACAGCACAGCAAGGTAACACCCGTAAGAGCAATGCCTCGCTGTCTGCAAGAGTCCTGACTTAACCTTGGATTAGATCAAACTTTTCCATCCATCTTCCCTCTGACGCTGACAGAGATGATCTGAGACCTTGTCTCTCCATTAGCACCTTCCAGTAGAACTGATAACTGCACAGACGGGACTTGGTAGCCCCAGTACACATCCTTCTGGACAGCTAACACAGGAAAATGGAACTTGTCTTTGGAAAAATAAATAAATAAATAAATAAAAGAAGCAGCACTGACAAGTTCTTGTGCATTCGGAATGAAATTTAAAAGTAATTTTTCCTGGATGGGAAGAGAGAACAAATACCAGCAATAGGAACTCAGTCCAAAGAAGCCAATAGAAGTTTTATTATTGGTATTTTTATAAACACACCACATATGAAAATAACCACTCATAAAAACTGGCTGGTTTTCTTCTCAGTTTTGCTCTTCAGATATAATTGCAGCAACAGCTCTGCAAACCCTCGTGTTATCAACTTGTTATGTCAGAATAAAGCAAAAGAGTACAAGTTTCAGAAGAAGTGAGTATCATGCAGACAGTCATCTTTAATCAGTGTATCATCCCTCTAAGCCAGCAAGAGTTCTATAGAAATAAATAACTTAAAAATAAGATACTTTTTCTTTGTGCACTTTGAGGCTTCCTTGTTATTTTAGCTCTGGAACAATTACTTTTTCCACTATACTTTTTTCCCCCTGTATTTCTCTTTCATTTTTAGCTTCTTCATCAGACCAGTGAAAAACAAAATTGGAAAGCATAGAAGACCATGGAAAAAAGGGAAAACAAAGGACTGAAGGAGTGGAGGACAGAGGTAATCTGCAATAATGGATTTAGTGTAGTTTGTAGCCTCATCTTTCCAGGCTACAGGGCAGTTACTCAACTCATCATGTTACAATGAAAGAGAAACCCATGACCATTGCAAGCACAAAATGCTGACATAATGGAGTTACTAAGAAAACCTGAATCTTAGTCATTCTCCATCTTAGACACATTGCAAGCAAAGTCACACAAGTTTTATGTACATTAGTACCACCTCCCTTTTTTTGGTTTTGCCTTGAAAGGCCTTATGATAGTCAGGCAAAATGTTTTTTGTTGTCAGCACACGAAATAAAACAGTGTTTTCCACAAACACATGAAAAAGAATGTGTTGAGATTGTAGCATGGTTATCCTGTGAACAGCTTCCTTGAAAGGAAGGGGGACTGCTGAGAACTGCCACTAGGACAGATTCAGACACGTGGGTATCTCTGCCTCCAGTTGTTATCATTATTGCACTTTTAATGTCCTTGAGGAGATGTTAATTCTGTATTCAGGAATTCTGTCAGTATTGAAAATCCTGGACAATGAGCAGCTGTCAGACTACAGAACTCTGGTGCCACACATTGAAAGAGTCACTAGCGGAAGTAGAAGTAGCTGGATATACAGAAGATCAAGCCAGTTAAATTCAACTAAAGGGATTCACAATTGTTGGCAAGGACTCTACAACATAAAGCCAGCAGGAGAAAGGCAGAGTTAGCTGTGTGCTTTGAACAAGCTGAGCAAAGCTAGGAGAAGGATGGAAAAACACATGAGCAGGTGTGGGACCTCATGCCCTTGTTGTATTACAGGTGGGTTATTCCCACTGGTGGGAAAGGAGGGGGTGGATGCCACTGCAGGGCATGGACCCTCTGCCTGCTGCCCACTGGGGCAATTTGCATGAGAGGAAGTAAGAACATGAGTTGTAAAAGGCAGTACAGCTGAGCCTGTGCCCATCCTGGCACCCCAGACTACTGCTAAGTCCTTTCAGGGACCTTTGCTTTCAGACCACTTTCAGATCTCCCACTCCTATGTTCTCCTATTAGCAGCAATTCACTTTCCATGCTCTCCTCCTTTTCTGAGACTGTAATATGGCTGAATTGCATCAATTGAATGAAAATAAACATTAAAAAATATTTTAAAAACATTAATATGTTAATCTTTGCGTCAAGTCAGTGAAGATAATGATTATCATCCAGAGTCAAGAAATTTTGGGGGGTACAAACAAGAGATAAGGTGTAGGTGTTTATTTAGCCATCGTTTTCTGATGATCTTCATTTTTAGGCCCTGAAGATGTGTGCAAATGGGCTCCATTGGAATGAACTTCAGCTAAAGACATTGACTAAATCAGTGTGAATTATGATGAGAAGCCAGGATTTCTAAAATATTAATAGGCATATTTAGCTACCTCTTATTATCCACTTCCTCTTATTCAGAGCAAATGATCACAGATAAATTACAGATCTACACATTTTGCACATGTTGTAAAAACTGTGGAAATAATTGAACTGGAATATGAGGAGCATATAGACAAATTTTAATTGCTTGTCTTAATGCTCCTGCCTGCTGCCAAGTTTGAACCCTTGAATCCTCTGTTCTTCTAATCAATACAGGAATACAAAATGTGCCTTTTGTTTAGGAAGTCACTAGTACATCAGCTTCAACTGAAGTAAGCAGAAATTAAAAGCTTATGTTTTCCTGCAAAAGTGAGTGACCAGCAGTAAATTCTGGGTAAAGAAAGGGGCTTGTTTCATGGGAGATCTCAGGTAGAGCTAACCACAAGTATGTGTCATCCTTTATTTATGGTGAAGTTGAGAGAGCCTTTAACATTTGAAAGCTAAAAGTCACACTCAAAATATTTTCAAGTTATTAGTAAAATTAAGGTACTTACACCTGCTATAATTCTCCAAATATACACATACCTTGCTTTGAATATGTACCTCAAATATATAGTTCTTGCCATCACTAATGTAATCCAATTAATTTGGTACTTTTTAAAACAACCCATTAAGAGTCTTTCTAATTGATTGGTAAACAGGTTTATGTTGGGATGGTATTATCATTTAATGGCCTTAAAAAGCATAAAACTACTGAATTATTGAATCTAATTTAAATTCTACTCAGAGGCAGAAAACCCACAATAAATCTGTTGCTCAAAATAATTTTTTGTTGTTAATTTGCAGTTTAAATGTTTAAAGAATTTTCTGAAACCTGATTTTATTTGTTTTGATGATATATCAGGCTTATAAGATACTGCATATTTTTATAATGGGAAATGTCATTTACTTCTTGAGCTGCAATTAATAGTATACTTTTTATTTCTTGTATTGCAATAATTTTCATTGTTTTCACCCTAACAATTTAGCTATTATAATTCAAAATAGTAGTGTTGAAAGACAAATAAGCAAATGAGCTTTTTATAAATAAATCATCTTGGGCTTATTTGTATTTTTCATCATTTAATATCATTTAACACAAACATTTATTTCCTGATTAAGATGCTCAGGACACCCACCATGTGGGGCTCTGAGCAGCTGGGCCTAGTGAAAGGTGTCCCAGCCCATGGCAGGGGAAGTGGAACCAGGAAACTTTAAGGCTGTTTCTAGCCTATGTATTTCTATGATTAGAAATACAGCAATACCAAAAAACTTGGCATCAGTGTGTTTTACAGCATTTTTGTCTGAGAAAAATCAAAGCAAAAAACCCACAACCCCAAACAAAAACTTTACACAGTTTAACAGTCTAAAAAAGTTCAATAAGGAAATATTACTCATCCTGCATACCCAGAGGTTCTGGCCTTTTTATCAATTACTTTGGTAATTTCCACTGATATGGAAACCTGTTCTTTGCATGCCTGTTCAGACTACTGTCCTTATTTCATTAAGGACACTAAACTACAGCTAGGTGTTATAGAATATAAAAGCCTTTTAGGAATTTAAAAACAGAGTCCAAAGCATCTTTTCTTCATTTTTTCCAAGAATGTGACCTGTATACACAGTGTGAAAATTCAGGACATGTCAAAAACATGTCAAGTATTTTTCTTCAGTACCACAGACACTTCCTTGCCCTGCTCATTGAGGTAGATGGGTTCATTTTCATGCTATTGTCATTTCCTTATGAAAAGGAATAGTGATTTATTCTGTTCCAGCATGGGGAATGACCCACAGGTCTCTGCATGGGCCAGTAGGAGACCTGCTGGGCTCAGAGAGCAGAGCACTGTGAGGACTGCCTTTGCTGGGCTTTGCACAGGCTGCAAACCCAGCTGCAGCCAGTTACTTAACTCTTCCAAAAAAGAGTATTAGTTAACAAAAGCCTAAGGAAGTACAGGGCAACCTTTCCAGCTTTGGCCTTTTCTTCCAAGCCTTTACCTTCCTTCCCAAACCAAAACTTCACTAGTCTTTGAGAAGAACATCTGCTATGACAGAGACTGAGTGCACTGGGGCCAACATTTAAATTTAAGGTGGCTTTGACTAGACTCCAAAATGCCTGGCAGAATACTTACACCACAGACTGATTTAAAGAGGTAAAGATCATACCATGGCTCTGTTATTTTAGGAGAACCTTCAACATCAGCCTATTTGTCAGAGCAAAGTGAAATAATCAAGACCCAAATGATCATACCACCACTGAGGAAGTCCACGTGTTCAGGCAGGCAGAAACTACCCTCACCAGACTCAGAAACTGGAGATTATTGGGATGGGAGAAAGTAGAGGAAAAGTGGAAAATGGAAAGTGGAAAGCAAAGAAGGGTGGAAGGTGGGAAGATTCATGTGCTGTGCCCATGAGGATGCACTCAGGCATCACCATAGGCCAGCCATTTATTTCTCCCTTCCTCAAGGACATGAGGTGAGTAGACTGCTTGGCTGCTGGTATCTGTTTTTACTTCATTATTTCAGCATGGAACTTCAACTTGACAACACTTTACTCTGTCCTTGAGCTCATACTTTTTCAGACTTTAAGCCTGGTTAAGCATGTGCATGTCTTTGGATCTTCATATTTAAGAAAGGCTTAATCTGAAGATTCAATTTGAAGACTTCCAAATAAACAACAGTACAATGATGTTCCCACGTATGTTTTTGCAATGCTTAAGCTGTGCACCAGAAATGTTTTCTGTTCACTTTGCTTTTTTTTTGTTACCTTGGTTACTTGTTAACCTACCACAAGCCATCATCAAGGCAGATCTTGGCCATTTTCTTGTAAAGCAAAACATTTGTGACTTATTAATCTTCTCACAAGAGGGAGAAATTTGATTTCCTCAAATATCTCTTCTCACTATAACACTCTGTTTTAGGCTCCTTTCCTACTTCAACTACCTTTTCAAACATAGACATCAGCATCAAAAATCTGTTCATTTTGCTCCCATCAATGCTGCATGGAGATAATACTCCTTTCTTAAGCTACTAGAGCCAAGGATTATCCTCTTTGATCTAAAATACTGGGCTGTAGATCAGGTTAAACTGATCAGGTTTTCTACTGTCATCTGCATTCATGTGCAGTCCTTGTTCAGTGTCACTGATTTCTAGGAAGAGGAAAAACTCCATTTTGTCCTTTTCCTCAGACATGGTTATGTGTGAATGCAGTTGGAAGTCTTCCCAAAGTCCACTCTCCTCTTGCAACTGAAGAACAGAAAAGAAAAAATGGACTTAGAAGGGGGAGAAAAAACAAAAACAAAATAACTAAGAGTACCACAGGAAGAAGAAAGGGAAGGAGCAGTGTGTAGCAGTATGTTAATAACATCTATCTTTGACAATCACAGAAAGGTCTTAAAATATTTCCTCACTCTTCAATTACCTAGAAAAATACCATGTTACCAGGTTCCTTCTGTGTAGCTGTTTTACATTTCAGTCTTTCAATATATGATGCACTGTAAAAGTCATTGAACTCTGAATTGTATTTCTTGTCTTCTAGCTTGTTTTTCCATAGGAACCCCTGTACAACCATGCCACCTGCCTGTCTGCCTCCCAGCTCCAGCTTCAGCACAACATCCAACTTCAGCCAAGATTGAGAGAGGTGCCACATTCTCAAAGATGCTAAGTTATTACAAGTTCATTGGAAAATTAGCAGGCTAAAAGAGGAACAAAGCCAAATTTAGTGTCTCATGGTGAGTTAAAGACAGATCCAACTCAATGTCTCTTTTTGAACAGGCAGCAGCCATCTGGCCAGTGTGTAGGCACATTTTGGCTGGTTTGTCAAGACACAGAATCACAAAATCACATAATTATTAAGTGTGGAAAAAATCTCCAAGTGCACCTTTGACTGATCACACCTTGGCAACTAGACAGTGGTACTAAGTGCTGCGTCCAGCCATTTGTTGAACACATCCAAGGACATTGATTCCACCACTTTCCTGGACAGCCCATTCCAATGTTTAACAAACATACCCATGAAGATATTTTCCCTGATGTTCAACCTGAAACTCCTTTGTCACAGATTGAGGTTAACCTCTCATCCTGTCACAGGTTGTCTTGGAGAAGAGGCCAACCCCACCTGGCCACACTCTCCTTTCAGGCAGTTGTGGAGAGTGATAAGGTCACCCCTGAGCCTCCTTTTCTCCAGGCTAAACACCCCCAGCTCCCTCAGCTGCTCCTCACAGCACTTGTGCTCCAGACCCTGCCCCAGCTCCCCTGCCCTTCTCTGGACTCACTCCAGCCCCTCAGTGTCTTTCCTGCACTCAGGGCCCAGAACTGGACACAGCACTCGAGGTGTGGCCTCACCAGTGCCCAGGACAGGGGGACAATCCCTGCCCTGCTCCTGCTGGCCACACTATTGCTGAGCCAGGCCAGGATGCCATTGGCCTTCTTGGCCACCTGGGCACAGCCTGGCTCATGTTCAGCTGCTGCCACCAGCACCCCCAGCTCCTTTCCAGCCACTCTGCCCCAGCCTGTGGAGCTGCCTGGGCTTGTTGTGACCCAAGGGCAGGAGCCAGCACTGGGCCTTGTTGAACCTCACACCATTGGCCTCAGCCCATGATCCAGCCTGTCCTGACTCCCCTACACATGTAGCTCTGAATCAGCTACAGGAAACGCTGAATTTTTCTGTGTAAGACTGGGGGGAAGGAGCTGAAGGCGAACCTGAGGAAGGGCAGAACCAGGGCCTAAATTTGTCTTGCTTCTCCTTATCTTCCACCAATTAATATTAAAAAAATGACCGCCTTGTTATTAAGAACAAGGAAAGAAAAATCACTGGTATTAAATTTTGGACTCAGTACAAGATCATCAGTGGCTTTAGCTAGCTATTTCACTATAATGAGTACCAGCACAGACAAGACACTGGGAAATTCCATTAAATCCAGAAAACTCAATGAAGAGATAACACCATTACACAAACACACCTGCTATGCCAACTTTTCCCAATGCATTGTCATCACCTCACACCATCCTTAATATATGTAAGAGATCACTGTGAAGAATTAAATATTTAAGCTGATTAAATTTTATATCAGCCTCAAATAAAAAAGGCATTTTTATTTACACTTGATATGGGGCCTTCCTTTGTTCCAATATTTCCCCATACCTATTTGCAGCTTAGACATGTGTAGCTCTTTGTATTGCCTTCAGATAACAAGTACAGAATCAGGTTTTGAAATGCATTGGCCTAAGAAACCTGATACAATGTCACAAGGGATTCCGCACCCTTATGTTATTATTCCCATACTCAAAAGGCAGCATTTAATAAAAGTTCATACTGCACTAAGTTTGGGCAGTGTTCTCTGAGGGCTCCTGCATCTTTAAAAGCAAGGCAAAATCACCTCTTGCAAAGTGGTTCCAAAACAGCAGGGGTGAGTGAACAAAACAGCAGTAAGTGTGATTTTGTGTTGTACTCATCTGAGAAAGAGACTCTACCATGGTGAAATCACATCTGCTGCCAGCTGGGGCCATTGACTGGATGTTAGAAAAAACAGTAGAAGATGGAGCAGCAATTGGAAATCTGTCAAGATGAAGAAGACAGTTGAGCATATCCCATCAAAACTTGAAAACCAAGTAAGCATTGTTGCGAAAGCAATGGGAAAATATCTGTTGGGTAACTGCTGTGTGGCAGTAAAATGTAAAAAATTTGCTCTGCCTGGGGCTGCAGGAAAGTGTGATGATATGATTTATGTGAGAAATGGAAATAACAACAAAAAAGAAGTGGTAAAACAACTGGAAAAGAAAAACCCTTGGTATTAGCATCTACAGGTGGTTGTCTGGAGAAAATCTGTGCAATGCCTTTGTTGCAGAATACCTGAATACTTAGACAAAAACATGCTGGGAGTTAGTGGCTTTACATTAAAAAAAAAAAAATTACAAGTAAGACCAGCAATATCTTGTGTTATACACAGAGCATCAGATATCTGAAAAAAAGTTTTCATAGCAGCTACTGATACAGGCCTGGAGCTGCCTGTGCCAAGCAAAAGGAACAAGGTCTGTGTCATGAAAGAGGTGCTGGCTCCCAGCTGTGGGCTGCAGGACAGGGCCAGTCTCCATTCACCATGGACTGCCAGCCCTCACCAGTCAGTGACTCAGGTAACAGCTAAGCCAGCTCAACAGTTCTTCCTAGAAGGCCCTGGAGGACCACACCCCGTATTTTCCCTTGCTTTTTGCACATAGTAATGGAAAAAGAAGAACACTCACCTGTCTTACTGAAGTCTTGACCTTAGTTCTCTGGAGAGCACCATATGTGTTTTAGTGTCCTCTTGCTCCTTCAGTATTTTTGCAAAGAACCTGTACGGCTCACAGGTTTGGACCCTCTTCTGGGAGTGGAAGGGGACATTTTCTCAGTCAGAGACAGAAGGTTTAAATCTGGATTTCCCCACTATTACATGAATGCCCCAATCACCACCCTTACCTAAGTACACCAAGACTTTCCCAGAGTATATGGGGTTTGCAAACCTAGTAGCCAGATGTAGGCTAGAGTTGGATCACTTGAGACCATGAACTGCCAGTCTGGGCTCTCTACTCCATCACTCAGCAGAGTGTAAATCCAAGGTAAGCCCAAAGAAAGGCCACTCTGATTTCAAGCACTCCAGTAAAACCAGGCACTGTCAGGGCTCCTACAGGAGTGTTGAAGGTTTGGTCAATGCTGGTGTATATCATCAATATGCAGGTATGGTGACTCCAAGTCCCTGTTGTTCTTTAACCTCAGAGTGAAAGAATTCACTTGATCTTCCTTTTAATCAGTGGCTATGACCAACCCATGAGATTTCACAGGCTAAGCAACACCCTAGTGCCAACAGTGCTTGCTCCCATTACACCCCAGTGTAAGCCACCTTGAGTCAGGTTTGAAGGAGCAAATTGACACAGAGAAGTCCCTTCCAACCAGAGAGGCTACAGATTTACTGTGCAATGTTTCCAGCATCCATTTAATTTTCAAAGAATGTAGGAGTCCTCTCTGTCTGCCCTAAAAGCAAGAGAGGCCATGCCATTTCCTGTGTCTGTGGAATCTTCAAAGGCAGTTTGCAGAAACTTTGAGTCAGGCATCTCCCTCTCTCCGTATCACATGCTTGCACGGAAGCTATTAGTCACTTGTGTCATGTATTCTAGCATGGGTCAAAAAGCTGTGCTCAGTGAAATACTTTGTAAATATAAATATCTCCAAACAGGAAAACAACAATTTCCATGCCTCTATGGAAATTTCAAACAAGAAAATAAAACACCTTTTTGAGATACTTGCTGGATCCATCTTTGGTATTACTTAAGCACATGCTGTCAGTATAACCAGTTGGATGATCTACCCACACAGCATCCAAACACATTTCCAGTTACATCTGCTCTGCACTGCCTAAAGAAAGGCACTCAATCTCAGTGGACTCTGCATTGACCTTACAAACAACTGGCTTTATCATTTTTGTTTTATTTTGTTTGTTATATCAATAGTTAAGAAATAAACAGGTTCATGTCTTGCATACTAGAAAAGAGTGAAGACAAAATAAATTTTGCTATTTATTCCAAATTATTCTACAGTTATCCGTGTGTAGCAGGTTGGTGTTTTTTCCAAAGCAGTAAAATTTAGACAAGTTGCCAATAGCAGCCATGCTATTCCTTGAAATACATTTATCAGCTCCAAGAGGTTTGGAGCTACAAAGACCTACAAACATTTGAAGAACTAGGAATTTTCTGTTCCAAATTCTATGCACATGAACATATTTTAATTGAACTTTCCAATAAAATAAACACTGGTGACTTCTGGCCAATGAGCAATTAAACCACATAACAGGTCCTTAACAGAGACAAGTGAATTCCTAGGCATTCAGACTTGTTAAAGAAAAATTACAGCACCCACAATGGAGAATGACTTAAACTATCACTGAAGTAATGGGCAAAATGGCATTCAATATGCACATCCATCATATACAGACTGTAGGTCTAGTGCCTGGGAGTAGATGCACTATTTACAATTATTCCAGAATCTGACAGAGGATCTGATTTATATATGTGCTTATATATTATTCTTCTGTGTTTCTTAAAAAAGGTTTTTCTGGCTTTTGTTTTTTTATAAGGAAGTTAAAACCAAAGCAGAACATGTGCTTATGTGTTTCTCAGTTTCCCTCTGCTCACAGCTGCCAGCCTGAGACCTCCAGCAGGGTGGCAGCAGGGCACCTGTGAAACTAGATCAGGGCTTCGCTGCCTGGAAGCCCCTAAGAGCAACTCCTTCTGCCACTCCACTGAGGATGCAGGAGAGGACCTCTCTCTGAAAGCAGGAGGAGTGCAGAGAGGCCGGGCAGCAAAGACTCTCACCCTCTGTCTGTGCAGCAGCCTAGTGGGACATGAAATAGGCTGCTAAATGTCCAAGGTCTGCCAAGCACAGCACAGGCTGAGCTTGGCTTTGAGGGAACAAGCTTCTGCTTTCTGAGCTGATCCATGAACCCACCATTTTACAACCTTTCAGGCTTTCTGGGGAACCAATGAAATGGAAATGGGTTTTAAGCGCCTTTAAGTTTAAATTGTGGGTTCAGATTAGAATAGGCCATGACAGAAGATCAGTGGTGACCAACCATTACCTTTCTCCTTGCTCTTGAATGGCATGCACAGAAGTACTTGGTCCCATGCTCACAACCAAGGGAGATGTCCCAGAAACCCAGAAATCTAAACCATAGAAAAAACTAAATGAACCTAAGTGCTGCAACCAGGAACAAGGTGATTTCGGGAAGGAAAATGGGCACTCATTGATGATTATTTTGCAGCATTCCTAGAAGCGTATAGGACTTTAAATGGCTAATACAGATTCAGCGAGACAATCAATGTCTCATTCAGACAGTCAATGAAGAAGGCAGTTGTTCTAGTTGATTCATCCCACTTCTGCTTACTTCTACACCGGATCTAATCTTATCCTAGTGGTACTTTTCAACAGTATTTTGTGTAGTCATGTGCAAATGAGATCAGCTCTCCAGACACATTAATTTCTTTCAAGGATTAAGCTCAGGTCCATTTTTGTCTGTGTAGTTATCTCAGTGCTCAAAATCAAGACCTCTGTTGCCTTACTTACAAATACCTTTCAGTATCTGCAGATTGCTAGATTTACCATTAATTGCTTCCAATTAATACAGTTATCAAACTGCGAAGCAAGTTCATACTGTTCCTTTCTACGTTTTGACCAAGACACTAGGGTCACTACAATTCTATTTTTAAGGTAAAATTCATGCCAACAGACCTAACATCTGAATAACACCCTAGGCAACTTAACTCAGCCAGTCTGGGTGGTGGTTATATAAAGGACTTCAGTGATCTGATCTGATAAACTTCCCAACTGAACTTTTGAAAGAATCTTCTTAACTCAAAATTCAAAATGTTCATGCCATAGACAATTTATTTCGAATACAAATAATAACTCTTACCAGCTGCAGAGGGAAACAAAAGAAAAGGTGAACTGAGCTTCTGGGTCTTGACACCTTTCTCTCAGCAGGACTCTCCTTCTAGGAGCAAAACTCACACTTTTCCTAGGCAGTGTGGCAGATCATAGCCTGCTTGTCTAGGACACAGTCCAGCACATCACCTTTGCCCTTCAAACAAACCCATGGATCTGCTTCCAAAAGACCTTCCCATTTTTAGAAACTCCATCTAATCCCAGAAAGCTTGCCTCTGTAATCCTCCTATCTCCCCCTGCCTCTCTAACCAACCCCTTCCTCAGCATTCACTGCCAGCAAAAGAGCTTCCCAGGGGCTTTGCATGTCTCAAAGCAACTTCCTACCTCTCCCTAACAGATGCAATTTCATTGATATGTACTTGAATATGACATGCAAGCTCTTGATTACTCGTTTTTTATTCTCTTTAGAAGTTCCTCACCAACGTGCTTTCATGCACCGTATCTTCTACCTATTCAAGATAAAGTGTATGATCCGGAGCAAATCACCGTGATCAGTCACATGTTTTACATTGCATAAATTTATTCTGATCTATTGCCTGTGTTCTTGCAAGGAGTTCTGACTCTCCCATCCCAATGCTCAATCTGTTCCTCCTTTGTTTTTCCCCAACAAATTTATGTAAACTAATGCCCCTCTCACTGTGAAGCCATGCAAATGTTTTGCAGCTTAAACCTCAGTCTGCAAATAACTTCATGTCTAGCAGTGCCTACCAGCATGTATAAAGCATTCCCACAGAAATAACCAAGCAGCAAGACTGGGAATGAGGAAATGATCACGTAAAGCAAGCATTTCACCATGCAGAATCTCCCTACAAACAGATGTGAAAATATAGATTTCACCAGCAATGAAAGAACATTTTGTTCTGGGACTGCATTTGGGATATGCAAGCTCTGGCAGGAATTATTTAGCTTGAAATGAGTGAAGATAAATTAATACAGTTTCCATTGAATATGCCAGGACAATTATTTTCAGCCTGTTTAAAAATATTCACAGAATGTACTTCAACATAGCATCACAAGGACTGACTTGAAAAAAGTCGTGCAAAACAGATTGGAGGGCACATAAGTAGACCCTCTGCTGAATCTGGAATTGTAGAAGGTAGCAAAGGCTACTGCAGTAAAACTTGCAGCTTGTCCTCACCCATATTTTAATAAAAGGAAAATGTAAAGAGTTTATGACTATTTCTGAACTATTTTCTCTTCTTTACAAACTAGTATTTTCTGAGGTGTAGGAGGGGGACACAACTCACTACTGCTGATAGATTTCTGTGCACAGGGCACTGATTCATAGCGTACCGGAAGCTGCTCCCCAGGGTAACCAGCATTTCTGATGTCTCAAGAGGAAGTTCCTTACCTCAGTTTACAGGAACGACCACAAACCAGCTAAGTTCTGATTTAGAAAAAAATATTTGGTTGAACAGTGCATTTGGTGTGAGGATGGAGTGAGGAGGTACTTTTGATCAAGATGAAAATCTAAGAAGAAACAGCACTAATGTATTAACATTAATGTATTTAAGAACTTGATATTTTAAAATCAGGTGCAGTTAAATAACAGAAAATCCTTCTGAAATAAACCCAATGCAGTCCTGTTTGAGCAAGTTCAAATCAATACATTTATTTTGATGTTACATTCCTACAAGTGCTGGACACGGCCAGGTTAGGTGCACAATGAGATGTCCCTCCTTTTCCAGCCAC
This sequence comes from Poecile atricapillus, assembly GCF_030490865.1. NCBI lineage: Eukaryota > Metazoa > Chordata > Aves > Passeriformes > Paridae > Poecile > Poecile atricapillus. The sequence continues at coordinate 128,952,624 of NC_081289.1, read as the reverse complement.
ACACACTAAGCTGCACTGGGCACAGCACAGCAGCCACTCCAGCGTATGTGCAATTTAAAAAATACAACACTGGAAAACTCTGAAAAATGCTGTTACTGGCAGTGGGATTCTCTTGTGTCTATGCACTTCACAGATCTTTAAAGAAAGCACAAAAACATTAAGTGCATGGATTATAAACAAAAAGTTTATTGATTTTTTATGTTTTCAAGGCACTTTCATATTACAGATTAGAACTCCATTTGGTATAAAGGGGAATCCTTCAGAAACCTCATCTTCACTACTTAAAACGCACAACTTCAAGGCCAAGGAAAACAACCAAAATATTCAAGCCAGATTCTGACCATAAAATATGTGCATTCCTAGAATCTCAAAAGAATCCATAAGCACAAAATGGGGTGGGTTTTTTTGCATTTTCTAATTTAAGTGTAATTTAGGAAACCCAGTATGAGATTCATTCTAGCTAGTTTTTATTATCTCAAATCTGGACTAACTAAGCCAGAGCAGACTGATCTCAGCTATATTAAATATCTATGTATGAACAAGATAAACCATCCTCTGCCAAAGGCTATTCTGTACTGCCCAAAGGGAAAGTTTAACATAATCAGAGTCTTTAATTTTGAGGGTTTTTTTCCTAGGGATTCAGGGTGGGATTTTAAAGCTAAATTCATATATAGTTATCAGTTACAATATTACTGCTGCATTTTGCATTAAACCGAGTAATCACTGATCAACAATAAACTTACATTCATGTAAAGTTTTCATCAAAACATTCCATAATATAGAAGGTACTCTGGCACAGCTGTCTCACAGCAGCAAAAACTGAGGAAGAAAACTGAATGCTGGCACACTTCCCTGATTAATTAGGTCTTAGGGCTGATTTTAACTATAAAAACAAAAACAAAATTGAAAAAAACCCCCAACCCACAATGCTTTAAAAATTGAGCAGAATGCACAAGATACAATCCCATAATGGCTAGTCTACTTGAAATGAACATCTATTGTCAACCAAAACCACTCTGGAAACAGCAAGATTTTAGCATAAGTCCCTTATGCTAATGCCAAAAGAACCAGCACAAATTCTACCAACTTTTTCAATGTTCTTATTTAGTAATTTTTTCTTCCTAGCACATAAATGCTCAAACTCCAGAACGGCCATTCAATTGTACAGTTATAATTGCACTGCAGTTTTTTTTACTATTATGTCATGATCTCATTTTCTACATCACCAGCACTACATTAGCCCTATGTTCCATCTCCACCGCACACTGAACACTACAAATTCAGGCAACCTGTCTTTACACCAATACACTCAGCAAAATCTCACAAAGAACACGTTTCATTTCTGTATATTTGTTCACCCTGTCATAAGCTGACAGTGTGGATTTTGTCACCAGACTCCAGGAGTCGTTTCAGCAGTGCACTATTTTTGGTATCAAACTGTAGGCACACTGCTTGGTAGGATTTGGAGCATGAGGTGTCTTGCTGTTGACAAGAAGGTCTCAGAACTAGAAAAATGCGAGGCAGGCTTCTTCATGTGTCAGGAAAGTGCTGAGATTAAAATTCTTTACTCCTCCTTAGAGAGTGGGCTGGAGACGGTGTAAAGGGATCAGGCTGCTGCTACTGTCTAGAAGGCATTGGAGGCAGGCTGCAGCTGACAGCTGGGATCTGGAGGAAGCTGGTGTCTGTTTGGTGTTGGTAGAAAGGGTCCCAGGAAATGGCACGAGACATACAGCTTCCACGAAGAGTGAAGGGCTGTGGCGAATGCCAACACCAGCTCTCAGGCTGAGAGTCACTCAGAACAGACCCAGAGACCTCCTTTGGGAAAGCAGAAAAGGTCCCACCACACAGCTCTACAGTGATCCACCCGAGACACCTGAACACCCAGAGCACTTTATGCTGATCACATACTTGAACTCACACGCTGGCATCAGGGAAAAGGTTCACCTCTTCAGTTTCTAGTGCTCTAGTAAGTTGACCCTCTGAAGATGTGGCTTGTATATTTTCCACTGATGTGGACTACTCTTCTTAAAGTGGGCTCTCAAAAATGCACTACAATCATGTCTGCCCATAGCAGAGGTGGAAAAGATGAGGACTACCTCCACTGCTCCTGTGTTCAGCTCCCAAAATACAGCAGCAAGCACAGTTTACATCTGGCCCTCCTTGTGGGTGAAAAATTCCCATAACTGCAATCTATAAATGACAGAAATACACTTAATCATCAACAATTTAAAAAAATCATCCAAAACAAAGTAGTGTTAAATGAATAACACCAAGGATCTTGAGGTCAGTAAATTCATTCTATAAAATAGCAGTACCTAAATAAAATTAGGCCTAAATAAAAATGGCATTCTAGTGTCTACTGAGAGGGTGCAGTGCTCAGATTGCTGAGAACAGTGTTTTTACAAAGAGGCTGGATGAAAGGAGTAGCAATTTAAAGGTGAAAAGTAGATGAGAAGTTCACTGTCAATAAGAGACTGGTTATGATCACAGTGCCATTTCCTTGAAGTCAGTTCATTCTTTGCAGTCAACAGGAATTTTATTATTTGTTCTCAGTGGAAATAAAATTGTGCCTTAACTGGAGACTGCACATCATTACTGATCTTGCATTTCCAAAAGAGTAAAATATTCCCTTTGCACAGAAATTATTGCACATTTTATCACCAGAGCAAAGGAGTATGTAGTACTTCACAGTAGTGCAGAAGACATATTTTTTCAGTGTTCTGGAAGATGAAGGGTAAACTGTGAATCTCCAGAAGAGGCTAAATACTACATTTGCAGGATTGCTTCTCTAAGTAGCTCCAGGACACATAACAGTATGCAGCACAGGACTTGATTCTACTGCCATCTGCTTGAGTACATAGGCTCCAGAGAAAATTTTGCTTGCTTCACTGAAAGCAGAATTCACCCCTTTTCAGGAGCTGGAAATTTTATGCACATCTGGACATAATCTAAGCCTAAAGGTAATTAAGCAAACAGGCTGACTTGACAGATACTCAGTTTTTATCATGTGGAGTAGAGGTAAAGGATGGATTTTACCAGTTTTCAGACACTAAAGGCAAGAGTCCAGTATCAAATAAGGAAAAAAGAAACCAAAAGAACAAACAACATCTCACAGTATAGCACCCTTATTCAGAACTCTTATTCACAGCTGTATTGTTGTTGTTGAATTAAATTCTGGATATCCAGTCTGGACACCTATCAAAATATTCACAGTTTCGTTTCTTTAATATTGGCCTCTGAACAGCCTTCAGGTCAAAATTACATTATTGAAATTAGCACCATGGAAAAATTACTTATTGAAACAATTTGAAGTTCTTCAAAGAGAAGTAGTGATTCAGAAGGAATAGAAGACTTTTATAGCAAAATTAGGTTTTTTCTTTAAAAAAATGCAACAATTCTATTAAAAGTATATAATCTATGACAGAACATTCTATTTTACCTGTCATGGGAAATAAAAAATACTGCATACATGGGGTGCACTCAAAATCCATGAGCCCAAATTCCCAACTGAATTAAGTGAGAATTTTGCTGACATACCAACTGCAAATCTTCTACTACAGCCACTGTAATCAGTAGGATTATTATTACTATTATTATTATTATTTCACAGGTATTTAGATTTCATCTAACACACAGTGTATCATTTGAACTATAATAAATGAGTGTAATACAGAACAAATTACATGTCAACAATATATATTCACTTTTCCATACTACATCAATTAGCATCACCAAAATTGGTGTAGCTATACCCAGTACTGATTGTGCTTCAAAGTTGGGTTTGTTTTTCGACAATATTGGATCATTTCAGGATCAAGATTTAAAAAGCTGTTTTTCAGATTCCTTTCTGTAGTTGGAGAAACCACTGTAGGAAGCAGCTGCTCATGTTTCACTGCCATGAATGTTGAGGCTGTACTTCTCTCAGCCCCCTTCAGGAGAGGAGTCACTGTGACAGTGGGCACAGTCAAGCTCCGTTCCAGACATTGATCTGCACTACTCAGGATTGCATCTGTTTGACTTTTGACTAAAGGTTTTGTCTTCTCTTTCTTCTGACACATTAACAAAATGCACACAGAAGTAACAGCAACAATGAGTAGCACAGACACCAGGACCAGGGAGATAATGATGTACCAAGGGTTGTTTTCACCTGCCTGCACTCTGGGACTCCCAGCATTAACCTGGTTTGTAGTCTTCAACTCCACAGATACACTTGTTCCCACTGCCTGATTTAGCAGTGGACCTTCCTCATGCAAGTTTCCCCAGTGATTCTGCCCATGCCACATAGTTGGTTCAGTCTTCTGCGGTGCTATTGCAGACTCTTCATACTGTGAGAAGGCTGGTGCCTCATCCTTTGGGGTCGAGTGAGCCTTGAAAGTGGTTATGCTGGTTACAAAAGGCACTTCTGTTGTAAAACCCTGCGCAAGTGGAGGACTGTTTGGCACAATGGAATACTGAAAATAGCCAATAGCAGGCTGCACAGCATCTGCCCTGAGTATAAATGTAAATGAGTCATTCAATAGATCAATGCCCGTCATATTTGTGTCTATGTCCAGAAGCAAAACACCACTATCAATGTCAGCCTGGGTGAACGTCTGGATGTCTTCAAACGTAGCATCATTGACAAACCTTTTCTTTACAATCCTTCCATGAGAGGGGGGCACTACCACTTCAAATCTAGGATTACTGTTTGTCAAATTGGCTAGCTCAGAAGCATCCAGGTCACTGCTTCCAAATTTATAAACTGCTTGATTTGAAATCTGCAGGTCAGATACAATTTGTACTAAAGGCTTTGCTGTGATGTTCAGCACTTGTCCTGTTAGATTGCCTTCTGCAGTAAAAAGCATAAATTCCAGTACTTCATTGGAAGCAGTGAGATTTGTCAGGTGGTAAGAGAGCCTTCCCAAGTACAAATCTGCCTGCTCAAATTTAGTAACCTGCTCATTTCCAATCATGAGGTGCCCATACTTGAGTGGCTGAGTTATTTCATACATAATATTAGTGCTTTTTCCATTTGTGACAGCTGAAAGCTGAACGTCAGTAATAGTGACAGATGTCTGGCCTTGTGGCAGCACAACATTGGTAAGGTTGACTAGGACAAGAGCAATTGGTATGACTTCAAGACTGAACAGTTTGTATAAAGGGCGATGTTTACCATCAGTCACACTGAAATAAAACACCCCAGAAGATGAACTTCCATCCTGGACAAACCAGACTTTACCACTGTCAACATCAGCTTGTGTGAAATCTTTTATAGAGACACTGAGGTTGCTTTTCATTGCTAAGTAACCATTATTGGGGTTACTAACAATGGTGTACTTCAGCTCAGCTGGGGCATTATCTAAGTCTTCAACTTTCAGATTCTCTGGCCCCAGCACTGACATATCTCCCTGCAGGACTTTCAAGTGCAATCTTTTAGTCTTCAGTTCTGGAGATTGATCATTCACTGGGAAAACAGTGATATTAAACATTTCCTCTAAAACTTCGCTATGGGGCTTTGTAGCAGGCTTGCTCTTTAGGTTTAACCAAACAGCAAAAGTGAAATTGTCATTTAGAGATTCAGAATTATCATGTATATATATAATTCCAAATTTGTCAAGTACATACTGGGAGAAGTTAGGCTTTTCTTTGGTAATATTTTGCTCTCCAGCAACAATCATGCCATGTTGGGGTAAAGATAGAACCTGATACCAGACTTCATACTTGGAGCGCTGTACATCAGGTAGCTTAATCAATAGGTTTGAAGCATCTAAATTTGTTTTGTTGATTAATACTCTACCTCCTTCCTGGACTGTGGCACCTGGCAGAAATGAAAAGAGAATATTAGAAACTGAATAGTTTATAGTTGCACTATTTCAGAAACTACATATTAAACACTGATGATGCTCAAAAAATTTTCTCCTTTGTAGTATCCTTATTTCCACATGTCATGGCTAAAAATATGGCCACTACTTTTAAAATACAATCAGATATAAGAGACAAGATCTTTGACTGATGCATTAAGAATAAAGAAATACCAGTATCTCAAAGCTTCTGATAGTGTTTTTCACCTACCATTATAGAAAACTAACTATCTTATACAGCTGTAGGAAGCATCAAACATATGCAGCTACCTCATTTCTAAGGGTGCAGTGAATGCAGCTTTACAAGCTACTACCCTTCAGTATTCTGGTCACAGCTTACTGAAAAGAAAGAAACTTTTTTTTTGTTCATTCTTCAATGGACCTCTAGTAGATCCAAAACAATTTTGAGCCCAAACAACCAAGTATTTTACCTGTATTTGCTAGAAGACGACTATTCTGATCATGCCTGTCAGTTTCATATGAAATGACAACATGGAACATCTGGATATCCAGAGCTGATGGTGGAGAGGAGACTGTAAATGTAAAGAAATCTTCTGCACTCCAGTCAGCTGACTCAGCATGTAAATGTTCATACATGATCACACCTTCATCAACCTATTCCAGGTAAAGAGAAGACGTGTTTAAGAGGAAGGTGATTATAAATAGAGGAGAGTTAAGGACAGCAAAAAATATCTTGAGAACATTGTTCAAAGAGACCTTTGTACCCTAGTCCATGTACAGTGTATATAGAATCATAGAATTGTTTAGGCTGTAGAAGACCTGTAAGATCAAACCCAACTGTTAACACAGGGCTGCCAAGTTCACCACTAAACCATGTCCCAAGTGCCACATCTACATGTCTTTTAAAATGCCCAGGTTGATGATCCAATGACTTTTCTAGGAAGTCTGGTTCAATACTTGGCCATGTTTTGCATGAAGAAAGGTATCCTACTATTCCATTTATACCTCCCCTGGCACAGATTGAGGCCATGTCCTCTCATCCTACTACTAGTTACTTCGGGCAAAGAGGCCAACACCCACCCGGGCACAACCTTCTTTATGGTAGCTGTAAAGAGTGATAAGATCTCTCCTAAGCCTCCTTTTCTCCAGGCTAAACGATTACAACTCTCTCAGCTGCTCCTCACAGCACTTGTGCTCCAGACCCTGCCCCAGCTCCCCTGCCCTTCTCTGGACTCACTCCAGCCCCTCAGTGTCTTTCCTGCACTCAGGGCCCAGAACTGGACACAGCACTCGAGGTGTGGCCTCACCAGTGCCCAGGACAGGGGGACAATCCCTGCCCTGCTCCTGCTGGCCACACTATTGCTGAGCCAGGCCAGGATGCCATTGGCCTTCTTGGCCACCTGGGCACAGCCTGGCTCATGTTCAGCTGCTGCCACCAGCACCCCCAGCTCCTTTCCAGCCACTCTGCCCCAGCCTGTGGAGCTGCCTGGGCTTGTTGGGACCCAAGGGCAGGACTTGGCACTTGGCCCTGTTGAACCTCAAAGCACTGATCTTGGCCCATCAATCCAGCCTGTATGTACACTGAAATTATCCTGCATTTCTCTTAAGAGAAAGATGGATTCTGTGTTGCCAGAAAAACACCTGAAATTAAGTGAAATGTTACTGGGCATGAGTGCTTAGTAAAAGCCTTATAGGAAGAGCAGAAGATACATATAACACTGAGAAACTATCTCAAACTAGCAATGGATATGGTTATCATGAGCTCAGATAGACTGTACTTTTAGTAAATCAGAGTATCATACACCTAGGGGTTTTTTTGTAAGAACGCCATCAGGGCTGGATTACTTGTCTTGAAAAAGCATATGAAAGGCTGAAGGCTGGAGAAGGACTTTGACGCAGTTATTTCCTGCAAATAGCAAAAGATACTTGGTAAGAGACTAAGAAAACCAGAAGAAAGTGTAATGATGACTGTTATTTACTCTCACTTATAAGAAAAATTGGATGGAACTACATAGTGTAAAATTTCTACGTCACAGGAAGACAGGGATTCCTAAAAGACAGGAAACAATCAGGTTTGTCCTATCCCTGCCTGCATGGACCTTGCAGGTCATCGTACTCAAGGAATTTAATCAGTCCATTGTGAGTAACCAAGTTTCAAAGTACTGCAAGATACTGAAGTAAACCTCCAGAGGAACAAATGCACATACAAGATAAAACCATTTATCTCTTTAGACCCCAAAGCAAAAGGCAGTATTTTCATATTATTTCTCATCAGCTGGAACTATACCTGATTTTTAAGATCAATACTATAATACATTGGAACTGTAATAGAATTCCTAATGACAGCAAGACTGGAACACTTACTGAATCTTATTCAGTAGATTCAGCATCTGGTCTGCTTGATAATTCATTCAGTGGCCTGAGGGATTAGAGTTACAACTATTAAATCCTTGGCACAGCAACCCCTGACCAGGCCTGCATGTGTTAGTTTGTAACTGCCAGAAAGATCCCTGACTGAGACATTGCTGGTTTTAAATTTACTATTTTAACACACTCCTCATACTCTGCAAACACCTTGAAGTGACTCATTAGTACACATTTCTGTCACATATGCTTGAAAGACGTGAAAAAAGAAAACAAAGCCCCCTTGCTGTTATCACAGATGAAGCATTTTAGCAGTACAGATTCTGAGGTGTGAATACAGAGAGATTGAATCCTGAAATTACTGCAACAGCCCCCACTGAGATCACTAAGCAAACTGGGCTTTCAAGGTCAGTTTTCATAGCAGCCTCACAACTATCCCAATTTTTCTCTAAAACATTTAGACCGATGTGACAAAATTCTTTATGCACATCTCCAGGTTTCTGCTTTCCCTGTACTGATTAATTCTTAATGGCCATTATAGGACAAACAAAAAAAAAAAAATTAATCGCAAAAGGATATGTTAGGTCAGGGTTAACTTTCCAAAAATTCTCTAGGACCTCAAGCTGAGACCAGCAAATTTTTGTAACAAATACAGGCACAATACATACCCTTTAAATTCAGTGGTATTTAGTATAATCTTAACTGGTTGCTTGTTTGGGGTTTTTTGACTGCAAATCCATTCTTATGTCTGGGCTTAGAACAGAATGGAATTGGTAAGGCTTTCTGTGTTTACCTCTGCAACGACTCTATATAATGAAAAAGTTGTGGCTTGCTGCAAGATGAAAATACTTCTAAGATATCACAGAAAGTACTGCAGAGAAAAACAAAAAGCAAACATTATATTGAAAAACTCCCGTGTTACTCAAATTGTTAAATGTGCAAATAATTTTCTTATATTAGCTGAACAACATCTGTTCAAGAAAAATGTCTTGGAATGCAAGTTAGGTTTTTCTTTCCTTTGGCAACAAAGCAATAAACCACAGGGCATACAAAAGAGTTCAGTCCCTTAGCAAAAGGAATAACTACTTTTCCAAAGTGAAATTTCAAGCTCCTCAACACAGAATTAAGTCAATGAAAACCCACAGACCTACACTAATGCAAAATTTTTTTCAATTTTCAGTTTTACAAGCTTATTACCAAATACTTTACTCTCCATTACACAGAAAATATACAGTGTTTGTAACATAAATGCAATTTTCTTCACTCACATTCAGCTTCCTGTGATTACAACACACTGGACTGAAAGTTTACTTAGGATCCTCTTTCTCTCCCTTATATCTCATTCTCTACCAGAATAAATAGCACACTTGTTTGGATACTTGAAGTCCACCTGCAAGAAGTCATTTAGCTCTACTAGTTCAAAATTAAAATGGCCAATAGAAATACCTCCAACAGACAAGAAAAGCATACATATTATTTCAGCCCAAAACCTTACACAATTTATAAAGTTAAAAGGAAAGTTAGCTATACATTAGTAAAAACTAAAGCTACAGAGAATAAGTGACATGTTCTGACATGGTAGTGTCTGATAAAGACACATAATGGTCATATCCATAGGAAAAAAGAGTGACACTTCAAAACCTTAGCTGAAATGTTAACTGTTTCATGTAATACTCATACATTTTGGGATGAGAAGGGTATAGTGTCATTATACAAGTAATCTCTTTCATAAAACAAGAGAAAACTCAGCAACTTTTGAGACAAGACCAGTAACATAGCAAGATTACATGTTTTTTATGAGAACAATTCTGTGTTCATCTTGATTTTTAAAGTCCAGGTGGAGACCCATTCTACAACTGTCCTTGGTCAGGTTATTTCAAAGTCTGATGACAAGAAATAAAAAAAGATCCTTTTTCCAGGTGTTAGTGCCCAAGTTTCAAATTCTGGCCAATATATTTTCTTATTTCTTCATATACTAAATCTAATAGCTACATTTAAAATCTGTAAACATATGTTTCCCCATAAGCAAAGTCAGAAGACTTGACCCCATTTTATCTCCCTCACTTCAGTTTTCTGAGAATAGCTTAATGCATGCTGAAGATACTTATATCTAGATTCTGCACACAGACAAGTAATTCCTTTTGCAGAAGAATATTTCCATCAAGTTACATAAGCTGCCACGTTTTAGTCATTCAATAAGAGAACCTGTATCACAGTTAAGATACTTTTAACACTTAGTACCACAGCCAATCCAGTCAATAAAAGTCATCTTGGAGACACCCATGAGGACTGTACAGCTGAAATGAATCTGATACTTGGACTTTTCATAGAGAAAAAGGCTGCTCCTTCTGCCAAAAACTAAAGGCTTCCAACCTCTGACTGCTGGTTAATGGCATCAGAACAGCTCTTCTTGACAAACAGTGTTACAAGCAAAACAGCGGGAATTGCCAAGACCCTGCTAGTATCCAAGCAGAAGGGAACAAAGGCTCCTCTTGTGTTCATTACTAGATGCCAGATACTTAATGACATAGCAAATCTGGGTGATTGCACTGATGGGTCACATATGCCTGGTTACTTAACAGATATAAAGGGATCACATTAAGAATGAGCAACTGGTAAGTCCTCTGAAGTAACAATCTATCCCTCAACTGGTTGTTATAACGTAAATGCTTACCATAGACTGCGTAAAACTGAAGATTTCCTGAGTGGTATCAGAATCTACTCTGATCAGCCTTCCAAGTTTTGGGGAACTTACAATCACAAAAGTTATAGTTCTGTTTCCTGCATTGGTCACATCATTGGTTACAGCTTTCAGATCACGCTGTGAAATCGGTTTCCTGGAACCTGAAAAATATCAAGTATAGGAAGAAGATTTAAAACAGCATTTTTTTCCAAAAGTCTATGTTTTGAATGCACAACTCACACTCTAACACAGGTATTCTACTTAGCATTTTAATAACATTCTATAAGATCAGCAGGGTTTTTCTAAGTTACCTTCTGGTTACAACCCTTCCATAGCTTTTTCAACTAAAAAGCCCGTTAGTAGGACGTACCCTTGTTTTAAAAATGTAAAAAATGCACTTCTCTTCAGCACATGTAGTTGCTAAATACTGGTTTCTGCAAAAACTACCTGAAGTATAGAAGAGAGATTATATAAGAAGTTCTGTTTCTACATCACATGTCTAGAACTGAATTCACAGTACAATGTTTTTGGTACTCCCAGTTGTGACAGAAGACATACGTGATGCAACTCAGAGAAGCCTCAACAATGCAAAGCTTCTAGTGAACACATAAAACAAAATCAATCATTAACAAAAATATGCTTTATCAGTATGAAATAGGATTTTCATTACCTAAAATTAAAATGTAAGTACTGAATTAAACAAACTAGGACGAATACCATATAACAGAAATAACAGCCTAAACTGAAATAATGCATTATTTATTAAGATAGATGGAGACTGAGTTTAACAAAATCCTTTTAATACATAGCAACACACTAACCTTACTAAGGTTACTACCTTCTGGCTTAAAGATTATGAAGAGCTCTCTGGCATTAGTCAAACAAGACAATTCTTGACACAGCTGGGGCAGTAATTTCCTAAAAGCTAGCTACTTCCTAAAATAAAAAAATAAAAAAAAATCTGGCTTCTTTTTGACGCAGTTTTAAGGTACAAAATCAGCAAACTAAAATTTATGTTCGAAAATAATTTTAGAGGAGCAAGATTACCATCACCCTATTGCCCCTGTATCCCCAATTCTGTCTCCATTTTCAGATTTTCTCTTCTCCTTGGACAACAAGCTTATATAGTTTTCAATACATAAATTCAAATACTTTATGGCAGTAAATATACTTGAAGTCTGAAATATCAATCCATCTTAAATAAAGCACTATGCTACAAGAATAAGACAAACTAACAGATATGAGATAGATAGATAGATAGATAGATAGATGCATAGATAGATACACAGATACATAGATACATAGACAGATGCTGTAATATTCAGAAGAAAAAAAAAATATGGTAAGGGCAGTGAAGAATAGGAATGCTTTAAAAGCCATTAATACCAGGACTCTGGTTGTGCTCTGGTTCGAATAACAGCTACTTTCAAACAGAATTGTTATAAGATCTTCTGTCTCTGGCTGTTCTCCTAATTTTATCTTTCCATGTCTCTCTGTGTCCATACTGTTTTGAAAAGTGAAGGAGTCTCCCAGGTCAAGAAAAATTCTCCCAGACAATATTTAATTGAAGAAGTCTCCCTCCTCTTCCTCTCCCTTCTTTTCGTTTTTTTCTGTGACAGGGAGGGAGGGAACCATGACTTTGTGCATACAGCAGATGTGGTCAAAAATGTACAACTTAGCATAACAGTTAATCAGACCACATAAATCTGCAAATGCAATTATTTATCAATAACCTGCTAGTTATGTAAATCAGGCCTTATTGTCTTAACAGAGTAACATGGTCACACGGAAGTGATGGAAGTTACTGCTCCAATTTTTCATGACCATACACATGTATCACAGGGTATCACACCTGGTCTCACAGAGCCCCCTTGATGCCTAACAGACCTGACCTCACTCACAGAACACCACAGGCTGAAACAGTCTAGAGACACAGACAACAAAGTCTATCATGCTTTTCTGTAAGCATTTCCTCCAAACATAACCTTCTCCTTCACCCACTTCTGATCTAAAAGTTGAGAACATTCCCTGGCACCCACAGCAGTTCTCTGTCTGACACCTCAAGAGGGAGGGGAAGGTTATTTTTCAGCCAGCACACGGGGTGAAGGAAAATGAAGTGAGTACACTGCCTGTGTGTTCCCAATCACAGAAGGAGAGGTCACAAAAACTCCACCCCACCCACAGGGAACAGGAACAGAGAAGAAGAAGACATACAACAAGAACAGGTGACAGAGGAGGGCCAAGCTAATCAATTCAAGCAGAGTGCAACAGCATAATGTTGGTGCCTATTAATCTTGTTACATATTTTTATGGCCTACATTTAAGATTTGGAAAATGCTTTGGCATGAGCATTCTTCCTATCACTGCTAAACAGTTATAAATCATCTCATCTATAGACTGATTAGACAGGTCTGCTTCCAGTGAACTACAAGTCAGGCTTACTTTCCTCAAATCAACTCAGCTCATTTCTTGGTTGAGCAATTGCCTTCTTGAAGAAGCAAATCCTTCCATAGTGTATACCTAGCATACAGCAGAAAAAGCTAATATATCTAGCAGTCAATTTTCTGAGTATGATGAATAAAACCAGCTTCTGTTAAAACAGAAAAAAATCTGCAAATTATATAAACAGATCTGGTATACCCAACACAAAAAAGAGCAGTTCACGCTCTTATAAAATTGCAGAACAATATATTTTGGAGAATAGTTTATACCCAGTCATGAAGACACGGTAAACTCTTCACAATAAATTCAATTTTTACTAACTCAGAGAGAAGATTTCTCAGGCTAGCTCAAAATTAACCTTTTTTAGTAGTGCTATAAAATTTAGGAGGACACTGGCTGGTTTTTTATATATATATATATCAATCATTTGGCACCCTTGTTGTTGTAATAGTCATTTCATGATGGCAAAGTACAGCTGAAAGCCATACAGCTTCAAAATGTCTCTAAAAAATACGAAAAAGAGAACATGTAAAAAAGTTAGTAACACTTTGTAACATCTAAAAGAAATTTTGCTAACCCAAAGTAAGAATTCAGGAAAAAAAACTGCAATCCTGGATGAATACAGTTTGCAGTGCTGAAAGAAATACTGGATTTTGTAAACTGAAGAACTGATTGACAGCCTAGAGACTTCACCTTCTATGGAAGTATTGGACATATTTTTCTTACAGTTATCATTGGCTTAAGATAGAAGTAAACCCCTTGTTCCCAAGGCAACCCTACACACCAAAATTGTAGGTTAATAAGCTTTGTAAGTGGATTTATGTGAATCCCATTTATACTGACTAAATTAGAAGATCATGCTGCTACAATCTCATTTTTTGTTGTCTGTATTTAAGTGGCTTTTGTTGCAAACCTTTGTTTATGCAACGCATATTCCAGAAGTTTAGGAAGATAAAGTGCTCCTCTTACATATCCAATTAATAAATCAAGGTACAGATTACAACCTCTAGAACTCTGCAAATTCTTAGTATCTCTCTGATTCTAAAGATCACACTCAGAGAAAAAAAAGAAAGAAGGAAGCACAAACAAAAGCATGATGCAAGATATTGCTGAGAGAAAACTAATCTTTACTTCTCCTATAATCCTGCAATAAATGTTACATTCCTAAATCAACGAGAGAATATTCTTGCCAGAGCAAAGGAGTAAACGGCTCTGGTGAGACCTCTTAGCACAGCAACACTCCTTCAATGGTACGATTTCATTTAAAAAATCCTCAGCTGATGAACCAACTAGCTACAAATGCACAAATATGAATCAAAGTTTTCAGTCTTTCTGATTCCTCAGTGAGTCTGTGCTGCTGTCTATATCTCATTTTAAACAAAAGAAAAATCAACTAGTAACCTGGAAAATTTACATGTGCTATTCAGAATCTCACAGACACAAGCTTCACTCTTTTAGTGCTTTAACAAGGCACTTTCACAACCACCTAAGTCATCTCTAAATATTTGAATGGACTACAGAGATTTTAAACAAACCTGAATAGGCAATCTCCAGAGCTTAGACAGACAGAGTTATTATCACACTGTACTTGAACATTTCACTGCCAGTTTCTAAGATTCCAAGCATGCATATATAAGAAAGTTAAAGATTCCAAAGCAAAATCAGCAGTACGCGGTTTGAGAAAACATTGACCCTTTTTTTAAAAACATATATAAATGTTCCCAGCTACAGTTTTCTGTAGTTTAGTCAGTTAAGTATCTGAAAAATAACTCTGTATTAGGCAGTATTTTAAAGTGGATAAAATCATGATCACCTCAAAAAACAGACCTGGAAAGACTCTGAGCCCTTTGTTCACTTCAAGGCTAATGACCAGCATCTGAGCCGTGATGCTAAAAATCTGTCGGGGTGCAAAGTTCAAACCATCTGTCACCTGAAAGCTGAAGCCTCCAGACATTGCTCCTGTGGAAATCAAAATCATACATTTATTCTTGTATTACTCTGTCACAAAAAACACAAACATGCACTGGACACCTTTCAATCTCAGATACAGTAAAATATCGTGCAAGTAATTCAGTGAAATTCAGTGTGAAATTCGGTTCAGGCTGCTCTGGGTGCAGCTGCAGTGGAGCTGCAGGTTGAGCTCTGGCTGGCAGGAGCCTGAGGCAAGAGGCCCTGAACTGCTGAGCCTTTGCTTAATAAAGGGCACAGAGACCTGCAGCCAGGGAACCAAGTTTCAGAGACACAGCAGGAGTTGAGGACTCATGACTTCCATGGCTTAGATTGCAAAGTCTTTCAGTCAGGGTATCCTGTCAAGGGCTCCCAGCCAGAGCTGTTATTCTGTTGCTGCACAATAATTAAACTACTTTAAGGATATAGGCACTTGAAATTCTGCTAAGGGAGACCTGAGAAAACCTTGTCTGACTGTGTTTTGGGTATGTAGAGAGTCAAGCAGGGCTCACTGGAGCCACAGGATGTGAAGGGGGTTCTGTCTCAACAATCAAAATCTTGGGTGGTGTCAGTGTGACTGCCAAAGTGACTCTTGGATGGGCAGACAGGAAAGTTTCCTTAGCAATATATCCAAAATAATCCTGAAAGCAACTTTTGATCAGAGCCCTCATATCTTAAT
Organism: Poecile atricapillus; assembly: GCF_030490865.1. Lineage (NCBI taxonomy): Eukaryota > Metazoa > Chordata > Aves > Passeriformes > Paridae > Poecile > Poecile atricapillus. The sequence continues at coordinate 128,936,708 of NC_081289.1, read as the reverse complement.
TAGAATTAAATAAATTGGTAATGCAATTAACACATTCCCCAGGAAGAACTACCAGCTGTTGTTTTCATTGAAGGTCAGACACCCCTTAGATGTAAATCAGCAAGAATGCCCCCTTCTTCTCTTTCTTCACTGACTCGGTGGAGCTGAAATCAAGTTAAACTTCAGGAGACAATGACTCCCAGATTTCGAACTCCATTTATGTCTTAGGAGGGTCCAAAGCACTTGGGCAGTTACATTTTGGCAAAGAAGGAATCTGGGGAGAGAAGTAACTAGAATGTTATTTCATTTTGTTTTATATTTAAAGGTCTGAATAAGCTCTCGGGTTGTTTCCTTAGCCTCTTTGCTGCACTTCAGCTTTGCTGAAGAAGGTATGTTGTCACAGCTTAAACTATTTCAGAGGTTATGTGTACTCATAATAAATGCACATTTTTCCCTTTAATCTTAAGACCTGTATGTACTTTGGCACAAGCAAATAGCAAAATACCTCCAGGAGTCTGAGTGGATTCCTATAAAAATACATGTCTCAGAACTGACAGGCTGCTTTTAAGTAGAGGCTCCCCATGTTGTTCAATTAGGTAAAAAGACAAAACAAAGAAGTGAAACTTTATCTGTTGCAAAGAATTACCATGCTCTTCTATTTGCTTTGCACAATTTAGCCACAAGCAGATATTGCTACAAGAATACAGATACTTATAGTCAGAGTATTTTCACATAAAGTGAAATATACACTTCAGATGTATACACCCAGATGATGATCTTTATGTGAAAGTCACGCACTTCCACATAAAGATCATCATCTTTGCCTAACTATCAATTAACACATCAGAAGAATCAAATGTGGGTTCTGAGATTATAGTTAACAATGCACTTAAGAAATGCTCTTGTATTAGCTAGGCAGCTGAAGCAGCTCTGGAAGATCTCGTCATATTGTTTTTGTTTTTAAAGTTTTTATTTTCTGATGTGTTCTTCTGATGAAAAAGAACAGCTGGATAGTCAAAAAAGTATCTGGAAGTTTACTATTTGTACTAAGTTGAAAAAATCCCAAACAAACCTGCTTACGCAGCATTACTTGCTTTTTTGGCTAAGGCAGGTCAACTGCTTGATTGACACAGACATTTTGTCATCAGCAGTCGGGAACAGAGCAGCATCTTGAAGTTCTGCTTGGGTGGAGCATTTATCATTTTATCACAATTAATTTTTTTAGATGTATCTGATCACAGGTGATTAGAAGGACTCCAGAAAGAGGGTTTGTAAAAGCTGCATTGAGAAGACACAAAGACTTCAGAACAAAGAGTTCAATTCACTACTGCCCTAAGAAAAACACTGTCAGGGTTTAAGGGCTCATACTGCAAAAGCAAGAGCAGAGCACCCTAGAGTGACACAAGAGTGTAAAAAGAGAAGGAATTATTACACTGAAAGAGGGGTACAGAAAAAGAAAGGTGTGTTCTAGTTTTGCATTTACAATGGTGATAGAACAATTATGGAGGAAACAAAAAATTCAAGGGAAAACATGAGAGCAAAGAGGAAGATTTGCAACTCAGCACAGAATAAGCAGCATAATGTAACTTGTACGGCTGAGCAATGTGAAGGGAAAATTTTGAGGTCTAATTTAGAGGTATAAAAGCAAAGTATGGTAGTACTTTCATTGGCAGTAAAAAAGACACTGAGGATGGAGAGCCATTGCCATGTGCAAGTGAAACAAATGAGTGCCATGAGGCTTGAAGAGCTCAGCCAAGAAAATGCTGTTCCCTTTTGAAAGGGCTCAAGTAGTAGGAAGAGTAGATGGGGGTACTTCCAAGAAGAGACAAAGAAGCCAGCAAACACTCCAAGAATGATGACAAGGAACAGGGGAAAGACAGAGAAAAGGGATAAAAAGCTGAATGACAGCAGCAACGTAAGGAAAGGCCCCAGGCCAAGGCTGGGGCAATAAGATGGGAGTAATAATTACATTTCCAGAAACAGGTCAAGATGAAGGAGGGAAGAAAATCACTGACCAAGAAATGCAAAGAAGCTAAATGACCAGAGTACTTTGTGAAGCACTGGAGACCATAAGGTTGAGTAGATGGGAGAACCAGAGTGGCTGCAAGACCTGACACAAAACCTGGGTAATTTTATGTTACAAATTTACTCTACACTCCTACTCACTAGAAAATGCAATTTTCTGGTTTTTTCACTTTTATTAATCAAGATTCACTCTCTAAAGCTACAGATGTGCATTTGCCCTTTCTGGAACACAGATTAGATTAATTTCCTCAGACTGAAACTTACCACTGCCCTACCATCATAGGGGTTTTTACATGTCAAAGTCTCCCTTGGAACAATTTAAATAGCTTGGCTCACTTTTGTCATGCTCTTAACCTTCCATTTCCTGACCAAATAATTTGAGCAGAATATTTACAGCTCACCAGAAGCTGCTCGTAAAGCAATTTCAGCAATACATATGCACCCTGCAAGACAGTGCATCGCAAGGCAGAGTACTTCAGCCTCATGAAGACACAGCACAAACCTGGAGTGGCTGCTGCACCCAAGGGAGCACTTGAACTCCAGCCTGCCTCAGGGCTGGCAGGAGAGCAGTTTATCTCTCCTATCTCCATCCCAAAACAATTATTTATTCCTTCTGTAGCAACTCCTTTCTTCTTTCAACTGAGGTAACATAGTAATACAGCTGGAGCAGGAAACAAGTAGCTGTGAAAACAGGTACCCTGCAAAAGCCCTGCCTCTTCTGGCTGGAACTCCACTAAGAAGTTCGTTCCTGTGGCTTCCCACCACTGCCACTTGAGGATGCATGAAGCTGCCCTGACTTCTTCTAGTCCCTCCACATTCTCTCAAATGCGCAAAAACCCTAATCTCTAGCTCTGGACACTAGGAGAATGAGTCAATGTTTAAAGCTTAATTCCTTCACAGTCTCAAAGGGACACTGACATCACACAGATGAACCACAACTTCATCATCCATCACTGCATTATGGCAGCTATCTGTTTGGTCTACGGCAGAGACTGTTGGTCCATAAACAGCTCTGCACTGTAACAAGACAGAAAGACTTCAGGAAATTTTCAACCACAGTAATAAAAAAAATGGATTTCCTATATCTGAAAGGTGCATGGAAATGCTCCCCTACTGAAAAACTGCTTTCAGAAAGAAGGCTGCTATCTAAGGAACTCAAGAACACCAAGGTTTCCAAGCGAGCACACATTTAAGTAGATGTCAGACCCTTTCTTGTTTAGTTTTTGAGATAACATATAACCCATGTATGACACTTCACATAACCAGCGTTCCAGGATCTTTGTGATGTTACAATGGGATCTTTAATGGATTACAAACAAGATATACTGAATAGGAGCAGTATTATGGTATCAGATGTGGTATTTTTGAAATCACATACCATTGTGTACAAAAACCAGCTGCCCCTTAATTATATGAGCCTGGGTAAAAGTAAGGATGCTCTTGTTCGGCGAAGACTTCAGAGCCAAGTGCCCATTGCTAGGTGGAGTAATGGAGTACACCAGTTCTGATGGTGAGGAGTCTTTGTCTTCTGCACAGAGGTCATCAATAGTTATTTCTGTGACTGAGTCCACCCAGACCTAGAAAATAAATAATTATATAAATAAATAGAGAGATAGAGAGATAGAGAGATAGAGAGATAGATAGAGATAGATAGAGAGATAGATAGAGAGATAGATAGAGAGAGAGATAGAGAGATAGAGAGAGAGATAGAGAGAGAGATAGAGAGAGAGATAGAGAGAGATAGAGAGAGAGATAGAGAGAGAGATAGAGAGATAGAGAGAGAGAGAGAGAGAGAGAGAGATAGAGAGAGAGATAGATAGATAGATAGATAGATAGATAGATAGATAGATAGATAGATAGATAGATAAAATATACACAAAAGACAATTGGGAGAGCAGGAGATGGGGGATGGGGGCAGATGACACGACTCCAAGAAAAAGGAAGAATAAGGATTTGTGCTGTGCAACACTAGCAGTTGTAACATGTTTCCTTACTGTCCATCCAAACATCTGATCACAAACTGGCATAGCTCATTCTGGCAATTTTTTTGCAAAATAAAAAACCTTGAAATAATACAAGCAAACACACCCTACACCACTTAAGAGTTTCAGACAGTTGGAGCACAAGTGCTCTATTTATCAAGCAGTATACAAACTCTTAAAACAAAAATTGTATTATGATCACTGAGTCAAGGAGCTGCTTTCCAACACATACACATGAATATTAGTGTCGTGTATTTCACACCAGATAAGGCATTGAATATGCTCTACTTTCACCAGCAGAAGAGATTAAAGAAAAACAGCCTGGGGACAGCACAAACTCTAACACAAATTGAACACTTCTTGAAGCTGCACTATTTTCTTCTAGGAAAATGCACTAAAGACCCTTTTCTAGAGCACTAAAAAACCCAGAGATGCTTGGTCCAGTGGAAGATTAAACTACCAATGCCTCCAAAATCTGCCTACCATTTTGCAAGGTTTCGATCCCAGAAAAATAGTTAACTAGTTTTTAGAAAAATGGTATAAAAACCATTATTTATTTCTAGTAAATCTGAATCTGGAGCACATTCTAAGTCCAGTTTCAGAGGAGGGCCACGAGATTGATCAAAGGCCTGGAGCACCTCTTCTGTGAAGTCAGGCTGAGAAAATGGAGGTTATTCAGCCTGGAGAAGGCTGTGGGGGGACCTCATAGACACCTTCCAGTATCTGAAAGGGCCCACAGGGAGAGGGATTCTCTGACAGGAACTGGAATGACAGGGCAAGGAGGAATGGGCACACACTGAAAGAGGGGAAATTACTTTGAGGATGATGAGATACTGGAACAGGCTGCCCAGGGAAGTTACGGATTGCCCTATCCTGGCAGTGTTCAAAGCCAGGTTTGAGCAGCCTGGTCTAGTGGGAGGTGTCCCTGCCCATGGGATGATTTTGAAGATCCTTTAGATGATCTTCAAGGTCCCTTATTTCAAGCAGAAAGGACTGCTCTCTGGGTTTCATCCCTATCCTACTGGATAATTTCGTGTTCAGAAAGGATAAGCAATGGCCCATTTTGTTCTTCATCTCTGCTATATATACTTGGAAGTACAGACAAAAGTTCTAATAAAGATCAATACATATTTATCTCAACATGAAGTGCAATTCTTAAAATATTCATTATATCAATATCAATTATTTCCATGCACAATTTATAATGTAGAGTAAAATCTTAAGAGTCTAAACCTTTAAATATCTCAGCTTGAGCTTCAAAACACACACTGCATCGTTCCTTCCTGTCTTCCTAAGGTCTTAGTAACATCACACCAAGTGGTTGAAGAGGACAAATTATCTTTAATGAAGGGCATTTCACCTCTGTCATAGCCTAAAATCAGCAATCACAATTCACCAAATATTAATTCTTCTTTTTAACACAAACTATGAAAGAAGGCCTTTTAAGAAACTGAAATTTTGCCACTGCACTTCAACAGAGGAAAGATTTCATTCTACATTGTGTCACAAAATATGTGCTATGGAAATGAAGTTCAATTTTTTTTTCTAATCAGAAGAGGTTTGAGGTTTTTTTAACTTATGACACAGAACGACAACTAACCTGTGCACAGAATTACTTAGTGAGTGGCACCAAATAAGCACATCAGCGTCATGTGTTTTGTACTGAGACCTTTTAATTCATCTCAGTAGCACCTGCATAGATTATTCTATGAAGAAAATAAAAGGTCCCATACAGAGTATGCAAAAATATAAGAAATTATAATGGACATATGTGATTACAAATTACTAAATTTCAGAGCATTTTTTTTACTAAAGGAAAGAAGAATTAAAATTTCTAATTATAGAAAAAGTGGTTTTTTTCTATAATGTCAGTATTTAATTCTGGTATCCCAGCACACTACCACTTAATGCTTTTTAAGTACTATACATGGCCTGCAACATGATCCTCAAGGAATGAAAAGAGATCTAAGAACTGAAAAGAACCATTGGAAAGCAAACACAGCTAGAATTGTACAAGCACCTTATTTTTCATATCTGAGATCAGAATCTCCTTGAAGAGTACCATGAAAACTGTATTTGAACTTCCCAGATGTAGCATGACACTGATTTTTCATGTGTCTAGCATACTCCACAGGCATAGTCCAAAAAAAGGTTCATGACCTTGCTGATGTGAAATAATTTATTCTGCTCTACTTACAGGATTCATCTCATCAGTATCAGCTAGGCATGCCACATATCCTACCAGACACTCTATATTCACATTTTCACACTTTAGAGAGCAATTTAGAGAAAACAACGAAAATAATCAGTTTAAATTTGTGATTTTTTTAAAAAACCTAATTCCAGGAAAATACAGCCCTCTTGTGGCAACAGGAGAATACAGTCATTTCACAGCATTGCTACCCATGTATTTAAGCACATATAATTGCAGCATATAATGCCAGTATAGTGATTTTCTTCAAAACATCCTATTTCCTTTACCCATTCCCATTCCAGAAAAAACAAATGTCCATTGAACCCGTGGACATTTAAAAAAATTGTATCTAAAATGCTGATAATTTAAGTTTCTAAATAATAATACATCTCATTAATTTGTTGCAATGGAAAGGATTAAAATTATATGCATTACAGAAGTTCTCAGGATGGTAAAACTATTTGTATCTCAGACGTTATGTTATAAATTCTGAGCCAGGGGAAAGAAAAAAAAAACCAAACCAAAAAACCAAAACCCCTTAAACCCTCATTTACTTCCACTTCCTAGAGAAAAAGCAGAGAAAAACTCCCAAAATGGATGTCTGTCACCCTCAAAGTCCCCCTATGGTGCTCATAACACTGATAGCAAGACAAGACTGTTTGAAGAAGGGATGTTATGGATGTCTCTGAAGTGAGGAAGCTAGAGTTAGACTCATTCAGCATTTGTGCACATGCCCAACAGTTTCTCGCATTTGGACAGAGGCCCATGACAAAGGCCAAAATTAACTTCCATATGCCCATACCACCATCATTCGCCACATAAAGCACCTCTTCACATAAACTACTTCTCAGCAGCCATATCCTTCCTTATTCTTTTTAATCATTCAGCATTTGTTTCTGACTCTTTATATTGTGGCGTGCAAAACTTCTGAGGTCCTAAACTTCAGTCAACTCAAACAGTTCTACTGGACTTCAGTTTTCAAAGTACTGGTCATTTTATACTTTTGTATATTTTACCTTACAAAATAGATAAAAGAGTTACTGAGTTTTAAAAGCAATACTGTCTGTTATTCAATAGCATTAGCAACATTCTTGAGGAGCACAGGCTGTTCGGCTACAGCATGGGGCCCACACAGAAATCACCCTACACAGAAATGCCCATCTCATCTCAATATTTATCAGGACTAAGAAAAACCCATTTCTACTGAGGATGTGCAAGTTTGATTTGAGGAAGAACCATCTCACTGTATTCCTCACAGCACATAATTTGACTGCCAGATTTGTTTTAGAATGTACATTAATCCACCATATGTGTACATACTCATAGCTACTCCCAACAAACACAAACTTGACTTTTCAACAATAGCTTGTACATGACTAGCAAAACCACAGGCTCAAAGGCAGCATCCTGGTTCTAGTACACAGACTGCCTCCCCAGTAGAGAGGACAAACTGTTTAGCTATCTCTGCTCTTGGGAAAACCAGATTCAAATATTTTTAGAAAAATCCATAAGCTGCATTGTAGCACACTGCAAAGCCTTAGTTCTGTTAATAATTTCAGCTGCTCAAAGCCAACATTTTAATGCCAGCAATGTACCAGAACAGAGACCCAGAAAAACTTGACTAAACACTGTGCTCTCTTCTCTGTGACTATGCAAAAATGACTGCATGCTGTGCTGATGTCTGTAGAGTACCACTGTAATTACTTCAACCAGGAAAGATTTTGCTCCATGCCACCCAAATGTTTGTGAAGGCAGTCTGCCCTTCTGCCACCAGTCTCTGCACAGGGCAGGATATCTTCTGTTGTGGGCATCTGCAGATTATCTGCTGCCACTGTGAAGCTGCACAATACTACCACTACAGCTAGTTAAAAAATTATGTATTTTCTCACGTGAAAAGGCTATTACACAACACAAGGTTACAATCATCTTTAGAGTAAAACACTCTCCCTCTCCAACACACAACTACCTACATAAAATTAAATGCATGTTTTGCTACCACCCACTTATAAACTGCATCACAGAGCACTGGGAATGACTGCAGCTTCAAAATACCCTGCTCAGCTTCTTTCAAGCCGATTCCTAAATACCTTCTCTGCCTTAATGTCTTCCAGCTGGTTTACTGTGACCACAGGTTTGTTAGCTGACCCACATTTCATCCTTATTTTTGGAGTCACTTAATTTGTTTTTACTCATCAGATCTCAGATTGGAAGTTTTTACATGTAGAGGCTTTTTGAGAAGTGTCTTTACTAAAATGGTTCTGATTATTGAGTGCCATCATAACAGGAACAAGTACTATACAGATATGTCCTGGTTTAAATACTATAAATAAACAAATTAATTAATTAATCAATCTGAAAATGCACTGGAACTAAAGTGACAGTAGTCACTTCTGTAGCGGTAGACAGCTTTTCAAAGATCAGCAGATTAAAAAGTGAGCTATGGTTATTAAGAGCTAAAGGTAGTATCAGTCAACAAGTTTAATATTTTCTTCAGGATTTTCTGGTGGGAAGGCAGTTAGAAAAAAGTCAACATGTTTTTTCCTAGCTCACAGTATCACACAGTAATAGATTCAGTGACTGGACTAATATTTTGATGACCCTAGATTTTCACAGATTGCATTATATTATTTTCAACTTCTGAAAAGGGCAACACTCTCATTTACTGTAAGAAATACCCAACACATAATAAATTTTCTCTTGTTGCATCTCACTTGCACATCTGAGCAGGAGCAGGCAGTAGAAAGTAGTTAGGAGGTCTGACCCTTCAGTGCACTTCATGGAAAAAGGCATAGGGTTGGAAGGCTGTGCAAATACAATAGTGAAAAGCTGGTATTCTCATCTTTTCTAAGTTACACGTTCAGTAGCAGCCCTCAAGACATCACAGCAAACAACACAAAAACATAACAACCATCCAGGTGCAAGCGATCCACCCTTACAAGCCCTGTATCAGTCCAAAAAATTTTATGTAACTTTAAGAGTAAAAGAATGCCCATTCAGCCTTCTAGATAAACCTCACAACAGCTAAAAGAGCTCTCCACGCCTAAAATCTTCCTAAATACAAATAATCTATGTACTGCCTCCTTTCATTAGCATTAATTCTCTAAATCCAAGGACTACTACATATTATACTGACTCTACTATCAGATGCAAACCTAATAGTCTGTTAATGAAGGTGCATTAAATAGCATCAGAATTAATGGAATTAATTTTAACACTTCAAAATGTTGACAAACCTACCTGAAGAATTCTGTTTACTTTTACAACAGGAGCTTCATCATTTACTGCGGTAACAGTTACAAACAGAGTTTGGGGTAAACTTTGTTTCCACAATTCCGTGTTATTTACTATAACAGTAAAACTGTCCATCAGTTCTTCACTGTCATCATGAACATAGTAGATTAATTCTTGTTCCACCTGAAAAATATAACAAGCTGAAGAACTAGAGAGGCTAGAAGAAAATTAATGTCACATTGAAAAATATCCTAGTCATGGCTCTGTATTTATTGCACGAACATTTTATGACTTCTAAAACTTTATTTATGCTATAATATCAAATTGTACCTCTATCTTCATTCCATTCACAACAGTAAATTTTATTGCTCATCTGTCCATTCCTCTAGCCAGTACATCTTGCCAGTCTTGGCATTCTCCCTTCCTCCTGAAGGAAAAATGGAAATCCAACCCCACTATATTTAACAACATTTCCTGGAATCTATAAACTGAACACTGTGCTAGTAGATGGTGACCTACAATACTATTTTGCTTCTTGGAGCTAAATTACTGAAAATTAGCACATTGTGCAATACACAGGCTGGCTGTGAGCAAAGAAACTACCTAAAAAATTATTTCTTTTCCACTTTTCTGCTTGTTCTACATACCTCTTCCTCTGGTCTTTTCAAAATGCAACCACAGTCTCACATTTCCAGAATATCTACAACTCTGCCTGAATGTGAGTGGCCCATCAGTCTACTGTGTCTATAGCTATATTAGTCTGTGTCAATAGTGCTACCAAGGAAGTAGTGCGGTTCACCATAACAAGGCAACCTCCCTCCCCACTTCAAATGACCAGCTCGAAACAGCACAAAGATCTTCAAATCAAGGCCAGAATAAAGCTCCAACTCATGTATCTCACCACCTCCCACAAAATCCCACAGCTTTCAGCAAAGCAAATAATTGATTAAGACTACATCCAAGAAGATCTAAAGGCATTACCTGTTTTCTGGTAAATGTGGCTAACTTTATTCCAGGAACATGAGAGTTTTCAACATACCCATGTTTTGGCTGCTCAGTTAAAATGAATTCACAGCTGAGTCCTGCAAAGTGTCTACTAGAAATTTTTAGGTAGTCTTCCACCAGGGCTTTTGAGCCCCCTTCAAGCACTGTAAAGTTCTGTACTTCCAGTGGAATCATTCTGGGGATGATGTCTACAGAGATCTCTATTCCACTCATTGTTCTGAAACCATTGGTCACATCCAGAAAAAAATGATCATCTAGTTGGTGAGAAACAGTCTGCACATACTGAACTTTGCCCTCGTTGACATCTTGCTGTGTGAAGCTCAAAGCTGGCCTTCGGTCAGAACCGAGATAACCTTCTTCTGAGGAAAACTTCCGAATGTATCCATGTAGTGGAAGCTGTCTTACTGTGAACACAATCTCAGATGGAGAACTATTTTCATGAACAACCTTAAATTTAAGAACATATCTCAAAATTATTCAAATGGAAGGGGGAGAAATTCTATAATTCTCTTCTGCATTTTTCACGTTTAATTCCGGGATTGTGTATCTAACTAAACTGGCACTTCTTAGATGAGTCACACAGTTCCCAAAACAATACAATACTTTAAACAGACACACATTAAATAATAGTGGCATGGGAGCCATTTTGTAACCCCAAATATGTTTTGTAAGTTTTGAAAAAGAACTTTTCACTGCATAATTAACTACTGGCCTTGCAGCTATAGATCCCTGCCTGAAACAAGAAAGTCAGGATTTCAGCAACGTGCTGCCAGAGCCCTCTCATGGTGGTTACTGGAAGGCTATGCACAAAACCTGAGCAGGGAAGAATTACTCAAATAGAAATGGCCTCAGGTTTGTGACTTGAAAATTCTGGATGCAACTCTCAAACAATTTTAACTGGGCTAGCTCCAAATTAAACCAAGCAAAACCCTTTCTTCCTTGGCACTTCTGACTAGTTCTATTAAGAATATTACATGGAATACAATAACCATTACTCTAAAACAAATATATACATGCAGAATCCCCAAATGATAATTTTCTTAAGCACCAATATATAAGAGTCAAAGACTATGGGAAGTAATTTTCTTTAACATAATCAATTTTTCTTTCCTAAAAACAGAAGCTTGCTAGTGTCAGTCTCTCCTGAATTTAGCACCCAGAATACAGTCATATTAGTGGTAATCAAAAGGAGTTAAAGAAGAGAAGACACAAACTAAAGACACTGCAATGGCTAAAATACGTGAGGAAAACTTGCTACAAGATTGGAGGAATGGACAACATGGTTAACCTACTTGCAGTTTTCCTTTACTGATTTTAACTGGTTTTCCTTCTTCGACCAAAAGATTGTTTTTGTTCACAATCCTTGGTGGCTGCTGATCACTTTCCAAATATATCCGAACCTGTAGTCCAGCATCCAGATGGACATCTCCAGCACGGACTGTAAAGTTAAATGTGTCAATAAGGTTGTTGCTGTCATCATGTCTGTAGGTTACATGCCCTTTTATCAGATCAAGCTGAGTAAAGGAATCCATTAATACATTATTCACATATATTCTTCCATATTTTGGGAAAGAGAGTATCTCATATGTAAGCTCACAATCATTTCTTATGTCTTGGTTTGTAGTAGCACTTAGGTTAGCTGTTGAAACAATTTCTTCTTTTCCTTTTTGAATCAACAATCCTGTATTATTTGCCAATCTAACGTAAGGATCGGTGGCATTAACTTCCAGAAGCAAGGAAGTATAGTGCTTTCCATCTGTCACAAACAGCACAAACCGCCCAAAATCTGCACCATGGTGTATAAACAGGACTTGCTTCTGCTCCAGGTCCACTTGTTTGAATTGGTAGAGTCTATGCAAAGTATCATTTGTTAGCACCAAGTCCCCATTGGAAATACCACGTCTAGTATACAGCAACTGTCCATCATCAAAATCAGAATCAGGATCATGATAGCAAAGATCTGCCAAAGTTAATAATCGCTGCCCATTCCTCACTATGTCAAAAATCTTGTCTATTATGCGAACTGGTTTCTCATCATTCTTCAGCTGGATAGAAATACAGAATCTAATTTCTACTGACAAAGGTTCTACTTCTGGATCAAAGTTTGTCCCCTTTCCCAACTCCCTGCTGGAAGCTCTGACAAGAAATTCATCAAACACAGTCTCAGAATCGTCATGCACATACATAAGGTACTTATCAGTTATATCTTTATTTGTGAAAGTTGTAAGATTGCCATTATTCTCAAATGAACCAGAGAAACTGCTAAGTTTTAATTTCCCATGCTTAGGAAACTGTATAACTTCATATTGGAAAGTTTTATTATCTGGCGTTTGCACAAACAATTTCATGCTTGTTATTAATTCTCCTTCCCCTTCAGTAACATTAAGGCCATTGTTAGTCAAAATAATGTTTCTGAAATCTGATTTGATGTAGACTTCAAAGTCATAGAAATTTGAATCCAGATACTTTGTAGAAATGAGAAATCTAAATGAATCATAGTCTTCATGGTACTGGTTGATTAATTCATATGCCACTTTTCGATCAGTAATATCTTTTTGGCTAAAGAATGAATATTTTTTCAAAGGCTGGTCATTAAGCAGTATCTGTCCATTCTTTGGTAGGGACAGAAGTTTGAAATTAAGCTCATCTTGAGGTATTTCTAGATCTGCAATCATAGCAAAAAGATTATCAGAATTCAAGTACTTCTTTTTTGAGTTTTCAATTTCTAGAGGAGCATATTTCAATAGACTGTACTTTAACCATTTCACTTTGATTGGAAATGTGTGCTCTTTACTGATTCTGTTTCCTATGCTAACTTTGAACTTAAATTGGTCCTCAACATTTTCCAGCTGAATATCTTTAAAAGTGCTACAGTATCTCACCCGGCTGCGCTGCAGAGAGCGTTGAGAAAAAGAGTTGACTTGCTTCCATACCCCCCTTGAATGCTGCCTTTGGATCTGACCAAAGTGAGGTGGCTCTGTGATCTCATACCATATCTCCAGTTCCTGGAGGACAGAATTTGTTTCAACTGCCAGATGCTTAGGTCTTATAAGAGCTGTAACACCTTGGAGGAGATTTATTCCTGAGTTATTGACAACTCTGTAATCCAAAGGAACTGCCATGACACGTAGCACAACAGTGTTGCTCAACTTCTCACCATCACTTGCCCTGAGAACAATCCTTGAGTTCCTGACACCTGTGTGAACAAAGAAAACAGTGCCTTTGTTTAAATCCTCATTAGAAAAAGTAGTGATAGCTTTTCCAGGGTGCCTCGAGTTTTCTAAAAATCCTGCATCTGCATTCAGATTTCCAAGCACTGAAAGTATGAGACCCACAGAATCCGTATCATTATCTAGAACTTTTATCAGGTCATTAGTCAAACGTTTCTTTGAGTTCTCTAAGAGAAGAAGCAAGTTTCCCTCCGGAAGTATGATCTCAGGTGCATCATTTACTGGAGTAACAGTAATGGCAAACATATGCTGCTCATTTCCTTGCAAATACGGAGACACAATCTTCTCACTGCTGGTAGAAATGGAGAAATTAAAATAATCATAAGTGTCCTCAGAGCCATCATGGACATATAGAACCTTCCCTTGCCACACATCCTGCAGAGTAAATGTATTTACCTCCTGCAATGGTTCAACATTCAGTTTCAAGTGTCCATGAGAGGGTGGTTCCCTTATATCAAAAAGAACTTGTGACTGATTAATTCCTAATTTCTGAAAGTCTAAGATAACTTTAATATGCTTAGATTCAAGTGAAGCTTGCTCACCCTCCAGCACAAACAAGTCATTCAGAACTAAAAGGTGGTTTTTGTCTTCCTTGCTCAGAGAAATTGAGCTTTCATGGGAAACGGCAAATGCAGGAGCTGCTTCCACAGGAGGTTTCTTTACAACCATCTCTAAAGAAAGACTTGTTTTAAAAGAATTCTGCATTTCACATCCAGCTGAAATGTCCTTAGTTACTAGAACATTCCTCAGTGATTTCTTTTCTGAATTGGTTTTCAGGTTCCTTAAGCAGCCTTTAAAGGATCCTCCTCTGGCATACTTCCCAGATACTGAGATTAATTTAATCACTTCTAATCGTATGCTGTCATCTACACCACCTACAAAGAAGGATCCCTTCAGAAGGGGCAGCTTACTCTGGGGAGGTAATGACTTTTTCACAGTTTCTTCATCCAATGTTAGCTGCAAATATTCTGCAGTAAATTTCAATTTGATGTAATGCCAACGACTATCACTGACTGACCTACGAGAAGAAATATGGGTTCTACTTTTATGCTTTCCAATGTAAGCTTTAATTAAACCATCTTCCATTTCCATTGCAATGAAATCTCCCGCTTGCCCGGGGTGGTAAAGCAGCAAGCCACGTGCAGCTGAGGTTTGTAAAGAATACTCAAAGATTCCCATGTCGTTCACATTCCATGATGGGAAAGAAATATAGGACCTGGAACTGAAGAAACTAATGGGTTCTTCTTCACCTGCAAAGAATTCATCACTGCACCCCACTGAAACTTCATGGATGTTTTTGAAGCCAGGAGAAGGTCTCAGAGGCATCAGAATGTCTAATTGATTGAATGACACACCATCAATACATCCTCGGAAACTGGGTAGTGCTTCAAAAAGGTAGGGAACATCAAGTTTACCAGTACCACCTATGTAGAATCCATAATCAATGTTTAATTCATAAAGAATTCCAGGCATTTTTGCACTCATTTTATCATGTTTATCAATTACCAATGAGACATTATCTTGTTCATGATGTAGTTCAACCAGGTGCCAAGCCAAATCATTCAGCTGAGATCTTTGCTGAGAATGCAGTACTCGTTCTCCCACACCAAAGTTAATTCTCAACTGCAAGAGATAGAATTTTAACTATCAAAATCTAAAGTGATATTTTTCACAATCATACATTAATATATAGTTAATACATTAATTTCCATATATTTTCATACTAAACATATAATTTACAAATTATATTCAAAAAATGCAATCCTACTAAAATTCTGTGTGGTTTTACTTGCCATCACAAACATTTAAATAACTGCAGAAGCAGAAATGGACTCCTCTGCATTTCTGCTATGAACAACAACTCCTGAGAGCCCAACTGAAAGTGATCTTTCAAGGATTTACCTTGCAGAAAAACGATTACTCAGATTGAAGCACTTTCTGTAATGCTAACATCAGCAAGTCTGAAATTTTGCCTTTACTGAATCTCACGCTTTGAACACAATGATCTTGATTTTAAGATCTAGAGATCTCAAAGGCTATAGAGATATAATTCTAAGAAATAAAAGCCATAACTTGAAATTATCAATTATATTAAGTGACTTTTTCATTTCTTTAAACAGAAACTGGTTTAGATATCTTATATAGATAACAGTCTTAAGAAAAACCCCGAGCAATACAGGTTACACATATTTTTTAACTACAGTTATAAAGCATACTTGTACATATCCTGAGCGCAGCTCCATTAAACAATAATCTGTCTTCCCAGCTGCAAGAAGAAGCAGTCCCTGTGGCCTGCTTGTTCGAAACTGCAACTGTAAGGATGTCTGAGGGGATGCTTCTGCCATGTTCAGCTCCACAAAGCTATCACCATAAAATGATACTGAAAGAAATAAAGAGAAATAAATAGGAAATTGAATCACACACACAAAAATTCTTATTCATGCATAAATATATGTAAACAATTTATATTATTTTCTATGCACTTATTCATGTACAAATGAAAATAAATCTCAACTATCAAATTCACCAGTTCAAGCAATTTAATAACAACCCAATGGCCATACCAGAATGGACAAATGATAAATACAGTCCAGTTTTCTTATCTCCAACAGTGATGACTGAGAATGGTAAGAATCAGACAGTCACACTGAATAATTTCTTCCAAATACTCCTTCATTTTTGTTTGTTTGTTTGTTTGAGATGTTTTCCTGAGCTTGTGACACCCAGTCTATTTTGTAGCTGCCATAGAATTTCTCTCTGAAGTATTCTAGTTTCTCTTTGGAAACATTCTGATCTACAACATGCTCTTACATCTCCATCAGACACAATCTATGCCATCTCTGCAGAGAAGATCCAAAAATCTCCTGCCACCTGTGTCATTTTCAGATGTTTTCATCCTTCTATTTCAGGAACAACAGCCCTCTTGTTTCCTGTATACAACCTCCAAGCAGCCCTGCCATCTGGTTGGCCAGTCACTCAGATCTGTACAAACCTCCTTCATTGTCTCCTCCCCTCTTTCTGCTCTGAGGAATAGTAACACCAGTAAGAGCTCTCATTTAACTGCTTACTGCTTTTACCATCCTCATTATTATATTCTGAACAGCACAGATGCTAAGACCAAATCCTCCAAAGTTCTGTTGGTAACTTCCCTCTGACACATTAGAAAAAAAAAAAGAAAAAAAAAAAAAAATCAATCATCTACCACTCCTCCTATTTAATCAATTACTTAATATACAAAGCCCTGCACTCTAATGAATGCTAGAAAGCCTTTGGCAGCAAACTTTATAAAAATTCTTTTGAAAGTCTAAATCTTAGAGACCTTGCCCACTCCCCACCAAGAAAATTCAATGGGGTTTGTAAAGAACTCTTTAAAGAAATCATATAGACTCCTCCAAAATTGATCCTTCCCACGCATCTTTTATCCATTGTAAATTTCAGTTATGGATGTCAGGCTTACATCCTCTGGTAATTCTTGTTTTAAATATTGGCATAAAATCCACCACCATCCAGGTACCAGGGAGTTTAAGCATGAGATCAGATATTACCATTAGCAAGCAAGTTATTTCATCACCAAGTTTTTTTAGGTCAACCCCTCTCCTCCCCTGCCACCACCTCAAAAAATGAATTTCAGTTTGGGAATCTTCCCAATTAGCAGTAAACGACATTTAGTTTAGCTTCTCTGCAGTAAGCCATGCCCTTTCTGAGTGCTTCTTTTATACTAGTCACTTAATCAACTGGCTGCACAGACCCTCTGCAGGGCTTTTGTTCTTGATGTACTTAAAGAGGATTTAGTAAAAGCTTTGATTCCTTCAAGCTGATCCTTGACCTTTTTTTTTCCAGACATGTCTATTTTCAAATTCCATCTGCTAAAGTTTATGATGCTTTCAGCTGTGTTTGGATACAGCTTGTAAGAACACCACCAGTTAAATATTTATTTTGCAGTTTTTAGCTTCATTTTGAAATAATTTTCTCATTTTAAAATCAAGCATTACTGCAGAGGACTTTTGAGGTTTAAATGTTCCAGTTCCTACATTAGCTGTCCCCTTGCTTAATCTAATACACTCTGACAACTCTTATAAAGTGTGGCTTCAAGTCTGACTCTGATCTTGATTCTGTGCAGAGTAGCAAATCAAAGACCTCATTTAGCAGCTCATTCATGAAACAGCGATCAATAACAGTATCTAAAAATTTGCTATAGGACATACAAGAATTCTAGACAGCTTTCCCAAGAACAAGATTTCAGCAAACCCCATAGCCAATAACTGTGTAATATCAAGTTAATCAACTACCCAGAGAAACACAGGAAAGATCTTTACATTACTGAAATATACATATTTCTTCCAAAAAAGAGTCACCACTGTGCCTAGAAAAATTGATCCCAAGTGGAACAAAAAGTAATTCTTCCCCAGCAGTTTGCTTCCAGTTCAAAAGAAGCTTTCATCAAATAGCTCAAATACACCTTGCAGGCTTTACATTAAAATTATATACTGAGAGGACCTATGCCCTTTGTTGTACATAAAAATGTTATTCTGTGGGATAAATAAAGAAAGACATCCTCTTTAAAGCAAGTATTGGAATAACATAACTAGAGGTGAATCCCCAGTATAAGCAAGGACTAACTAATAAGACAGGAAATAGGTTAAATAATTATAATTTTTCTAGTATGCTAAATTCATACATTGGATTTTGGGGGAATAAATTAAGCAGAGAGATTACGGATTACTCAGTGCATTCTAGAATAACTAGAATGAAATTGTAAAGTCAATATTTTGCAGAGTACCACTGGGCAACACTTTGATATTTTTACTATATATGAATTTCCTGAAAAGAAAGGAAAAAAAGAAACCTAAGTTATACATTCTGCCTTCTATAAAACTATTCAGAGTCAGAATCCATCACTGAAGGTCGTGCAGGTAAGCACTGATCAGTAAACAAGATTTTGGAACACCTACAGTGCCTTGGCATGATTTCTTTTACAGCTAGACAGAACAATATTTTTAATACTCTTTTTTTTGACACATTACTTGCTGTATCACAGATAATATGAAATTCGGCTGTTGAGATTGAAAAACATCACCACTACCACAGAATATATAATATGGCTTGCTTACAAATCTTATGCTCTCCAAAATATGGTGCTGATATTTCAAAAACAGGAGTTGGGTTAGTGAAGCTTTGCTACAAGGACAAATAGCAGAAGTAACGCAGCAGAATGAGAGAGGTGAAAAAAACCTCCAAATAAGCACAATAGGACACTTCATAATGAAAAAATATTCCTCCACTTCTTTCAGCTTATCTAAGCTGCTAGCAGGTGGCATCAACAGCACATAAGAGACACAGGAGAAATGGAACTGGAACAGGAAGCAGCCAGATTCATTGGGAATGCCCTTTAAGGATAACAATTGTTCAAAAGGGAGTTCTCAGGGTTGATTCACACTTTCTCAGTGTAAAATTTAGTGAGATTTTGAGAGTAAATCAAACACTATCAGAGTGTGTAAGCCTCCTACACTCACCTAAAATGTATACAGTGAAGAATATCCCTGTGTTGCATATACAAATGCTTCACGCACCAGGAAAAATGTTTAAAGGTCCCTTCCAAACCAAAGCATTCTCTGACTTCCAGATAAAAGACAGTTCTGTAGTTAAAGCACTGAACATGAAATGAACAATGCTGCTATTACTTAATAATAACATACCTATAATATATAATATTATATACAATAATTTATAATCATTGGTTTTTTTGGTTCTTTCACAGAAACTCACTGAAAACTGAAGAATTGAGAAAGCCACTTAAAACCTAATTTCAGTGCACTGCCTACAAGAAGTTTATGGGGTTTTTTTCCTTCCCAGACTTCAACTGTTTTCTTCCCTTTTGCTAGATTCCAATGGGTGAGATTATAGCTGTAACAGCACCCAGAGTAAATGAAGACAGCTGGATTTTAACAAATTCTCCTGCTGGCAACGTCAGTCCACATGGCCTAGCAAATCTCAGCTTGGAGGCAGCTCAAGCAGAGCATCACAGGTTGGTGCACCTAAAAGCAGCAGGTAGCCTGGAAATGTATCGTCTGGCTTTGCCGTGCACTGCCTGCATTGCCAAGGACAGAGGACACTACTCTGACAGTAAGCCTTAAAGCACTGTTTGGTCTAACACCATTAACAGTAATATCCATAAAACCCTTTGTCATGTAATTTAAAACAATGCTTCTATCACTAGAGATTGCTCATTTCAGTGGCACTCATCTTACATCTCTGACATGTCTGAGACATCTCTATGAGGAATAAAAAAATTCCTCCATCCACTCTGGCTTCAGGGTCTTCACTCACAAAACTGATGAAAGTATCACTTAGAGCTCCACACACCGAAATTCCCTCATAGAATGGTTGGTGTACTTCATTTACAGTATCTTAACTTAATCCTTTTATTACTGTCTTCATTAGCTTCCGAAGTAAAACCTACTTTTTTATGGTTACAATTAAAGATGAGTTAATTTCTAACCAGTCTTCTCAGCTACTGAAACAGATGCCACACAACCAGAGAGACTGACTACTCAGCGTTCGTAAAGAATGTTATTGCGATTGCTTTGTCTCACATGGGATTGCAGTGTGGGATAGAAGGTGGGTGAAGGTGGATGAAAAACTACACTTCTTCAACTGCATGCTGATCTAATGGTTTTTTAAATATATTTAAATAATAAACTTTATTACCAGTCTTTTAAACTCAAATTGCAATGTACTTCAAGTTACATCTCAAGAAGAAACAGAATTTGCAGCTCAAGTTTTTGCTGTTTCAATGGTTTTGATGACTACCCAAGAGCTGCACCTTAACGAGCATCACCACTGGTGAGGTGACCGTCATGTCTTGCAAAGCCAGGCACAAGAGAGCTGAAACCCAGATACCTGCAGCTGCTGGCTGATACTTATCATCGGGACTACTCGTTCACACACATGCCAGAGCAGGGGAAGGAATTGCAGGGAATATTCTTGCTTATGCCTCAGCACTTTTCCTCATGACATACAGTTATCATAAGAGGCAGAGGACACCACGCCTTCACAAAATGCCCGCTGTCTCGCCACCTGTGCGGCCGCCTGCGCCGCCCGCCCGCCCCCGCTCCCGACCAAGGGGCTGCAGCGGCTGCCGTTCCGAGCACAGGGCCCACGCCGCCCCCGCCGGGCTGGGGCATTCCCCGTCGGGCTGCTGCTTTCTCAGGAATACCGGCCACAAGTCGCTCCGGCGCTCCAAGTAACCCCGGCGCCAGGACTGCGGTCGAGCCGCCCCTTCCCCCGCGGGCGCAGGTGCCTTCCGGCCCCCGCCTCGGCCCTACCTGCGAGAGCGGGCCGGCCGGAGGCCAGCAGCAGCACCAGCAGCGCCGGCCGCAGCAGCGCGGCGGGCACGCCGACCATGCCGGAGCCGCGGCCCGGCCGGGCTCCCCCAGCGTGGGCGGCGGTGGGGCCGCGGCGCAGCCCTGGCCAACGGCGTGGAGTGCCACCGGCCCGGCCCGTGCTCCCCGCCCGCTGTCCCGGGACAGCCTCCGCCCTCCTCCGCTCCTTCCCGCCCTCCTCGCAGCGGAGCCCCTGCGCTGGCCCGCCCCCGCTCCAGGAGCACGGGGCTGGGACGGGAGATGGGGCTGTGGGAGGGCGCTGTGGGAGTGCCCTGCACGGTGTGGGTTAGTGGGTGGTAAGGGTGGGACCTGCCCTCATGTGGGTTACAGCTGTTGTCAGTCGTTCACCCCTCGCATACCCTCTGTCTCCATGGCCTGCCTGTCGCAGTGGGAGGCTGCTCTGAGGTATCCCGAAAACGTCCCTCTCTCCTGCCTGGGGCATCTCCATCCCTCAAAGTGTTTGCATAAAGAGACAAGTCACACTGCTTTAGGGAAGAAATGTGTTACAGGCAGGCCAAGCTATAGTTTCAGAAATTGACATGATCACAGAAACAATTAGGCTGGAAAAGGACTCTGAAACTGAGTCCAGCCTATGACCAAACACCACCATTTCAACTCTACTATGCCACTGAATGCCACATCCAGCCTTTCCATAAACACTTTCAGAGAAGGTGACTCCACCATCTCCCTGGGCACCCCATTCTTCTGCCTAGCCACCTTTTCTGTGAAAAAAGTCCTCCTAATGTCCACCCTGAACCTCCCATGGCGCAGCTTAAGACCATGCCCTCTTGTCTCGTTTCCTGTGAGACAAGGCTGGCCACCTGTCCCCCCTGCCCCCCCTTCAATGTCCTCCAAGCTAGTTGTAGTGATAAGGTCTCATGATAACAAGTACATGTCCTAAATTAGAAAAAAATATGCAGTTCACGCCTTCATACTGGTGTCCTGCACTTAAAACGACAGTATCAGTTTAGGAAATGTTTTTAAAGAGCACTTCTGAGACAGTCATTTATATGCCTTTACCGCACTTAATTCAAATATGCAAACATGCCTCAAGTTGCATAAATTATCCGTGCCAGGAACAGCCTTGCAGTCATAAAATTTTCTGTGATTTTATCAGCTTGCAGGGTGCATTGCAATGTGTCTCAACAGGTTGGTTATTTTTTTAACTTGTTACTCCTTACAGATAGGACTGGAATCTGTGATCTGAAATCTGACACTAAGCAAGCAGAGTAACTGAGATACAAAACCCTAAAAAAAAAAAAAAAAAAAAAAAAAAAAAAGAAGAAAAATGGGAATGGCATGAATATCTTTTCTGGGTCAGCTGTCTGGTTGTTCTCTTCCTTCGAGGTTTGCAATCATCATTTAGTCTAGATTTTCGTTAGAAATTTTTGGCAGGCTTTTCTATCTTTACATTTTTAGAATAATGTATGTGACAGCAGGGGGAATCTGTGCCCAGATGGAAATCATGGGGAGGAATCTTCCCCTAAATATCACTTAAAAACTTTAATAAAGTTCTCAAAGGCAAAGGCCTAATGAACTTCATTCACTTCAGACTGGCGGTCAAAGAAGATTTGTGAAAACCTGGAGAAGGTATTGCAAAAAGGCATCTATTTAAGATGTGAGCAAGAAGGTCAAAAAGATAATTTAATGTGGGATAACAATTTACAGCATATTAGAAAAGCAGATCTTCAGATGTGCATCAACAAACCCCTGTGCTGCAGCAGGGAAGCCTGAAGAAAAGTTTTGCCTTTACATCATTCATGAGTTACACAGATCTCTCTTAACATATGTCTCCCTGTGCAGAGAAGATTGGAGGGAAACCACTGGGTTATACCTCAGAAAGGAGAGCATCATTTGCACTGTGGGTCTTGAGAAGCAGTAGTCAAAAAATACTGCAGCAAGATGCTTGAATGAAGGGCACAAGGTAGGTAAAGGAGTGTCATATACATGAGAGGGGGCTGGGGTCTGCATGCAAAGACAGCATGACAGGGAGTACAAGGGTCCTGTTATCACATGCACACCTGGTGAGGCACGTGCAGGAGGACACTGTGCAAGCAGGGGACACATCTGTACTGGACCAGATCACCACTGGAGATAGTTCTGAGAAGGGAAAGAAATAAGCAATATTGCTGGAGGTATCACACTGCGTGCTAAGCTACCAAAACTTTGTGAAAAAAAGAGCCATTTTTTTTTTAAATACCTTGTCATTCATGGTACAGGATGAAATTTGGAAACACAATGCAGTTATTTTAGGTAATCTATTTCATGTTATAGCTACCAGTAAAGTCACAAAAATGTTATCAGTCTCTAGTAAGTAACAGCAGGAATCACTGGCTAATATTTTCCTTAAACAAAATAATCTTTTTTTTTTTTTTATATGCTCATTTCAGAATTGCCTTTTGTCCAAAGAAAGGGAATTTACTCTGAGGCCAGAAAAGGGACTGACAGAGCTGTGATTGCTCAGCCCAGAGAAGAAGAGGTTCAGAGAAATCTAATCAATGACTCTGTCAATGTCTATGACTAGATGATGGGAGCATATGAAAAAGACAGAGTAGGTGTCAAGGGAAAGGACAAGCACAAAAAAACCCAAACTGAAATAAAGAAAATTGCATTTAAATACAAAAAAATCTTCCTCAACTTGGGATGAAGCACCAGAACAGGTTGCTCAGACATGGTTTTCGTCTTTGTTCATACTCAAAACTTGGGAGGGCACAGTCCTTAGCACCCAGCTGGCAATGGCCCTACTTTGAACAGAGGAGTTGGTCTGGACAGGCTCCAGAGGTACCTTCCTACCTCAACTGATCTGTGATGCTGTGACTCAGAAATCTTCATGGACATTTAAAGCAAATATTAAGACTTCTGAGAAGCAAAAGGTCACATCTTGAGAAATGTCTACATGACTATAGCTTTAAGGCACATTTTCTTAAGTAATTTAGGATTTTCCAGCCATTGGTCCTACTTGCTTTTAGTGGAACATGAGTTTCTAAAGAAATGTGTTAAAGATTTGGATAAATACTATTCCTGTTAAACCACACTTTATAATTTCTAAGCACCATCAATCTACTTCCTTTTTTATTTCTGTGTTTCCTATATGTCTGTTATTCGGGGGGGGGGGGATTTTCATGTGGTACTAAAAACCAGTTTAAAGATTGGTTCCTATTTAATTTTCAACTAACAATGCCCCTTGCAAATTGCAAAATGCTGCTGCAGACAAGATTTCCTTAGGGTTCCCACAGGCTTTCAGACAATTAGGGGGGAAAAAATACAACACCAAAAACAAGCAAACAAATAAAAATCCCTCATCAGAGGTCTCAACATGTTCTGAATCAATTTCTGTCCTATTTCTTTGAATTTGGTTAAATTACGCTGAAATTGCAGCTGTGAATAAGTAACAAACACTTAGCAGACATGCTGGATAAATCTAATGGGAGTGATTAACACTGTGTCAGGTGGCAAATACTGGAGATGGATTTCCCGACTGGAGGTGCAGAGTAGTGGACCAAAGCTTCCTAATATCACAGATACAAAGTCGTTGTGGGTGTATGCTCTGTTGTTGCCAAAAGCAAACACAAATTTTCAGTGGTCTATACAGATCCCTAAAGATTCTGGCTGGAATGACACTAGAGGGAGTCCTGATGCTGCAGGAAAATATTTTTTCTTGTAACAATTCCTAAAGTAAATAGTGCCTTCTAAATGAAAATGTTGAAATAAAGCTTCTGGGAAAAAATGAAGAAGCTGTTAATACAGATGGGATCAGCAGTATTTAGCTTCTAAATTCTAAGCTTGCAACTATTCATTAATACAAGTGAATTTTAAAAGGGGCATTTTTAATAAGAGCTTTATTTTTTTTCAGTTAATAGTGTATTTAAAGTCAGCATTCAAAATTATTCAATCTCTCACATTGTTGTTCTGATAATTTAAATTACAAGAGATCTGTTCTACAAAGCTATGCTCTTCTCATGATACCTAACTGAAGACTTAAGATCAATAGGCTCTAAGTTTTCAAGTTAGACTAAAGAATTTTACTGGAGTCAATGTCAGATGTCAGCTCTCAGCATCACATTTTCAATAAAAATAGTTTTCCCAAAACTGTCTTAGTGCATCCCACAAGTTTCTGTGGTATACTGGTCCATGCATGTTCCCAAACCACAATAACAATTTTGAAAACTGTAGGTATCTAAAAGAGAAATTCACATGCATGCAGAAAGTCTTCAGTAGCTCACAATCATAGTTTATCCTGTGCCACGGGGATTGGGAATATTTATTGTGTTGTGGAAGATCCTAAATTGTAAGCCTGAAGCAAGGCAAAGCTCTATGCTCTGAATGAAGCAGGAGGAAGACATAGGCATTCAATACAGACCAAAATGCTTCCTTTCTTCCCCATGCCTCAAACCAATACCTCTTAGCATGCTTCAGGTATTCACCATATTCTCGTCCCTTCCAGAATCTCACAGAATGAGTGCTCACCTCTTGCTCCTCTCCTGATGTTGAGTGAGCAGTATTGGGGAGCTCTGAGATTGACTCAGGCATAGGTCATCCAGGAAAATAAAATCCTCTTTTTCTGCTACAGTGGCATAGTCTGAGAAACTCAACATCAGGAGTCAGTGCAGGAGTCTGCAGCTATCACTGGGAGGAAGAGGTTTGGAGAACCCAGAGAGGAAATTGCTGGAATGACCCTGGTGGGCACTGGTGCCCTTTACCTGCATGGCAGTAGCGTGCCTTTGTGATCAAGCTGTTAAGTAGCCAACCCAATGGAGATCCCCACTGTAGTAATGTTACCAGGACAAGAGAAGAATCACAGCCATATAGCCTGTAAACAGGCCATATAGCAGACTTTTCTCCCTCAGGCTATTCATAAAGGTTTGCTCATTCTCCGTTTTTCCTCTGTGGGTGGTAAGGCTCAATTACATCAATTTGCAACTGTGCACATCTTCAGGCTATGTAGTGGAGGATCTACTGTCCTCTCTTGCTGTCCTCATATTCATGCTTGAATTGTCATGGCTGCTCGATTGCACTAATAAAGGCTGCTCTTTCTGCTAAAGCAATAGAGTTTTAGAAGAGACATGCCACAAAGAAGCATGCATATATGAGATGCTGCCATGGCATAGAGTCTGCCTTATCCAGTATAGCAAACACAGGATGCTCACCCTGTGATCTCTCCTAGTCACAGATCAAACTGTCATTATTTTCTAGCAACAGAATTACTTAATTTTCAGACTATAATAACTGGTATCGTAGCTTGCTTATTAAGTATTATTGAAATCAATCTATTGTTTTTAAAACAAATTAGGGAAGTGCAGCAAGCAATGCAGAAGCCTTAACTTGTATTATTTTTGCTTGCTTGTTCTGTTTCACTATGTGGAAAATGTCCTTTATTCCAGGTGTTTACTGATTTACATATGCAAAAGAGTCTGACTGGCCTTAAAAGGAACCTTCCTTTGGCCCAAGTTCAGTGTTAAGTGCTGCAGTTTAGTGTCCTCTCTTCTGAAAATCTGTGCAAAACAGGTAGTTTCTTGCTTGGGTGCCTATTTAAAGCATCCAACTCAAAAAGAGATAACCTTTCCTCAGAGATAATCCTTCAGAACTGGGAGCCTTGAAACAGATCTTCACTCCTATCTGCCAAAGCAAAGCAACTGTCAGTCAGCCAAAAGTCCAGCTAAGAAAAAACAGAAACAGAACTACAGCAAAACTATGCAAGTTATCTTTGCACAGGGAGGAGACTAGAATTCAGCTTTTGTACAGGTCAAAGGAGCAGAGGAACTCTAAGGGATGCTGCTAAAGAAAATGCTTTCATGCCCCTGGCTTCAGTACATTGAAAGAGATAAAGCAAGTCCCTGGAGAGGGCTTCACTTCCAGGACAGCTGTGTATGGTCTTTCTCAAGGTATTTGAAGAATTTAAGTTCTTAAGTTTTAGTGAAAAGTAGTATCTCATTCCATTAAATGGCTGAGTTAGAGACTGTATAGGGATCAGAGAGTGAAGCAGCTCATTTACAAGCAGTACGTCAGAATGCTGAATAAAACTCATTGAATAGAAAAAAACCACTTTCCTACAGTTTTTTGGTTTGGGGGCTTTTTTTGCTGCACTGGTTTGTGCAGTTCGCTGATACATTTTGGCTTTAAAAGTTTTTTATACCACTTCTGCAGATCAGAACCTCCATGAGTGTTGTTGGTAACTCAGTCTCCTTTGGTTAGACACATTTTCTTTAGGAAAAAGTTATATTCCTCTTATATTCTTCTGTATTATTCTTATATTCCTCCACAAAATCAGTTTTTCTCAATTCTCTGTGCAATTGGTTTGGATTCTTCCAATAAAAATAATTCATCCTGGATCAATGAGAACTGTGCTCACTGTCACTGTAACTCTTCTGGTGGAGGATCCCGTACTTTTTCATATGCTGTCTTTAACATCACTAGAAGTGAGTGGTGTCTTTAGAGCCCTACTGCACTGTTACTCACATGTCTTCCATTCCTGCTGCCTGTATTAAAAAGTGCATTTGCAAATATATTTTGTATGACTTTGCTTTTTGGATTACTTATCAAATTGCAGCTGTAGTAAGTTCATACCATTGCTATGCAGAAAACTGTCTCTGTCTAAATCAATACCCTCTATTGATACTTGGATGGGATTTCTGTCTTGCATCAATCTTACAGAGATGCTGCTGCACTCGCTAAATATCGCCTGGGTCATGCTAGCTATTTTCACAGCCTTCACAATTTTGACTGTTTTGCTCTTACTGAAGCGCTCACATTAGGAGTAATGTCAGCTTGCCTTTTTTTTTTTTTTTTTCTGTTAGCCATGATTACAGAATAATGTTGGCTGTGGGTGCATAATAACATAAGATGGAAGAAACCACCTGTATAATTAAATGAGACCTTCCAGCTACTGCAAACATTACCTCATATAATAATCACTGTTACTCATTTATTGAACTCTATCTTAAAAGCATTCAGATGGCTTGGCTCTTCCCTGTTCTTTACCTAATTCCATTTTTGCAAAGCTGTTCCTGAACATGATTAGAAACTACTAGTTCTCTATGGGCAGCTGATATCTCATGAGTGCCAACATTACTTTTGAATCAAAATAGTTGGCAAACTCTATGTGCTGAGTGTTTTCCTCAATGTATTTGTAGCTGGCACTCTTTTTCCCATCAGCCCTGGCTGAACAAGCCTGTCTTGTCTATCTAGCCTCCTCTTGCAAATTAAGTTCTCAATACCCTCACTGTTGTTTTCAGCCTTCTTATCCTCTGCTGGTTTGAAACCACCTTTCGGAAACAGAGCTGAACAGAATAATATACAGCCACCCAGCTGTAACAACCACTTGGTCACAGAAAGGCTTTGTCTCACACTTTTCTCTGATTGCTTCAGATGGTCTGGGTCTGCCTTAGACCATGGACCAGATTGTCAAATCCAAGAGAAACCGTTCACCTCAAACCTGGCAAAGGAGGGGACAGCTACAACATCTGGCACAGGAGGTAGCCGTCACCATTCTGCTCTCCAGAGGCTCCAGAATTCTCTGGTTTTTCTTTCTGGTAGCAACCTCTCAGTGATGGATCAGGCCAATGGAAACATTGGAGTAATATTATGCTCCCCCTGCTACATGTGAGGAGCACAGCTGGCATTGGCATTGGCATTGGCATTGGCCTTGTGTCTCAGCCGGGCTTACCACACTTATCCCAATCTGAAGCCTGTGTCCACAGTGTATTAGATTCACTGTTGTAGCTCTTATACCCCTATAATTTGAATGTTATTAATTTCATGTGCCTTTTAGAACTTGTGTTTTCTTGGTTTTCTCATATCTAAACAAGTTGCCTCATTGCAACCTTTCTTGAGAACTCTCTGCCAGTTCTCTTTTGCTGCATCATTGTTATTTATTTGTCTGGGATAATAGAAGTGCTGTACTTCTCCCCACATGGGCAGTTTAAAAACAGTCACAGCCCAATAGCTTAGGAAATGTATCTGATAAATAATGAGGAAAGAGTGAAAAGGTGGACCTGGGTGTGATGTGGTGACCAGGACTGCAAAGGCAGCCTTATAATACTTTGTTATAATGTTTCTTTAATGGTTAATAGGGTTAATATTTTCTACATAGTGTAAGTTTTGACACAGAATTTGGAAGAATAGGATTTGAAGGCTGGGCTGTTGGCTTGGTGTTTTGGTGCTTGGGAGCATTGCATCAGATAAGAGTATCTGGGAAAGTACAGGAGAGATTTTGAGTGAAGAGAATATCAAAAAGACCATCAAAGGCAGTGTCCTTGATGAAGCAGATGACACAAATTCAGTGATGTTTGTTCTCAGACAGAAAGACAAATAATAGTACTGACTTAAAGGCCTGCTAACACTATAAAAAATATTTGCATTGTTTCACAGGGCTGGGATTTAATAAAAAAAAATTAATTTAGTGCTCATAGAAACATGGAGGTGTTGGAGGTCTTGAGATGACTTGATCACCAGTAAAATTGAATTCCTAATGGCTATAATTTTTACAGGCAGCAGGAACAAGTTCTGACATATCTTCAGCTTTTGTTGCTCTGTGACTAACTTGTCATCCAGCCAGGTTTCCTGGTGTCTCCCAGCCACAACAGTTTCTTACACAAAGAAGAGGAAGATTATTTTAATTTTTAATCCATTAATTTCCTTAAGAAAGACAGAGTGGATTTTAAAAGCAATGTCTTAACACTTTGGGCATGTTTGACTCATCCTGTCTGACTGATCTCTCACTGCCATAACAAACCTGGTGTGAACACTTTGTTCTGGTGTATGGTATTTCAACTCTGAGATTACATTTTGGAAGCAATCCTGTATCCCACTCCATTGTCCAGACCAACTGAACTGGAGCCAGTTCACTCTGTGCTATTACTTCCAAAGAATGTTTCAGGGGGTTGGGTGGCCCTGTGGCAGCTGGGAGGGAGAAAGAGGTACTCTGAAACCAGCATAAGCTACAGAGCTCCACAGCTGTAAATGTCCATGGCACCTACTCCATTTTATCAAATGTCTTCACTACTCCAGGTCATGTGCCTGTAGACTACTGTATGGGAGGTACTGGGCTTCTGCTCCCTCCCTGCCTGGTGTATAGCAGGTCCATAAAACTCACCACTGCTCACCCACTGGCACTGCACATAGTCCCACAGTTCATTGTACAGGTACCCACACACCCCTTCAGACAGGGGCTCCAGTATTGGTAACCCAGTCACACTGTGGTTTTCTTCCAGCTGTCAGATCATGTGCTAATCCTGTTTACCTCTTTTAGACTGATCATTGATGAAAGTTAATTTTCTTGGTGTTATTCAGTTAGGAAGACTCAGTACAAAAGACACAGATGGAAAAAATCATCTAAAGATCTTGATGGTTTGTGTTCTCCCAGGACTGCTTGTAGAACAAGAAATATGCATTTAGGCCCTGAGGAATCACAGGTGACAGCGGGATTCATCTGCAATGTCTTTCAGTGCAAAATTTTAAAAGGAAATGTGAGAGTTAGTTTCTCCTTCCAGAGAACCTTTGCTGGTCATCTCAGATCCATGCAGTCCTGTTGTTCTTCACCTGGTGCTTCAGGCTGGAATGGGAATTACTTTTCTCTTCAGCAGTCCAAAAATGGCACACCTCGTCTGGGTAGGCTACCTTCATGCTTTCCAGCTGCCCCTGGGGTACTACCAGCGGTAGCAAAACTTGTACTCTTGTTGAAGACTGGGTCTAATGGTATGGTGGTTGAAAGTGGTAGCTGGGCTTGGAGATGCACCTTCGCTGAGCCATTGCATTGTATGAGTGTGTCTGAGTTAGCTCTGAGAGCAAAAATAGGGCCAGGTACGTAGAGTGCCAGTATTACTTTCCAAATTATATCCAGACTGCCTCAGGCTTCATTAAAGATATGTCCACTCCACAGGGAGTTTCAAAGAAATTCTGCATTGCAGCATCACTGGAATCAAAAGGAAACAGATGAGTTGCTTCAAAACAGAGGTAGCCTGGATACCTGGATACCTCATGAAGAAGAAGTCCAACTTCTATCTAGGAGACCTAGAAAGGATCGCAGGAGGTGGATAATGAAGACAGATGAAGGAATGTTGGCAGAAAAGGAAAAAAATGTGCAAGGGAAAGAGAAGGGAAAGAGTATCTCTCTTGCTGTCTGCTCTGCAGGTGATAGGTGTGAGACTGGGATAGAGATACTACCGTTGCAATGAATTACAGAAGAGGTTCCACTGGCCATTTATTTTTACAGTCTGTCAGTGTTTCCCCTAATGCTAGGATAATTCAGAGACCTTAAAAATACTTCATAGGCAGATCCCCTAAAAGCTACCGATTTTAGTCCTGTTCCCCTTCAAAAGAGAGATTCTCTCCTCTCTTTCTTATACTCACAATAAAGTGTGATTTTCCAAGGCTCTCCATTTGTATTCTTTGCACAGAACAATACTTTTATTGTTACATACTCTGGCTATGCTTCTTCTCCAAACACTATAGCTTTTAAACACAGCATGTCTGGTTTATTTTGGCTTCCTTTCTCTTTTTACCCAACATATTAGAAAAACAGACATGTATCTTCATTGCACTGTGTATTCACAGCACACTGATCTGTGCCATTTTGCATCTTCTGGCGCTGTTGATCTCATGTTGTTATTGAGGACCCTTTGTGGCAGACATTGACCAAAACACTCTAAAACAACAAAAGCATTGTTTTCCCAGTATTACCCCAATCTTCTCATTAAGAGTGGCAGAGCCAAATCTAATTCAATTCTTGCAACTACATCTCAGGCCTGAGCACTTAAATAGTTGTTTTCTGATGAGCAGCCTGCCAGCAGAGACTCCTGCTCCATCCTCAGACCTAGAGATGTGACACCACTGAATCCAGCTGAAATCCAGCGTTTGAAAACTGCTGGCAATGCGAGCAGCATCAGGCCTACCTAACTGTGTGTGTTTTATGTGACTGTAGTTTTTTCCATCCCACTTCTGACTTTGTTTTCAGGTCTGTACCACTGATGCTCATAAAGTGTAATACTTGATAGGTCAAGATATATATTTTTTTGTGGTAGTAGTTATTAAAGAACTTAGAGTTTTGAAAGTAGTCAGTTGCCTTCCTTTGTGTAAATACCATTTTTCGTATATAAAAAAAACAAGATTAGTCATTTAATAGCTGACATTTCAGTTATGTTATGTTGCAGTCTTTTTCTCTTAAACACAATGCTACAAAAACACCTGTTACTCTGACAATCAAAATTCATCTATTGTAAAAATGTTCTTAACATTTGGGTTTGCT
Source organism: Poecile atricapillus (assembly GCF_030490865.1). Lineage (NCBI taxonomy): Eukaryota > Metazoa > Chordata > Aves > Passeriformes > Paridae > Poecile > Poecile atricapillus. The sequence continues at coordinate 128,904,438 of NC_081289.1, read as the reverse complement.
TGAAGAAGTAGTTTTAATCTTCTGTCCAATTGTCAAAGAGGATTTTTTCTGGTATGGGTAGCTTAGGAACTGTATTTTGCAGCTGCCCAGCATTCTGGGAATGCAGCATGACTTCAGAAATAGACCAGCTGAGTGCACTACTTTCCCTGATATTAAATCTACTTTATAGAATATTCCTTCATCTGTGTAGCAGTCACCAAAAGGGAAGTAATAAAAAAGAGAGACATTTACTTCTTCTGTTATTCTCCTCTTTTGACTTGAATCACAATGAAGGGAGTACATGGCTGAGTCCTTCATCCTCCAGCAGAAAGAAGAATTTAGTTTGTGCTTCCAGTCCTCTTACCTGTAAGTGTTGAGCATTCAGCACCTCCTTCCAGTTCCAAGACAAACTGCTTAATGGCCAGTTATTTTCAAAAAGCTGACATCTTGTTCACCTGTCTAGAAAATGGAGTTAGGAGTTTACACATCTTAACCAATGAGCTTAACATCTTGTCCCTGTCTCGAAACTTAATACTCCCCAGTTGCTGCTCTTTTGGATGATCAAACTAAATGTTTAATACTTCCTTCATTGTGTTCATTTTCAGTGGAAAGATTTGCAATTAAATGCCAGTGTTGCCAAAGACACCAAAAAGTCACGGGTTATTTCTGTCTCTGAAATCACAGAGTAACCATATAACCTTGCCTATGCAAGCTGGTGAGGATAGGTACATGCTAGCATCAATATGACAGACACCACTGCAGTATCAGGCAGAGAAAACTTCTGAATTGTGAAAGGAGATGCCTTGGAGACCATTGAGACTTAAGAAGAGATATCCGTTAGTTAATCACTGGAATTTGAACATTACAGTAATTTGCTTTTCCACAGAGAACTTGTAAAAAATTTTAACAGACTAACTGGATCCCAAGTCCAACTGAGATAGAAATTGCCTCAGTCCTGCTTCAGTGATTGTAGCAATGATGATTTATACCATCTGAGCATTTGAGTTCATGTTGCTGTTTGTAACCATGGTGATATGTTACCTGAGTAACATATCATACTGGAGTTTAATTATTTTTCCGTTTCTAGTTTCTCACTTTCTCTTTGTCTTATTAACATTATAAGCAACAGCAAAAGCAATATGAAATATATACAAAGAATTCAGATATAACATTTTGTAAGTTGCTTTTACAAACTTCACTTGCTGAAATAAGGACACAGTAAGTTGGTAAGTTTGTCTGCAAATATTTTGTTGAATTTGGAAATATTATCCACTCTTCTTGTCAAAAGATCAAAATCTTAGATTAATTTTCCAGCGTGAATGTGATTCATTCTTGATGTTTCTGATGACTCATTCCCTGTTACCTTGTCTTCTTCAAATGTAAATGGGAAAATACATGCAGTCTCTCAGACCTGTTTTGATACATAGGTAAAACTCACTATGTGTTTTAAGAAATTCTGAAGAAGCATCCAAAGCAGCCACATTGTTCTTGCAACAATGGAGAATAATGTTTGGACTAAAGTTATGGCATCTTTGTTTGTTATCAATTTTCTGGACACACCGAGAATAGTCAAATAAGCAGTTAAGTCTGAAATCTCTGAGTCTTAGTTACACTGTTGTAGGATGGTGAGAATGATTTTCTCTTTCAATTAGGGAGCTAACTCATGTGGAATATGTTGGATCTACTTTGAGAAAGAAAAGTGCTGACAATGTGGTGAAGTTAAATATTTTTTTAGATCCATTATCATTTATTTCATTTTCAGAAGTGCTGGAAAGTAAGCACAGTGAAACAGAGTTTGCTTGCATATAGGCATATGCAAATGAGTTTTCCCATTTTATCACAACAGAACTGATTTCTTCTTTGTCAAGGGACAGCAATAAAAACAAGCATCCTTACAACTTATTTGTAAGTATTTAGCTGAGCTTCATCTTAAGCATGTCTTTTAACCTTGGTTTTTAATCTTAATAATCAATTAAAAGAATATCTTTAAGAAGTTGTCAGCCAAAAATAGCAGCTCTATTGCTGACACCAGCTCCCCTTCCCAACTTTGGAAAATGTTTCCCTTCCTCTCTTTCTCTTCTTATCCAGCCATGTCATCAAACAGAACCAGAGGCTGGGGTCTGAGAGTGTACAGGAAGGCAGCTGGGGAGAGAGAAGATAAAAGCTTGGAGAGGACAGAGATGTTTTCTCTTGTTCCTTATATACTTTCTAAGCATTCTGTCTGACTTATAGGGAAAAGACACCCTGTCTGCCAACTAACTTAATGGCTTTTAAAGTGATACCCTTTTTCTCATTTGGTATTTGGAAAACAGTAATGGCAGCTGATAGTCCTGAAGTGTCATTTCGAAAGAACATTTGAGTCTATTTAGAAACTTCAGGATTACATGTCTTGAGTTTTTTAGAAATAAATAAATGGTCTCCTTTTTCTTACTCTGAAACTGCAGAATTAACCTGACCTGTACTGCTATCTCCATCCAAACCCAGAAGTGCCTTTTTTAAATAAACTCAATGCCTGTGGCCTGCTCTAATGCTTTGTCAGATCCCAAATATCATCTGCCACCTGCCAGCCGCTGACATACATCTTGATAAACAAGATGTATTTTTGTTGAGATATTGTTTTTCATTCCATGTGAACTGGGTTATTCTTGTTTACACCCAGCAGTATAAAACAGCTCCTATTGTCCATTGTTCCCTTATGTACTCTCAGAAAACCTGTTTGTTTCTGGCAGCCTTCTCTTCAAGGAATGTGATGCAGAGTACAGATAAAAGTGCAAGCATCTATTAAGATGACTGGCATTCTGACAACAGTATAGAAATCATCTGCTTGGGAAGCTAGGCGGGCACAGCCAAACAAAATTAGCTATAGTTTCAATTGGATATGATAAAACATATGCTTTAATTCCAGGAGAATTAAAGCATCTGTACAAAGTCTGCTGCTTATTTCCTAGGCTTCCTATTCATGGCAGGTGTGCACACACTGATTCCTTCAGCAGGAGCTGACATTTACATAGATGTTATGCTCCAGCATACTTTTAAGGGAAATAGTCTGGATAAAGGTTAAAAAAAACCAGAGTTTTTCAAATATTAATTGCTCTCAGAAGCTTTAAGGAATGCTTGCAATCCTAAAAGCTGATACCTGACAGACTTCAAGTGTTGATGCTTTATTTCAGCCCTGAGGGATAGAAGAAAGTCTCCAGTCATCAAAGCTGTTTCAGACAACACTAAGAAAATTATTGATGTTTTCCAGTTCAAGCTTTGACCTGATCTGACCCTGCTTAACTTTAAAATCTGACCGTCAGAGTCTGAAATTATTTTTGCTGTATCTAACAGTTGAATGCATATTTAAATGTTTTAGGCCTCTACTATCAGTATTGGTCCTCTGATCAAAGATTGTTCTATTTGACTTTTACACAGCTGATTTTGTGTTGGCAGCCATAAAGAATATTTCTGAAGGAAAAAAATAACTGAAATCGAAGATCCTGTGGGTTTTTTTATTTCTCACTAAAATATATATTTTAGTAAGAACCTAATAATCTTCAGTGGTGTCTGCTGAAAGGCTCTTATTTGCTTCTCTAATGATATATCTTTCTCATTATAGCTGGCTATATTCAACAAAATAATGTTCTTGAAAGAGACCAGCTATTACTCTTCCTTCCAGTCTATCCTCCTCCTCCTGTTTTATTTTCAGTTCTAATAATGCAAAATGCTAGAAATCCTCTTAGATGCATTCACCAAATACAAATGTCAAATTCCCTAAACATCAGAAAGCAAAAACAGCCATAGAGAATCTTCTGCAAGACCCCAGCACTTTCATAAAACAATCAAAATGAGATAACTGGCATGCAAACCAGGGAAAGACTCTCTCCCATCACTGATATTTCTCTGAGTTGCACAGGGATATCAGGTTGATACTTTGATAGATTGCAATCTGTTTTCAGCAGCTGACCCAGACATAACATCATCATTTCCTGATTATATTGATATGTGTTTCTATTATTTGCTTATTTTGCGCCTTGAGAAACAATTCCTTTTTGTTGTTAAACTGTAAACAGCATAGCAAGGCCTCATATTAAATCATAATTATTTACCATGCTGTTCACGCACCTTTGTCCCTGGGGAATGTGGTGACGTGAATTTACAGGAAGATCGGGGTATTTCTCACCAACAGTTTCCTGTTATTGATATGCTTTTGTTTAGTTGTGATCTTTTTTTTACTTTTTCAGGTTCTCAGAGGAAAAATAAACAGGCACATGACATTAATCACGGTCCTTGGGTATCGTATTGGAAGTCTCACAAATACTTTCGATGTGGAAATGTGAACTAGGTTTGCATCTTTGGAAAACACCAATGACAGCTTATTGTTTGTTAGTACTTACTCTCCTATTCTGATAAATTATTCCAATAATTCTTTAAAATTCTTTTGTGACTGTGTTCCTTTTTAGATGCCAGAAGAGTTCAAAAGTTTATGAAGACAACCTTGAACAGCTTGCATCTCTGTGTGTAGATTTGCATAATCGGGCTAAGTTTTCATTTGAGAGAAAATAAGGACCACATAAAAGATTCAGAGGTAATTCAAAGATCCAGAGTCCCTTCAGCAAGTACTATCAAACATGGCCAAAAATGTTTTCTTTAAGATAGTTTGCCAAGTTCTTTTCTTTAAGAATATATGAAGCTTCTATTCTTTCTGCAAAAAAATAATATTATATAAATTGTATTTACCAGTGTGTCAAAAGTCACCAGTATAGTTACCAGAGTAGTTATCTAACACATCTAAGGCTTAGCTCCTAAATCTTTTTCCATGGTTTTGGCTGTGCCTAAGGATATGTGGTACACTCCTAACCAAAGACCTTTGCAAAACATCTTGATTTTTCAATAAGGAGCTGCAGTAGAACAACCAAGAAATTTAATAACAAACCAAACTTTGGGAGATTTAGCTTTTTTTTTCTTCCAGAGCACTGTAGAAATGTGGTCGTTATAGGCAAAATGACGTGTACGAGAGAACCCACAGCAGGAAGGCCACTGAGAGATGGATCTGTTGGTTAAAACACATCATTAAAATAGCTCACACAAGGAATGTAGCAGCTATTCAGATTCATTACCAAATTTTCGGGGTTTAATACTTTTGTTTCATCATTGTTAAATAGGATCTTTCTTAGCATTTGTGCTGTAAGATTTAGAGAAAAACCCCAGAGTTGAACCTACATGTCTACAACATATTTGTGGCTGCAGATTTATTGTATTTTGTACTTAGTACTTCAGTGCTGCACTCTTATTTTCCTTCAGTTCTGTTGCTAGTATCAAGTAATAAAAATAAGCTCACGAAAGTGATATGATAGTAATAAGAATCATAGAATCATAGAATGACTTTAGTTGGGAGGAACCTTAGAGGCCATCCAGTTCTAACCCCCCTGCCATGAGCAGACACACCTTCCACTACCCCAGGTTGCTTAGAGCTCCATTCAGCCTGGCCCTGAACAATTCCAGAGATGGGACATCCACAACTTCTCTAGGCAACCTGTTCCAGTGCATCACCATCCTCACAATAAAGAATTTCTAAACCTTTTTTCAGTTTGAATCCCTTCCCCCTTGTTCTGTCACTACATGCTCTTCTAAACAGTCTCTCTCCATGTCATATAGCTTTATACTGAGGTTTTTAACTACCTTCTCCTTCTGGAGGATTTATCTTCTAGATAACATGTAGATGCTATATGATTCCTTAAAATATTCAATTGCTCCTTTCCAGGCTGGCCATATAATCTAAATTGCTCTGTAAAGAGTTTTTCAGTCCTGCTCCCACTGGATTTCTGTGAATTTATCCTCATTTGTAAGCTCAGCCAGATGAGATCTGGCTGCTCTTCAGATGAGGAAATTCTAAGAAATCTCAGGTTATTAGGTTGTTCTAGTTGTGACATTTTATCCTCTGGACTTCCACACCTTGAAAGCAAATTTCTGGTTCCATTACTGAATAAGATGTATTTCCTCCCAAAGCTATCAGTTTAAGAATTCACAAACTAGGCAAGATACCTTTCTCCTTGTGGGGAAAAAAAAAATTACAAAACCCACAAATTATTTATTAAGCAGTCTATAATAAAGTTTTGTATCTGATTTTTTCATTGAGTGTGAGCGTCCCTCAAATCACAAAAGTGTGCCATACCCCCAAGTAAGGTTTTTTCCATTCCAAGTGCAGTTTGAGACTAACAGATTAAGTCCCCAGCACTACAGCAAGCTCATCTCCCACTCTTTGATATCACCCTTCAAGACCTTGGGTGCTGGGTTCTCTGTCAGCATATAGTCCTCTAGAATCCATAAAATCATAAAGTCCCTTTGGTTTTTTGCCTACACTTTGCCTTTTTAACATCACCTTTTGGGGTGTCAACTCCAAGTTGTGCAGTGGTGCACTGTGTCCTGGCTGTGCCTCAGCAATCGTGTTGCCTGAATTAAACCATGGCTTAATATTTCACTCATACAGCTGATGTATTCTTTAACCTACTGCAGCTGAAGATGAATGTTTTGGAAATTTAGGAAATGCCTAATTCTCTAGTCATATCCACAGCTACACTCTGAATGCACAGTTTTAACAATTCTTCCTTCCTCAGTAAGTGTTTAAGATATGAATCTGGATCTTCTATTTAAGTATCACACAGGATGGAAAGTAGCCAGAATTAAATTTTATCCAAAATATTTCAGATTCTTTACTCCTACTGGTTTGGTGTTTGGGATCACTTCTCAGGAGAGAGGAAAAAAAGGGGCCTGTCATTTTTCTGAGTCATTGAATATTTTGTTGCTGTTGTTTCTCTGTAGTTCTTCCTTTCAGATAACTACCTCAAGAGCTATGTCCAGCAAGATAGTGAGACACTTGTACTTTGTTATATCTCTCTGAAACCTCAGTAAGTGATCTTGATATGTTTAGCATCTCCCTCAAGATATTTCTATTATTATTCTTTCATCTCACAGGAAAAAGTTATTTCTGTTGTTGTTAAATGCCTTTCGAAAAGAGAGATGCCAGTCATGGTCATTACAGAATTACGACCCCAAATCAGAATGCTTTTCCCTCTGCATGGATGCTTTGGCCACTTTGATTTGTTTTATGTTTGACTAACAGATTGCTTTCATATTTGTCACAATTAGGAGGACAAATGTTCAAGACAACAGTCAGAATTAGATATTCAAAGGTCAGTGTTAGGTAGAAAAGCTTATGCACAAACCCTGCCCTGCTTCCAGAAATACCCAAGTTCTGGAAATCTAAACTTTCTCAAAAGTTCATAAGTCTCTCCTGTTTCCACAGTTCAATGTCTTATTGGAAGATTTTGTTTTCACACAGAATGTGCATTTTTCTATTCAATCAGCAGCAATTTTACATATTCCTCTACTTGTCTCATGATAACTTTGTTTCCTTCTTATTACTTCCTACTGATCAAATAACAATTAAAAGGCCCTTGATTTCCCTGCCACTGCATTTTAGGTTTGGATGAGATGGGTTTTGTAGGCTCCTTCCAACTGAAAACAATCTATTTTATTCCATTCCATTCCATTCTAACTTCCACTCATCAACTGCCTGATAATGTACTTCTTTGGTGCTGCATTATGGGTCATTATATCTAAAATGTATGTAGCTATAAATACTATTTTGACACAGGGTCCAGAAGAATGCTGTGGTATTTATCTCAGCTGAAAGATTGAGGTAGTGTTCACCTCCTTAACTCACGCAAGTGCAGTGTAGAAATCTACTGGTTTTTTGTAGGTCCCTTTCAACCCAGAATATTCTGTGATTCTGTGATTCTGTGACTCTGTGATCTGTTCTCCACAGACTCCCTACATACTTTATAGAGAATAATAAGCTCTTTGAGAGAATTCCTCTCAATCTCTAGAGAACACCAGGGTGGGTCAGATCACTGTGCATCACAGTTGTGAATGACCTGGGTTTACAATTATAGAGTTTAGAAGGAAAGCAAATGACTTTAAAACCGTGTGAGCACTCTAAATAAGAATTGTGCAGATGGTAGTCAGAGGGGACACTGGAGGGCAGGAGTCCAACCTGCCCCTCCAGGGAAGGCTGCATGAGGTCAATCACAGCTTTGTGGCTGGCAACACAGCCCTGTGTCACCTTGGGACTAGCACGCACTAACTGGCCACACTGTTAAGCTCTCTTAGTCCAAACTCATGGTGTTTGCAGCATATCTCCTTTTGATGAGGTAAGCCCTGCTCAGAACCCTTGTACTGCATCTCCATCCCCTTCTTGGCTCAGCAGCTTTTTGTCTTTTCAGGGTGTTTTAGCACTGTGTATGGTCTAGGTGTGATCCACCACTGAACTCAAGCTGACAGAGGCACCCAGCATACAGTGGGTAGGTACAGATTGTCACTGGATTGTGCAGTGAATGCTCTGAGGGCTCAGCCACTGTTTCAAGGAAGGGCAAGATACATTCTGCCTTTGAAGAGGCAGGATACAAATACAGGTCAGCCTTAGGTAGGCCTATACACTGTCCTAGATTCCTGAACAAGATACCGGTTTTGCAATTAAAATGTCTATTTTTTATTTGAGAGGTCAGTTACACAAGTGGGATTACAGTCATGCAAATGCCTGTGTGTGAAATGTACATATCTCCTACCTGCTGTTCTGTTTGCAAACAGAGAGCAGCATCCCTTAGTATGATAATCTGATTGATTTGAAGATAAATTTAGGTTGGGGCAAGTGTAAATATTTGAGCTACCATCTTGCTGGCCAAGGCAGTCTAACACTTTGTCTAATGTCAACTTGGAGGCAGCCTGGTCTCACTGAGACTGCTCAAACCCAACACATAAGAGGAAAGAGGAACTCCATTGACAGAATCACAGGCCCCCAGGAATGTCTCCAGGAGACCTGGTTGTGCTGAGTGTTCAAATGGCATTTCCAAACCCTTTTGATGAACCTTTTAGTTAAGAAAATATAACACAGTTGTAGTAGAGTCTAGGTCCTGAAGATATTTCAGCTGTGATGATGTCCTCTGATTACATACTTGGTTAATGAGAGCTGACTCAAAGCAATCAGAAGACTAACAAGAAATGGGAGAGATTGTATGCAGACAGGGTCTCCATTTATTCCAGAGGTGGTTACAGAATCCCATGAATTTCACTCACATTTTATCCAGGGAAATTTCCAAGTGTCTTAAAAGCTACACAATGAAATAGAGCTTGCAGTATTACTTATATCCCTAAATTTAAATACACCAGTCAGAAAGCTGATCTCATTGGAGAACTGAGCTCACAGCCAGTGAGGTCTGCCACAGAGAGTACATTTTTAAAACATAAAACCCCACTATCTCTCCTCTTAAAAAAATTTATTCTTTCTTTTCCTAAGCTATGTTTTTCTCTGGCATTTTTCAGGTATTAGTGCCAATGTCATTTTACAACAATTTTTTGTTCAGAATACAACATATTAAACTCTTTCTGTCCACACAAAACAAGCAAATGAAGAGAGAAACAGAAAAGCCTTTACGTATTGTCTTCTTTTTCCACCAGAATTAAATAGTTATCCATTGTTATGATAACCAAAAATCACTCATTAATGTTACCAAAAACATTCTGGAGTAAATGAAGAATAATATAGGTGTCAATAGTTATTAGTAAAAAAAAAAGTACCAACAACATAATATGTTATCGTAACAATTTCACTTATAGATTTTACTCATAATATTTAATGTGTAATAAGTAATGATTTTACTTAGAGAAATTCATTTTAAAGTACAAAGTGCTTATTTGCAGTTATAGTGAATTATGACATGATAAAAAGATGTATGTTTTTTCATTACTTTTTTATCCGGATTTTACATAAAATTTACCAAGCTACAATTTCAATTTAAAACAAATATTAACCAATGTCCAAACCTACAATATTCCCAAAGTACTTTGCTATTGCTCTAAGGAAAAAAACTCAACACAGTAATTCTCACAAATGTCCAGGTTGCATTATTTGTCAATTCTTTATTTGATTCAACCTTCTTTCTTGCACTGCATTTTTAATTCCTCAGATTCCATCCAGGAAAATTGTATTTAAATAAGAGATTTAAATCAGCAAGAGCTAAGCAACATTTTTTCAGCCAACGGTGAAATTTTCGGGTGGTTGACTATAAGCACAATCCTAGTAAAGTTTACACAGGAAGAGAAATTATTTCTTTCTTAACAAGATGAGAACAAGAGCACTTGGCTCTTTCCCTTGGAATCAGGTTTCTTTGACATGATGATTTGAACAAATTGTCACTCCACAGCAGGCTGGTGCATCATGCTAGTGTTGGCTGTGAGTCTGAAGAAAATTGCCAAGAAAAGACTTAGTGGCTATGAATTTATTCTGGAAAAGGAGTCTCCTGTCAGGAAAGTTTCTTCCACTCTGAACTGGTTTAGGCAGTGCCAACAAAAGTAGTTTCTTGCTCAGGTGAAGAGATGTTGCCTGTATTGCCAGAAGAGAAAGTCTTTTGCATGCAGACAGCCCAATAGTGTAGGTGCACCATGCACTGCTGGTGCTGCACAGCTGCAGATGATGGGTGAGCCCCACTTGTCCCCCAGTGCCTGTGTTGTCTAAAGAAATGGATTCAGATTGTCAGCAAGAGGAACAAACTTCTGAAGGAGCCAGCCAGCTGCCAGGCTGCTTCCATGGATACTTGCTCCCCTAATCTGTACACGCAAGAGTATTACTGTTTATGCTCATGCTGGCTCTCAGAGACGGCACCTCCAGCCAAGGAAGGACCACAACTGCAGGTCTGCATTGACGGGTCTTGAGGGTAACCTCCACACTGCCCATATGGGTCTACCCAAAGCATTTTCAAGAGGGCTGCGAATGAGATGCCTGGACAAGGCATAGGAAGTATGTAGCACTCAGCAAGAAGTGTGCCTGAGATAAGTGAGACACACCCGGGTAGTGGACCAAAGCGCTAGAAGAGAAGTCACACCTTGGGGAATGAAAGAAAAAAAGGAAACCAAGGTGGAGAGAAGTAATGAGATAGACAGGATCTGAGTAAGGCACAATCTGATAGACAAGATGAGCCACTGCTTTTCAGTAAGCACTGCTGAGTGTAGGTTTATGGTTTTCTCTTTCATTTTGATTTATGTTTCCTTGCTTTTATTTCTCCCTAGAAGTTTGAGTGTCTGTGTGAATTCAATGGCAAGGCCCATTCTCCTAGACTCAGGAATACTCTCAGTGTTTGGAATTTAAAGTTCCAACTTGTAAGGCACAAAGAAAGTTCTTTTCTGAAAACAATGCCTCATTTTAATTAAAAAGTGGTAAATAAAATTCTCAAGCATAAAGAGAGCTTTTCCTGTACCACTGGTAGTGAGTGAGTTTAAGCATGATTTCTGGCTTTTTTTGAAAGATGCTTTATTAGTAATAAACTATTTCTCAAATATAACTTTTGACTGAATCCTTTCTTTCAAGCAAGAAGACAGCACTCTATGGCTGATGAAAACATTTGAAAGTGCTAAGTGTGCAGATCAAAAGGAAAAATATTTACCTTTCATGAAGCTATGATGGCAAGGAAAAACTCTGAAGATGTTTTGAGCTGCTGCTTGGAAACTTGGCACCATGGTCAAGGGGTTCATTCTTGCAGTCTCTACACTCATGTTTGAAATCACACTTGCCCTTCTCTAAGCAGTTATTGGGGAGGCACTTCAGAAACAGAATATTCATCCTCATGGGGAAAATCCTAAGGCATAAGCTTACATCATAGAGTGACAAATGACTTTCAATGCCTCAAGAATTAGCAGGAGACCTGAGCCTGTTTCCACCTCTCCCCATCTGGTGGGTAACCCTGGCTATATTACCTCTGTACATTGGGTCTCACTTTCTTCCTTTTTAAACAGGAAAGGGAAATGTGCTTTAGAGATAAGGATGTGATCATTATACAAGGAATAAATATGGCTATTTTTTTTAATCACAGGTATAGAACATAGTCATTGCACCATAGTGCTAAAAGCTTCACAGCTCTCAACACTGGCTCAATATTTCTTCTATTTCTTTCTGTTTTTCTTCTTGCATGTTCCAGATCATGGAAGGAAACTTACCCTTTCAAGAAGAACTGAAATACAGAAATAGTATAAAGAAGTATACATTATAAGTGTAATTAAAGAAAATTATTTAAACCTGTTTTGTGGGAAAAGGAAAAGATAGCAGGTTTTCGAATGAGAAGTCATTTTGTCTTATAGATTCGGAGAATGAAACATGCTTTGCTTGAGAAATAACTTTTAACTGCAGCCTGGAAAAATATCTGTGGTGATAAAATATATAGAAGAACTTTTTATAATAAGAATTAGAAAATATTTTAATTTTACAATAATAATTAGAAAAAAAATGCAGTCAGGAGGAAATCAATTAGCACAGTAGTGAGGCTGAATATGTTTTAGCCTAGCAAGGCTCAAGAAAAGAGTGCTAAATAGGAGCTCAAAGAGCCACTTTCATAGAGACAGTGGTGTATATAGTATGTTATATTGTATAGTTATAGTTAGAATCACAGAATGGTTTTGTTTGAAGGCAAGCTAAGGATCATGTCTTTCAAAGCCCCATACAACCTGGACACTTCCAGGGATGCAGCATCCACAGTTCTCTGGGCGACCTACATGTTGTCCACATATGAAGTTATACCGCTTGACTGATTCTCCTTCTGTGTAACTTACACCTTGGAGTCATAGCGGGAGTATCAGGGATATTGAACTTAAGTTGTGAGTTACAGGTGTGACACATCACTGTGCATGTTAAGCATAGCCAGCATCTGAAGTCAAGGTGCTTGCACATGTGCATGATTAGCTGCCTGGCTCTATACGTGTGTGGTTTTCTCCAAGCAATGTGGGGTTGCACAGTCCCACATGGTACTGTGGCTTCTTTGTACTTTACTTTGTGTAAGCTCACAGGAAGACATGGTCTTTGTCCCAGAGCATTCTAATGTCTACCTAGAAACAATGGCATGAGACAAAAGGAGGGAAACAGAGAAGGAAAGGGACAATGAGGCCTCAAAGTTATGTGAGTCAACTCCACATACAATGGAATTGACCTGAATCCTCTGAAAGGCTCCTGGGGTAAATAGTTTTGCTGTCCTGGTATGTGTCCGGGCAGCTGGTGCTTTTACACAGCTTTGCTGGTCTGTCTATTCAGTTTCATTCTGATGCAGAGGATGTTGTTTGCATTGTAAGAGAAGAGGGCCTGGTTTTGAGGAGGGAAGCAGGACTTCCACATTTACATGCCACTGTAATGAATTTGGGAAATATAATAAAACCTAGGACATACAGTGTTTTTTACACCATGTCTGATAATTATAACAGGAACTGATACAGGAATTATCTGTCCTTCTGAACTTCTATTCTTCTACAGTTCCAGCAGGTTCAAAGAGGTATTGTGGGCAGGGGCTATGGAGATGATCTTCCTATGATTTAATTTATATTCCTTGAAAAATTAATAAAATTTAATTGCAGATGACAGTCAGTCAGTATAGTTTATGTGCACCATCTGTCTTACATACAAACATACTTGTATGAGAAAATGCTGGTTCCCAAAATACCTGTGTAAATAAAAATATTTTCACGTGAGTCTTTCTGGAGAAATGGTTGTAAAGATGCACAAGCCTGCTGGAAGCAAACATTTCTCCAGAGACGGAGAAGCCGTTCATGACTGTTGAACAAACTTGCAGAGCTCTGATGAGTAAATAAATTGTAGCAGTCTCACGCTCAGAGTTTCTTCATTAAAATTGTTAGGCTCTAGGATACAGAAAAGGTACACACCCTGCACTGTAATTAAGTTTTCCCATACCTACAGCAATGAGAAATCAAGTTAATTGACATTCTCCTTCATATTAAACCACAGGATACCTGAAGGTGTGCTTTGAAAATGTCTAGAAAGCACTTAATGGAGAAAGATGATGCAATAGGTAGGTCACTAGTCTGGTACCCACAACAGCTGGTGAGAGCCCTTGCTTCAGTGGAGTACCAGTGGGGTCCTAGGTGGGACCTTTGGCCTCCTCTTCCCTCTATTTGCTGCCTTCAGGTTATAGTGCCTTTCTGTCTGTGAGTGCAGCCATGGGAGCACACTCAAGACTGCAGGATATGTTGTGAAACAGCGGAGGAAGCAACACATAGTGGCAAAAAGTTTTGTAATAAACAACTGTTGTTGCTTACAGGAAAAAAATATTCCTACCTGCCTAGCACAGATTCAATTAAGTTCCTACAGATACTGCATCTGGGCTCTTCAGAGAACAAAATATATAGGTAGCTCATCTGCTATTCCTCCACGTGAGCACTGCCAGCTAAATTCTCAATGCTTCTGTGTCCTCTTTTACTAAGAGTGCTATTTATAGCCCCTCTGGCTGCATTCCACCTGAAGGTCAGATTGTTTACAAGGAGTGAGGATATATTGTGTTTTTTAAATAGAGAGCACATATTTTGATTCATTAAAAAGAACACCAACTCTTTTCTCTGCACAAGATAATGGACAGACCTTACTGCTTACTCACAACAAAGACCTGGCTGCAAATCCAAAGCATTCCAGAGAGCAGAGATGGATGAAAAATTGGGGAAGTTCAGTAAGGGTTTTCACATGCATTCAGGAAAGTAAAGAACATTCAACTAATAAACACAAATAAATACGGATGAATGCGATGGCATTTCTGTCCATTGAATGCTTAACCCTGGTTTCATGTTTGTTTTTGTTGCAGTGACTCCTGCTTTGCTACTAAAAAGCATATGAAGTTTCATAATTTCCTGCACAATTTCATACTCTGCAGGCATGCTATGACTCCCATTTATTGTCCAGTCACAGAATTCTTTACTATTTCCTTCACTGAAAGTAGGATTCGGTCAAAAGTTTTTAGGCTCTACAAACCCAAACAGAGAAGGAAAATGGGAGATACTGCATAAAAGTAAAATGTTTGTTTAGATATATTATGTATTGTATCTACTTTTTTCCTCCAATTTCCATGTGTAATACAGAAGTACCTCATGTCCTGGTGAAGCGAACAAGTTTGAATATGACTGAATATAACATACTATGGTTCTCACTTTCTTCAGTTTTTCAGTTCTTCACTTTCTCCTTGTCTCAGTATGATAAGGGGGAAATGTCACAAAGGTAAGAACTGGTCTCTCCATTCAAATGCTCAAAAGCATAATTAAAGAAATGAGCCCCTCTAGAGCTTTTATAGACCAGTCCTTTGCTGCATAAAAGCACATGGAACAGCCAGAAACTTACACGTGGACCCAGGTAATTCACACCACTCAGCAAAGAGAGCTATTTTTGGCAATTAGGAAATCAGGTGTCCTGGGAACTTAACCAGTGTATGGTAAAAGAGGACAGTGTATGGCCGGTGAGCTGATTATAGGCTCAAGCTTAATTGGAGAAATAAGGTCTTCAGCCTCTCCTCTCCTGCTAATTCCAGCCACTGCCAAGTCACGTGTGACTGCAGCAGTACAGCCTGCCCCTGAAATGCAACCTTTCAACAGACTTTTAAGTCTGATCTACTCCTCCTCCTTCCATTACTGAGACTACTTCACAGTAAAGTTTAGTTAAGAACCTAAGGAGCAGGAAAAAAAGTTTTTTTAAAAAATTGCTTAAATTTTAAGTGGGTGGAAAGGCCTGTTTCATACCTACCACCCTGTAAAGGCATCCAGGGAATTGGGTTTGGAGCAGGGTAGGTACAGCCTGGCTGAGGTCAGCCCAAGCATATGGCAATGGTGGCAACCCCTTTCAGTACATAAAGGGAGCATAAGCCCTCCAGTACCTACAAGAAGTACCTACCTCTGTGGGCCCAGGGCTTAAGGTTGGGTGGTGCTTCTCAAAAAATTGCTTGATATAATAGAAAGCCATGAGCTTCAAAGAATTCATCTTATTTCAGCCTAAAAGAAACTGGAAGCTGCAGGAGGACAAGTTCAAGAAGTGACTAAACTGGGGTTTGCCCAACAACTTCACAGATGAGTCTTTCAGCACAGCACAAGTATCTCTGCTGCCAGCATGGTTAGAAGCACAGAAGTACAGTCTTGTTGTTATTATAGACTTGGTCACTAGAAAGAGCTGCCAGATGCCAAGGAAGTCCTGACAAAAAGACTGTCAGTTTGATGGCAGTTAGGGAGCTAAGGGTCATTATGAAGAACATATTGGGCTAGAAGAATTTTGAGCCTGAACCAATTTAGCTTTTCACCCTCATGTTACATTCTTACTGCAGCACTGGATAATGATTCTACCTTATCACATGTAAGGGTTGAGATCAGCTGCCATGTACTTCCTATGTGAAAACATCAAGTTCCAAGTGTCCCAGTATTTGTGCACTTGAATCAGCTGAGGCTGATCTCACCTTCATCTCCTTTTTATGTGTCCACCCTGGAGATCAGTAGAAAACAGCCACCACACTATGACTACTTAGCTACTTTTCCAGGACAAAGCAAAGCTACCTACAAATTTGAACACCTTCAGGACTAGGGAGAGATCTGGACCCAAGTATAGTCCATGTTGCTGTATCACTTTTGTGTGGCCAGGTTTTGGTAGAGTGACTTCTGTGAGAAGCTGACAGAAGTTTCTCCAGTGTTCAACAGAGCCAATGCCAGCTGGGCACAGACTGGACCCACCACTGGCCAAGACGAAGCACATCAGAGAAGATAAGGACACCTCATTAATATAGTGAAAAAAATAACTTATTTAAAAAGGAAAATAAGTTATTGTGCAGATGTAATTGCACCCAGAGAAAAGCAGAGTGAAAATATGTGAGAGGAACAACCCTGCAGACATCGAGGTCATTGCAGAAGGAGAGACAGGAGATGTTCCAGGGTCCAGAGCTGACATTTCCCTTCAGCCAGTGGTGCAGACCATGGTGAGGCTGCTGTGCCCATGAAGGTCCCTGGGGATGCAGAGATCCACCTGCAGCCCATGGAGAAGACCCATGCTGGAGCAGGAGGATGCCTAAGAGAAGGCTGTGACCCTGTGAGAAGCCCGTGCTGGAGCAAGGTCCCAGCAGGAACCTACCCACCCACAGAGACAGGAGTCCAAGCTGGAGCAGGTTTCCTGGTAGGACTTGTGACCCTGCAGGGAACCCACGCTGGAGTAGATTGTACCTGAAGGACTGTGCACTGTGGAAAGGGACCCACATTGGAGTATTTCCTCAAGAACTGTAGCCCATGGGAACGACTCAGGCTGCAGAAGTTCATGGAGAACTGTCTCCCATGGGAGGGACCCCACACTGGACCAGGGAAAGGACTCCTCTCCCTAAGCAGCAGCAGGAACAGTGTGTGATGAACTGAGAATAACCTCTACTTCCTGTCTCCCTGCACAGCTGCAGAGAGGTGGTAGCACCCAGGAAAGAGAGAGAGATGGGGACAAGGAGTTTTTTAAAATTTGTTTTGTATTTCACTATCCTGATTTTTTTACTGTTTCTTTTTTTATTGTTCGTAAATTCTAATAATTTGCCCACATTAAATCTGGTTTGCCTATGACATTATTCAGTGAGTGATGTCTCCCTGTCCTTTACTCATGAGCCTTTTATTATATTTTCTTTCCACTGTCTATTTTTGGAAGGGACTGACAGAGCATCTTTGGTGGGTACCGGTATCCTGATAATTATTGGTAAAGCCTTGATAATTATTTAAGATAATTTATGCCAACCTTATTAATTTAAATAATGCCCAGGGCATTTGTGCATACATTTCATCAAACATTGCTTTATTCGTTGCTTTAAGCTAGTTGTGGTGGTGGTAAAGTGCTGTGGATGGCAGTGCCAGCTCTCATACTGGCCAGGGGAAGCTAGAGGTTGTTGCTTGACATGGCCACAGCCGAATTTCAGCAGTTTGAAGAGACTTTGTAAAGTAGAGAAGTGAAAGAATTAGGGAGGGGAAACAGATACTTTGCTGTTCGCTGTGTTTGGTTTTGTACATTGCATTAGACAGTGTCAGTATTGCCAGCCCCAAGCTCACAGCCTCAGTTGGGAATCATGGCATCAGTTTTAATGTGCTCAAGGATTTGATTTGGGCTTTTTAACACCATCTCTTAGATTGAGCTCATGGTAGCTGATTTCTGAGTGCACACATGCAAGGAAGTGCATGTCCCCCTAGAGAAGTTTATTGTGGGGTAAACAAAAATTTTCCACAAAAATCTTTGTATGTTTTTAAGCATCAGATGAGGTTCCTAATTAATTCTTTGCAGATAGGTCCTAGGCTGCTAGCAAAGCATTCAGCCATTACACAAAATTTGTGGTACATCTTTAACAGGTGAAAACATCCTCTGTTCTGTGGCAAATTACTTGGCCCTACAAGATTAGAAATACATCAATATATTAACAAAGGGGGGGAAAGACACAAAATTTCTTTATTATATTTATGATTTTTTGTTCATTTTACTATTATTATTGTTGTTATTATTATTATTATTATTATTATTATTATTATTATTATTATTATTATTATTATTATTATTATTATTATTATTATTATTATTATTATTATTATTTTCACCAGAGCCCATTTACGTTCCTTTTTTAATTCAATGCCAGTCTGGGAAGTTAAGGTGAGACTGGGTACTGATTTTCCCAGGTGGAAAGATCAGGACATAGTTGCCTACAGAACAGGCTTGAGTTTTCTTAGTGTGTTACTCTTTTCTTATGCTTATGAGGCCTGGGTATGTTAAAAGCTGAAAACTAGCGATGTAAATTTCCTAAATGCCTTTAGAAAACCAAGAACTCAGACACTGCCAAGAGAAACATGACTTCCTGAATCTGGACAGCACTTCTTGGGTTTCCTTTGAAGAAAAAAAAATAATAAAAGGAGGAAAGAAAGGAGAGCGAGCCAAATGCCTGAAATATGTAAGACAGAGCAATACAGCAGTTAAGGGGAAGCTACATAGGAAGTAAAGCAAAGCCCAAAATAAAGAGCAGGAATGGAAAACTAAAAATAACAAACAGGAAAGTGTGATACAGCTGCAACGGCTCTAGTGCATTCTCCCCCAGCATTGTACCTTTTTTTTCAGGAACATACTAATATTGTGTTTGGATTTCAATGGCATTCCAAAGCATTATTTGTTCTTCAAAAATAGATGTTTCTCTTGTGAGAAAGAAAGATATTTTCAAGTAATGTTCATAGGATTTCAGTTGTTCCAGTTTATCAAAAAACACTTTAGTTAGGCTCGGTGTTTGCAGAGCAGAAAAACTGCATTATGTCATCTTTTGAAAAATTAATCTGTATCTCCTTAGAATAGTGAAGATAAACTCATTCATAACCAACTGCTGCCCTTAATTTCAGCTGGGTTTTTACTTGATAGCTTTCAAAAGTAGGAAGGGAACAAGCACATGAATCTGAATCTTCTTTGGAAGCACAGTGAATGGAAGAGGATCAGGGAGGATTAGGAGCACCATGTTCTAATAAAGTTAAGGAAATCCCTGTCTTTTTCTTCCTCCAAACACAAGTTTGTTTGTTTACACAAAGCATTTTGCAGGGCCAGGAAGGCAGCTCAGGGCCATGGGGCTGCCAGGACTGTGTCTGGATCCCCGCTGGTGCCTGCAGAAAAGCCAGGCTCTCCAGACATGGGTGCCACACAACCACCCAGCCACGACTGAGGCACTCAGCACATGTACAGGGGTCACTGGCAGCTGCTGCGAAGGAGAGGGGAAGGAATACTTCAGCATTTGGATGTCTTGCAATTTTAACACCTATTTGACTGCTAAACTCACCCATCCTGAAATAATTAAGCCAAGTGGTTGAGTTGTGCATGGTCTCTGGCCACCCAGAAGATAGTACCACCTCTGGAAGAGGAAAAAAAGGCTGAACACCAGTTTTGTCAGACCCAGTTTCCTTGGACTTTCACAAACCCTAGTGAAAACCACATTAATATGGGCCAAAGTGAAGATCATGATGTCTGTAAAGTTATCAGTCCAAATTGTGAAATTCCTAGTTTTGGCAGACACAACAAGAACAGAAAATATTTACCAATTTTGCAGGTGTCAGGAAATATTTTCAGAGTGCTGCTGTGACCTGACAGTACATTTAAATAGAAAGCAAGCATGTACAGAGGTAACAATAAACATATTCTAATTAAAAATATATACTTTTATGTGTTTATTCCAATATCTGTGTCCTAGCACGTCAGAGTGGAAAATTCATATTGTTAATCACACTATAGTGATTAAGCAGTGATAAATCTCACAAGTGTGGATGTTTTATATAGTGAAATCATCCATTGGAGTACATTAAAGATGTTTCTCACAGTTGATGTTGATAAGGCTGTTTTTTATTAAAAGTTGATCTACACTGGCAATATATTTCTTATGTATTATGTGAATTGTGGGTGAAATACATCTGAATGTATTTCAGGCTTCTCTATTCTGTGTATTTCAGACACTGCTCTAAAACATTTGATTATTTATTGTTTGAACTGTAATGGTGTCTGCAGCATCCTATAATACAGACTGTAATACAAGCTGCATTAAAGCACAGTTCTTATCAGTGTAATCACACATTAAAGAGTGAGAGTCATTGCATATCTTATATAGCTTATAGTTCGGTAACTGAGAAAGTAACAGCTACGTTCCAGAGATGAGGCCTATTTGCCAAATGTATTCATACTGGAAGTAGTGCATGACCCCACTAAAAACGAATTAATTACTAGATAACAAGACCATGTCCTGTGATGAACTATCTCATGGCTTTTGAGGAGTAGTAGTGGATTTGACAGTGTCAGATTAACAGCTGGGACTCAAATGATCTCAAAGGTCTTTTCCAACCTAAACAATTCTACTATTCTATGGCTCTATGATCACTTGTATTATTTCTTATCCTGGTGTAGTCCCATTGTCACTGGTATCAACAGATTAATGTTTCAATGGATAAAGGATAAAATAGAAGGATGAAATACCGTAACATCATCCTGAAATATGTTTTGTGTGCAACAAACTATCACTGAAGCAGCTGAAGAGATGCAAAAACATTTTATAAATTTGATGAAAAAGAGTAAAAATCATTCAAAAATGTTTTCAAGGCATGCTTCTCCATCTCCTCCTTTCTCCTGACTTGTCAGTTGTGGATTCAGAGGTTATTCCTTTATGATAAATGAAAGAGTATCAAGGAGTTGCAAGCTCTGCCCTAGAGCTCAATAGTCCCTGGCATGTTGATGGCCAGGCCAGGAAGAAAAGACAACTTCCAAATCCTTCCTCTACTAGGATTGGCCAAGGAGCGGCTGTTCCGCGTAGGCAGCTAGGATACAGCCACCTTGTCTTGAAGCTGGTGTGGACACAAATCTTTCTGTGTTGCTCTATTGGGAGCAGCGAGAAGAATGACACAGACTCTCTTGGGAGTCAAACAGGAGAGTTTCTCCCCGGTTTATTACCTCAGATCTTTTTCATAGACCTATACGTGAAAGTACAGAAAAAAACCTCTTATTGGTTAGTAAACTAACACATCACCATCACTGGTCAGTGGGGCACACCACCCCTCGACCTTCTCTTGCAAGAAAACAAGAAACTGACAAGCAGCACCTTCAAGGCTGTCTTCTATCTCTGAGGATTGTTTTAATTCCTCCTTATGATTTCCCAGGCCACTTTCTCAGGCGAGACTGAGAAAGTTATGCGACCTGCTATTCCACAGACACTGTGCTCCCTGCTTCAGAGTTGGCATCCATATTTCCGTACATGGGACACCACTCATTTTCTGCAATCATGAATGGTCCCAGCAATTTGCTGAAATAGATGGAGACATTGTGAAACTGTTTCTGTGGATTTGAGAGCAAAAGTGTACCTAATCTGCATGCACAATGGCTGTGCCATCACCATCAGATTTACTCTGTCATTAATAGATAGACACAATAGACAGTGATGCTTTCAGTTGTTTTTTTTTTATTGAACAATAATAATATTACACTCTTTAAAACCAACTGACTTATCTGATTTACATTCAAGAACTTGTAATGTCATTTATGACACTATTGCAAAATATTAATAATGTATGCAGTATTTACTACATTCTTTCAATATTTCTCATCAGTCTGCTGGAAGACCGTGGGTTTGATCCTGCTCTCACTGAAATCAAGAAAAAAATTATTTTTGATATCAGTAGATTCGAATCAATTCACTTGCGAGTAAATAGCCCAAGGTAACATTATTCCCTCTCAGACCCTAACATTCAATACAGGTTGAAATGTGTTATTATGCTAGTTTGAGATTTATGTTTGTATGTCTCCAATTTTCATGGCAAGAGAACCTGCACCTTCATCCTGACATTTGGATGTCTATTGCTGTCATCATCCTCTTGTTGCAGATGAGCATAATTAGTGTCTGCTTTCCCAGGTGAATGCATCCTGCTTCCACAGATATTGACTTTGGATCCCTTGAAGGGCATGGGAATTTCAGTTGGTCATAGTTTTGAAAGTATGCTTCAGATCCTGAACTATGGGTGCTGTACTGTGTGTTCCTTCTTTCATTGCAGTCATTGTCAAAGTTCCAGGCTGATTTCAAAGGAAATGTTAAAATCAAGCCATACTTCCAATGAGAGTGCTCTATGTTAAAAGGCCATTCCTAAACTCATGGCATCCAGATTCACTCTGACACGTCAGTTTTCATTATCTGTGGATTTGATTGTTTTCAGACATATTAGCAAGCCTTTCTCAGTGGTGATTTTCGATTTACATCTATATCATCCAGCTTAGACCGAATGTGGGATTGCCCGTTCCTGCAACACTCTTAACAGGTAAAAAAAAAAGTTTTTCTCCTGGCTGAAATGGGACCACTTGCTCATGCAATTGAGAGACAAAGGACTGGGTACCAAAATACTGCAGAGTCTGTGGCTGCACTATCACTTGCTGAGGGTCCAAGTCTTCCCTGGATCAAATAAATTCCTTGTGAGTCACATCTGGGCCATAGCCAGCAGTGAAGATGGAAAGCATGAAGGTCCCTTTGCTGGCCTTTCACCACTCTTCCCAAAGAAATGCAAGTGTCATCTTAATGACACCAACTATCTGGCATATAGAAACATATATTTAAATAATGATAAGCAGCTTCTTTTGTTTCAGATCCCCTTCTACAAATTGGTAGAATTTACCAATCTGCTGTTTCTCTGTACAAAATTTAACTTTAGAAATTCAACTAAATGCAATATATGCCTGTAGTGTCTTGCCAAAGTTATTCACAATGTATAAACTGAAATGCTGGGTGTTTTCTCTCTGAAGAAAGGCATATTTATCTCTGATGAATTGTCACCAAACTTCCAAAAACAACAAAATTGTTAACAACTAATGTTGGTTTATTTAATTTACACTGTTATGCTTTTGTTGTTATTATTGTTATTGAACAGGGGTACTCCTTCCATCTGAGGTGTTGTTTATATGTGTTTCTTTCATGATGGTTCCACATCAATAGTGTCACTCACCCAAATTATCCCCTTCATTCAGTGAGAGTTTTTCCAGCCTCAGGCTGTCAAGAGTCAGCCTCTGGCATTATTTAAATCATCATGTTGGGTTTTCAGTATTACTATACATTCAAAAAGCCACAATACATTTCTCTGTTCAAATACTTATCAAAACAAATATCAAAAGTCATATACACTGTACAGTCTATTTTTAAGTAAACATTTTTCTCATTAAAAACGGGTCACATTTGAGCTTCAAAGATTACATATTCATACATTATAGATCTACTTTGTTTTTAAAGTGTGTTGTTGCATATCCAATAATCTGTGAGAAATGCATTCACTTGAAAGTCTTACAAGTGTAGGTAAATATCAGCGAGGATTTAGCCATTTCATTACTGGAGAGCGAATAACTTTCTCTTTAACGAATTCCTCTTTTACAGAATTTCCATCCCCTGATGCCATGTCATTGTCTGAAAAAAACACAGAAATAAAGGTGGATTTCATGAATGTGAGAGCTTTAAATTATTGTCCTGCAGCAATGTTCCTGCAATGTTTTAGAAACACTTTGAAAAATCCTTAACTGACATGTTTGAAGTTTAAATTACTGCCAATTACCTTGTTGCAAGATTTCTACCAAATTAAGGCATGTCATATCTGTTTTCTAATAGTTTAAGCATAGGGCTGATGATTTGACTTCAGTTTCCAGTTCTGACTGTAACACTCACTCCAGTGTGACACAGGACAAAGCAACATACCCTCAATAACCACAGCAGTAATTAAACTTCCCTGCAGCTATCCTCTGACTGAGGCCAGCTGGCATGGAATAACCTGGTGCATGCCATGAAACTGTCTTACTCTCCAAAAATAGGTAAAAGATATTCAGTTTGTCCACTGGAAACAGTCCCTGGCTGAGGCTGATTCCTGAGATGTGGTTGAGGTTTCTTGGCACAGCTAGCTGGCCTGGAACAAAGCGTGCTGTCCACTGCCCTACTGTTTGACCATGGAAGGAGTCAGACTGCAATGTACAGGACCATGCTCTGACACCTTTACATTTGATAGTGGTCTTCATAAAGCATAACGGTCAGAAACTTGCCTGTCTAAAACACAGAGGCATTTACAGGTGTTTTAATTCACTGAAGATCACTTAGATGCTATAGCTGCTTCTGAAGAGCACTTTTAAATGAAACCCTGTGTGACCATCCAGTGGAGTACTACTCACAGTGTCCCTGGTCTGCTAGCAGCGACAGACTTCTGAAGACAGAAGTAATTGGGAAACTTCTGCAAGGGTAAATAACAGTTTGTTTCCACTCACATGATTATCTCATCCTGGCTGGGATAAGTCAAGCAGTTAAACACTGAGGTAGCAGAAAGTTTGGGACCAAAAATGAGTGGGGAAGAGAAAAGAGGAGTAGGAATTGATGCAAATAGGCTGTCCGGTAAGATTTGGAATATAGGCTAGATACAGAAAAAACCAAGCACCATCATTATTTTGGCACCTCCAGTAATAAATAGAACAAGGAAAAGCAAAAGAACAAAATCATATAGAAAAATAGAAAAATATCAGGGCTGATCAATCTTGTAAGAGGTTTTGTGGAGACTATTTTAAGTGTAATACATGCATAAGATGCAGAGGTTTGCTTCAATCTAATTTCCTTTTAGCAGAGAATGGGAGAAAGATAAATCTTTTATTAAGACAATAAACTCCATACACATTAACATAACAGAAGAAAAAATTGCACACAAACTGCAGCTGGAGAAGAAATTAAATCCAAAGACATTTAGGTGAAACCCTATAAAAGATCCCCAGTAGGCTTAGGATTAAATCTCTGATTTTTTTTTTTCATTTCTTTTTTGACTCCTACACATTTGTATTTATTTTGGTTTGTGTTTATATTTAGATTAAACATCATTCCATAAAGCATAGCTCAGTATCATCAGGTGGGAAAAAAGGGAAAAATTTTAATCCCACCTCTAAAAACTTCAGTGATCTTTCCTTGGTGGATCAAAAACACTCCAGCTTCTTTTTTCTTTTTCTTTTTCTTTTTTTTCTTTAATTCTGGACAGATCTATTACAAGCTTCAGATATAAATGCAAAGGAAATAACTTATTCCAGAAACAATGACAGGTGATTACAATAAAACATTTAATAAAACCATTTACTGGCACCTGAAAACATATAGAGGTATGCCCTCTATATGGGGGTAAAAAAATGTTGATTTTACTACGTATTAGATAATAGCAGTAAATGCAATGTAGTGAAATCCTGAACTGACTGATGCAAACCCTAGCACAGCCTCCCACTCTACAGGTGATGTACTGCTAGCACATGCAACAGATGCAAAGTATTTCAAAGTGTTTCTACCATGTGTCACAGCTCACCTAATTCCTTGCCACATGTTAAGGAAGCTGTGAATAAGAAAAATAAACCTACCTTGTGTTGTTAATGGTTTTCACAGCTCCACCAAAGTACCTACCATTCACACACAAAGTGGTAGTAGATCATGTACAAGGTGTTTTCTGCTAAAATCAACTGTCCCACAAAGTCTTACCTGCATGTGAAGATACTTTTCTTCGATTTGGAGGCTTTGAAGCAGACAGTTGAAAAAACGGGAACTTCAAACACTTCCCTGTTACTCTGTCACAGATGCCAGAGGGACAGTTGCAGGTTTTCCTGCATTCCATTCCATAGCTACCATAGGGACACTCTGGAAAAAAAAAAATACATAGCAAAGCAGTTCTCAGTAATCCAAGCCAGCTGCTGTCTTAATAGCTGCTCTGCTTGAATGTGGAAAACCTCTGAGTGGAGGTCAGCTGGACCTTAGCTACAGGATTTTAGCATACTGACTGCTTTTTACAACTGTTTTCCAGTACTGACAAATCTTGACACATTTTATATACATAATTTTACTTCCTGTACTTTATTTCCTATGTGCTACTGGTAATCCTTCTCTGAAACACCTCCAGATTTAAATGCACTCTTATGTTAAATTGCTTTAGTTACAGGCAATATGAATATGTAAATATACAATTATAGAAGATTTAATTAAAGGACTAGCACTGAATTTAGAAATGAAGATGACTCCAGAAATTCCCTAAATTCACTGTGTGGTTCACTATGGTATTATCTGACTTTCATGACTTTTGAGACTTAGAGCTGCAATCTGATGCTGGTACAGGGCTGCTGTGGCCAGGGCCAGTCTGGGATGCAGCCTGACCCTGAGGAGCTATCCAGCAAACTCACCCTCCATCTGGAGAGGCTGCTGAGTCCTGGGGAGTAGCCTCCCACCCAACACCTTCTCAGACAACAAAGTTCTGCTTTCCTGTGGCAGACAGCTCAGTGAATCTCCAGCCAAAAGAGTGTGTATGCCCTGAAGGGATCTCTAGCACTAAGGCAACTCCCTGGTTATGCTGCATCTGGTCACATAATGCCCCAATTCAAACATCACATCCCTGAGCACGCTTGTGGAGTACTACAATGCAGCTCCTAGGATGGGAACAAATGTTTTCCAGAGAAAATTTAGTCAGGTACAGGAGATTTGCCCTGTCCCATAGCTGATGCATATCACATGCTGGGTCATATAACTTCCCAGAGAGTTTAAAATAGGGGGTACAGCCCTTGTCCTCCTCTTCCTTGCTGTTGAATAGGATACCTTCCCAAAACCATTGCTAAAGAGACAGAGACTGGGAAAATTCATATCTAACACACCTTTTCCAAACCCACAAACAGCTGATCATTTCCAGGAGAGGTTTGAGATATCCCAGGAGAAAAGCATCTTTATGTTCAGACTGTCCTTGCCAACCCAAAGTATATGGTCACCTTAGATGGAAAGGTCTGGAGAGCTCCTGATTCACCTCCTGACAGCAAATGAATGACTATTCAGGCTGGACTAAGGAACCACCTAGCCCAGGTTTCCACAAAATTCTTAAGAAAGGTGACCATAGTAAGCACAAACGATACCTCTCTCCTCATTTTGTCTCTCCTTTTCAGCTATGGGACCTCCTGATCCAGACACAGTTTCTGTGCATATAACACCCCACAATAAAATTACCCTTTTCAGTTTTTCCAGTCACCTCTTGAATGAATGCAAACTTTTAACTTTGCCATACAGCCTAGGCAATATGAAAATCAAGCTAATGCACTGTAGCATAGCCAACATTTTACAATTCTCTGTGTATCAAATGAATATGCTCATATAAATGAAAAGCCCTAGATCAATCAGTTCCCTGAAATGGACTGCACAGTGAGTCACTCCAGCATGGAGAATCTTACAGTGCCTCAGCACACTCCCCTTCCCAAGAACACTCTTTGATCTGCCGCTTGTCCACATAAAACAAAAACAAACTCCTGCCCAAGTAAAACTGTTCTTGTGTGCACATCCTCCCTGGGAGACATGCAAAGAGCCCACACTACGTGGAGCATCAATCTGCCTGCTGCAGGTGCTCAGCCGAGAGAGGTGGAATGCAAAGCTGTGCACAACAGCATAGAAACAACTGCTTTGTGTGGAATAATCCTGGAATTGATGAGGCTCTTCAGATTTCATGAAGCTGAGATCTGAGTAAATTTTTCTTTTAGAAGGTTTTTGTTCAACAGGACCCTGCTCCTAAATAAATTGCAGATCGCTCCCAGTGTTTTAATGTAAGCAAAGGCACCAAAAAGTATTTTGCTTCTGGCCATAATGACATTGCTATTGATAATGGTATGATGCACTCTTATAATAATAAACAAAACATTGTTCTGGAATATATACGGCCCATTTTAGAAATAAGAACTTGAAGAACAGAGTTCAGATCATTTTTCCAGAACTTCAAAGTAAATTGTTAACAGGAAGCCAGGGAGAATTTAGCCATCCTGCATCTGTCAGTTATTACAAACATGGAAGTTATTAAAATGAGTGAATGACCTGGTATCATATCTGCATATGCATATATAAAATAACAATATCTGGCCCCAGAGAGACATTGTGCTATCTCAAAGCTGAGATGAAGAAAGAAAAAAAAAATAATTCTTTCTTGTAAAATTACATCATAATATTTAGTGGAAATAAATATATGGGGAATAGAAGCTTTAAACACCAGTTCTAAGTTAAGATATGGCTTTATTGAAATTAATGAGAGTCTTTCAACTGACTGATTGGTAAAAAGTCCAAACACCCTACTTCACATTTTCCACAGAGCAGCCAAGATTTATCTGTTCAGATCTCAAGTCCCATAGAATTTCTTTTTCCCATTCAAAGGGTGTTATTGCAAATAAACTTCTATGAGGAAAGTGAAAAGTACACACTAATTCAAAATAATTGTTAACAGAATTACAAGCAGTATCTTGCACTGTGGTAATTTCTAACAAACTGAAGATCAGCCAATTATCTCAGTAAAATTTCCTGGTGAGTGCACCAAAGATACAATCTTTATGTGTAAGTGCTCTTTTGCAATAAAGTATTAATTTTGGTTTTACACTCAACCATGCACATGAATTTATTTTAAATAAGGTAAATAAGTGTGTGCTGTTTGTGAATCCTGGAATCCTGAATCCTGAATGCTGGATGTGCACACAAGCCTAAATAATTTTTGCAGCATCAGGTCCTAAGTCATTCCTTTAAGTGAGTCTATCAATACTCCTGATATTTAACTGCCAAGATATTCCCACTTTTAAGGAAGTTATTCTAAGGCTGATCTGTATCTACTTACTGAAGTGGTACACAAACACAGCAAAACCCACTGCATTCATGCTTTGCAAATTCTTTTTTTTAAATAGTTTATTTTTTAAAAAAAATAACCCTTCTTCTTATGAATATAATTGCTTGTCACCCTTTTAAAGATTACCCTGTTTAAATGGAGTGAGAATAGCTCATAAATGAAAAATGTGGTTATAACCTCTGACTAAAGAAATCAGTATGCAACATACCTGGAATAAAGTGAAAGCAGTGCCTGGCTGCTCATCTCACGGTCAGCTTCTGTTCTGTTATTGCCATCTTTTAGGCAAGAGGGTTTTTGTTTGCCTCCCCTGACCCTAGGATGGCTGAGCATCTCAAAGGTAGGACCAAATTAAACAAGACAAAGCCTCTAGGCACAGAGGCAGTGCTGCTTTCTCCATCCCCCAGACCCCAGAGTGAGCATCTGGTCCCTGGGCAGGCAGCTGGCAGTGCCAGAGGGACCATCACCTCCAGGAGTGTGCAGCTGCAGCAGGGAACCTATGACAAGGATCCTGGATCCTTACAGGATTAAAGTCTTTATCATTTATATAAAGCCACTCACCAAATCAACAGAAAGAACAGGACTAATGCCTGGCTCTCCCAAGCCCCAGTCAAAAAACTCATCTCCAAGCACACCCTGTCTATATTTCCTAACACATGTCCCCAGGTGTAAAAAATATTGCCACATGAATAAATATGCCCCACTACATATATCTTCTAATGACAGCAGGTATTTTTCCTCCTTTTTCTTGGCTAAGGGATGAGCTGGAAAAATCCCATTTTAGACTTTTTAAGCAAGAGGCAAACTCTGCATGTATGTTGCTGTCAAATTGCCACAGTGGGTGCATACAAAGTGAATATCATTACCTTTGCAGATACCAAATTCATCACCAAAGTCATCCTCCTCAGTGTAAAACTGGCACTTCAGCCCAGGACCACACTTGACACCGTCCATACCCGAGACAGTACGATAGCAAGTCTCCCCCAGAGCAGCTGCACACACTCTGCAGCAGCCACAGTCATCCAGCACCGTTCGCTTACAGCGCGCAGTACTTTTGCATGCGTTACTGTCACAGGCATCGGGACAATCTACTGCGTATTTCGCACTCCAAGCAGCTCCAGCATGCACGGGCATCAGGAGGAGTGTGAGGAACAGGAAGCCCTTCATGTCTTGCAGGGGTAAATGCTCCATCCCAGAGAGCAGGTCTCAGTGCTCAGCCTGCTGGTGCCTCTAGCCGAGGGAAGCAGCGGTACAGATCCAAAGTGGTAGCTGCACACATCAGCCTACAAGTTTATGAGCTTTATAAAGTGTGTTGCCCACATGTTGCACCGTCGTCAGCTTCCTCAATCCGGCAGCGCTGCTCCTGCCAGCCTCCCTTGTTTCAGTTTATGAAATCCAGGATGAAGGTTGGATTAGCACTCTGCTGCCATCCAGGAATTGAAAAGCCTGAGCTGATGTAATCTGTTATGTTTAGTTGGTTGTTTTGCATGAGGACTAAAAACTCTCTCACATCCGTTTCAAATGCTCAAGGACGTCTGCCAAGAGTAAAAAAAAAGGTAAAAAAACAATCAGCTCTGAGGAGGTTGCATACCTTCCTGCAGGACAGGGATTGCTCTGATGGCACACTGCTGACAGGAGAGCTCTGCCTTGCTATCACAGCTTGCACGGCCAGAAGAAAATCATACTGAATCATCTTACTGCTGAGAGAATAATCTTTAATAGAATAAGTCTTTGCCATACTCTTTTAGGGGATGTGGATGGTTATTTGGGGGAATTAAATGAGATCATGTAATTTAATAGCCAAGCTCAGATATTTCAGTAGTTTTTTCTGCCTGCATTTAAATAGTACTTTTTAATCAGTATTTAAGTGGAGGTGAATTAAACATTTCATTAAATGGAAGTTAATTAAACATTGAATTAAAGATTACTGCTAGAACTAAAAACTGGACAAAACCCATCATTTTGTGGAATCTTACACTGGAAGTTCAGGAGCAATAAGCTGCCCCAGCCTCACAACCAAAGGGGAAATCCCCATCCATCATCAGCACTGTCTGCACAGCATTAACACAGACCCAGGGGGCTGATTCTCCCCTGTTTACACCACTTCTATTCTGACAAACTCTATGGGATATTCTGATGTTGCTCTTCAATGAAATCAATGTAAATAAACAGAAAACAAATCTCAGTTTCCCGTGTTTTCCCTCTTAGACTTTATTTATCCTGCCAGAGCCTTGACAAGAAACAGCAAATAAGTGGAGTCCAGTGAAACTGATGAGCCACTGGAGAGATGAAAATTTCTGCACTAAAAAAACCTACAGGAAAGGAAAAAAGGAATAAAGCTAGCCATATAAAAATGTCTGAATATCAGAAGTTGTTGCCAGTGAAGTTAGTGGGAACTAAAGCAAGCTGAACTGTGTATGACCAGCTTGTCACTTAGGAATCCTGTCTCTCAAGTGGGCTAAGGACTCTGCCAGTAGGCTGCCAGATAAAACAAAGGACTAGACTAGAAATACAGGAGAGAAGGAAAGCCTTCTCTTCATGAATGCAAATGTGAATTGATAAACCCTAAACCAAAATCCTTAACTCTTCCGTCTTGTAAAGATGTAGAAAATCAGCACACTGTATGTTGCATTTGGGTAAGGTCTCACACTTCGAGGAGGGGAGGGTCTGGCCTAGTATGTTTAACACTTGTCAAAAGTAAATGAAAAATAAAAAGTAAAAATAATTAAACTGTTAGGCTGAGGTCTCATATAAACCAAGGAAGTACTATTGGTCAGCATGAGCCAGCAGCAATTAGCTCAATTAATAGTCGACAGCTTTATTTTCAAAATACAAGGCAGCTATCCTCTAAGAAGTGAAAGGAATACTTCTAACATGGAAATGAAAATTGCAGCTAAAACCAGAAGAGGAACACAAGTTTAAGTTTAAAATTAAGAGATCAATTAGATGTCCTACCGCTGACCCCATGACAACTAAAATATTGCAAAAGAATGTTTTAAAAAAAAACCAACAACCAGATATTTCTTCCATAGTTCTCAGGTCAGCAGAATAATGTAAACCACTGCCCTTGTCTGCTGGCATAGCATCAACTGAAATTGACATTGGTTTATATTAACAGGTCAGGCTGTAACTTGTGGGGTTGAAGAGCCAATGTAAATCCCACTGGGCAGTCCCTCGTTGGAAGAGAGATGCTAAGCTTAATCAGAGGGAGCACGGCTAAGGACAGTAACCCTCTTAATGCCCCGGCCAGATCTGCTTCTGAGGGTGAAATAGCCAAAAATTATCATTGCACAGTTGGTGCCTGAGACTTCACAGGTCTGCAGCAGTAAGGAACAGGAAGGCTCACCCTTAAGTCAATTCACACCTGCACTTCAAACTCATGCCAGCTCGCTCACTCGGGGGAGATAACAGATGATGTGCAGTGTGCAGACCCATCCACACATATACTTAGATATTTATGCCTGGTAGTAACTGCCAGCTGGTAAAATCCTATCCTGTAAATATTTATGGGAATTGCTTCTTGTCTCAAGCACCAAACTAGATCTGAAAGGGCTACATTTCACTTTTGGGTTTCTCACAGGAAAAATGTCCTAGAGGGATGATAAATAAAAAAATTACACACAGATGTGGTGAGGAAAAGAAAACGTAAAAGGAATCAGCACACTCCCCTAGCAACTAGCCAATATTATTTGGAATAAGATGGAAACTGTATCCTATGCTTGGAGCTAGAAGCCAAAGTAAATTATTACAATGGATTAAAAAAATACATGTAATGTAAGAAAACAATATGATCACATGATTGTCTGGATTATGCATGAGTATCATGGAGGAAATAAGGATACTATGATTTTATACACTGTCCATTGATTAAATAGTAAAATAAATACCATGTCACTTTCCTTGGTTTTAATGTTTCTCTGTTGTTTTACCTGTTGAATCCATTATGCTTTCCTTTCCAGTGAAAAGTTTAATCCTATAAAACCCTGAACTAAGCTCTGAAAATTGATGCAATGGGAATTAATGAAGCTTCCCTAGATAACAACAGCTAAAAATTAGCCACCATTACTTAACTTGTGGTATAAATATATTTCAAAGGAGGAAGACCTTCTGGATCAGATCAGAGCTCTCTCTTTTTTTTTCCAAAGTTACAGTATAAATTGTCTTTTTGCCAGCTTACATCATAATTACATCACCATATATAATGTTTGGCACTCCTTCTAGAAGCAGAAAAAGTTTCAATCCTTGGGTTCCATGCTGTACAGGGAACCAACAATCTAATATCAGTGAGTTGTGTTTCCAGCTGAATACTTCTGAGAAGCATTTTTCCAGTTCTTTCATAAATAATCTATTTCTTGAGCAAAAGCAGTCTGTGAGACAGTCTTGCGGTTGTTATTCATGCCCTCTGAAAAGTCTGACCCCACCTGTTAAAATTCCCATGAAATGGCAAAACTTCATGATGCATGATTAGTCTGTGCTGGTATATGCGCACAGTCTCCTCACTAGATTAATAGATTTTGTTCATTTTACTCTTTAGATAAACATTCACCTCCACTCTTCTGAACTTAAGAGTTCTGGCCACTGTTGCTATGCTGCATAATGCATAAAGTCCGGATAAGCAGAAAGAACTAACATATCTTTAAATATAGAAAAATATTTAATGCATGACCCTTGTTGCTAATTTCCAAAAGACAGTCCCTAAACTAAAAATATGTTGCCGCACATTCCTGAACAATCCAACCTTTTCCCAGCCTTCCTTTTCAAAAAGCCGTAAGCACAATGCTATATGAGAAGCAAAAATTCAAAGGGAAACACCGAAAGGAAGCTGAGCTGCAAAGTCCAAAATGAAAAGCCAGAAATAGGAAGTAAGAGATAAGAATCAGGAAAGTGAGATAGCGGCAAGGACTCCCCTTTGTATGATTTCTTTTCTTGTATCTTTTCAATGAATTACTAATTACTCTTTGTTTCAGCTGTAACATAGCAACACCACTCTGGTAAAAATAGGTGCTTTGGTACATTTCCTACTTGCTGAAGGCAAGAGATATTTACATGCTTTCTCCAGGCAGACCAGGTGCTATGCAGAGAGCTGGGTAGGCACAAACTGCAGGAGCTACCATAGAAATGACTGGATATGCCGGGTTACCTGCACACAGCCTCAGGAATGACAGACACAGCTTCTTTGGAGCACAGCAAAAATATGCTCGTCCATATGTCCATGTGCAAGTATGTGGCATGTCCAACCTGGGAGCTGCTAGCCAAACCTACAGCACATGATTTATGCTCTGAGTTTGCCATTGAAATTGAGCTGAACCCTGTCAGATCTGTGCTGCTTACTGAGCCCGTGAGGCACAGTCCTGCTCTTCCATGGGCTCCAGTCATGGCTGGCTCTGCAGGACCTCTGCCCTGTGTCACCTCTTCACAGAACAGGTATTCCCAGTGGTTTCACAATCACTGCAATGATCTGCCTAGCAGAAATCTCTGGCTTTCTCTCAATTCAGTTACAAACCAAGTTGCATAGTTCTTCTATGCTTGGAGAAGGTGTTCAAGAGGCAAAAAAAGTCACAGAGTGGTGTAAAAGTTCTACTACATGGCAGCAAGGGTCAATCTTTTCCGTGTTGGGCAAGTGTTGGGGCCAGAGGTGCAGGATATGTGCCCTTATCTGTGATGCCTGGCTCCAACACCCAAGAGAGCACTGAATTTCACATAACACCATGGAGACAGCTATTAAAGTTAAGAAGAGAAACTGGGAATGTGAGTGTGTAGGTTAGATGGAGTTTTCTTAAGTCGCTGGATGAGAAAGTTAGAGTTTAAGTTTTAAGCTATTTTAGAAAACAAGAGACAAGATGGAGGACTTAGGGCATTGTCCCTTTCTCCTTCTTGCTTCTTCATCTTCTTCTAGGGGTTTTTGGGTAAAAATGAGTGATTGGATAAAGAATGCAGCAGTGCAGCACACAGGTGTCGGGTCACTGGGTCACTAAGAAAAATAACTTACTTGGCATTTGATTATTGGATAAATAGACATATAAAGACCTTGAAGAGATTCTTCGTTAGCCATTTGGCACCTCTCTATCTTAGTGTATGTAGCTCCTTGTAGTCTGTGTATATGTAATATAGATAAGGAAAGAATAAACAGCCAAGTCCAAACAAGAGAAAACTGCTCCTCTCATCGATCTCAGTCCTGGGGAAAAGAACCCAGCCACCAGTATCACATCCCAACTGGCAAGTCTGAGTTTGTCACACACAATAAATATGTAGTTGATTTAAATGGGGAAATAGGATGAAAAAATATGTTGTGACTCTCTTATGCAGAAAACTTTAATACTTTCAAGACATCTACATTTCCAGAGGAAGAAAGGTGTTTCTGTGCCCAAGATCTCCAAGATCCGTACCAAAGGATTTCTGAACAGTACAAGAAAGTGACATACTTTTTCTATACTTCAGAAAATTTGCTTCTCTGGATACAATATCTACTCACAGCCCAAAACTTTGCCTTCACACTCCCCCCATCTTATCAATATTTTTGTCAGGAGCTGTTTCTTTTGTGACATTACTTGGTTCTAGAAATCTAAATCACCCCAGATAAGTCATAAGTACACCTATGGAGAAATAAAGCCTGTCCATATAGAAAAACACCTTTTCAGGACAGATCTTCAAATATTTTGTTTCTTTATCAATAAAAAACCCCAAGATATGAATAGTGACTCTGCATGCTCTGCTTAGAGGGTCAGGTGTCCGTATGGTAAACAGGTTTACTGCTAAGGTGGCAATTTTGTCCTTCACTGTTTGACATTGTGAATTGATATAGAAACACACACTCATTTCTCTATTGCCATGAAACCTCTGCTCTTAGTTGTTTCCTGCAGAACTAGAAAAAAATGTATTAGATTGAAAAAATATTTTCATCAATTGTTTCTGGACATAAAAAATAACACAACAGTCAGTAAAATTACAAATACAGTATGGATTTTATATTTTCTCTATGCAGTCCAAATGGTAATTATACTCTGATTCTATGAGCCCCTGATAATTAAGTCAAATTCCCACTGAATACACATTTTTTCTTGGTACCTGTGCAGAATCTGAAAGTGCACTCTTTGTTTTTCAATTCCTAGGTATAGATATTAGAATCAGATATTTTAGGATTGGTGGGAAGTATACTTTTGCTTGCAACTCAAGTTGATTTTGATCTCTGTTTTTTAAGATAAAAAAAATTGATAACTCTATAAACCCTTATGGGAATAGGACCATATCTTAAATAATAATGTGATTTCTACTTTTCTGTACTAAAACATGTCTTTTGAAACTTCATTGCAGTTAGGTAGTGTTATTGTCTTACAACACTCTGCAAATGTTTTTGCCATGCTTTATATATAGTTTAGACTTGACTAAGTAGCTATTTCCTGTAATGAATGACAAACCTATTAAAAGCTTGCTATCTTCTTGTGCTCTATGTGTTGCTAACAAGCAAATCTGTAGTCATATGTGTGAAATGTTGAGTTGTTTAAGTTAGGGTTAGGTGTCCTCATGAGCTAATGCTTCCATGTATTCTTTGCAATATAACCAGGATTATTTCCATTGGCAGAGAAAAGTAAATCTGAGGTAATTAATTTAGATAAGCAAACATATCAAATTCATATCAATCATCATTGTTCTTTAAGAAGAAATCTCTTCTTTCATAAGTACTCATCTTTGAAATATAGAAGTTTTCCAGAATGATTAGATGATCTCAGAAAGGCCAGAGGAGGAGTTCTGCATTTCCTAAGTAACACAACTTCAGGGAAGAGTCAGACAAGGTCTGAAAGGAGTAAGCACAACAATGAGAACTGTTTTTCAGATTTTTTCCAGTGTTACATTTATTTTCTTTCCTTGGGATGAGTGGCAGTTTTATTCTTACTTCTCTCTGCCCCATAATGTCTCTGGCTCAGCCTTAGTCCTTACTGTACTCTTTCTCTCCTTTATTATACCATACTTTCTCTCCAATCTATGCACAAGTTTACTTATGCCATACACAAAAAATACCCTAAAAATAAGAACTCAGCAGACTGTGTTTTTTTATTCCATCCTTATTGCTTTCACTTATTCACAGTCTTCACACTCCATCCATCTTGTCTACACCAGCTGAAGCCCCTGAGATTTTGGATTACTGGAGCAAAGCCTTGTTAAGGGACACTTTTGGAGGATGGTTCTCAGGCATTGGTAACTATAAACCCTTATGGGAATAAGACCGTATCTTAGGTAATAATGTGATTTCTACTTTTCTGTACTAAAACATGTCTTTTGAAACTTCATTGCAGTTGTGTTATTGTCTTACAACACTCTGCAAATGTTTTAGCCATGCTTTATATAGATGAGTTACTCATGCTACATGAGTTGGTATCTACTTCAGTGAATAGGTTTGGAAACAAACTGAATTAATATCTTGACTTCCATAAAAAACTACACCAGCCAAGAACAATGCAGTTGGAGGGACCTAAGACAGAACCATTTGTTTCCCAAATGTGGTGAAAGGATTTCCACGCATATGCTTCCTACATCCTTTTTCCTTTGGTCCATAAATCATATGGCTCTGTTTGCAAATATTAATTTTTTTCTTTCCCTGGAGCACACATATTGTGGGTGAATGCTGACCCCAATAAGTGCTGTGTCACTCATTTCAGCAGGGTCAGGATTTCACTATGCATTCAATGCTTTATGATCTCTGCCGTGTGTTTGAACTATGGAAAGGAATGTTTGCAAACAAGCACTAATCAGAAAGCAATGAGGAGTAACAGCTGCATATTTCCTGTGACAAATTTGCTCTCATTAAGAAAAAAACCCTTTCTACAAAGAGCCTAATAACTTCCAAATCTATTTTGGCTTGTATTTCATTATTTTCAGCTTTCTTAATATATTTCTAAAAGAGGTGTAATAAGTAGCAATATCACAAGTGCAGAACACAACCTTGAGTCTTTTCTCAGAAATGTGATAATTTATATGCACTTATATACACTCAGCATATATGAGAGAATAAAATACAATACATGAGTAAACCTTTTTTTTTAAATTTTATTCATTGATCGACCTTAGTTATTTGATCAAAACTTGATGGTAATTTTCAGTCATTTAACCAAATGCTTAGATTTATTCTTTAAGAAAACTGCTTGGGGAAAAAAAATATGAGTGAAATATACAAAGCTGGAGCTGTCTTTCTGAGTTGTGAATTTCACAGACTGAATATGTGATTTCTCCATAATGGCACATTATTCTTCTCTTTTACTCTATCTTCTGAATTGTCAGCAACTGGAGTTATTTTAGACATTTCCTGACCATGATAGAATAAGCTTTTTAAGCCAGAAACATTTCTGAAACAGTTCACAATCAGGTGTATTTTCTTAGATGATTTATTTAAAACCAGATAGCTGCTACCCAATCCTAAGTTTTAATTGTGCCCTGCACTGTGTTATGGATCCTCTTCCCTGCACAGGGGTTGGTCTATAATATTTTGGACTATGAACACTGGCTGGATGCCGGGTAAGTATCTCATCCAAACTGTAAAGAAGCTGCAAAGGGAACAAAGAGGAAGGTAAGCTGCAGACAGTTGTTGATAGTAGGAAACAGCCCCCGAAGCTGTGGTGTACAAGATCTTCCCTCATGTGGATGAGTGGCCATGAGGCCACTTGGGCCAGAACTGAGCAGAGTACCTTCAGTGTATAGCTATACCAACCTTCAGTTGGCTATAGTGCCTTGTTCTCTTTTAAAAACATGAAATGTTTGGTTTTATAATTAATAAAGCATTGGATGTAAAAATAAAAAGTCCCATTTTCAACAATCAGCATAAAAGGAAAGGGGTTTTTTGTTTGTTTATTGCCTAAGATAAGTGCTTGAAACAGGACTTGGAAACCACTGACTGTGCAGATGGAAACACTTTCAAAGTCACCAGAAGAGTTTGTCTGGGCAGACACTTCCCAGGATGGCTAAGCTGCAGCCCAGCATCATGAGGGAAAAACCCAACCAGCAGTGCTGGTGGAATAACAACCCTTCTGGAAATTACTGTCCCAAATATGAATATCAAAATGGGTAAACATTGATGTGACCCTGACTTCAGTAACTGGGTGCAGGAAAAACACTGAGAAGGAAAGAGGTCTGGAAGAAAAGCAATTTAAATATGGCTTTAAAATTAAGTCTAGCTTTTGCATTTTCTTACCACCATCAGTGCTCTCACCTTGTTCAGGTACTCTCAATATTTCTGCTCAATGACACCAAGACCACTCAATAAGATCAACATCATTGTTCATATGACAGATTAGTCTGTTAGAAAGTATGGTGTTTTTTAGTAATTCAAGGCTCTGATGTAGAGTGCCTGTCAAATCTCACTGTGGCACTTCCTGTCTGATTGCTGCTGCAGCAGAGACTCATTCCACAGGACAACTCCAACCACCCATTTCTACTCCTAGAGGAGCACAAACACCACTCCACAGTGAATGTGGTAGCCTCTGAAGCTGATGTACCTAGAATCACGAGCACCACAGTGCCATGTATCACCCTTTCCAGCACCCTCATGTTCTCAGCTACCTACTTTCTATTATAGAGCCATACCAAGGAAACTAGGTTAGAACCCAACTAACATTGAAGAAAGAAAATGAACTACACATTGGTATCAGCAGTTTTCTCTTCTGTTTCTCTCTGTGCAATATCTTCAGTGATACAGATACAATTGCTGCCTCCACATAATTCTTTTTGTTATGATGTCGGTTGTACATTGGAGGAATTTGTTGGCAAGGTCTGAACCACTTTGAAAGACAGGACCTCTCACAACCACAAATGAAAAGGAAAAGTAAAGTTTTTCCACAGACCTCCATCAGCATTCACAACATTCTGAGAAAAATTGTGAGCTCAGTGCAAATGTTTGTTACTTGAACACTGCTAAGACCAGTATCCAGAAAGGACTGTGGCTTTTGGCAAGGTATGCCCAAGTGAAAGCCATGTCACTGTCAAAGTGATAGTGTCACAGGTTTTGCACACATACTAGTTCAAAGTCCACCCTATTTTCATTCTTCTATTTTCAAAACATCTCTGCTTTTTTTCTGGTATCAATTTTCTGGTATTCTTTCTGAGCTAAAAAAAATTCTGTTACCTTTGGCTGTAACAGTTTGAGACAGACTGACCAGTACATCCTAACAGGTAACATCCTCTACATTGTTTCAAGATAACCTCAGCCACCAACCATGTACCATTTTTTCTTTTAAATTGAATTCATAGAATCATTTGGATTGGAAGAGTCCCTAAATATCATCTATTCCAACTCCCCTGCCATGGACAGGATCACCTTCCACTAGATCACATTGCTCAAAGCTCCACCCAGCTTAGCCTTGAACAATTACAGGGACAGGGCAACCACAACTTCTGGGCTGTGACTGTTCCAGATCCAGTCACTATCCTCTGAGTAAAGAAATTCTTCCCAACATCTCATGTAAACCTACTCTCTCTCAGTTTGAAGCCATTCTCCCTTGTCCTCTCACTACATGCTCTCGTAACAAGTCCCTCCCCATCTTTCTTGTAGGTTTCCTTCGGGTACTGGAAGGCAGCAATTGGGTGATCCCAGAGTCTTCTCTTCACCAGGGTGAGTAATCCCAATTCTCTGAGTGTTTCCTCACAGGAGAAGTGTTCCATCCCTCTAATCACCTTCATAGCTCTTCTCTGGACTCGTTAATTAATAGTTAATGAAATACTCATAACTATTACTTTTTAGTACAGATTTAATTATGAGTGCATAAAGTAATATTTGATTTTTTCATTTACTGATATTACTACTGCTCTAATTATTACTATCTTGATTTTCTGTGTGGCTGCAAAGAAGCTTAGTTTTTTATTGAAATAAAGGTGCTGTAAGAATGTGTTAGGAGGGCAAATATTCTTGCTTTTTACCAGAAAATGTATTAATAATCCATAAGAATGAAGTCTCTGAAAATCTATTGTTTATATATTAAATATAATATATGCTTTTGTAAGTAGCTAAGGTATATAAATTCCTATTGTACTATTATAAAAGGGTTTTTTTTAATAAAGCCTTTTTGTCCATCTTTCTGTGGTTCCGTGCTTTGATAAAACCTGTGCCACCTTGAAATGTGATAAAATTAAACCTACTTGTAGTCTGTTAGACATTAATTCTGAATTGCATAAATAAATCCAAAAAGAGCTCATTCAGATGATTGTGGGGTTATAAGCATACTGGGATAGAAGTGTCTGAACCAGCTGCCTGGTCACTGATGAAATTAGGATACATATTTGAAATTAGCAATCTGTAATTAAAAGATAAGCAGACACACGAAAATGACTTGCTGTAATTTGTCCGACTATGATGAACTGACTAATTCAGAGTTTGAAAGAGTCATCTGAGTTTATTTCTTTTTGGTAAGTATTCAATAAAATTATCTTTAAAAATCTGATGGCTTGTTTGGTTTTAATTCTGTTTTCTAAATATTCCTTCCTGAGGCCAGATTGCATTGCCCAAAAAGAAGGTTACTTTTACAGCTTGCTAGGTAGCAGGTGGCTCTGTAGTCAGAAGATAACACAAAGACTTTAACTAGAAATTATGGAGGCAGTCCATGCTTCAAACATACCACCACACTTTCAGGAAACAATAGTTGTTGACAATAGATATTGACACCCTCTGTACCAAGAAATAGAAGCTTGTTTAAAAAAAACAATTAACAAAACACTGAACATACATTAGATGTACAACCAAAATTGGTACAAAACATCGGGCACTACTGCTCAGCACAAGAGAAGGATGAACCTGAGCACTAAACCTGACTGGCATCTGCACCCCAGTGTGATGTGTATGAGCTGTCAGTCCCCTCTCATGGACAGAGATGAGGGCTGTGTGTCAGCAGCACTGTGTCCTCTGCTCAGTGCCACACATCACATGTCAGTGCTGTTTGTCAGCTCTTTGCACAGCCTTAGGGGCTGCCCTCTATGCCAAATCATGACTATGTGACAGGAAACAAGCAAGTCAGACCTCTCAGAATATTATCCTTAAGAAATATTGCTTAAGTATAAGACCTAAGTAAAAACAGATACAGAGGCAAAAGAGTGACAGAGAAGTCAGCTCTGCACAGACGAAGCTGAGAACTGGGGACATAGACAGGAGCATATGCCTGGCCAAGGGCAGAAGGATTCCTGAGGCAGGATCCCTTAATCCACTCATAAATTCCCAGTAAAGATAAAAATAGCACAGGAGAGCTGGTCTGGTAGAAGAGGCCAGTATTTAGGAACTGGGAGAATTGCCCAAGGGGACACCTCACAGGCACCTAGAGAATAATGTCAAGGTATATTGAGTTAAAAGAGACAAGACTAAATTTCTGTCACTGAGTAAAAGTGGAATTACAAATGCTCTGTTAGTATGTAGTAAACTCTGCCACAAGCTGCTGAAAATTTGTTCTTCTCAGTCTGGTAAAAAATGCGTTTCCAGCTTAATTTTTTCAGGCTTTGTTGGTGTTTGTCATGGCAAATCTGTAACATCCATGGAGCTA
Source organism: Poecile atricapillus (assembly GCF_030490865.1). NCBI lineage: Eukaryota > Metazoa > Chordata > Aves > Passeriformes > Paridae > Poecile > Poecile atricapillus. Next base: position 128,861,944 of record NC_081289.1, on the reverse strand, counting down.
CTCTGTGTGGCTTTCCTGTTTTGATCTCAGTTCTGAGAGCCAGCCCAGCAGTGCTTTTAGAAGTGAATAACACCTGTGGTCACCTCCTTTTCCTGGACCTTTCTTCTGCCCATCTCCAGCAGCAGAACCAGTTATCCTTCCACAATGTGGAAGAGGTGCTAACAAAATGCAGAACTGTGGGACGCTTTGCAGGACTCCTGCCACTCTCCCTGACCCAAAGTACCCCTCCTCACATGGAGAGGTGGGAGGGCAGGCACTCTCTCAAGACACTGGTACTTCAAAGCTAGCAAAGACTTCCCTCCCATTACATGGGTAGGGAATAAAGCCTCAGGGTGGACAGAAATCGAGTGAAGGCTGCTGCTTGCTAACTGTTGCTGAGGATAGGCCCTGGGGGCTGAGACGGGGTCGGGTAAGTGGGGGGGTAAGTGGGTGGGTTAATGGGTGGGAAATCCACAGGGGCTGGGCAGGGGCAGTCGGGCCTAGCAGTGATACTCTTCCACATAATCCATCACCCATAAACAAAAAAATGTGATGATGTGAATCAAGTAATTGCAGGAGATCACACACAGGAAGCCCAGCATCTGAATTCTAACGAACCTCTTGGGTTGTGGTTTCCAGATTTTATCACGCAGTCTTTTCCATCAGTGAGAGAGACAGGCTCTGCTCACATGAGTGAGGGTGTGAAAGTCTTGCCTTTGCTAAGTTAAACACCAGTTGGTGGCCATGGGGCTCCATGGTGTGACGTCTCCCATCATTTACCTCAAACAATTAAAAGGGACTAATTTGTGTTGCAATATCCTCTGAGACCCCCAGGTGTAAAGTGAGAACAATGCTACATTATTCTTCCCATTTTTATATACCTTTTGCTTTTTTCCCTCAGTTTTTCCCAGTTCTCTCTGTATTCCTGTGCCGAGCCAAATCCCACTGACATCATTTAAGGTCTTCCTTCCCACAACTTTAAACAAGAGCTGGATCTAAGACCCCACACACCACAGTGGCAGGTTTTACTGTGCTATGGCCAATGACCAACCCAGTTTTGTAGTGTCCAACTGCTTCTTTCCTGAACGTATATTCTTTCTGAGCTCGTTCTGCTCTGCTCAGAATTGTGACACAGCTCCTGGTGAATAATCAAGGCCAGTAGGTTGTTGTGCTGTAGTTATTTACTCATGCCTCTGCAACATCCTGAAGTTTACAGTATTTGGTACGTGTTAGTGCAGTAAGCACAGAAGTACAGAAACCCTGCAGGTGGTCACTTCAGAAAAAAGCCTAGAAAATATTTGGAAGGTAATGGAGTACAGTGAGCTAACCACAGATTTCTTCAGAAACACACCAGGTCCTTCTGTTACCAGAAGTCTGTTGAAATCCATAACCAGAGTCCTGCTTGTTTGGACAGATGTTAGATAGGAGCTGTGCTAAAGAACTATTATTACATCTCTTACAATCAGGATTTATACTTTTTGGGTAAACTATTAACTGAAAGCATGAGATTATGAGCCAAGGTGGGAGACTATTTAGTTGATTTGATCAATTAAACAAAACAAAACCCAAAAAACCAAACAAAACCACCAAACATCCCACCTCCAAAAAAAACCCCACATGCACAGCTACAAAAAAAACAAGCCACCAAAACAAACAAAAAAAAAAACCCAATGGAAAAAAGGACAGACATTATTTTTATCTCTATATTTGTATCTTTATAGTGAAAACTATTGGAAAAACTGTTTCTCTCTATTTAATATTTTAACTCTTTGAAATTGAACTTAGATAAATACATAAATAAATAAATGTTCAATAATCATAAAATGAAGTATTTGGGGTTTAATAACATTACACATGAATATTTTAACATTTTAAGTTTGGGGTTTTTTTTCAATTTTTTTCTCATTCAGCCGACATCTCATTCCCATTCAGTCTGAAACTGAACTTTTGTGTACATACACATTAACAAATATTGCTTTATCCCAGGTGCAATGAATACTTTCCCATCCCAGTAAAATGTAGAGTGGAATCCAAAACAAATTATGTTTTCTAAGTGGCAGTCTCCTGCTAAAGATTAGTAAAGGTGTTATCTGTATAAATGTGGATATTTTGAACTGTTCTCATAAAGCTGTGGTGGTGTCAGCAAGGCTGTAAAGCTGGGAGGTACATTTCAAAGAAGGTGTGTCAAAGCAGCAGCACCCAGATCTAATGCACAGCACAGTATTTGTTGAAATGCTCTTGACTCTTTAATGGATCTGTCATGGGAAATGTTTCTTTTTATCCTGTCAATATATTCTTCAGCCAGCTGTGTAGAAACTCCAGGTATGCTTGTATTTTCATGTTCTTCTCCAAAAGAAACAATCCCCCGGTGTTGACCAGCACAGATTAATGGCCCACCTGAATCTCCCTGGAAGACAAATAAGAAGTAGCTGTCAGTGCATCCATTTCTTTCCAGAGGAGCATGCAGTGCCACCTGCAGTGCACAAGTGTTGGAAATGCTGCCTCTAACCTTTTCCAGCCTATGAAATCGAGCAGTTGGCTTACATCACCTCATAAGAGTTGGTTGAGGAATAGAGGGGTTGCTTTTCAAACCTGAGGGAGCCTTTGGTGCAAATGCTGTGGACCAGAAGAGTGCTATCATAATTCTATTTCAAAATGTATTTTTTATTGCTGGTATAAATTGATTCTCACTTCTTTATCAATTGTCTCTTCTGGATTCAGCACAGAGATCATCAATAGCAAGATCCAAAGAGCCCTTTTGGGTATGCAGTTAATTCTGTACTACTCAGATGTTGACGCCTGGAAAGGATCAGGTGATTGAGACCCTGATCACTCTGCTTTTTCTCCCATAACTTCAGGTGGTGTCTAAGGAGCTAAAGAAATATACCTGAAGTAAGAGATAATCCCAGGCTCAAATTCCCATACTCTCAATCCTGATTGGTACACTGACCTAAACTGAACAAGTTTTAACACACCTTTTTCACTACAATAAAGTCTCTCATAAATTTGGTTAAAACCACTTAAAACATGATCAGCCTCTTAAGATGTCTAACACTACTTTGTTTCCAGTGAAAAGTGAGCCATTTTTAAATATATGCCCCTCACTTCAAAACTTTACTTCTTACCTCACAAGCATCGCTTGGATATAATTTACTTTTCCCTGTAGCACACAACATGTTGTTGGTTATTTTAGGGTCATTGGCACAATGTTTGTCACAGCTTTTTCTACTGACAATTTTAAGGGTTGCCTTCTGGAGATATTTTGATGGCTTTCCTGGTGATGTGTGTCCTCAGCCAGCCACCTGGTAGACTGTGCCAGGTTCAGCATCTACAAAAGAGTCAGGCACAGGCAAAATTTGCATGTATTTATTAACTCAGCAGTATCATTCAGCTAAAAAGGAAATAAGAAAGAAGGAGAAACAAGGGAAAGCCAGATTTCTTTTGCAGAGAGGAAGGGAAGTATCATCTAACTTCAATTCTCATTCAGTCTCATTTTACCAATACTTCCCTTAAAAATCACTTTTCACTATTTAGGAACTGATCCTGAGCTTAATTTCCCCTTTGAAAATTCAGAAGACTTTCCATAGTAGCAGTGCAGCAATTTCTCATCTATGGCAGCCTTCCATTGGATGTGGTGAGAAATGTAAAACCTACATGGGAGTTAGGTTGTTGGATCTATGTCTTGTTCACAAACCTAACTTGTCACTAAACTTCAGTGTTGAAATCCGATTCTGGTGCTTGACTGACAGAAGTCTCAAAGCACAGTGCAATGTGCCCACGAACAAAGATGAAAACAAAAGCCATAAGCAATTAGACACATAAGCAGCAACATAATTGAGGAAAAATCAGGTCTCGGTCTATTCAGACTTTCAATTTTTGCTCTGAGAGAGTCTAAAACGTTTAAATGATTCAAACTCTCTGTGTTTTGTTGGTCTTTGCCTGGCAGATCCATCCTTCAGCAGAGTTCAGTTTAAGCCTGTAAATGAAAGCACAGCCAAACCCTGAGATATATCCTCATTGTGCTTGGTACGGGCTCACAGCTACAGAATAGACATTTTCAGTCTTATGATCACTGCACCATGATTCATTTCACAGGGTGGTTCTCAGCTAAACGATTCCGGCTTTATACCTTTCCAAAAATGCATGCCAACAAATCAAGAATTGATTTTTTTTAAAAAAAAATCTTTGCAGTTATTATTGGCAGTGCTGCTGGAAAGTTACAAAGATGGAAAGCTTATTCCAAGCCATTTAATACTCCATTACTGCAGAAGAGTAGAGATGGGAACTAAGCTCTAGTACTGTCCCTGCTTCTGTGTCAGATTCAAAGGATATTGTGGTATCCATATGACTCTGGAACAGAGTTGTTATTTTCAGCTATAGAGATATTACTTCCTAGTGATCCATTTCAGTCTTGTGTTCACAGGTACCCTGCTGCTCCTGACAAGTGGCCACAGGAGAAGCCAGTGAGATGAGCCTGTTCTACACTGACAATGAATGAGCATAACTGCTTGATGAGCATAATGTCGTTATAAAGGGAGGACAATCACATTGGCAATGAGGAAAGGTTTCCATAATCCCAGATATCTGCTGTCTTTTTTCAACAATGAATGCCCAATAAGTTCCAGGAACAACTCTGTCTTCCAATTCATCTATTTTGTAATTTATAGAAAATATAGGAAGAGAAAGTCACCACAGGAACTGAGCAACATCTCTGAGGGTAATCAGGACATGTAATACAACACCATTTCATTTTACAACAATGTGATTAAAACAGAACAGGAATTCATTCATTTCAATATTTTGACACAAGCTTCTTTTTTCCTCTATAAAGTAATGTTTCTTTACTGTGAATACAGTTTAATGAAATAATTGTATGATAACTGACCTCCAGAAATTTTCAGAGTTTGGAATTAATTTCATGAAAGAGCCTCCCATCTTTATAAGGGGAGTTGCTTGCACAAGGACTGCTACTACTGATGCTTTCCTTAATCTCTGAAAGGTTGCCTTTGGATTTATGACCTAATCCTGCAAAGTACTGAAACTTTGCTGATGTCAGTAGCATGTCAGAACACACTTCAATACTCAGCACTTATTCTGAGAATTATGCATACAGGTAGATGCTCTGCTAAAGTGAGTATCTTTAATATTAATCTGGTTTTTGTCTTTAATTTTCTAAACACAGGATTCAGCACATTAAGGAAGAAGGATGTGTGTTGCCTAACCCAAGACATTCAGTAGTGAATACTATAAAAAAAGGAGAATGCTAAAATTCAAAGAGTTATATGTTCACTTCCTGCTAATAAACACTAGAGTTAAGCAACTAGTAAATTCCACTCTGTTCCAATCTCTATAAGTATCATCAGAAATGTATTTATTAACATTTGTCTTTCCTCATTTTGCCCTGCTAAACTTAATGCAGCCCAATAATTTGACGTGGCAGAACACATACTGCCAGTTTCCTGTGCTTCATTTTCAGAACATAATCTCACTATAAATAGGAAAATTTATTCAAAACAGAACAAAGGATTTATCAATACTAACTATAAAAGAACTATTTTCTTCATTCAAGATGTATATCTCACTGGAAGACACAATTAATTTATTTAAATGTGAAAATTTGTCTGTGAAAATAGCTGCAAAGGCAGTGCGGAAGTCCAAAAATTTCTCATTTTATTTCCAAAGTCCACTTCTTCCTCAGAGAGAATGACATGTCTCTCAAAATTCCATCTCTGTCACTCTAACAGGTGGTTCACAGGCCACACAGAAATTCATGTTGCTGAATTCATGCTGTTTTGCCTAAGAAAAAATTTGTTTCAGACATGATTAACACATGAGATCCATTAGTTAGGAAGTTTTACCTGCACTGCAATTGCACCAGGCATAGAATAGTGTTGGTGGGTTTTGTGTGAGCACTGTCTTACAGCTTAGGAGAAGGAAACCATACTGGTTCAGCTTGTTTCAGTGACAAAGACTTAAAGTCAGCCCAAAACAACATGCTGTTAGAAACCCAAATCAGTGACCAGAGCACATTCTCCACGGGATCAGAGACAGACAGTGCCTTTTCCACTGAACAGCTAACAAATCTGAATTTTTATAAGTGTACCTGACACTGCATATCTCTGACATATTGACTGAAGAATCAGACTCCAGATCCCATTAAAAAGTCCCTTCCAAAAAGGAAGACTTGGTTTTGTTTTGTAAATTGGAAAAACAGAGAATGTTAGGAATGAATATTTCTGTCCTTACAACCAAAACTGATTCAGCTGAAAAAATAGTGAAAGTCAAATTAACTTAGAAGGAGCTGTGTCCTCTATTTCAGACTAACTCATAGAAGTCTGGCCAACCTGCCCACACTGTGTTTAAGAATGTCTGGTTCGCACGTTTTTTGTTATAACTGGTTTCCTCTCAGATAGTCAAATTTAAAAGGAAAAATTGCAGAACTAAAATACAATTCAGGGAACATTTTAAGAAAAACGGGGCATTTTACTTCCTAATGTGAACAGTAGATGTCCCCCTTACCTTGAGCCAGCTGTTCAACAGCAGCGCTGACCTCGGAGCGCTCCACCTGGGGAAGAGGTTTCTGCTCACACATTAAACTTGTCAAAAGGACAAGGTTCCTTGTCAAATGAGTGACATTCTGGGTTTGTGAGCCCAGGTCAATCAAAATGAGAGGAATAATGTCCCCATCTACTTCAACTTCATCTCTCAGGGTATTTTGAGGCTTAGTTCTGGGCACACAGGTAAGATTTGTTTAAAAAACCTTGGGACATATTCCCTTCTCTAAGACATTGGTGTTTCACATGCATAAAGAATTAATTTGGTCTTTTAACAGCACAGTATTTATGCTGTAACTTTGGAAGGATCTGACTAACATAGGTAGCTCTGCAATGCAAATCAGTAATTTGCAACAACTAAAAACCTAGTGACAAGTTCTAGGATCATTTTAGTGAGAGAGCTGCTTTTTACAATTTATTGAAAAATCAATGCTCATCTTTCTTCACTTATAGGCTCGCATGCCATGCCTCGCTTCAATGAAGAATTAAAGTTGCCCCTTTTTAAGATACTTACTCACAATGTGCTGCTCTCAAAACCATTTTTTTCACAATAGTTCCTCCACAAAATAACACCTAAATTCTTGTGCCAGATGGCAGCCATATAAGCTCATAAGTGAGGATGCACTCCATGTCCTTCAACAATGTCCATGCAACAATGTCCATGCAACAGAAGTGCACTTTATTATTATATTAATGCACAATTATATTATGTGTTATCCAGTGGAATTGGGAATTTGAATATTTTTACTCTTAGTTGAGTACTTGAATCTTGTCAGTAGAGTAACAGCAACTAAAGAGAGCAAGACAGCAGAAGAGCTTCCAGGTGATATAGCTGCTGCTTTTAGCTGGCAGAAGTGGTAAATTTCCATTCACTCTTTTGTATTTAAATGTCCCCTACAGGAAATGGGTTTTAAAGTTTTTATTAATAGCTGCCTCTCTTGAAATTTCCCTTTACATCATTAATATTGTATTATTTTACTGCAGATTGATTTCTTTAGATTTTCTCTTCCAATTTCTTTAAGACCTGACTTGAATCTTCTAATAAAACCTGAATAAAATCTATACCCTGAATAACACCTAGATATCTCAGGATATTCAATGCACTTTTGGCTTAAAATAAAACAAACAAACAAACAAAAAAAAGTGACAAGAATTAAACTGGCCACCTTTAAGCGTGTGAAAAAAATGGGAAAATGAATGCATGGGCCACCTGAAAAGTCTTCAGAGAACACCAGTATGAAGGAGTAATCAGGACATGTAGAGTTCAAAAGTTGCTCCTGAGTAAAATCAGGGTGCATAGAGTACAAAGGTCACTCCCATGGACCAAGATACATCAGGTACATCAGCAGCCAGCAATTTCTCCACAGAATTCCACTTCCCAGGTAACATCTTTGGTTGAAAGACTGAAAAATATTCATACATAGATTAGCAAGAGCCACTGAGAACTGTCAAACATCTCTTATTTTGTAAGCTAAGGAATATGAGGGAAATATATAATAAGTGATCTGAAAGACAAGCCAAGTCCAGCCACACACATGTAAGACAAAGCAATTTGTATTTTGCTAAAAATAATTTGGGGGGGGTGCAGCTTTCAGATACAGAAAACCCTAGATGCTGAAAGTGCCAAAAGCAAAAGAAAAATCTAATCTGTGGTCACACAAAAAGGATAAATTGGTGAGAGAGACATTTCCATATTTTAGACCTCTGTGTCTGCATGCATGTTTTGCATGTCTTGCTAGTAAACCACTACAAAAAACCCAGTCTGCCTTTGTGTGAAGAAGTCACAAAACTTGCTACCATTTTCAGTACCTTTAGAAAGAACCTGAAATATCCCAATATAATTAGCTCTCATTTTTATTCAAGAAATACAGAATGGCAGCTCTTAATCTCAGTCTCATTGTTGAATGAGATTGTTACATTGAAATGTTTATTTTTATGCCACAGAATCTTATTAGTTAGAACCCAATTTGAAAACATGCACACAGTGCAGCACAATGTAACAGGATTCATGTTTCAGAAGACTCTTCCAAAACTCTTTTAAAAGAAAACAAATTACTATTAGAACTCTTCAGCTCTTAAAAGAGCCAGCTCCTGTTCCTCCAAAGTCATTCTCCATTCTCCATCTAATCCCAGAATTCTTCACCCACAGGTAGTCTCTGCAAAGAGAGTCCTAAAGGCATAATTATGTTTGTTCTTTATGGTTTTGCCCTCCCAATAATTAGCGGTATTGGAAAGCAGCAAAAGAGACAAAATAGAAAACAGATTCATATTCTGGCCAAACAGGAGAAGGTTTGTGTTTCCAGAGCATTCCAGAATCCAGAGCTGGATTCTTCTTGCCAAGTACTATCAACATCATAGGAGGAATGAGGATTTGCTGCAAGGTTTTGAGGACTCCCTGAGTTTACTACATCTACTTGTATTTCTGTGCTACTACATTTTCTGCTGATATCACATAGCAAATAAACAGGAACAGGGACACTAAGTGAATAGCTGAGGCAGAAAAGACAACCGGGTAAGTATCATGAGGCACTGGTATCAGAGGAGAAAATAAAACAGGTATGCCCCAGCATATGTTCTGACCTTTCCCCAGCAAGTCCCTGGGAATCTGTCTCCCAGCCACTAAGGGATGTGTCCAGACACGTTGGGATTGGAGATGGGGCAGCCCAATGAGAAGACAGAGGGCAGTGTGGCAGCTCTGCCTTGCTGTGCTCCTGGCAGCTGCCAGCTCTGCACCATGGCCCTGCCCTCCCTTCCCTGCCCAAGAAAAGAGCCCTTCAGCTGAGCTGAAACTGCCTGAACTCAGCAGCAGCAAGCCTGGAAGGTTTAGAGGCACAGTTTAAATTGTTTAAATTCGTCTCCTGAACCAATGTCCTAAAATCACGTCTGATGCTCACCTCAAGCACCAAAGAAAGCAGCATGAAGGAAAACGGAACACAGTCACTACAGAAGGAAAATGGTCAAAATGACAGAGTGAAAGAAAAGGGATAGTAGACCTCAGCACAGTAATGGACAGAGCTGGAAGTGATCCACTGACCCCTGAGCCTAAAGCCCATAGGAAACTTCCCCAAAGGCTGGAAATAGCACTGCATATAGTCCTGGTTCTTTTACTCAGGCAGTGGCTTCTGCCAAGTGAGTTGCTCTGCTTTGTGACCACCATAAGGAGAAAGGATGGAATGTTTTGCTTACAATACCTCACTCGTCTCTAAGACCAATTGAGTATGCAAGAGAGGACCTAACAAAATAATTTGATTTGAGAAGGAAGCTTTGTTTTGGGGTTTCCCTTTACTTGCAAAAGGCCAATAGAATCTAAACTTCGCCATAAATTAACTTATTACCATAACCAAAGGAGCCCAGCCAAATAATTGCAAACCCTAAAATTCAAATTTTCAGCATCGACAATATAAATCACAAGATTAAGAAACTCTCTGACAAAGCATTTGGGTGTAAAACTGGTGCTGGTTACATGCATATCAATCTGATCTTTAATACCCATACCATCAGTATGATTTTACAGATAGTCAGAGAGGTCATTTAGGAGCTTGCACAGAAAGTCATCAATTGATACTGAATAGTTTAGACTGCATATTTCTAATTCTAATTATCAATGTCAATGTATCTCTCGGAATTGGAGGGGATTTTTTAAGAAGCTAGTACCTATGGATTTTTATAAAACAATATCTTTAGAAGTATGATTTAGAAGTAAATAGAAGCACAACTAGAAATTTTAAAAAGTCTAAATAGGCTACAGAAGATTTGGTTTTAGAAACAAGGCATAGATTTACCTATTTACCTATAGATTTATCTATTTACCTGGAAAACATCTAGGAACATTTGATAATGTTTTATTCCATGTCTTTCAAACAGATTTTCCTTGAAAACAGATCAGGCAAACATAGGATGATACATACCAAACGTCTTTTTACTGGCCATTGCACCTCACATAGGACCATCCAAGGATCAACCATTGTAGTGCTACAAGTTCAAGCATGTCTAAGCATACAGGATTTTTGTTCATAAGTGTTCATCCTGACCATGTCTCTGCATAGTTCAGTCTGGAAACACCTTCAATATCGTAAGAGTGCTAATTAAAGTACCATAAAATCAGTCTTTGTCAAATAATTATAATTGATAAAAAAAAGAATTGTACCTATGATACCTGGTGGTATTGTGCTCAGGAGAACACTGTAAAAAAGAACACCAGTGCTACAAAGTGATGATAATTATGGGGGTTGTACTAGTAATGAGGAGAAAAATTAAAGGAAGTTTAATCTTGGTAAGCTTTAGCAGTGCATGGAGTTGTCACAGTGTTACATAGGTAACTGTGTCTCAACAAAGACACATCAGTGACAAAGAGCTTCGCAGTCTCTAAAATTAGATCTACACCTGCCTCCTTCAGAAAAACTGCCAAATTATCTTATGTCCCAAAGGGAGAGAAACAGCAAATTTAGCAAGGTCGTCTACAGGTGAAACACATGTGGTGCTGGGCCAACTGAGCCCAAGATATGATACAGCTAGAACCCAAATGATTTCTGCAAGCTCCTCATTGCAAGGCTCCTTTCTGCAGGTTGCCTGTTGTGAGGCTCGAGACTTCGAGAAACCTTCCAGTCTGTGTGACAGTGACAATTCACTAGTTAGGTTATAGGATAATTGATACTCCAAATTATTTTACATTGATGCAAGTTATTTTTATTATTTGGGTGTATCTTTGCAAAGGAGAAACTGTGCCTTTACAAGGCTCCAGATAATATTTATTCATAGAATCGTAGCATATCTGAGTTGGAAGAAACCCACACAAAGACTATTAAAGTCCAACTCCTGGCTCTGCACACCCCAAAAATCACACCCTGTGCCTGAGAGCGTTGTCCAAACATGTCTTGAGCTCTGTCAGGTTTGGTGATATCACCACTGCTCTTGGGAGCCTGTTCCAGTGCCCAACCACCCTGAGTTTTCAGGACTCAATTCAGTTGCCTAAAACTCAGCATTTAGTCACATTTGAGACACTGTGGGCTTTCCAGACATGTACACAGGGCTGGAAAATCTGCACCTTTAGAAGACTGATGGCCTTCTGCACCAGACCTAAAACACCTCAAGACACTTTAAATATCATTATACCCTTAGCTATAGGCCATGAAACCACATTCAGTGCTGTATGAATGCTCAGCCAGTGCAAAGCTAAGGAGATAGGATCAGATCCTGAAGTGAGAAAACATCAGATTCCTTGGCCCTAAGGGTCTCCTGAGCAGAACAGATATTGCATTCTTGGGGAATGGACTGGAATTCATGTCTGACCTGGAAGCCTCCTGAGGTGTGTGGAATCAAACTGTTCAACTTCATGTGGACAACTGGATCAGCCTAAATCTATGTGAGCTGAGCGCCACTGTGTTTCACATACACACATCAGTTCTCTGTGAATGCTATTCAGAGAGCACAAAGGGCCTGTCTTCACACCACAGCAGATGACGCAAATTCTTACTAACACTTCTGCTGTAAGGTTTATCATTAGGGAGGGTTTCTGTCTCTGTCGTGGTTACAGATGTCAAACACCCTTAAGAGGAAAAACGCAACCCACATCCTCTTCATTTATGTATTTATATAGATAGATTCATAGAGGTATATTAAACAGCGAATAAGGAGAAACATCAGACAGAAATCATGGGTGCATTCCTCACTTGGTACACCTTTGCTGCTGTCATTCTGGTAATTCATGGAGGTAAGTACACAATTTAATACTTTTGAAGGTAAGAGCTGATGTGCAGAATTCTAGCTAAGCCAATATGTATTAATGTAAAGGAAGTAGTCACAATTATTATTTGAATTCTTATAATTAGCTTCTCTCCATTGTTTGATCTTTCACACAAACAAAATAATTTCTGAATGGGTAGTCTTAACAAAAGCTCCATGAAGTCCAAGCTGTTTGGAGGAGTTCTGAGTATAGAACATAATGATTATCTGCTCTTTCTCTCCAGAGCCATACATATACATTAACTGCTTGATCTTCTCTTCTGAAAAACAGATCCATGTAATGTGGCTTACACCATATAGTCCAGTTTCCATGCACAATATTTAAGATATGGCAGATCTGAGGTTGTTATCACAATGAAAGCTAAGAACTTAACCGTATCAGTAATCTTCAGGAAAATAAATCTGTGTGAAAACAACAAAACTTTGGTGGGATTTTTTCCCAAGCTCACCCCACTGATTTCATTTCAGTATTATTGAAATGTAATGAAGTTATTCTGCTGAGCAGTTTTAAAATTCTACTCTGAAGACCATCATTGTGACATATGTGCACACTTGTGTGTCTGTATGCTTTCTAATTACAACAGACGTGTTTTTTAGGAGACTCAGAGTGTCTTACAGTATTTGTTAGCCCACCTGTCTGTCTTGTGGCTTACTTTTTTAGGTTTGTGTGCAGATATCATTGGAGGAAAAGAAGTAAAACCACACTCTAGACCATTTATGGCCCAAATCAAGGGACCAAGAGGAGTTTCTTGTGGAGGAGCTTTAATCAAGGAAAACTGGGTGTTAACAGCTGCACATTGTAAAGTGTAAGTTCTTAACTGTGATTCAGAGATTGTCCTTAGTGAGTATTTGGTATCTCTTTTCAAGCAGAAGAGTTAGTATCTCTGTCCACGTATCATGACCATGATCATGTTCTGATTGCTGTGCTTTATAGGTTCTATCAACAAATTTGTTATAGTGAATAAAAAAATATAACAAGGTATATTGATCTCCACTGTTTCAGTAAAGATACTTTAAAACTTCTAGCTGCATGCAAGCATTGAATAGTGACTCTGAAACAGTGAATTTGGGAGAAAGTTTTATCCCTGTTTCTCAGTCAAGCTGGACACTAGATGAGAGGAGTGTCCAGTCTAAACTGATGCTCTAAGAACAAAAATAAATTCCTGTCATTTTATTCTGCAAGAGATACACGGTTCAGCACAGGAGACAGCATGTGGTTAACACAGGAACAAAAATTCTCCAAACAGGTGACAGGACACACTGCGAGATCTCTGCCTTACTTCATATGTTGGCTTGCCAGCTATTCTTTCTTCTGCTGCCCAAATCAAGATGCAAATGGATATTTGGCTCTACTGAGCCCTTCACCAAGGCAAGGAGTTTTGAATTCCACATCTCAACCCTACTTGCTTTTGTTGGGAGGAGTGAAGCTGCTGCTGAGCCAGACCTCACTCAGGCTCTGTCAACAGCCTGACCAAGTCCAGTGAGCCACTGGACTCTGCAAACATCAGAGAAATGTATCCACCTGTCCTGTCCTTGTCCAGACAGTGAGATATGTGGGACCTACTACAAAGAGTGTCAGAGTTGTGCCTGCTGCGGCTCTCTGACAGACACACCAGCAGACAGCTCTCAATAGATGAAGGAAAGGAGCGACCATTTTCCCAGGGTTGTGTTTTCCACAATAAGACATGAATACAACATACAAACATACACAACTGCTCCAAGAATATTCTCCCATTCAACTGTAGGATGCATTGTTTGCCCAAAACCAGCTGTACCTGTGGTCATTTAATAATGCCTGCTTGGCCTGTTTGGGCAAGGAGTGCTAGACTGCTGGTGTGTTTGTCAGAGAGCCGCAGCAGGCATGACTCTGACACCCCTGCAGGATCTTGTAGGTACGGGAAATTGCAGAAAAACCTAGAGAAGGGGAATGAGCCATGTCTCACATGGATTCAGAAAATCGTGTTGAAATCTGTTAAAGCAAAGCAATGGTACATTTCAATACAGCCAGGATATCTCTGAACTAACAATGTTGTTACCTATTTTCCTAAATTTTCAGCACAAATTACAGCACAGTTGGTGAGACAAGTACCCACAGCAAATCTGATGCATCCACCACTCATTCAGTTCCCAAAAGGAAACAATGGGGATAGACCCAGAGTCAGGTACCTGAAACCTTTCTGCGCTCCTGGGAAAAATCAAAATAAGATAGCATGAATTTTGATTCACTCAGTCACTTTTTTTCTTTCAGCTGTTGTATGACAGCGTCATCTTTAAGGTATTTCTAAATTACTGCTGCATTTCAGGCACAAGAAAAGAGACTGTAGCAGCTGGACATTATAGCACCCCACTAACCAGCAAAAAATTTACAGTTACATCAAAGTGAATCCTGTTAACTATGTGGTCCTCTCCTCAGGGAAAAAAGCAAAGTTATTCTTGGAGCCCATTCATTGAAAAAAAGTGAAAAAGAACAGCAGACTTTTCAAATTGCAAAATGCATTCGTTATCCATGCTACAATCCCAGAACCAAGGAAAATGACATTATGCTGCTGCAGGTACATACTTATATATCATTTGTGGAATATACATCTCCTACATTGAACTATTTTCTTCCTTCTTGTGGAGGAGATGAGCCAAGGGAGTTTCTGGTGGGTTTTTTTCTGGGGTGTTATAGTCTGGTCTGCTAACCTAGCAGCCTGGGGAATTTGGGATGCACTGGAAACTATGGCAATCAACAATTCCTGTGATGTTTGCCACAGCTAGTAGGCAAATTCTGGACCTTGATCAAGATATTTCAGTTTTCGGCTTTTCCATAAAAGAATAAAGATTCATGCAGACAAAACATTTGGTTAAAAGCACTAATGTTCTGTCTGAAAAAGAGTTCTAATTAAAAATGTCTGACTATTTTCATCCTCAATTTTGCCAGCCTCAGTAATTACTGTTATTTTGTCTTCTAAATGGTCTAAGAGGCAGAGAAGCAAAATAAGATGCTTTTTAAAGGTAATAGATCAGCAGAAGGTAAGTGGGCTTTCATAAGACAAATAATACTAATTTTCCTCATTCTCACTTTAATGACATAAAAAACTCCCACAAAGAATTGAGGAATCTCAAAAAGGGATTGCATTAATTACTATAATGGGAGAGATCCAATGGTTAATATGCAAGGGACTCTGTTAGACTCTGGTCGATAATACCAATTTTCCATATCTTCTACAGCTTCAGGGAAGAGCAAAATTTAATAAAGCTGTGCAACCAATCCCCCTGCCTACCTCAGATGATGATCCCAAACCAGGAACGGTGTGCTCAGTAGCAGGATGGGGTACAATTACCAATTATCCATACACGTTGCCTACTGCCCTGATGGAAGTCAATATCACCGTTATCAGGAGGGAAATCTGCAACGATAAAAATCATTATAATGGCAAACCTGTCATAACAGAGAACATGATATGTGCAGGGGCTAAGAATGGAAAAAAGGACTCATGTAATGTAAGTACATTTACTATGACTGCATAAATTGTATAATAAAAATATAATACAATGTACCAGCATTATACATTTGCAATCTCTGTCTCTACTGAAGATGGGTAAATTCACCTTTGCAGCCTTTTGATACTGCAGCTGTATCCTCAGGCATGGCAGATAGCTATCCTCATCTTCAATGAGTTTAATACTAAAATGTCCATGAAACACCTTATGGGCCCATTCTCAAGTAGCTGACCTCAGTGGAACAACTTCTTTGATGTCAGAAGACTTTGGAATAAGTTTTGGAGATAAAAAGCATTTTGACAGAGTCCCAAGTTCAACTGTGTAAGAACTACCACATTTTAGAAGACTTAAATATTGCATTTAAAAAGTTATCCAAGAAAAGGTATCAGTCTCTGGAGACTTACACTTTCCATGAGGAAAGTTTTCAGCTTTTTTTCTTCATTTTCAAAAAGACTAATTCTTCCTTAGCACTGAGCTAGATTAATTCCACATTACACACACTTGAAAGATTAGATTGAAATCCATGAAACCTTTTTTTCATTTGTTTTGCTGTTGTAAATATTAATTTCCAAGGAGGAAAAAATAATCCCTAATAACACAGGCCGTATTTTTATTTTCTCCATCTAACTAGTGAAAATTTATGTAAAAGAAACATTTCTAGCTTTTGTTAATTTGAATGTCAATATTTTCCCTTATTCTAGGGGGACTCTGGTGGACCTTTGAGATGTAACAATGTGATGAGAGGCATCACTTCGTTTGGGAAGCCGCAGAGCTGTGGCAGGGCTGATAGCCCAGGTGTCTACACTCGACTCACAAAGCAATACCTTGAGTGGATAAGGAAAACCATAGGGGGGGCCTAATGGGTTTGGTTTGGGCCACGTGATTTGTGTAAATGAAATGGGCTTTTGGAAACAGCTTCATCAGTGTTGTAAAAGAGGTATTCTCACACTGAGTTTTGGCAGCTTGATGTAGTTATGCTAGGACAGCATTTATAGCTTATGTTGTTAGCCATGGAGTCATTGGGGATATTTGGGACTGAGAATTCCAACATCCCTGTAGTTCACATTGAGCTCTACATGCATTGGTATTTCAGATCAAGAACCCAATCCTTTTTTGGGCCCTCACTGCATGTTGAGTATATACAGCATTCTTCTGTACCTGGACTTCTGCAAAAACCCTGGAAGTTAGTGGAATGCTGGGTACAAGCACAAACACCTAAAAAACTTAGCTTCTCTGCAGCAAAGCTCATGGTTTTACAGGTGTAGTGGACTGCTAAGCTTCAGAAAATTACGTTTCAGCAACTGTGGGACATATTAATTTTCTAACTGTCATGTATTTGAAACCTCTAGATTTTATTCCTTTATGTACTTTGCAATTAATAAAGAAATGGCAGAAATTAATAAAGGTTGCTTTCAGCTGTCTATTTATGTGGAAAGCTCTGTCTCTGGTAGTATAGATAGTCTATGTACTATCTGTAGGATCTGTTTACTATCTGTGTAATGTTCTGTACATGTTTGCAAAACATACCAAAATAAGCAGCATTGTGTTTAAAAAATCATCTGAAAACCCACGCTATAGAGAAATTATAGGAACTGTTACAGTTCAATATGATAAAGCACTCTTGATAATAAAAAGCACTCGTAATTTTATGATGCCAGTTCTGCTGTTTCAAATATGCAGTGAAATTTTTGAGTGCTTCAACAAGCATTTGTCAAGCAGCAAATAGACCTGTTGTGAAAAATATTTCTGCCTGCCTCTATCTAAAGATACTTGTGCATTTTCAATGCCGTGAGCACCTCAAAAAGGGCTTGGACTTATTTTGTTTTTCTTCAAGAGGCTTTTATTTGGAGACAGGCATTAGCTAAGAGAAAGAAGAGCACATTCAAGGGTGGAGAAATTTTGAAATTGTTTTAATTAAAATATTGTTGTTCTGTCCATTCTGAGCAATTAAACACCACTTACAATGAGAAAGCACAAACTAAAACTTTTCTACACAACTATTTTTACCTGATCTCCTTTAGAAGAGACAGTAGTTTTCTCACAGAGAAGTAAGGAAGGGTAAAAATGAAGGCCTAAACTACAGGGATCTTTACTGGAATTTTCGATGATGAAAAACATCTTTTTTTCCTTTTGCTACAAAACATTACACGGTCAGGGCTTTCCATATTCCTATTTTTATTCCTAAATGGTTTTTCTCATTCTTGGGCTGAACAGACAAAATGTGCACACAAAGGGACACACAAACACAAAAGCAAAACAGGACCAGAGAAAAAGATTCTCAGATAAATAAGATTCCACCAGTGAAACTGAGAGGAGAATTTCACTCACTGACTGCTACCAACACTCAAAGCAGTGACTTGATTCTGTCTTTAAACACAGAGAAAATAGGTAAATTCAGACTTTTTATTCCTGCAAACTACCACACCCCTGCTAAGACAAAAACTAATTCTAAAAACCTTCAGGATACAAAAATATCCCCATTAAACTGTAGCACATCTAGGGCTATTTCACTGTTCCCATACATAAGCCTTCATTCCTTTGCTCATATTTTCATTGCTTTTCTTTCATCTTGCTGTTGGATTATTTCATCATTCTTCTTTCTCTTCAGCCTGAGTTTTCTTCTTCTCCAGAAGTCACAAATACCACCCTTGTCAGTGGAAAATGCCCCTGAAATACTGTAATTCAAATGCCCCCAAAATCCTGTAATTCAGTACTTCTCCATTTTCCAGATGGTTGTTCTGAACCAAGTGTTGAGAACCTTAGAGATCAGAAAGGAGACATTCTAACCAAAGAGAAGTTTGTAATGCATGAAGAAACATGCAACAGAAAAATGTGCGGCCTTCCTCTTCTACCTTGAAATTCAGGACCTGCCCCAAAATACTTTAGAAATGTATATTTTTACATGGATGCTTTAAGTGAATTGTGCAAAATAAGCCTGTAGAATTGGACTTACATGGTAAAAACAAAATTCCAGCCTCTATCACTACTGCCAATAGCATAAACCTGTAGAAAAAAAGAAGAAGCAAGAGCAAGAGAGAACAGAATTTTCCTCTAGATGGGGAGGTCTCAGTTCAAGAGGCATGATATGAACCCATTCACTACAGAGTTTCCTCACTATGGAATGGAGCCCACACTAGCTAAGAAAAATGGTATGATAATTTGATGTCATTGTTTTCTTCTCAATCTGGCCATATGAGATAACTGGAGGGAAGTAACAGGTATAAACTGCATTACAAAAACTCACGCAACATACATGTAAGGCAGCACCAAGTCAGATCACACAGGGGCAGAACAGGGCACTGTCTGCTGGACTTAGTGCTTTTAAGTGTGGGAACAAATGGATTCCTTGGTCATTGAATTCCTGACAATTGTTTTGTCATATTGATATATCTGAGAGGAAAGACACACACACTGCATGAGCAATGAAATTTTTCTTCAGGTAAAAGTTATTTTTGACCTGAAATTTTGGATTCTATATATTGCACAGTGCTCCACCTTGGTCAGGGCTGTAGGGATGAAGATCTGATTTTGATCAACTTAAATTTTCTTAAACCTCTGTGCCTCCCCTGGAGACTCAGCCTTCAGTACATACAGACAACAGATGCAGAACAAGTTGACTTATTAGAAATGTGTTCTGGTTTCTGTCTCATCCTGGGCCCGAGCAACATAGCAGGCATGTAACTGGCAATGAGCTGAAAGAATGACATATTCTACAGGGAAAAAAGTCAGGATTTCAAATTTTGACCAAGACTTCATATGTTAACACATCTGCACTGGCAGAAGGAGGCAGCTATGCAAGAACATGGTCAACTTTCAGCAGCTTCACGCTCTGCACATTCAGAAAAAAAACACTACAGTGTACAATTAATTTCACTCCAGATTGGTTACAGTCTGGGATGCACACATAGATATCTTCTCAGACATGGTCACATAACAGACCTACAGGTCACACAAACAAGGTCCTCTCTTATTTATGGGCTTTTGAAATCAGTGGCTTCTCCCACTTTTAGATATTATGCTAAAATACATCAGGGGCAGTAGAGCTTGACTAGTTAACAATGAGAAATAAGTAACTAAGATATGAGCAGTTCTTGGGCTGAAAAACATGTACTTTCTTATTTTGATGCTTCAGCATCCAGCATGGTTTCAGTATTGGTCAGGTCCTTCCACACTACAGCATCCCATCTTTTGTCATACACTTCCTCTTATACTGAATATAAATGATATAAATATCATTTAGGTGCTGCCAAAGAAAAGAGAGAATCTCTGGGCAAATAAAAAAAAAACGCATGAGCAAAGAGACTAATTCTACTAATTTTTTAACATTCAAAATGGGGAAAAATGTTTTTATATTCCTAAAACCTTTTCAATTATTTAAAATATTATTTTGAGTATTTATACCAGATTCTAATTGTCTGATAAAATCTGCAGAAACAAACTTGTTCATATTTGATAGAAGACATTCACAGTATAAGTTATTTCCCATATTTAGACATCAGCTTCTTGGTAGCAGTTTCTCAACTGAAAACCAATATTACCATTTTCTAATCTGCTTTGAAGACCACATGAGCTGACATGAGAACCCAGTAGCTGAATAGCAGGTTTATTGCAATCTCTTACTAAGCAAAACAGATGAGTTGTCTCAACCTCCCAGAGCTAAAGTTAGCAAACACATGACTTGTGAACAGCAGAAGATGAGGTTTTAAAAACCATGAGAATGAAAGACATGATGGTTTTGCATTCATTTACAGAAATAGCTTGTGCCCCTGTCTCTCTTTTTTCATGCATTTGACCACAATGTAATTTCCCATGGACTGGCACTGCTCTACTCCCCTAATATCCTATTCTTCCCCAGCTACAGGAAATATTCTAAATAAATGTTCATTTGTGAAAGAAAATAAGAGAAAGGAATACAAACGATTAAAGTTTCTGAGCTCAGAGGGCTTTTAATATAAAAATGCAAGAATGAATCCTTGCCCCTTGCCTGTGATCATTCCTCGCAATAAAAGCTAAGCTCCAAAGGTGTCTGCAGGCTGATAAAGCACTGACACACTGATAAAGCACTACTGATCTGTGTCTGAATAGCTTCTGAGTACCAATCCTGACATCTTTACTTAGCTGTTGGCAGTATACAAGTCTTGCAGGGCAAACATATGTAAAAGTCCAAGGGGTTTTGTCCTTGTGAGCATGAAATAAAATTCACAATACAGTGACAGCTGCACAGTTTGCTGCCAACCAGAACTTAACTGGTAGCCTTAAGAAATGAGCTAACAATTGTGTTTGGGCCAAACAGCATGCTCCTTCATCTATGTCCATCTGAATTCTTAATTAGTTGATTACATAATTATGCATAATAATAGAATTGTTATGGAATTGTTTGTATTTTCAGTCATTGTCAAACATAGTAAGTAGGTTTAAGGAAAGGAAACAATTAAAAATCCAGTAAAGATAATTTCCTAATTATGCTAGTTATCATTACCATTCTGAAAACAACTAACAATTCCCTATAAATCATTTATATTTAGTTACATATTTACCCTAGAACTCTAAAAGTATTTAGACAGATTCCATACAACAATTTATGTGATACATGAAACAATACAGACCCCTGAACTGGTCTCTGCTCATCATAGTCTCTGAATGATTCAAGGCAATTGTCCTGGGGTGACTTTATGATACTGGTATCCCCAATCATCTGGTTTATGTTATATATTAAGTTCTGCACCTTTAAGACTGGCTTTGAGAGCAAGAGAGGAGGAAGAAGAAGCCGCAGTTTGTGTTAAGGAAAAACATCACTCCCACACATCTCTCTCCTGGACTGTGTTGTCTGCAGCATGGACAGACAGCGGGACAGAGCTTCTCTCTGGCTTTTAGTTAGTTTTAGCTAGCTGAGGCAGAGGAGTTCCCTGGACTTTTGTTTTTTTCCAATTTTCTTGAATCTGTGCAAGCCTGCTCTGGACTGAACACCCAGCCAAACCCTGGGAGCTCACGCCTGTGGCCCACCGGGGCCTGGGCCTCGGCACTTTCCAGCGCCGGAGGGACTGATAAGAACCTGAGCGAGCCGAGCTACACCACATGAAAAGGACTTTTCTTCCTAGACTTGCCATCCCATTGAACAGTGAGAGGTTTTATTATTTAATATTACTCAATTTCTGTTAAATAAACAGCTTTTTCCACTTCTCTCCAAGGAATTTCTTTTTCCCTTTCCCGGACCAGTTGGTGGGGAGGGGCATTTCCCTGGGGAAATCCCCATTTAGAGTTTTCCTCCCTAATTTGCCCTAAACTAGGACAGCAATATACATCAATACATGGTTACCAATGGGGATGCTGAAATAATGTAAAGTTTATTGCAAAAATCAAAGCTAAAAGCAGGACCTAACACTTTATGCTGGTACTTTACACAGGTCAGATTCCTTCCATGTTTGCTAATTTAATTAAAATATACATGACATTATTCTACAGAGTTAGAATATTTTTCCTTTAGGGTAAAACAAGCTACTAACATTTCACATAACAGACCAAGAAAATTTTGCTCTCTTAAATAAATTTTACTATTTTTTGTCATGTTTCTATTGGAAGGAAGACACATATTTTGAATTATTGAATGGGCTGAATACATTAATCACTGGCTTTCAAGACAAAAAAAGTCACAAGAATGAGCTCAAATAACTGTTGTTAAAAAGCCCTGTTGTTGTGCATGCTCTCTCCAGACCCATGTTATTTTCACAGACAAGACATCCCATCCACTGCAACAAAAATGAGACTATTCTGAGCTGGGCTCAGGGTTATATGCAAAACTCTCCCTTTGTGACCTATAAAATAAAATATGTACAAAATAAAAGGAAAGATACATCAGAATTCTACACTGATTATGCCAGCCATTTTCACCACCCACACTATGTCTTGTTCCATTTAACTGCAGCAGAGAAATACACTGCATAGGACGTGGGAAGCTATGCTCCTCTATTGACTGTTTTCGTATTAATAAGGAGTTGAAGGAAATAGATTCTTAATAGGGAGTAGGCTTTAATGGTCTGCACCTCTTTGAGAGACATTTCTGTCAAAGGAACACATTGAACCTGAACTGTTGTTCTCCATGCATTCACAACATCAGTCTCATCTGTTTTTGGTAATGTCTCTCACTGTTGAGCTTCCCCCTCTGGCTGTACAGGCCTTGCAGACAGTTTGCAGCAGCTGATCCAACAATAATGAGATACTGTCTCCAGCTGCTCAGTTATTATCTTTTAACAGTGACTCCACTAAGCCATTTAGTGGAATTGTGTTTTGAGTTTGTCTGCAATTGTAGTAAATATTGGAAGGTACACACAGAAAGCTACCCAGTCTAGCAGCACAAAGAATGTACAAAACTCATTAATGTGGTTGTGCAAAAGTTTCACACACAAGCAGTCACTGAATTTGAGCTGAAGGTAGAAAGAGTCTGGAACTAAACTGGGACTCTTGAGAACTGCATTTACCTCACTGCTCTGCATAGACTTCCTCCATCTTCTAGAGCTATGTCAATGCCAGGAAAAATGAGGTTTATAGGCACATGGCAGGAAGAGAAATTTGAAGTCTTTCTCCTTGAAGTTACTGGACTTCATCTTTTGTGGCTGGGTGAGTTACTGACAATCACACTGATAAGCTAAACCCCCAAAAGGAAAAAAATCCTCTGAGTAATAGTTTCTAAGAAGATCAGATAAACCACATCCTAAAAGGAAGAATGAGAGTAAGTAGCCACGTGTGACCAGCTTAAATTAATGTGAGTGACCTGTGTTGTCCCATCACTCGTACCTGAGTTTTCCATGAACACAAGAGAATGACACTTCTCTAGCTCAAGATACTATGAGGATAAACATGTGAGGAACTGTAAAGCCCTCTGAAACCGTGGTACCTGATGAAGGCCCATAGGACTCCTGACAATGGAAAGTCTGCCTGTAATTTGAGAAGCTGATACAGTGGCTCTCTGGAAACATTATGACTAAATGCAAATACCTGCTGTCCTGGTGCTGAGCTACATGTGCTCCTCCTAAACTTTGTGACTTGAATTTCAGCACCACTAAATTATTTCATCAGATATTAATTTTCTGGTTTTGCTCCTTCTCAAGTTACTGAAATATACAGAATCTTTGTCAATATTTATGACCAAGAGTTTACAACTCAGTGAATT
The DNA here is from genome assembly GCF_030490865.1 of Poecile atricapillus. Lineage (NCBI taxonomy): Eukaryota > Metazoa > Chordata > Aves > Passeriformes > Paridae > Poecile > Poecile atricapillus. The sequence continues at coordinate 128,838,016 of NC_081289.1, read as the reverse complement.
GTTTATGTTGTGTCTGTAATGACTTTGAAGGAGGATCTTGAGCTGTAATCTTTGAAGGCATCTGAAACTATCCACAACACTGATTGAAATTTGATTAAGTCAAAAAGCAGTGGAGGACAATAGGAAGAAATCAGTTGAAATTATTGACTGAAGTTGAAATTATTCATTTACATGTGTTTTGACTGGAGTTTTCTGAGTTTATTTCATTGTTTCAAGATCATGTGCAGGTCAGATAACTTTCAAAACAATTACAGATTTTGCTTGCCTGTATGTTTTCACTGATCTACAAAAACTTTTCTAAGGAGAGGGCATTACAGCCAAAATTATTCTTTTCTTTTTTTCTAGTAAATTACTCTAATAGCTCTATCAGAAGTATCTCAAAAACAGACTCAGTGATATAAAAAGGTTACTATCTTTCAGTTGTCATTCTGTTCTCAATATGCTAAGTGACAGTCAACCTTTATTACTAAAGTGCTCAGCTGGTGCTGATGGTCTTCACTCCCAGCTGAGGTCTTCAGCATGCACAAGGCTTAAACAATGACATTCAGTTAAAATTTGTCAGATCATTTCTGTGATGTAAACCTTATGTGGTTAAAAGTGTCTGAGGTTGACTTAGAACCATCTAAGTCACAATCATCCAATATTTATTCTGACTATATTTTGACACATCCACAATTTTTTCCACCATTCAGTTGCTTATAGTAAGTTATTAGGAGTCTTCATAAGCAGGAATATGTCCGTGTAGCAATGATCTGGTCTTTTTTGTTCATGAATGGCACCAGAGACATGCAGGCTTAATAGCAATTAACAACCTCTGCATATGGCGTAGTCCTGCAGCACCACAGAACAACACAGAGCTATTAGAAAACTCCACTTTCCCAGTGGACAGCAGGGTGCAAGGGAAACACTCTGAACCTCATTTATTCACAATAAAATCCTTCAAACACAGACATGTCTAAATAACACATGGAAATTTGACTCAGACATCATTTGAAAGCTGGTTCAGTATCCTCACATCACAAGATGCAAAAGCGGTCACATTTGTTTTGTGCAGTCCAGGTCATCAGCTAGAAAACCCTGGAAGCAACCTGACATTAGCACATTTAATCCTGGCCTAATCAGCCTTAGAAAGAAATGGAAATACACATCCTGCACCTGGCATGGCTTAGGAATTATAGGAAAGAATCCCATCATTAAAAAAAAGGAATTTCTCAGAAGTAATTTATACCACAGACTTATTAAGTCAACCTTTACAATTCCATGAATCTGGACTGTGCACATGAGCACAAATGTGTAAGTGACTGCTCTTTACTCTTTTTTTGCATAAGGTATGCACTTGCAAACCAGACTCATTTGGCAGATAAATAACTGAAATACTCAACATAGAGTTCTAATGAATTGACAATCATGGGATACTTCCAGATTTTCATCTGATTTTCAGGAAGGCCTTGTCCTGTCATCTGTTGACTGGGTAACCAGGGTAAGCAAGAAATCTAATGCAATTTAAAATCCTGCTTCAGTTTTTCAGAAGGGCTTAACATACACCATTCAGAGATTTGAAATTTAATCTACAATGTTTAAACAAGCTACTGAGAAATAGTCGCAGCAGAGTATTTATTTATTTAGAGGGATCATTTAATTGTTTTCAACTCGTCAAAGTGAAGTTGTGTAATTGTCCTATCCAGACATTGTAACAGCCTGTTAGTATAACACCAAAGCCCTCAAAACCCATCCAGCTAAGTTGTAAAAGCTCCAGCTAACCAAGTTTCACCGCATTACAGCAGCTGAGAACCTGTTCGTCTGCCTTCTAATATTCAAAGTCCAAGGACAGATGGTTTCTCTCTGACTCTTACACCTCTCCCCAGTGCTCTGGGAATTTTTCTTCCCCTTCAGCATTCTCTCCACATTTAGAGTTTTGGCCAAAACTATTATTGTCAGCAAAAAAGTATTATGAAAAGTGTCTGGTTTCAAGACTATCTCCTCTTCAATCACTTCTGCATGGAGACAGAAGTGGTGAATGAGAAACAACAAACTGCTCTGAGTCAATCACACACTGTAGTGCTGGATGTAGCACAACTGCACATTCAGAGAAAATCCTGCTGCTCCTCTTACTGCAGAACCACCCTCAAAGTCAGTGGGAGTTTGCCAAATGAGCACAGCTATACAAAAAGAACATAGCCTAAGTATGCAGACATTTCATCATTTCACCTGTGAATCTGCAATTGCACTTTGGGTGATTTTCTCACAATTCATGTGCCAGACATGCAAAATCCCATCTTTCATTCCACCTCCTGTAGCAAGGACTTTTGTCTGCCAAGGACACCATGTCATAGACTAAAAAATAAAAAGAAAACAGATGCCAGAACAGATTCAGAGGTTAGCTGGAAGAACAGAGGAGTTTTAGCTTAAATTCTAGTTGTTAAAAAGAGCTACACCGGGAATGAACACTCAGTGTAGTGTAGGATCCCAAAACTTCAAATGTTGTTCCCCTTGCCCTTGTTTCGTAGCCCACACTGTCCCACACACCCTCATAAAACTCCAGCTTCTCTGCTTGCACTTCAAATGCCACAGACTCACCTCAGTACCAGCCATCACAGTAGTCTAAACAAAGTGGCCTACAGGACTTACAAGAGGCCCAGTTTCTCATGGGATATTTCCAGAATATGCCCAAGGCCCAGAATCCACCTGAAGAAAATCTTCTCAGAACTCAATTCCACCCATTTCAATAAATGTCCCTGACCCTTTAACCCCAGCACTACAGTCAAGCCTCAGATACTTTTAGGAGGACAAAGAGCTTGTAAATACTGGACTCTCCTGCCTCTTATTACTGTTACCTGACTTGGGTATATAGACATAAAGATAAAAAAATCTTAATTTTTTTCATTTAAAATTTCCTTCTTCGTGTTATTTGTCATCAATAATAGCAAGAAAATACAGGGAGGAGGGCAAAAGGAACGTCATATATCAAACTAATTGCAGCGGAAGTAGTTTTTCAAGACTCCAAAAATCCAACTAACTTGTTTGCAAACTTTTAAGTACTACACCAGCAAACTTTTTTGTGAAGGTACATAGATAGAAGAAAATATGATAGATGTTATTTCTATTTCGAAGTATATTTACAAAGGCCTAGTAATCCAGTATCAAAGTCTTAGCAAACTTATCTATGAAGGTCTTAAAATTAATTGCATCACAGACAGAAGTAACTAATAGACATCGATAAGATAATTTGAAAAATTGCCTTAGCAATATGACTTCTTCATATACTTTAACTGCTATGACAGGAAGTATGGTTTGCACTGTCTGTGACTGCAATTTCACACCAGGCTTGCTATACCAGATATTCAATATACCACCCCTAGACCAAATTGCCAGCAACAGGTTGGCTAGTGACAATTTCAGGCAGCAAATGCTTGGTTTGTTTGGACAAAGAATGCCAACACTGTGCTGAACATGGCAGTGATGGATAGATCCTAATAGTCAACCACTGCAGACAAGAAAGGGCAGCATGGGTTTAGTGTAAAAGCAGCTTCATCACACCAATGTTTCTTCAGAAGCAAACCACATCAGAGTGAGCCATGTCAGCAGAACAACAGCATTTCAGTAAGAAGACACACAGACCAACTATGAAATGCACACCCTGACTGTGGAGGTGACTGATAAGAAGGAGCCAAGCAGCTGCTCCATTCAAGCTGTGCAGAATACTGTTTTTTATCATGAGCACAGTGTATGCCACTAATCTACACTCTGCTCAACTGCTGAGCCATTTGATATAAACTATTTCCTGTTCTTCATGAAAAATCCCCTCACAAGGTGATTTTTTTGCCAAAGCCAGGTATGACTCCACACCCAACAGAGAGGTGGTGTAAAACTGCATTGTACTGCTAAAGGGCTTTCTAGCAAGTTACCATGTATTCTTTGGTTCTGTCCTTTTGCTTGCCTCATTTCTTCCTCCCACTCCAAGGCTTTAGGAAAATCTGCACGGCCTGACACTGTTGTACTAGCTGCTTATTGGGAAATGGATTCACTCTTCTACAACCAGTACCATCAGTCTACCAAAGGCAGGAAGGAATACCCTGCCTGAAGCACAGCTACTGTTCAAGTTTAGCTCCTAGATATGGCTTTTACACATTAATAGGGGAGTTGAACTGAAAATACTGAAAATACCTTGCAATGTATTTTACCATTTTTTATGGATATTGTTTACATTAATCCTATGACAAATCAGAAGAGCTTCCTGCTGGAAATTTTACACCTACAACTAGTATGACACTGAAATAAAATCAGCAAGCTCAGTACAATCCTTCTGGATACCTGAGAAACAGGTATGAGTCATTACTGCAACAGTTTTATTTAAAGGTTTTAATTATTTTAATAAGGGTTCATAACTGGAGACCTTCCCATGATGGCTTTCAAAGATTTTTCAAATACATATTGAATTATTTGGAAGCACTAAAAATGCATACACAAACCTGACTTATTGCAAGAAACATTATTATACAAGCAATTGTGTTGTGCATGTAGAGTGGACTTGATGGTAACGAAATTTATTTACAGATTCATGATGATGTGCTGTTGGACTATTTTTAACCACAACAATTACAATGCCATCCCAAAGCCAATTGATACTTTGGAAGCTTCCATAGTGAAGTTTAGTGTAATAGCACTGCTCTAATTTTAACTCTAGAATAACTCATTGACTCAATAATATTAACCCTATGCCTTTTTTTTCTCCTTGTGCAGTTATTTAAACTCTGCCCTAATATTAGAATTATCTGGTTAGTTTCAAATGTAGAAAAAGAAATAAATGTTACCTCAACTTAATGTATCAATCATAACTGTAGTTCGCAGGTTCACACTGAATTTTATCATCAATTTCTGCTCTACAGTTCCTGTTATTTCCACTGCTTTGACCAAGAGGAAATGTGAACCAAAACTATTTCTTACTGTAGTGAGGTTATGCCACTTGGCACTGGCAGGATATTACACCTGCATCCTTGTAACCTAACCCACACAGTATAATTGCAACTGCATTTTATTAACTGTTTGTTCAGCTGGTTTGCCTGTACTTCCTTGTACCTCTACCGTGCAGACCCCATACAATCAAAACCAGAGCATCTTGTGAATCCAAAAATAAATCTGCCACTGCTGCTCTTATCAAGAGATACTAGTTTCATTTTGGGTTAACAATAATCAGTCTACCCTTGTTATTATCTTTCCATTTAAGTAAAACAGAACACTAACATACGATTTTAAAGTCACAGAAACATTCATCACACACAAGTCTCCCCTCAGCCCCTTCATGTCAAAGACCTGAAACAGAAAGTAAGATGAAAAAAAACCACAGGAGTGCATTTGATCTTTGTCATCTGAGCCTCCATACTGAAACAATACCTAAATACAAAATATTCACCTATTCTCCTGCTAGTATAAAATACACCCTTGACAATGCAAAAGTCAACCACTACATCCCTTCTTGGGTTGTAAATAGCAATGAGCTGGCCTTTCATTGCACATGCACAGCTAGGCAGGTGTGCAACTGTTAACAGCTGTGCTTTGCTGCGCATTTGAAAAGACAGATGAGTCTTGATATCAGTGGAGGGGCCATCTAAGTTATACACTGTCTCCCCAGCACAGGGCAGGCCATGATTTTTGAAGTTCAGACCCACTGCAGACAAAAGAATTTCAAGCTCAGGCTTTGCACAAAACCAGAGTCACAATCTCCAAATCATAGTGAAATTCTGCAAGTGGTGACAGTTTTTTGGAAGGAGAATAAGAAACAGAGACTGCAGAAAGAGGTTAAATCCTCTCTGGCTGCTTTCCTGACATACAACAAATCTACAAATGATTTCTGAGATGGACAAGAGGTGGGGGAAGAGGTAAATCACATTTGAACAAAGCCAAGAAAATCAGCTAAAATGAATGGCACTTTTGCCTGAGTAAAAGCAGCAAGACCCTTTCTGGGAACAGACTTTACTACTCACCTGCTCAGAATACAATGATTCCAGCTCCATTTACAAACAGGTGGCCAAACATATTTCTCAGCCTCTTTTTGGTTTCAATGTTCCACAACTGACAATCCAAAACAAACAAGAAATTAAAATTTTACATCAAGAAGAAAGAAAAATTTGTTCCCTTCATTTGTTTGCAATTTGGCCACTCCTCAGTTCTGAATTGACATAAGGAAAACTTCAAGCTCATTGATTTCACAAGTAAGACAATGAGTACTTCCAAATTTCAACACATGTATCAGTGGTGCAGAAGTCAGACTGAAGGGGTACATACCTGTGAACTTAAAGCTATTTATTTACATGTCAGTTTCTATGAGTTCATACATGGAAACACAGTACTTCAGTACTTTCAGATTGCTGACTCATGACTGCAGCAGGTAGGGATGGTTATTATCTAGCACCTCAGCTAAACTCATACAAAATACTCTTGTTAGTAGTGGTGTCCCATAACAGCAGGCTCAGATATATGTGTATAATCAGAATGAAATCAAATTCTCAAACATGAACCTATAAGAAGAATTTTGAATTGAACTCTAAAGACATTCACTGCTAGAGTGATCTTAGCAAAAGACATAAAATAAAAACATAGCCCATGCTGAATAAAATAATTTAGTGATATTTCCTCTTACAGCTGCAAAAATAATCTGATTGTCACCGGAAAACTGATTCATTAATTCCATCATCAGCTTTTTTGTTTCAGAAGCTCCATTACACGTAGCTAGTTCTGGATGTCACTAGGTCTGGATATTCGGTAAGGTGGAATATGATACTGGGAAGTGCTACGTATGTTTTGAGCAGAGTTCTTAGATTTAGTCAATCTTTTCCATTTGTTTCCCTAAGAAAAAAAAAAAATCAGTATCAAATAGTTTAGCCGCTTTAGCTAAAAATGGAGAAAGACAGAAAAAATTAAGTTATCTAGTACTTGCACTTCTCTATCACTGGTGCAAATTGCAAGGCATATTCCTTTTTTATCCAAGCTGGACATGCAACATTTGGAACTGGAATTCAAATCAATGTTTTCAACGGCTTGAAGAGTTCATCCATTCCAGATGTGTGCAGCAGGTCCTACAGTGATAGCAATGATATTCTCAAGGCTCCAGCCCAGCATGTTTAGCTCTAACAAAGCTACTAAAAATTACTGCAAAAAAACAGTAGATAATAAGATGGGGTAAGAGGCAATATGGTTTGGGAGAGAGAGACTATGGAAAAACATCCAGAGAATTCTTCTATGAAACCTTTACTGGCAACCATTCTACTTACATGAAGAAGAGTATCTCTGACAAGCCAAGGTCTTTGTAAGTCTAGTCTCCTCGAATGTGAATGTTTGCACAGCAGCATCTGAGTTACAGTTTACCCACTAGAATTTTTTAATCTGTCACCCTGGATTTTACATTGCCGCTTCACTCACCCTAATTTCTTCTACCAGAAATGAGACTCCTTCTCCAACAGATACAGATTCAAAAACACCCTTGTTCCAAGAAGATTCTTGTGACTGAGAAAGACATAGGGTCTATATGGTACAGTTTGTCCACCATCTTTGAGTTAATGATAATGTTTACCCTGCAGATGGTAGGATAAATAGGAAAAATTTATTAAGGAAGCTTTGCTCCTCATCTTCAGGGCTTGCTCAGTAAATGTATGATGGGAGTACTGCTCCCATTGTCCCTGATGCTGGGCACATTGCACTTGCAAAACAAATCACTGTAATAATTAGCTTCAGAACACCCTGTTATGTCATGTAGGTCAGCAGCAGATGGTGTACAACATTTAATACCAAACCAGGACATTCTCATTTTGCATGACCCCTGAAGCACAGAGTGTGCTACCATAATCCAAGGTCTGGTATCATATTTTGGTAACTAAAATCTCTCTGGAGAACAGTTGAATTCATCAGCCTGTTTAATTACAGACCTGACTGTTGCAGCAGAAATTGTTTCCATAAACCACTGCTGTTAATGTTGTCAGTCTTGGGACATGCCTTGTGCATTATCAGTGTATATCATAGCAACAAATCTTTGTTCACGGAGATACACAAAAATTCTCAAAGGTATGTTGAAAAAATCTTCTCAGGAGCAATTATAAGCACATACACATAAACAGCTTGTTAGATCTTAGGAAGTGCTCAGAATCTTCAGACGTGAGATTTATGTGTGTTTGTGTGTAACTTGTGAGTGTTTAATTCTTATCTGTTCACCAACAAAGACATAAATGAGAATTTAGAAGGCATCACCCAAACCACAAACAATGTCTCTGCTGTCTTCCAAAATAAGATAAAGTCCACTCAGTTAAACTGCTTCTGTGGTTACTGGCTACTAGATAGACAAAGCTGATTGTGGAAACATTTAACTTAATTTTAAGTGGAGGTAGATCTGTTTGATTTGAAAGTTGTGTTGAGATCTATAGCTGAAGGAAGCTGTATGAGAGTTATGTCCTGCAGTGATTCCATTTCATGTGAAGGGGACACATCACCATCTTTCTTTACACATACAGAAGAATTCATAATCTGCACAAAAAGCAACACACTGGAAGAATTAACTTACAGTAATCATCACAGCAGCCAGTAATATGAAGCCTCAATTCCTGCTCCAAAGCTGTGGACAGCTTCATGGTGGCAACACTTCTAAGCTCATTTTGGGTCTTCTCTTGACATCCTGTATTTGAAGATTCATCACACACAAATCAGTATTGCAAAACGCCAGGCCTAATGCAAAACTTAAGCCTTCTTCTAAGGCCTAAGTCTTTCACATTCTCATTAAATTTGCCTCTACACAGTCCAGAGGATGCTTGAAGTGCCTAATTTATCCTGGGTAGGCTTAAAACACTAGACACACTGGACTAGGTAAAAGCCCCATTTCATCAGCTTTTTCAAACTTCCACGCATTCAGTCAGCTAGAACTGAGAACAGATTCCGCTATATTTTGTTTAAATTGAACTCCTGTTTGGTATAAAACAGGGTGTTTTTTCTTTTTTTGCTTTTTTTTTGGTCAGAAGTTGCTAGCAGCAGAATTTGTCACATATGCTCTCCCACTCCAGAGCCCCCTTATACAGTAATTAACTCTTTTACTCGCTGGTGTTTATTTTCCCCAAATGTCTACCCCACCAATCCCTAACCACAGGAAAAGGTTTTTAAAACACTGGCTCTTTGATCACACCACACTAAGCTCATGATAGCACAGTAACGAGAAACAAAAACCAATACAAGTGTGAGAGGGATGAGTCATCTCTTGTGGTCGTTGTCTACATTAGGCTGCAAAGACTCCTCAGCACTATTTAAAAAAAAAAAAAGCCATGTACATTTTAAATCATTTAATGCTAGATTTTTATGTATAAGCACAGTATATTGCTATAGTGTGAAGAGCAAAATGCTGAAGACCCACATTTTTTCAATTTTCTCTGTGTTTTAATTTCCTTCTTGAAATTATTCCCCAGATCAGTAGTCACAAGGAGTCATAAAAATTTCAGGGGCAGAGACAATATTTGTCTCTACAACTAACCTCTCCTGTTCAAAAAAGAATTCAACACTGGTGAAGTATTTGTACTCTGTAAACATACACATACACATCCTATATAAAATTTCAATGACACTTGTGGAAAACTTACATCATGCATCCCTTCCATGCTCTTTCCTTAACCTTCTCCCCTTTTCCAAAATTCAATTTGGCAGACAGCAAATGTTTCCCCTCTCAGCAGTAGTATTCCTTCTCTCTGAAGATGAGGAAATAGATTACAATTATTTTCTTCAGTGTCTAAAAATTTTGTGGAGCTAAATGACTAAGAAGGTTTGCAGGACTGACCTCAGATCTGCACAGTGGGATCGGTAACACTGCACTCGCACCCTAGAAAGGCCTAATATTACTAAAATGAGGCTTTGCAGTATAGAAAAACCTGTATTTCTAATATCTAGATTTTTCATTACTTTTGAAAATTTTACAAAGCCACTCTAGATCCCACCAACTAAGATAATTCAAGAAACATAAGGCACTTAATTGTAATATTCAATGAATGGCAACACTTCTGAAACTCTGCATATAATTTTCTTCTTTAACATTGGTAGCTGCTACGGTGGAATGAGACAGCAAGATTTCTAACTCATTTTAGGATTCTCTTCTCTTGTGAGTAATTCATCCACCCCAAGTCATACTGGTTATCCTTCTAGCTCTATTCACCTATTTCATGGACACATGAATATGCATAACAGGCTTTCTTCTCAGTGGAAATCAAATTTCATTGTGCCGTGTCAGTTTTTTGCCTGACTACTAGTGAATATCACTGGCTTTTGATATGGTTTTTGGCTCTCACATGCCTGTGTCAACTCTCAAAATGAGACTCAGGAAGTGATAAGTGGTCAGTACTGACCCATCAAACTACTCAATTAACAAGTAGGTGGGTGGCATCAAACCTGGTCTTCTTGAAGTCTATATTCATTTCTCAACAAGGGAAGAAACATTGAGATTTATCCCTATAATGTTGCTATTAACTGCTCTGAAGTGAGGCTTATTTGCACTGAGGAATGCAATGAAAGTGCAAATCTTTCACATAAACCCAAACTTCTTCTACAGGAAGTGAAATCCAGATTCATAAAGAGAAATAGCTAGAGCACCAAAACAAATCATCTGTTCAAGTAAGAAGACACCAAAATATTAGTCTGATATTTAATGAACTTCCTCACACTCAGATAACTATGGAAATGCCTGTATAATTTCACAGGTTATCTCTTCAGATTCCCCCTGTTTTCAAATCACTTGATCGTTCACATTCCCTAATGCTCATTCAGTCATAGGATATTTTATGTAGTAAATTAATCAACTACCCCACAGACTAAACCAGCAGCAGTGCTAGGGACAGTTTGACCCTTCCCTACAGGCAAGAGCAACAAAACCACTACCTCTGCATGCCCTGCACCCTCATGTACCCACTGTCCACATAACATATATTCCCTACCCATCCCACAGCACAACCCTATACTGTTTGTAGCACTCTGAAACAGAAGAGCTGAAAGGAAATTAATTTTTTAGAGCTACCAGTGCATCAGATGCAGGCCAAAGAGAGCCCATGTGGAACTGCAGTGGATGTTTTAATCAGCCACTCAAGATTAGTGAATTCTTTCTCTCCAGTGCCTGTGAAGTCTGCCCTACCACACAGTCTGTGTTACTCTTCCTCAAAACCCTGTTGTTCCAGCAGTTCTACAGCAGGCCTTCAGCTTTGAGAGGCATTTTCTGAGTGATTTATACAGACAGCTTGGCAGAAAGCTAATCACATTGCTTGGATATATGTTCCTCTAAAATTTGTGCAGACATTTCTATGAAAAATGATTGTGTATACAAAGAAGTAATATTTTGGACCAGAGACAGACCACACACATCCACTGGTATGTGAGAAGATTCTATTCTCAACAGATCCCATTCCTTTATACTGACAGACTGCACAAAGTAAATAGACATTTACTACTATGTCTAAGAAGACAAGTAGATTTTTGTGTAGGTTTAGCCAGGACTGACTTTCAAATGGTTTTAGGAAGAACTTGGGTTTTGGTCACACCACAATGTATTGCAAAGATACCCATATCACAATTTAGGAAATTATTGTAGTCCTGGATCTAGAACTCTGAATGCATTTGCTCTAACTCAACTTCAACTTGTAATTTACAGTATAAATCTAGGTTTACATAGAATCCACATGAACCTCATGAAGTTCACTAAGGCCAAGTTCAAGGTGCTGCACCTGGCTCAGGGCAACCTCCAGTATCAACACAGGCTGGGGGATGAAAAATTGAGAGCAGCCCTGCCCAGAAGGATTTGGGGGCACCAATGAGTGAGGAGCTGGACATGAGCTGGAAATGGGCACTAACAGTCCAGAAAACCAATTGTATCCTGGGCTGCACAAAAAACTTGTGGCCAGCAAATTAAGGGAGGTGATTCTGCCTCTCTGTTCCTCTCTGGTGAGATCCCACATGGAATGCTGTGTCCAGCTCTGGGGCCTTCAAGAAAGACCTGTTGGAGTGGGTCCAGAGCAGATCCACGAAAGTGATCAGAAAGCTGGAGCACTCCTCTCTGAGGGCAGGGTGAGAGAGATGTGGTTGCTCAGCCTGAAGGAGAGAAGAATCTGGGAAGTCCTTATTGTAGCCTTTCAATACTTACAGGGGGCTGATAAGAAAGCAGCACAGACATTTCAGCAGGGCTTGTTATGATGGGCCAAGAAGTAATGGTTTTAAATTAAAGGAAGGGAGTTTGATACTAGATATAAGGAAGGGATTTTTTACAATGGGGGTGGTGAAGCAGTGCAGTATGTTGCCTGAAGAGGTGGTGGATGCCCCATCCCTGAAAACATCCAATGCCAGGTTGGACAGGGCTCTGAGAAACTTAACCTAGTTGAAAATGTCCCTGGTAATTGAAGGGGATTTGGACTAGATGATATTTAAGTGTCCCATCCAGCCCAAATCATTCTATGACTCCATTTGAAGAGAACACATACTCATCTTGTAAAAGATGCTTCATTATAAGAAAAAAATGTTTTCTGTACATTTCTTAATAGAAATTGCTTATTATCTCACCAAAAAAGGGCAGTTACATTCAATTTCTCTGTTGTCTAGATTGACCTATGACTATTGAAACAATTGAGCTGTTTATTTTAAGAGTTCTAAAATTTACTCTACTATCAGTTGATGGAGGGTAGGGAGAAGAAAGAAAACATTCTTTCCTGTTGAAAGTAAGATTTTTAAGACTAGTTTATTTATTAAGAAAATTGATTGTCCCAAGAATAATCAGGTTTCCCAGAATGGTATAAAAGCGTGGTCTCTTTCCAACAGCCATTGATGAGTACCTTTATTACAAAGCATCAGACAACAAGCCTAGTTCATCATCATCATCAATGCTGATATCACCTCCTTTTGTCAGAACTCCACCTTAATACCCTCACAGAAAGTTCTCAATAATTTAAGTTAAGGATTATAAGATGCTATTAAAAGGACATTAGGTATGCATTTCTGAAGAAGGCTTACTCAATAGTTACGGTCAAAAGAGAAATTATGTGAAAACAGCTATTAACATGTTCATATCACCTTTGGAACTGGTGCAGTCCTGGGAAAGAGAGAGCAGGAGAAACGGTAATCGCTGGCTAAAAAGTTATAACTGAATATAGGAACAGTCACAAGGAGACAGCAGTAAAGTAGAGAAGAGGTTCTGAGTGCCATATTATGGTAACAGATTTTCTAACATAAGTACCAATGCTTCACATAAGAAGTCAATTTTCTAGTGAAGAGAAACCTCTAATGAAAGTGGGTAGTTGAAGCATCGATTAATGGTCCAAAAGACATGAATAATGCCTAAAAAAGAAAAAAATAATGGTGTGCCAGTGTTCACTATGAAGCATAAACTGATAAAATGTACAGCAATAGAAAATAACACTTAAACAGGAAGTGTTCTGAAGCCTTTTTTGTTCATATGTTAAGCAGTTTCCTTGTGTTCTTTCAACCTTGACCAAAATCTGACCACCTATTTCACAGCAATATTCTCAGAAAGGTACTTTTTGGTAACTCTTCGGTAATTTTTTCATAGCACCTCATTCTGTCTGTGTGAAAAAATCAACCACTTCATCCTGAAGAATTTCTTCACACACAGTGCTTATTAAAGCAAGTGAAAAACTGAGTCATTCATGCTCTTCATGCATATTTCTTACATTCTCTGAGGGAATATGCATTCCCTCAGAGGTAACAAACCCATCTCAGGGGCTTCATGAGTTCAGTTTCGATTTTAGTTTACAGGATAGTAGCCCAGAGAAAGAGGAGAAAAGCTGAATCAAATAAATGACAAAAAAATTACTCCTGATTTTTCTCCAGCAGACACTTCCTAAATGTACCTTCTCATGTTCCTGTTATCCATGTCGATAAGGTAGTATCCTCATAACTGATTCCAGGCCAAAGACAGGGTAAAAAAAATCAGAATAGCAAATATCCTGTCTGTGCATTTGAATATGACATAACTCACCTCTCACTTTTCTGTTTCAGCTCTCCTGTTATTTCTTCCTTCCACACCTGTTGCAGTATGACTGCTAGGTGGAGTAGTTTTCATGATGGACAATTTCTTAGGCATCTGAGGTGTTACTGGAAAAACAGTTTTAATGGAAAAAAAATCCTTTTAAAAACATGCATGGGAATATCAGTCAAGTACTTTTTAGAATAGCACTGACTGTGTAAGAGCAGTACTCAGAAAGCAGATCTGCACACTAAGTGGGACAGTGCAATACTGACATCTGGAGCTGTCATCCTGCTTTCCTTTTGTCAGTGAGGAAGAGATTTTTACAGCATTATTCATCTTATAAAATATATTTTATATCACTTATAAGACATTAAGAACTAAAATAATGTCTAAGTGAGACATCTAAAAGAGCTGTCTAAACAAGATTAGTTTGATCATTCTGTTTCTAAAGTATGCCTGTTTACTTTTACAGCTCATGTCCAGCCCTAGGTTTATTGACTAGTTACAGAGAATCCTGCTTGTTGGAAAATTAACATCTAATTTCCCGGGACCACAGAGGCTTTCATCACTGTTTGTAGAGGCAGCATGCAGAACTTTCTGTTCTAGAAACTGAAGATGGAAAGACTTTTGACTGTTTTAGAGCCAGAGTTTCCTAGACCTGAGCATGCATTACCGAAAAGCTCTGGTATTCTCCTTAGTAGAAAATAGAATTGCACTTTCTGGCCATAATCATAGGAACATATCCAGAGCACTTATAAGCATCTTTTACTCGTTTTCTAAATATTTCAATTATTAATCAGTAAGTCAACTGCATCAAGTTCCCGGAAGACCTTCATGGACATGCAGCATGCAAACCCTTCCCCACTTTCCCCTAGCAATGCTCGAAGCTGGAGTCAGCACTCTGAAACCCATTCGACGTTTCATCAGCTCCCTCTGTTGCTGACGGAGAGAAACAGCCTCACCTAGAATCATCTCTCCTGCAGACTGACTCAGTGCTGGAAGTTTGATCAGCACTCTGAATGGCTCCCCAGTAGATCTAGTCTAAGGTGAGTAGAGTGTGGGTGTGCCCTGGGGGGTGCCCCTTCATCAGTACATGAGGCCTGAGGCATTGGAGAGGGAACAGCAAGGCAATCTCCTCCTCCCATGAGTGTACACACACCAAATCCAGGCCTGCAGACCGACCCCAGTTCTGCAGTTATAGCTGGATCTGCCGGGGCTGCACATACAGTAAAGGACAGGCAGAAGGAAGTGAATGAGAGAGACCTGTATGAGCATTCCTGCCCTTCTGCCAGTTGTTGATAACTTTTCCAGCTGTGAAGGTGCTGGTACAGACCCTGTACCCTCTTGCAGTCCAACAAAACTTAAACATTCCTGTGTATCCCACATCACTGAGCAAAAAAAAGGCCAGCTAGTCTGCCACAGGCATTGCTTGGCTAGGGATGAGACCTGTTTTTTCCTCTTTCCCTTCACCACACTCAGGGTCAGCTGTCTGAATGACCTGCTGCCCTAAGATGTCTGCACACTGGGAAGGGGAGCCAGTGGGCCCAGCCTTCCCTTCATGACAGCAGCATGCTCCTGTGAGAAAAATCACAGAATCAATAAGGTTGGAAAAGACTTCTGAGAGAGATCATCGGGTCCAGCCCATAACCTAGCACCACCATTTCAATATGTGGCAATTCAAAAATGTGGCACTGAGTGCCATGCCCAGTCTTTCTTTAAACACCTCCACCACTGTCCTGGGCAACCCATTCCAACGTCTATTTCTTTCTGTGAAGAAATTCCTTATAATGTCCAACCTAAACCTAATGGCTTGAGGCTATTTCCTCTTGTCCTGTCACTGGTTGCCTGGAAGAAGAGACCGCCCTCCACCTGATCACA
Organism: Poecile atricapillus; assembly: GCF_030490865.1. NCBI lineage: Eukaryota > Metazoa > Chordata > Aves > Passeriformes > Paridae > Poecile > Poecile atricapillus. The sequence continues at coordinate 128,822,157 of NC_081289.1, read as the reverse complement.
GCCCCCTTTCAGGCTGGAGAGTGATAAGGTCACCTCTGAGCCTCCTTTCCTCCAGAATAAACAACTCTCAGCCTAAACAACTCTCAGGCTCTCCACACAGGACTTGTGCTCCAGACCCATCACCAGCTCGGTTACCCTTCTCTGGACTTGCTCCAATATTTCGATATAAATAAAAGAAATGAGAGGATGCTGTTCTGGAGCTCTCTCTGCCTGGGCAGCCTGCGCAGCTGCGGCTCAGCACTGCCGGAGCCCCGGCAGCGGGAGACGGCAAACACCGACTCTCACCTCTCACAAATTCCGCGCCGCAAGCTGTTTCAGAAATCTCTGCTGAAGGCCGTGCTCTCTCCACACGTTCTGAGGACGCGTTTCTCTGCGCGCTGCCCCGGCGCCCCGCCGGCCGTGCTGCTGTGCCGGGGCTGCGCTCCCGCGACACGGAGCGCTCCCGCCCGGAGCGCCCTGTCCGCTCCCACCCGCCGCCGGCAGGACACCAAGCACTCAGATTCGCCAGGGGTTAGTGTCAGCCCGTCCCTTGGCGCTGCTTTCAGCTCTGCCGTGCCCTCGCCTACGAAAGACAGCCGCGGGCGCTGGGCTGAGCACGGCTCCGGGTGACGGGCAAACGCGCCAAGAGTGAGCGCGGGGGAAATAGTGCAAAACAAACGTTTCTGTTCAGATAAATACAGCTGAATCAACGCTGGCACAGAAAGCCTGGAAAGGGAAAACTAACTAACGAACTAACTAACTAACTAACTAACTAACTAACTGACTAACTAACTGACTAACTACCTGACTAACTACCTGACTAACTACCTGACTTTGTATCACTCATGCACTAAAGCTACATCACTGGCTTTTGAGGACCCAAGGCATCTCCAGCCACATAGCAGCGTAGGTTTAGAGGTCTGGTGGTTCCTGAGAGAGGGACACTGAGCAAACCCACTTGTCTGTCTGGAACCAGGAAGGTTCTCTGATCTCCACCTGAAAAGAACTTCTATCTCTTCTGATGTCTGAATTTTCTCACCACCACTGCAGCTTACTTGTGTCATTATTTTTAACATTATCTTGTACTTTTTTAATATATTAAGGGATACTAAGTAAAGATTAAATTGTTTGGTTTTTTGGTGTTTTTTTAGTTTGCATTTTTTCAAGTTCATTCACAGAGCAATTTGTGTCAGAAAATCATAAATCCTGAAAAACTATCACAACTTAGAATGTAAGAGCCCAGACAACATTAAACAATGTATTTTGTTTTTCAGAACAGCTTTTGAGCAAGGTTTTAGTTGAGAATAACAAAAGGAAGCACAGATAATGTAATGAGCTTCTGGGTAATTATTAGGTATGCCAGTATCATATTAAGTTTTGTTTGTTTGTTTTACTTAGCTCTGAAATAATATTAGGCACAAATTGCAAACACTTGAGATGTAGCTTCAACATCAGGATGTTGCATGGATTTTCTGTAACCAAACACGTTTGTTCTTGCCTTTAAGGTCAGGATTAGTCACCTGTGCTTCCTTGTTGAGTACAGCTTTGTTCATTTCAGCTCAGAAATCCGTGTGTTTTCTTCCCCACCATCAAAACACCATGCTCACAGGCCTCACTGCCAGGCAGAGACAAACTCTAACAAGTCCTCAGACACAAATACTGAAATTTCACAGTTTCTCAAGCATCTCTCTGTTATGTAGAACAATATAAAACTGTCTCTATAGTCTTGTTAAAAAAAGTGAACATGGATTTTAGCTATTTAGAGATTATAGAAAGAGTTGAACATATCACTATGATACTGTACAAATCAAAGATCCTGGCACCAACACTGAAGTCACTAAAAAGGAGGAAACAACCAGATTAAGGTTTTACATACCAAAAACCTCCTTCTGTTTCTAGCCTTTAAAATGCATCCTCTAAGAGCAGGAAAAATCAAGGTGACATAGAAAACCAACAGAGTCAGAAATGACTCTTCAATGGTGGCTTGTACCAGGAAGGAAAAGAGTAAGCAGAAACTCTTAGGCAGCAAAACATCACTGGATGGCTTACACCTGAGACTCTCAGCTTGTCACAATATTGTCACAGTACAGCTGGCCTGGACGAGATAAATCTGACCATAAGACAAATCTAATTCAGCTAGCCTAGTTCATGCTGAACGTGTCCCCAGATAGGTTACAGGGGACCCTTGGCCAGCACCACTCAAACTGAGAAGGAAGCACATCACTGGCCAAAGATCTGGGTAGAGAGAGATCCCAGCCAACAGCTATCTAAGCCTGGGAGTTTTGAATCGAGTGTATAAATGAGATCTGCACAATAAACGTGGCTGTTTTGTCTCATGGGCATCTGGTTCACGAGTCGTGGATTTTCGTCTGCCCACCCACAACTGGCACGTTATATCAGCTAACTCTTCTCTCATACAGACCTTCAATCTTACCATCTCAGTACAACTCGTTGCCAGGTAGCCAGTAGCAATTAAGAAAGCAACCCATTTTCCATTATCATCCCCACTCTCATTGCAAAAAGAATCCACATTAGATATTATCTTCCTTAATGACAGCCTATTAACAAGGAGTTTTTCTCTGCTCCATGTGCTGAAGAGTTTTATACAGCTGCCAGTGATCCCAGCAGCTGATGAGATGCGAGGCTGAGTTTGTAAACAGGGTGTTTTCAGCCATTCCCTCTTTTCTAGCTGGACAGCTCTCCCCCAGACTGCTTCTCCAAGTCTGTCTGATAGCACAGCTGCCTCCTGCTGACCACCTCGGCCAGATACATCTGGGGGGCCCAGGGGGTGCGCTGGAGCTGCACTACAAACCCGCTCTTGTCCTCAGCAGCTCTCAAGACAGCGCAGACGCACATTGGAGTATCCCCGCACAAGTCAATCAGCCTCCTCAGGTGATAGTTACACCTTTTTCACTCATTTCTTCTCCCCCTCCTTTCCCTCCCGGAGAGATCCCCATACTTTACACGAGAGCCTAGAAGCCCAGCAGGCACTCCGAGACTGTTTTGCAACAGGACAAAAATGAGCAGCGTGTTCTTTCCGGCTTGAGCTGAGAGTCTCATGTTTCAGCTCCTCCTTCACATTCCAGGCCTGTCCAGGCTCCTCTCCAAAGATTTCAAAAATGGAGCCTCTCACAACTAGTTATCCTCTGAAGTACTCAGTGCCCAAAACCAGGATCTTTGTTGTCTTCCTGTCAATGCTTTTGTGCACCACCATTCTCTGCATGCTGCAACTAAGCTTTTTTAAACCTAAAATCAAAGATTTTTATTCTTTTGAAGTCAAGGATTCACGAGGAAGGATCATTTCATTGGAGAAATACAGAGGAAAAGTAAGTTATTATTTCTTTTTTGAATCCATACTGACAAAAAGTGCGTGCATTTCTAGGTAAATAAAAGGTTTGGTTAAGGGAGTTTTTGGCAGAGATTTGTCCTAAAGTCCTGTTCTTCATACAGTAAGCTGGAGAAAATTTGTTTTATCTAGGCTTGCTCCAGGAATCAAGTATTATATCTAGTAAATCAAGAAAATAAATTATATTATTTAGCATAGATCAATACAGCCTAACAGGCAAATTGGTGGATTTTGATCTTAGTTAGGAATGTTGGGTTTGGATTTTGGAAGTTTATCTAGTAAATATGATTTTAGTGCATGTCCTAAATATCTGCTTTTTAAAATGCTTATATTTAAACAAAGCTGTGAAATGAAGTTTATTAGTTTACTACATTTTTACAGCAGCTTGTTTGAAAGTAAATATCTTCAGTTGCTTTCATTTTATCTGTTTTAATGAAATGATGATCAGACAGGTTACATTTAGCTTTCTGAGAGGAGCCATTATGATAATGAAAAATGACATTTTAAGATTTAATTGTGACCTCTACAACACCTATAGGCTTTTTCCTTACTATTCTAACTTTATTTTTCTGAAGGCAACTTTGGTTGTAAACGTGGCCAGTTACTGCCAATACACAGACAAAAATTACATCGCGCTACAAGAGCTGCACAGAGAGTTTGGTCCCTCCCACTTCACTGTGCTGGCGTTTCCCTGCAACCAGTTCGGAGAATCAGAGCCTGGTTCAAGCCAGGAAATAGAATCTTTTGCCAAAGGAAACTATGGAGTAACATTCCCTGTTTTCCAAAAAATCAAGATCCTAGGATCAGAAGCAGATCCCGCCTTTAAATTTCTAATAGGTAACTGTTTTCTTTTATGTATCTAAGCTGCCTGTAACCGTGGTACTCTCATTGAATCCAGGCTGCATGTTTTTGTCAGGAAACATTGAAGTCTTCATAAAGTATGGAGAGAAACAGGCACTTAGCATACAATTACTCTCATTTCAATCTGGATATCAAAAATATGGGGAAAATAATTGTATCCTGAAAACAAGAGTCTCTCCTTACTGCTTGTAAAATTTGCCTTCTCTGAACAGCCCAGCTAGGAACATCCATTTTGTTAGAAATGCTAGAGCTAGAAACTCCTGCCTATTCCAAAGTATGTGATTTTTTTAAAAAAGAAAATACTTTTTTTATGGACAAAAATTGAGTTATAGGGTTCATAAAATTACTAGAACATTTTATATAAATACATGCAGATGAGATTTTTAGCTAGGTTCTATGTCCACCTTTATGCAAACTGTATTGTAAAGCAGGTTTACATATACTAGTTATATATAACCACTGGTTTGTATTAATTTTTCATGTGAACTTCAGTGCCTAGCCTGCAAAATCCTGCCTGAATACAGGGAGCATTTACAGACTTACAACCTCATATTCTCATGAGCAAAATGAAATGCCCTCTCCCTTCAGTCGACCAAAGATCTCACTTGAGAAGCCTCTCTGAATTTTCCTGAGCTTTGACCAGGAAATAGCTTTGACCAAAAATAGCTTAAACATAACCCTTTTCTAACACACCATTTTACCCAGAAGATAAAGTAGCAGAAAGCCCAAACCTGAATTCCATCTCCTTGCCTCTGAGTCTCTCATAGTGCCTCTTGTCAGAGAACTATTTCAATATCTAAATAAAGTATTTTCCAGAACACTTCCATGCCATATCCTATATCTCTATAATACCTCCTATGTACTTAAAAATTGTTTTTATTGAGCAGTCATGTAAGTGGTCCCCATTGTCTTTGTAACAATGCTCATTCCTGCCTCCTCTTATGCTACTAAAAACCTCAGGTAATTTTGTCACCCTGTGTTGCCAGATGTCCAGTGAAATCATCAGTGTTTTCTCTCAATTTTTATAGAAGAGACTAGAGCACAAAGGCACCCACTTGTGGGATGAATCCAGATTCTAAATATCACTGCCATCAGAGTAAAACATTGATACCTATTAAGAAAAAAATTTTTACCCAGCACTTTCTTATTTGACATGCTGTTCACCCACAAAGAGAAAGATCCTTTGTTACTTCAAAATTCTGAAACAAAGTTTTTCTCTTCCTGCATTTCTGTGTTTCACATTAAATTCCTGAGCATTTTCAATTAAAGTACCTGTTTTCTTCATGTGGCTGTTTTGACAATTGGAAGGCTGAACATCATGCTATACCACCCTTTTGTGACTGTGACTACTAGCAACAGGATGGCAACAGCACTGTCCAACAATCTAGTGCAAAATTAGTCCACTTACAGCATAAGTGTGGCCCCAAATTTCAATAAATCAGCTTAGGGTTCAGCACCAGTCCCAACCAAACACGTGTTCTCCAGTCAAAATCTACTGGAGCTTTTTGTGAAAGCAGCCTAGTTAAACCTTCACCAGTACAACTGCCTGTTCCCATCTCACTTCCCAAAACTGACGTAAAACTGGGGATCCCTGAATAATATGCAAGCCTTGTATCTTCTTCCCTAGGAAGTAAAGCATAGTAAAAGTAAGATCTCTCAAAGAGTTTCACAGGAGGGGGGGAGCATCACTGAGTTCCAGCTTTTCAGACCATTAGCAATCAGTAAATCTATGCCCACACTACAATCAAAAAATATGGTGGGATTACTTCATAAATGGTCAGTAGCATAATTAGTCAAAGACACAGTGCTGGGCCTGGAGATAATTCCAGGTGTAAGTCACTAAAATGATCTGATTTCATCCCTACAGATTCTTCAAAGAAAGAGCCTCGATGGAATTTCTGGAAGTACCTTGTCAGCCCTGAGGGCAAAGTTGTGAAATTCTGGAAACCAGAAGAGCCAATAGAAAGTATCAAACCAGAAGTAATATCATTAATCAGGCAGATTATCATGAAGAAAAGAGAAGACCTTTGAAAAAGCCATTCAACACCATGGGTATATACAGCCTTTCTACATCCCTGGGAAATGTTGCTAGAAGCTAAACCATCAGGTGATTTTACTACTCTTTAGCATTGGTGTTTGCAATTTGTCTATTAATTCTGGATTGGCTCCTGCCACGGCTTCAAGAACGACTGAGGTTACTGGCATGGCAAGGCACTCAGTACCTTGCAGGGAGGGACCACCTATTTGCATAACAGGTTTATGATTTCTTTTTCTGAATTGCTGACAGTAGCCAATTAAAATTGTCACCAGCAGGTAGATAGTTAGAATGAAAGTTTATTAATAAATTACTCAGTATTTACACAGGTTTTTTCCCCCATCTACAAGTAACAAGCAGATTTTATATTCCATTAACACATAATTGCCCTGTTATGAAAGACATGGGACCCAGAGACATCCATAGTACAGTTTCTAGACGCAAATGTGACTGAAGATACCAGCTTTGCAATATCTTCTCAAGAAAGACTGCTGAATTGTGAAGCTGCCAGTTGCAAAAAAATTGTGAGTAGAAAACAAAATTATTTTAAAAAGCAAAAAAAAAAAAGAAAAAGAAGTTTATTTGCTTGCTTCATATTTTGGTTATTTTACAATTCAGTTTTACAGCACCATTTTACAGTGTCTCAGTAGAGTTTTCTATACGAAAAAGATGGGTAGAATTAGCAGTGTTCTCTTGTAAGACAGTGATTGAAACATAAAATATAACATAAACAGTGACTGAAAATACTTAAAGTGCTTCAAAACATTTTCCAGTAAAGACAGCCACTCAACTGTATAAAAAAGGTGAGAAGTTAGAGTGAATTTTTTTAAAAAGAGGATTTTTTTCATTCACTTACTGAATTCATTGAGAATTTCACACAAAATAACCTATGAAGATTGAGTAAAGGTACTGATGTGGAAGATTAAACAAAGGCACTCTCAATAATGGCAAACATCTTTTTGGAAAGGACTTCAAACTTAATGCATGACAATTTTATAATTTCTATATTTTTAAATTTTTAAATTTTAAATATTTATAATTTTTAAAATTTCAGAGCCCAGTTAAGGACTACATAGAATTCTCATTAGGCTGAATAAGCCTGTGCTGGTGTTTTAGACCAGACTCTGCACTGTTTGCCATTATCCCTAAAGATTCCTCTTCAAATCTGTCAAGACGTTGCCTGTTTTTATGCTGAAGTTCTGCACTTAACTCCTGTCTCCTCCTGCATGTGCAGTGTGAGAACACGTAGTGGGAACATGTCAGGTGATTTTTTTGGCATAGGTTTTTGCTGTTTTGATGGAGCAGGAAGGGAATTGAGATATGGATCCTCTCCCCTTGCTGGGAGCACTCAACGGTCCATGGAACTAAGTAGCAGGACACAAAGTCTTACCCATAAAAGGTAGTTATCTTAACTTGAAAATGTACAAGTCTAAAACATGCATGCATGTTCAAGCAAAATTACAAAGCTCTTTTTGTACCACTGAATAAAAAAAGAGTAGGTGTAAAGAAATGTTGGGTGCAGTTAGTGCAATTTTTTAGCGCAAAAAAAATGCCTGTTTTAGTCCTGGTAATGCCTGAGAATTATTCAGCGTATGGGAAATCTCACCTGGGTCCTTAAAACACTCAAGATAAACAGTGTGGTATGATTTTCTTGTTTGAAAGGGATCAGGAGGGAAGGAAATGTCTATGCCTCATTTGTGACTTGCTCACTAAAGCTCATATGGTTTTTCAGAGGACACAGTGCAATCTTGAATATCTCAATGCCAGCATTAAGATCAAGTGTCTCTCCTGGTATTCAGAAATAGCCTGTGATATTAGCAAACAAGTGGACAGAATTACTTAACTCACGGCTTCCTGAATCATATTCACTCCAGAGTCCTAGAAAAAAAAAAAAGGTTTTGTCTGAGAAAACAGTCTTGGAACTTCCCATTCCACTATTTAGTCACAATGCACTACCACCATCTTCTGAAGAAATTTCAGTATAGGTACCGTTCAGTCCTTGTTGTACACAGTCCAAGTTTTTCAATATTTACTCTTAATTAACATTCCTCAAAAAATTAACATTCCTCCTTAACAAAAACTCAAAAGTGTGTTTGTATTATACACCATGAGACATGCCAGCTCTTCCAATATAATATTTAGGGCAAATAATTGATAAATTAATCACACCTTTCTTAAAAGTATTTTACTAGTTATCTGTTAAAAATAAAGCATCTTTAATGGCCAAATCTACACAGACCTGGAAAGGCAAATAAATAAACTGAAAGTCAGAATACTGTTATATAAACAAACACTTATCTATAGTCAAAAGCCAAGAAAGTAGTGTTAATGCATGTCTATTTAAATATCCACTTAGAGTTAATTTAAAATATAGCATATAAAAAATGCCAACATTTTAAACAGATTGAAACCTATTTCTTGGATTCTTGAATAGTCCCTCCAGTTTAAGATTAAACTACCCTCCTATGATGCTTAACAAAGGTCAGTCTCTGAGTGTTAAAGTTATTTTATATCCTTTTGAGAATATCTATTTTATCTTCCATCCTAACCCCTCATTCCCATCTCAAGCTTCCATCACTCCTTATGTCTGACATTCCTTATTTTCTCAAACAAATACCATTTAACTGAAGTTACCTTTACAACATGTTCTAAATCCATTTCCATCACCAGTAGTACATGTTCCTGTAAATTCAAGAGTTGTTTGCTGAGCCAACACATCAACGTTCCTTCAAACATTTAGTGATGTAGGAGCAACATACTCACATAGGGTTCAAACCTGAAACTGTTACTTAATATTTACATAATTCAGTAGATTGTTTATAAATCAGTTGGGGTAGCTGTATAACCATGTGAAATACAGCTACGTTTACTTCTATAATCACTTACACACTTTGTTTTAAACCCTGCATTCACTCAGTCTGCATAACCTAGTGCAGCTCCATTCAATCAAAGGAACCAGGCAGGTCCTGGACCAGCTAGAGAACTATGAGATATTTATAACAGCAGTGTTTACATCCTTATCTCGACAGTGATGTGGTAATCTGACAGTGTAGTCAGTTGCTGGTGCCTGAGGAGCAGCTAACTAACAATACACTGCCTAATCACCGCACTCAACGAGGGCATGGCCGTGACTCTGCACACCTTCACCAGCACTGGTGCTCTTTCTCTTCACTGTCCAAGGCAAATACAGCAGCATCTAGATAAAACAAGTGTCAACAAAGGCTTTGTTGGGCACTCTTTAGATGGCTGAAGTGCCAGGAGGAGAATAACATTAACACTCTGTTGGCTGTGGCAGCATGTTTGACAGAAGCTCGCAGTGTAACGTGAATCAAAAATATCAGTGTGCTTCCAGCCTTTATCCCAAGTATATTTCACTTGAATTTAGTGGAATATTCATAGTATATTCCACTATACTACTCCAATTATACTGGTATGTCCTGTTCACACTGTGTGATTGGTGAGATTATGTGCAGTTGTTTTAATGTGTTGATATTAATGAATTAAATTATTCAGAGCAGCAATGAGAGAGGAAAAACTCTAAGGCTGACTTTTAAAATCACATACCATACAATGGAAAGGTAATTATTTTTCAAATACAATATTTAGGAAGTTAGTGAAAGTGACTTTAAACCATTGAGGGCTCTAATTACTCAATTTAAAACAAACAAACAAACAAAAAACACCTCTCAAGAAACTATCAAGCTGCTCAGCCCTTGAAATATTTTAAATAAATTAAATAAATTGTAATATTTGCCAAATATTACAATTAAAAAAATAAAATCAAACTTAAAATGCATGTGAAGTTTTTAACAGTGCCACTTTTGGATTGAAAAAGCTCCCAAGAGCTTATATAATTTTGAAATATTTTATTATTTACCTCATTCAGATATTTAAAAACTTCCTGTTACCTTGGTATCTAAAAGTAGATGAACACCAGAGTTTAACTCAATCAAAAATTCTCACTGTTGTTAGAATAGTGGAAATACAAGATAACACTTGCATTTGCCTGGCAGTCAAAGAAAGCAAAAATCAAGAGAAACAAGATTTCTTCTACAAAAGTAGTAGCTCTCCATTTTGACGACCAAGGTATGTGGGAAAAGAGAGCAGCTGCATGTTAGCTGCTGTCAGAATTTCAAGCAGCCAACATACACTGCCATCCCATCACACACAGCTGCACCACCTGCATGAATTCCTGCATGAATCCGAGCACCTTCCAAAGGAATTGCCTTGAAACAGCAGTGAGCCAGCCCTGCAGCTGGTGACAGTGCAGCAGTGACTGCTGCATTAGGTACAGCAGTCAACTAGCAATACACTGCCTGCCAGACACAGAGTCCTTATGAAGGAGATGCCTCCTGAAATAATACATCTAGAAACATTCCTTATTTTTTACCTAAATTCAGCATTATTCACCTGTTTTAAGGTTCATGTTTCATATATGTATATATACAAGTCAAGCTGTATGTGGCTTCAAGAAATAAATGTCACAAGTAAGTGTCTGACTCAGGAAGACCAATAAAAGTGAGAGTATAAAATAGTACAAACCCTGCCTGGAGGTCCCAGGCTGCCCAAAAGGAACTGGATAGTGTTGCAAACAGTTTCTTGTCTTAACTGTTGAAATACCAGTATAGTATGTTACCTCTACACTTAATTTGTATCATATATGTATCTATAATTAATTTGTATCATATGCACTTACTTCAGTCCTTTTGTCTGTGGGACATCCATTTGTGGCCACTGTTGCAACCCTGCCCTTAGTCTAGATGAGCCCAGAGTCAAACTCAGTGTAGTCAATTTTATTTTGGCATTACAATTATCATTGGTTACTCCATAGTCCAACTTACCTGTAGGTTAGAAGCCATAGCATACCTCTATTTACAGCCACCTATATGGAGAACAAACAAAGGTTTCAGGACTGAAGCTTATGAATTTAGTCTGGATGGAGGTAAAATGTTACCTCCAACATCCATTTTGACTAAAAGTCCTTTGAAGTCATGCTGGAAGGGAGGTACTGAGGCAGTCACTTTGTATAAAGCAAATTAATACTGTATTTGAAGCCTTCACTTTGTTCCTTCAAAATTGGTCTTTAATCACTCAAAATAAATCTTAACTCGATACAAAACAAAACATAAAACATTAACTTCCTTGAGTGCTGCTGCTGTTAGCAGCCACAGAAAGTACTGGCTAATTGAGTTCTTCTTGTTCCACAGCAAGAGGAGGCCACCTCTGAGTTTTCCGTGATGCTTTTGAATGAAACAATATGGAGTGCAGCTAGCAGCTGTGGACACATCAGGGACAACAGCCAGCTAACATGCACTGCCAGACTGTTACAATTCTCGTCAGTTTTGGCTATTAGTTCCCCTTCACCACCAAACCCATAGTTTTGCCTCCCAGAGCTCAGTCGTTGCTCATTTCACCAGCACGGCTTTTCCCCAAGGGGTCACTTACATAAAACACGTATGTTGAAGCAACATTCTCAGCATGCTAGAAATTACATCTCTATACTGTCATTTAATGGCATACTGCTTATCTCCTGCATCACTGCTTTTCAGTGTGGTCAATCCCACCAACGCTTTCACTTCCCACTCCATCAGTTTGCACATTACAGTCTTACCTGTTTTTGTGAATCCTGTCAACTTAAGACACAAGCTGCCTGGATTTTACCTATTGAAAACAGTTCAGCAATTATTTTTGTGATTAGTAAGTTTCCTACCTATGTTCCTACTGTACTTGTGAGTTCTTTGTTGTATCCTTTATCATCTACCACCCTCTAAATGCAGGTAACTGAGTTTGCAGTGCCAATCAGAAGAGAGCTCTGCAAATCTATGCAACCGCTTAAACCAGGTCATGCGACTTTTGCTTTTAAAGAGTAAGTGACTCCTCTAGTGTACCAAGAAAGAAGCCCAAAGGTGTTTTGTTTCCTCCCCCAAACAGATGTCAATTGACCATAACTTGCGTTTTTCTGACATTGCAGATGCTAAACTTGAGTAAGTGTCATGAAGATTAATAGAAAATAATGAAAATTACATGTTGTGGGGTTTCCTTCAAAATCACTTATTTTTCCATAGTTTCCTTCTCTCCTTCCTCCCTCTCTCCCTCTGTACATCAGAAATGTGCAATGGAACTCTCAGTTCAAGTGCGTACAAAAGAGCGCAAACGTCTGTGCCTGTCCTTACCTTAGCCGCTCTCCGTGGGCTGCGCTTTCTGCTCCACTTCAGGTCTTTTCCAAGCGCTCTCATCGCGTCATGCTTGAAAAAAACAAGAGACACAACACTTAGCAACCGCGCAGCTCAGTTTATTCACCCTACATCACCCTCCATCCAGCCTAGCTGCTGGCGAGGCTTCCCTGGGAGCCACGGCCCCGGGGACAGGGCAGAGACGCCCGGGAGGATCGGTGCTCCCCAGGGCGCCGGCAGCCCCTGCACTCCCACGGGGCACTGTTACCCGAGCAAGTCCTCATCCCTCCTGCTCGTCCTCCGGGCGGCTTTTTCTAATTTCCGCTCCGTCTCTGTCGGGGCTGGCTGAAGCCGCTGCCGCCACCTCAGGAGAGGTACCCTGACCTGGGGCGGGATCCCTCCCGGGCGGGATCCCTCCCAGCGGGTCGGCTCCGGGCAGGTGCGTGGCAAGCAGCCTACTCTCGTGGCAACCTGTGCGGAGAGAATCTTATAGCCCGGCCAGCCCTCGGGGCGCCGGTCCCCGCTGGGAGGCGGTGCCAGCTGCTCGCCGCCCACCGCACCGTTCCCTGGCGCCTCACGCCGTCCTTTAAGCATCCCGCAGGCGCGCCCGCCGAGGCGGGAAGCCCCGTCCCGTCCCGTCCCGCCGGCGGGACCGGGCTGCGCGGTGGCGGTCCCGGCTGGCGGCAAAGCACCCGGCGCGGCGGCTCCCGCGGCTCCGCGGGCAGGGCGGCGGCGGCGGCCGGTGCCAAAGGGCCCTGGCTCGGCATCGGGCACGGGCAGCACGCCAGACCGACAGCCCGGGCGGGGGTCCCGCCTCCCCGAGGCCGCTGTGTCACCGCCCCAGCCGGGCCCCCTGGGGCTTCCCCACGGCCGCGCTACGGTCTCGGGCTGCCATCACTCGGCCCCTTCTCCCTGCCTCGGGAATGGGGATAGGGCAACTTCACAGAACCACAGCTTCACCAAATCGATAAGGTTGGAAAAGACCTCTGAAAGAGATCATCGTGTCCAGCCTGCGACCAAACACAACCATGTCAACTAGACCAGGGCACTAAGCATCCAGTCCATTCTTAAACACCTCCAGGGATGGTGACTCCACTACATCTCTGGGCAGCCCATTCTAATGTCTAACCACCCTTTCTGAGAAGAAATTCCTTCTAATGTCTAACCTAGACCTAATGGCTGGAGGCTATTTTCTCTTGTCCTCTCACTGGTTGCCTGGAAGGAGAGACCGACCCCCACCTGGCTACACTCTTCTTTCAGGCAGTTGTGGAGAGTTATAAGGTCACCCCTGAGCCTCCTTTTGTCCAGGATAAACAGCCCCACTTCCCTCAGCTGCCCCTCACGGAACTTGTGCTCCAGACCCTTCGCCAACTTTGTTGCCATTCTCTGTCCGTCTCTTCAGTACTTGCTACACACAAAACCCCTCACGTCTCACATCACATCAGCTGTTTCCCACTTCGCCTGCTGCGAGGAGCCGAGCACCACCGCAGAGAGGGGTCTGAGGGCAGTGCCATTCTGAGGCACTCAAGCCGGGCTCTCTGAAGCTGAGAGCTGAACGCGGTGCCGTTTTCTCAGATGAGACTGAGCACACGGCATCGCAGCCCGGTACACACTCTCCTCTGGCGCAGATCCCCAGACCCAAAAGCAAACAAAACCTCACCACTTCACCACCATCTTACATTGACAGACTCCAAAAATAACCTGCTATCATTTGCTTTTACGTGACAGGCAAAGGGAGAAGTTGTAGAAGAAAGTGTGAAGAATCGCTCAGCAGATGAATTGCTCATGCACGTGTTTTATGGAGTTCGCATGCCGAAGGGACAGTACCCATACTTAGGCACTCACTTCATCTGAGAAAACCTGAGCACAAGTTTGATAGAAAAAGGTAAAACACGGTTTGGTTTTTGTTTTATTTTTTTTAAAGATAGGATTTAGTTAAGTCGAAAGAGGTAGAAAGAGAAGATTTACTGGTACATGCAACATGTCTTTTTTTTTTCAATGCAAGTTCACAATCATTCTTTTTCAGTCCTTGTCATAGTGTCAAAATTTGGGGTGACACAATGATTTCCAAGAGACAGATGCAGCCAGACATACAGCATGTAAAAGAGCACATATTTTTCTATTTCTGGCTTTTGGATGTTAGGAACAACATTACAGGTGTTTTTTTCCTAAGAGTAAGAAAGAGTATCATTTTTTAAAATATGCTGAAGGTGTTCTTCACTCTCTTACTGTTTCTAGAAACCAGGAGAGATTTTTCTATATTTTCCACTGGAAAATAATTTGAACCAATAAAAAAATTCTTCTGCAAAATCTTCTCATATGATTTTTTATTTTCTACTTAATTCTCTCTTGCAGCTGCACACTTCACATCTGCAGAAAAACACCATATAAGCCGGATGATGGAGGATAATATTTTTACTGATGCATGTTTAATAAGTCATTATTAAATATCAGTTGATGGAGTTGTTTTGCCAAATCAAAGTAAAACAATCTCTAAAAAGTGCCACCTTATTACTTCCCTTTGTGCTGGTAAGGACACAACTAAGCACACCCTGCATACAAAGTGGCTGGGTCACTCAGCACCTTCTTAATGCTTTCTGTAAAACAAACAGCACACAAGGCACTGCTAGCATAGCTTCACAAAGGATTGTTTGCAATGCTTCAGTTGCTCGTTTAACTGAATGTGAGTTTTTTCCTACAAGACTAACGTTTAACGAGCGCGGCCAAGTATCGTCACCCTGCCTAACAGCAGACTCTGGCATGGGCTGCAAAGCCAGCTCGCTTGAACACTCAATAAA
The DNA here is from genome assembly GCF_030490865.1 of Poecile atricapillus. NCBI lineage: Eukaryota > Metazoa > Chordata > Aves > Passeriformes > Paridae > Poecile > Poecile atricapillus. The sequence continues at coordinate 128,806,965 of NC_081289.1, read as the reverse complement.
TCAGCAGCACTCAAGTGAAGTGTATTGAACTGTTACCTATCAGACCAGTGTTTGAGGCTCTTAACAAAACTTTTTCTCACACTGAAAAGTCTCTTTCAGATGAGAAAACCTGTAATGGTGCAGTTTGTTCAAAAGTGGGAGGAAAGAGGTTGCAGTTGAGAACTATATGTCTGTAAACCATATAAACAAAATAAAAGTCAAAAGACTTTCAAAGTCAACAGGGTTTTGTTCGAATGAATTAGAATTAGGATTAATTAATGCTGAGCAATTCATTAAAGAGTAAATAATATGACCCACTGCAACTGGTGTTACAAGTAGTGACTCCTACCTTCAACCCACCCATACACATATGCACCATGATTGGATTATAATGAAAGATCTGGAGGTTTTTCTGTAAGATTTCTACTGAAGACTGATTAGCAATGGGAAATATGCCAAGATATTATGTTTGGTAGCAGCCTTAAGGTAAGTAGCTCACTAGGTAAAGTCAGTGATAAATAAAAATAAGCAGAAGTGCTATGGGGAAGTCTGAACTCCGTTGTGTTGTTGAGGAGGATGTGTTGGATTGTAAGGAAAGTATTATAACACAGAGGATATCCTTAATACATTCTTCTTCACTTGAAGCACATGTTATTCTGGAAATTGTGTGCTAGATAAGAGCTGTGTTGTCACTTTGAGATTGTAGCTGAATTTTAAACAGAGATTTGTTTTAGATAAGTTGTAGACAGCTACATGTATCACTTCTGTAATGCTCCCAGCATCTCACTGATATGTCTGCAAAGTGAAATGAAGTCATCTGGGTTAAGTGTTTTTGTTTCTTTCTCACTATGGATTAATTTTAGGCTCTTCATTATGAAACCTATATAGCCAATTGCTCAGTTATTTCACGTAAGTACTAGAAAGGTGGCTGAAATTTTGTAGCTCACTGTAAAAATATTTCTAAACCAGTATGTAAGAAACCATGCAGTTTGTCCTCACTGGCAGCAGATGGTGCTGATATGTTGTGCCTGGTACTTCTTTGAAAGCTGCTATTCAGGTTATTAATACCGTAGCAACATCGTTTTTTCTCGTCCATTATCCCTAAGGTGTTTTACTATAAAATTGCCATCATCATCATCATCATCATCATCATCATCATCATCATCATCAGTCAGAATTTATAGAGATAAAATACAGTTTGAAGATGAGGTTTGGACATTAACACCAAGATTCACAACATTATCCGAAAATTAAGCAGTAACTGAAACAATACGTTTTAGGAAAAGGTGGATTCTTCATGTCTAGGCTGTTGGACAAGGACCACTAAAACTTTCAGGACCCAAGCATTTCAGGATATAAAAATGAGGGTGCTCCTTGCCAAATGATGGCTGACAAAGACGTGCTCGTAGTTTACACCAGATTCCAGGAAGTGGCAAGATGTGAAGAGCTGGTCATAGAACACTGCCTTAAAAGCAATAGATGACAGATTGTCTCCATGTCAGAGAAAGAGACAGGTGACCAAAACTGGTCTTTAGGTAAGTTTTTAGGAAACTTTTGCTGAAATAAAGGCCTACTTTGAGAAACCTTGCTAGATAAGGATCACAGGGATTTAGATATCAAGTGTATACTGCATGTGCCAAGAAAGGTGTAACAAGTTGTGTTAAGGAGAGGATTACCATTCAACAGTGTGAGGAGCCTGAATGAGATTTACCACAGGTCTGAGTTTTGAAATAGATAGGAAAAATTTTTTGAACATACAGAGGTGAAAACTTGTTTCCATTTTGCAATTGCAACCAAGAGAGATTTCTGGGAACCAAGGCCTCCAGCTTCCTACCAGAGGGAAAATTATGTCCCAGCTTTGTTAAATGCTTACTGAGCAGAGATCCTGAGATATGGAAACATCTTAATTTGTCTTCCTGTATTTCTTCATTGTTCTCTCTAGATTTTCAGCCAGTATACAAGAAAGATCCCAATCTTGCTGCCTGCTCAGTGCTTAAGTGCTTCTGAGTGGGTTGGAGGAACAGTTCTCACAGCAGTACGGACAAAACACTGGACCTTTCTAAGTGGCTGACAGTTGTAGTAGATGGTGGTTCTCATTTATTAAAGGGGGTTTTGATCCTCAAGTATTTCTACCTGCAACAGACAGCAAAGCAAGTAAGGGGAAGAAAGGAATCAGGAAAGAAATAGGGACTCAATTTATGTGGCTGTTCTCATCACATCATTTCACACTGCAGTGAGCAGCTGTTGTTTAGACTCCAGAATGAAATATTGTTGACCAGGTAACTGGAATATTCTGGCAATGAACTCAAAGCTTCCTTTTAGCTGTACAATGAACTCAAAGCTTCATTTTAGCTATGCAAAGGAGAGGCAATTAAGAGGACAAGAGGAGGAAATAGTTCCTGCTTCTTTGGTGGGGCTTAAATTAAAACCAACAATTAACATCTCAGTCCAGTACTCTGCTCATTAGAAATCTCTCATTACATTTATCTTTGCCAGCACAGTAAAAGTGGTTGTGAACTTGAGGGGAGTGAGCTCTAGAAATAACTATCCACTATTACTCTTCAGATGAACCCAAACACTCACACATTAAAGAAAATTACATCTCCTATACAAACATTTGAGAAAACAAAGCAAAAAATATGTAACTGTTATTTGTGTGTTGCATTCTGTCACAGCAAGAATGTATTATGTTCATAGGCAGGCATATAAAAGATTGAAATGTATCGATATACAAATTTTTCTGTATTTTGCCCATTTGTGCCACACATTCACCTGTATCTAAACCTCTTTTACTTTGAACACTAAATTTAGCAATAACAAAGAAGCCTGGTTGGCAAGTAAATGAGAGTAGATTAAGGCTCTATTTAACTCAGTGAGGAATTTGTGTCAGTTGCTACTTTCTGGCTTTATTGGTTTAAAAAGAGAGAGGTGGAAAAAAAAAAAAAGCCAAGAAAACAAGGGCATCAAGGGATAAGTGCATTTTGATAAATTATATTAATTTTCATGTAACACACAGTTGACTCCCAGGATTTTCAGTTTTACTGTGACCTTCAGCCTTCATAAAACAATAGCCTATTTCTTCATCAGCACACTACACTAATTTCCTGGTTTTACTTTTCCATGGACAGATCAAAACTGTCTTGCTAAGTCATCCATCCCAGGCCTTTTGGCTGAGTTTTGCTCTTCAGCATGTTTTCCCTATTTTTGTGCACACTGCAAGTCCTTTTCAGCACACCTCTGCTACACTCTAAGTCAAGGCTTCCAACAAGCTGGGATCCTGTGTTGGCATTAGGGAGTGCATACAATGTAAAACTACATTTTGTTTAGCCTTGGATAAACTCCAACTGAACAAAAGAACCTCTGGGTTCATTGCCAGCTGCCAACAGTGTGCCTAAATAATATTTCATCCTGGAATCCCAAGAGTCTGGATTAATAAACTGCCAAAATAGCACTCGGACATGGTTCTTTCCAAAGCTTCCCTACCAGCTTCTATTCCTAACACAGTACTTATTTCTACATTACTAGTACCAAAGTTCTGTATGTTACTGTACAATTAAGTCTTGCAAAAAGGAATTACAGCTCTGAATAATTATGAATTGCAACTATATCTAAGGCTTCAGGCACCTGCTGTAGTTGATTCCTTTCATGTTATTTTAGACACAGGGCAAGATTTCTAACATTCTTTTCTGGGTAAGGATAATTAACTATACAGATTAAAAAGCACTGTCATCTCTCAGTGCAAGCATCTTTCACTCAAGTAATTGCTGACAGGTTCAGCTTCAACACCTGTGAGCTCCTGAAATTCTGTTGCACCTCCATATGATTTGCCATGGAAATAAGTCCCTGGTTTCACTTCCAAAGACTAATATTTAGGGGATGGTGTCCAACTGTATTTTCAATATAGTTGAATGCATAATTTAAGTTTTCAGTTAAAATGGTTTTTTGGGTTTGTTTTTCTGTTTCACACTTTCAACATTGATCCATTTACAGATCAAAATAGATCTTTACAATCTACAAATTTACAAAGAAAATATCCCTCACCTCCCTACTGAGATAAGGACTTCAGCAAACCAGGTATGCAGATTTTAGCTGACAGAGGTTAAGTCATACCCTCAGCACTTACAAACTTAATGTTGAAGATACACAGTTTGTACCTTACTCTGTAGGAGATGTTCATCTGTTTCAACTCTTCCACTTTTCTAAGCCTCTATAACCCTTTATTGATATTCAGGTTATAAATATAGGTCAAACCATCTCCATCAACCCACATTTTGTAAAATTCCTCACAAGAGATACAAGTAGATTCCAGCTCCTCTCAGAGACATTGTGAGTCTCTAGTCCTGCAAAGATATTCCTGGAGGAACTTCTGTATTCCTGAACACACTCGAAGGCCCATCGAGACAAAGGAGACTGTGAATTCCACCTGGAGATACAAATGCGATCACAAAATTCAGAAGAGAGGAACACACTATGAACATACACAAAAATGGATCTACACTAGAGACAATTGGACCAAACAAGAATAAAATAGTACAATTTTTACAATAAATATATCTGTATCTGTTTTATTAATAACACCTTTCACACAAAGAGGCCAGTGTGAGAGATTCAGCTATTGATTTTACCCTCATCTTTTCCTTTCTTCTTTGTTTTATTGATATGAACTTGCTCTGCACGCCCCAGAAAATCATGAGGTTTGTGTTGCCCATTGCTCCAATCATGTGAAAGCATTTGATAGCTCTAATTAGAATTCTGAAGAACACTGTATAGAAGTACTGGGTGCCTACCTCTTATGACCTGTGTGATCATCCCTAGGGCACCAACCACTTGCAAAGAAAATAATACAAAGGAATTTTCTAGGAGAAAAAAATACCTTATTTAGGGATGTTAGAAAGCTGACCAGTGGTGTGTCACGGGTTCAGAAGTGATTTTTTAGCACTCTTTGCCTCTCACCTTGAAAAGTGGTGCAAAATGTTCCAAGGCCACAACCTGTTGGAAGTCAAACTGAAATATATTAGGAAACCTCCTTCACCTATTTCTACTTGTGATCCATCTGAGTAAGGGAATTACAAACATATGAAGCCTTGATGACAGACAGAGAAAGCCCATTAGAGTGTAACAGTAGGCATGTTTATTCTGTCTTCTAGAGAAAACTCTTTGCAGCCAGTGAGTAAACTGAAAAGTAAACTTCTCAGGCACACAACATCAGCTGAAGGTTGGTTTTGCCATAAACTCAAGTAGGTCAAGGGACCTGCCTGGGACATTCAGTTTTTAGGAGTAAATGGCAGGATGGACGTAATCAGATTTCAATAGACATGTTCGATAAAATAGCAGCTATGTTCCAGGCTTTCCTAGTGCTGTGGGGTTTGCAAATTGCATATTGCAGATCACAGTCAGAACGTAAACCCTCTCCATCATGTGACATTAAAGAAGAATGATTTCAGGTGGAGTCTCAAACAACAACAAGCTTTTGAACAAATGAAACAAGAGATTGCTTGTGGAGTTGTCCTTGGGCCAGTCAGGACAGGATAAAATATGAAAAATGTGCTCTGCACTGCAGCCAGGCAAAATGGTCCTTCCAGGAGTCCTGGCACAAGATATTCAGGAGATGCAAGGGTGAGCCCTGGAGTTCTAGAGTCAGGGATACAAAGGATCTGAGGCCTTCTACACCCCAGCTGAAAAAGAGATCTTTGTAGCTTATGATGTGATTTGAGCTGCCTCAGAAATGATTGGCACCAAAGCACAGCTTCTTCTGGCATCCTGACTGCCAGTGCAGGACTGGATGTTGAAAAGGAAAGTGCCTTCCACACATGCCACTGGAATGAGTCAACTGCTCTGACCACACAGCGAGCTCAAGCAGGAAACCCCTATCACCCAAGGATCTTGGAAGTCATCACAAACTGGCCTGAAGGTGAAAATTTTGGATTATCATCATCAGAGGAGGAAAAGGCTGAGGAGGTCCTACATAACAATCAGCTGCCAGAAAATGAAGTGATGTGCTCTCTTCACTGATGGTTCCTGATGTATTGTAAAGACAAATTGAAAGTGGAAAGGTGCTTTATGGAGTTGTTCTACACTATCGAGGAACAACGTGGATCCAGTCAATTCACAAGCTGTCCAGCTGGCTCTAGATATCACTGAATGAGAGAAATGGCCAATGCTCTACTGAGGTGCCCCCTGCCCAGGGAGGCAAAGATTTAGTGTCAGATAAGGACTGTTAAAATGAGAGGCGTGGCTTTGAAGCTCGGGAAGAGAGAATTCCATTCCTCTGCCGCAGGGGATGGGCCCTGTGAGCCCAGGAAGAGTTGCCCCATCCTGGACCCCTGTGGGGGTGGCAGTCCAGGGAGTTCTGATTGGGTTTGAGCCCCTTGCTATGTCGCTGTAAGTCCCCAGCCTTAAACCCCACCCTGGTTCTGTCCCACAAAACCCATCATCCTGCCTCTGTCTGGGGCTCTCTGTCTCTGGATCGAAGCTGAGTTTGTTCCTGTGTTGAATAAATGGTTTCCTGGGCAGAATCCGGTCTGGTTGAGTCCCATGTCGGTCACTGGTAACTGTAGCCTCCCTGGACATGATCCTGCAACCCCGTAACGCTACACTCTACCTCTACACTGACTTGCCCATGGTGGCAAATGCTCTGTAGGGGTGGCTGGACCAATGGAAAAAGACCAATTGGCAGTGCAGAGGGAAGCTCATCTGGGCTACTGAAGTGTGACACCTCTGCCCAAGTGAAGAAGTTGTCTGTAAAGTACATCATGCAGGTGGACCATAACCAAGAGCTGGACTTCTTAAGAGTATCAAAGTGTGATAAATATGGCGTTGGATAAAAATTCGTGAAGGAAAATAAAGAAATAGATGTTATATTTTAATGTAAAGATATAAAGTGTAGTCTAAAGACTCCTTCCTGAGGCAAGCAGTAACGATCCACTCAAGCGGTAACGATCCACGGCAACACTTATCAGCCCGAGATAAAGAGCAGGACACGAGCAATCAAGCCAGACAATGAGAATAGCCCAACTGAGCTATCCATCGGCTTGGCTTCGCACCGGACCTGGACACTCCACTCCAGGAGTCCACCCAGAAGATGCAATCAGAAGGCACCATGAGAAAGGACTCTGCCCAGTGGACTATTGACTCAGCTCTACGATCCAGGAAATCTATTCAACCACACATCTAGACTCTTTGTTGGACGGTGCTTACTCCGGATTTTGCCTCAGGATACGAAAATCCCTATAAGAACCCCGGACTGCGGTTCCTACTTCGTGGATTTGGGAAATCTGTACCTCTGGGTATAGACCCCTGTCCACCCGGCACTGCGCTGATTTACTTTATTGTGTTTTTTTCTCTTGTTGCTGGTGATTGAAATTGTTTTATAATAAATTGCTTTTTATATTAACCTTATTTTGCTATCCCGTTTATAACGAAAGCAATGGAGAAGTGGATCAAGCTGCCAAGGTTGAAGCATCTCAGGTGGATCTGGACTGGCAACACAAGGGTGAATTATTTCTGTCTCAATGTACCCATGATGCCTCAGGTCACCAGGGAAGAGATGCAACATCCAGACAGGCTCATGATCTTAATCATGGACACTCTCCCTGGTTATCCCAAACTGTGGCAGATTGGACACATCACACTGTCCCAAACTCACCATGACAAGCTTTATGTGTTTACAGTGTAAACAGCCACTGGATGGCCCTTGGGAAAGAACCTATTTTGGATTAGTCCTGCCTCAAGCAAAAGCAAATACATCCATGGGATGATTTTTGCTCAAGGATATGGATGCACTTGGTGGGTAATGCAGAAGGACAGGAAAACATGACGTGTACGCCAAGGAGGTTCGATTTTTGGGTGAGAACAGTCTGTAATACTGAATTGTAAAAGGTTGGTTTCTGAATGACACCACCACTGTATTCCACAACTACCATGGGCAACAAGGACAGACTGCTCCAGATACACCAGTTGTGAGCTGATGCAGCTCATAACCAGACAGCAGCACACAAGCCCTCCTTCTCTGGGAAATGTCTAGGGAGGGTTGGGTGTCCATCCTTTTGTTCCACCTCACCTATAGAAATTCTACCCATTAGTTGTGGGGAAACCTGATTGATGGTACTTACTGGGTGCTTGAGAAACACAGGGCATTTGGCTGTGCGCAGTGGGGAAGGGGGGACAGCTGGGGACTGGCTGGTTTTCTTGGGCTGGAGAGCCAGACACTCTCTCAGAGCTGTTGTGGCTGGGAGAAGGGAATTTGCCATCACCCAGACGGAGCTGCTGCTTCTTCTTCTTCTTTCTTGTCTGTGTGCCTCGCACCCCCTGTCCTGCCGGGACGCCGCGGAGCTGCTGATACACCTCGTCCACCAGCCCAGGATCTCAGCTCATCCCTGCTGTTCCAGCTGAGTGTTCCTCAGAGCCCTGCAGGAGCACCGGGACTGACTGCCCGAGGGGGTTTGTGAAGCAAAGCCTCTCCTCCATCCCTTCCCGTCCCGGCCGAGAAGGCTGTCACGGGGTCCCTGGTTCTGTTTTGTTTATGCTGTAGTTATTGTTGTTTGTGTGCCTCGTCATACACACTAGTAAAGAACTGTTATTCCTATCCCCAGATCTCTGCCTGAGAGCCCCTTGATTTCAAAATTACAGTAATTCGGAGGGAGGGGGTTTACATTTTCATTCCAAGGGAGGCTCCTGCCCTCCTTAGCAGACATCTGTCTTCTAGAACCAAGACAAGAGGACAGAACCCACAGTAATGGACTACATGAACGCAACAGACACCTTGCAGGGACAGCCACTGACTACAGAAATAATACCTCTACATGTACATTTTTATGTCTATATCTATATAGATGGACATATGTACGTATTCATATGTTTATGTCAGAGCCATGTGGGCCTCTCTGTCAGAGCCACGTGCGTGTGCCTAAGTTTTCGTCTGCCAGGTGGGGAGAAGTAAGGGATTCTCACATCCAAGAAGGAAAGGGCGGTGGGTGTCATGTTGGTCTCTGTCTCAGAAAGTTGCATGACATTGGGTCTGCTCAGTTAGACTCCACGAGCAATTTTTGCATAATCATCCTCTTTTGTATGTTGTTGTTAGTATGTATTGTTGCTGTTACTTTTCATTTTCTTATCTCATTCTTGTTTCCAGAAATTTGTTATCTCAACCTGTAATTCTGTCTTTTCTCCCTCTCTCTCTCTCTCTCTCTCTCTCTCTCTCTCTCTCACACTAGTGTGTGGGTGAGGGTGGATGACAGGGAGCACTGAGTGAAAAAGAGAATAGACTCAAAACCCAAGCTGACCTATTTTAGCAAGTGAGTTCTAATTGCAGCTGTATTATCCACATAAGAAATCTGGAGATTTTACCAAAAATTAATATTTTCATGTGTTTTACCAATACATGAAAAACCTTAAAGACTCCTAGTGATTTATTTTTCATAGTATTTTATTTAAGAGTATAAAGTAAATATTGAACATAAATAGTCACTGCTATCAGAGTTTGAACAGGTGCTAAGTACAAGGCAGACTTTAAGATTGTTTTTGCTGCAGCTATGGAATAGTTGTGCCAAAGCAAACTACAGTGTCTTTTGACCTCATTAGCTTTAGTTGTTTGTTAAAGCTGTGCAGTGCAAAGTGCAAATAATGGCTGCTGACCAGATGTAAGTCAGTGTTAGGAAAGATGAAGAGTGCTGCTGCTGTCATTTAAAAAGGACTGGAAAATCCTTGCCTTTTCCTTGAAGGTAAACACAGGGATATTTTTATTTAGAAAAATATTCAGGAAAACAAGGGAATAAATATCAGTGAAATTCAATTTCTCTGCAATCACTGAAGAGCCAACAGGAGTAGTTTAGTACTGCTTCTATCACATGTTGGATAACCATGTTGGAGCCTGGTCTCTCTACACGACCAAATGCCTGAGATGTCTCAATACCTGCCTGCCACCACACAGGATCTGCAACAAACCAGCAGGACCACCAGTTGCATCTTTGTGACGGAATATGAATGGGAGTTGCACGAACCTGTATTCTTCAAAAACAGTGACCAGAGCAGTTAAATGACATCAAATATTTGCCTGTGTCTACATATAATATGACTTGATAATGAGCATCAAAGCAAGAAAATGTCTATGACTGGCATGTGGACAGTAGCTCAGACTTCTGAACGAGCAATATTTTCTCTTTATGATCCATTGAGCAGCCCTGACAAACCCTGCAGGAAAATGTCATGCTGACACTCAGTCTTGGATATTGTCTTTTGATAAAAATTGCTGATAAAAAAAGGCTTTCACAAATTATAGCTGTAACAAAAACCCTAAGTAATTTCTAAACAACTCCATCCAGGTGCCTTCTACCCATTCCATCCCTAAAATTACTGACTTAATATGCACCTGCTTGTGGATGCTAGCTTTGGAGCAGGCTGTAGGCCCATGGCCTGACAGGCCTGCCTGAGAAGCTAGCCTGGGAAATTCATGGGAGGATTCAAAACAATCCTCAAAGACACAAAACAGCCTGCAAGTGCTGTTTTTCTGATTCCTGTGTTTTCCTTACAGGAGAAGGTCAGGGGGTGGTGAACCCCACTGACCAATGATGGTAATGTAGTATTTTACTAACCAATAAGAGTTTCCTTTCTGTACTCTTCACGAACTGGTCTGTATAGCATGGCTGTAACAATAAACTAGAGATTCTCTCCTGTTCTGACTCCCTTGAGAGTCCGTGTCGTTCTTCCGCCGTTCCCAATTGGAACGACACCTGCTTACTAGAAGTTAGCTGTCTTTCTAGTAACTAGTTTTGACCAAGATGTCCCTTGAGATCTCGTGCTTACTTTTCATTAACATAAAGATTTTACCCAAGGAAAACCCATATTCCAAGACAAAGCATATATGAAATTGGTGTGCTTGTCTTCAACACATGATCAGTAAACCCTTACCCCAGCCCTCCAAATTAGAAGGTATTTTTCTCTTTCACCTCAAAGTGTTCCAATAGTCTGCAGTTCTGCACCGTCACACTTCCACAGCCACACATCCCATGGCCCGGCACCAGCAGGGAAGGGAAAGGTGGAGAAAGCTTACTTAACATGAGCAGCTAAAAAGCTTGTGAAATATTATTGCATCTACTTTACTTTATTTCTGCTGGGGTCTTGGCTAGCTCCCTTCACAATTGCATGGACAATGCACCAGCAGAGGGAGAAAACCACAGTAAGCATAAACCACAAACCAACATGCTCTTCAGTTCATCACACCTGCATGTCCAGGGTCTCTGCACAGATCCTCTCCCAGACAGTAAGCATAAAGCATAAAATAGAAAAGCACAAAATAAAGCAAAAATTGGACATGAGGCTTCCTAGAGGTAAACTTCCAGCTTCTCCAAGGTCAACTTTTGATGAAACAACCATGAAACACAGGCCTCAAGGGACCAGGTTTTGTTCCCTGTGATCCCATCCACTCCTCCTGACAGGAGTCCTTCTAATTTACTGTTGTTGGAAACAGTAATTGGGCTGTTTTAATCTGTGCAAGAGCTTTGCCCATTTTTTATGCAACTCCTGTATGGAAGTGGATGGATAAGTATCAATTCAAAATACACCTTTACAGATTAAAGGAAATGTATATAGTGTACTATTTCTACTAAACTAGAAATATGTTTGTAGCCTAACATCATGACCATGTTGCATACCAAACACTTTTTATCAGTGTTCGTCTGTGTGTCTGATGATGCCTCTGTGAGTCTCACTAAGAAACATCTTGTTCTCATCAGCCAGTTTCCAGCCTTTCCAACTAATAGGTCTTCAAATTAACTAGATTAAAAAATACATTTATTATAATTTTCTACTACTTTTATATTACATCTCAAAAATAATCAAGGACCCTTTTACCATAGAAAACTAAGAGTAAACGTAATCAGTGGAAATGCCATAACAGATTCACTGAAAAAGTGGGTAAAAACAAATTTGTAATTTTGAAAATAGGTAGCAGCAAGATCAACAGTAGGCATAATCCAACAGGGTGGTTATTTCATTGTTGCATCCTACAAGAAGTGTACACTTCTGTGTGTCACTTAATTTCTGAGGAATTAATTTTCTTATGAGCATCACATAATTGTACACACTGTACATTTTGTGGTTAATTTCATAGAACACACAGAAAGTGTTTTAATTTCATACACACACACACACACACATATATATATATATATCAGCTATCTTTAGTTATCAATTCATTCCCTGCTGAATTCAGTGCAGACAGGAAGGTTTTGGCTCTTCTGTCTGCTGTCAAACCAGAGCTTTTGTTGAGGATTTTGGGCAAAGTGGCAAAGGTCTTCGGCAGAAATGTAAATGTCTCTGAAGTCATCCCAGGGATGAGCCTGTAGCATCTCTGAAAGGGCTTCAGTACCATTCCTGCTAGAAGAATGTCAGTGCTGCAGACATGAGGGACCTCAGATAGACAGTGGCCACTTTTGCAGTCTCCTAGCAGCCACACAGCTACACGTTGTGTTGGCAAAAGCAACTCTCCTTCTGAATACCTCTCTGCTTGCCAAAAGCACAACAGTGTGTGCAGGGTTTCAACTCTCCTAGGAAATCCACTGAGGTGATAATGTGCTGTCAGCTTAAGCATCGTACAGGCCTATCACAGCTGGACTGCTGTTAATGTGCATGGACCCATGCAATAATACTGTAAAAGCTGAATGCTGAAAAACCCAATAACTTCACAGGGAGAAAATCCCTGCCCTGGGTCGAGCAGTGTATCACTTGTGTGCCACAGAAATAGAAAAATATCAGGTACTGTTTCATGAGCGACTCAATTTCAAACTATTACTGGCTCAGCTTTCAAACTAGTGGGTGAAATTAAATGTATCTATTCAGAACAGTTTAGCATTACTCTTTACATTTCTCTTTAAGTTAGTACCACTTGATGTTAAAAGCAGCATGTTTTATTCTGAAACTTTCTATCAGAGATGCTTTCTGCTGTATCTGCTGTAATGAAAGTAAATATGCATACTTGATGCAAAATGAAGTTTACATTAAATCTGTACAAATAAAATGGCAATTTTAAGCACTATTTAATCATCATAACGAGTACAAATATACATACAGTTGCACACATGAACTATAGAAATACACTTTGTAAACACTGTGGGTGTAAAATTCCACGATGGAGCAGCTGCATTGTGTTTAACCACCTGGGACGATCACTTTGCTTTCATACCGGCCAACTCCAACCACTGTCCTGTCAAGCTACGCTTGTCTGCTCTGCTGACTAAAAACCTCTGCATAAAACCAGGCAGATCTTCGTTTAATTTCTGCTTTCATTACACGCATTAGCAAGCTACTGATGGCCAGCTGCCGGCCCGGGAGCCACGGCGGCAGTGCTTGCGAAGCCTGCGGCGGCCGTGCCCGTGGTGCAGGACCCTCGCTGAGGCACGGTGGCCTCCGCCGCCCTCGTCCCGTCGCCTCTCCGGCAACAGCGGGGGCAAAGCTCGAATACCCCTTTTCCAAGAGAAAACGGGGAGCGTGCCGTCGGGTGGGGTGCGCTGCCAGCCTCGCGCTGCAGGGGCCCCGCTCCGCCCTGCCCGGGACACGGGTGCGCGGAGCCGCGGGGGTCTCAGCGCGGCACCCAGCGGAAGCGGTGCCCGCCGGCGGCGGTGCGGAGCGTGAAGGCGTTTCCCTGCGGGAAGGCCAGGGTGCGGATGGCTCCAGCCTCCCCCAGGGCAGCCCGCAGGCTGCCGCCCCCCTCCAGCTCCCTGCCGACGGGGCGCGGGGCGGCGCGGCCGGTGCGCAGCCCGCGGAAGGCGCCGTGCAGCCGCGGGCCCTGCCGCGGGCGCTTGGCTGTGGGGCTGCCTCCCGGGCTGTGTCCCGGGCTGTCCCCGGGGCTGCCCCCCGGCCTGTCCCCCGCGCTGCCCCCCAGGCTTCGCAGGGCGGCGCGGCACTTCTCCGACACGGCCCGCAGCATGGCGTCCACGCCCTCCGCATCCTCCTGGACGGTCCCGGCCGGGGCAGCGGCCGCGGCGGCAGCGGCGGGAGGAGAAGGTAAAGGATGAAGAGGAGGAGGAGGAGGAGGAAGGGCTGTCCCTTCGGCGCTTTGCGGGAGCATCAGCGTCTGCCGGCGAGAGGAAGCGCGAGTTCCGCGATGTGCGCCGCACAGCCCCGTCCTGTCCTGCACCACTCTGTGCCCCACTGCTCCATCCTACACAGCACGGCCCCCTCCCACAGCTCACCGCCCTGCCCCGAACCGTACCACGCTGATCTCCCACTGCCCTGCTCCACCCAGCACTGCTTTACCCAACACCCTACCAATCCACGTTGTCCTGCTCCCCACTGTCCACCCCCCACCACCCTGTCCTGCACCACACAACTCCAACAATCCCACACTGCACAACGCTACCACACATCTTCCCCACCTAGGCCCTGTCCCACCCCGTGCTGCCTCACCCTGCATCGTATTCCCCCCCTGTACCCAGAATCACACTGTCCCCCAGGAATCAGCTGGGCCGTGGGGCAGCCAGGCCAGATGGTGAACAGCACTCACGTCAAGGACAGCGGCCAGCTGCCTGGCCTGACTTGCCAGCTCCTTCAGCTGCACGTTGCTTTCTCGCAGTGTCACCAGCTCTTCCTGCCTCTGTGTGAGGGTCTCCTGCAGCTGAGAAGAACAAATGGGGAAAGGGGTAGTTGAGACAAGCCCTACCATCCAGGGGCCAGGGGACGCTGCACACCAGGCCCCTGCAGTTGCCTTAGCAGGATGCAACAGAACAAACCCAGCACAGGCTGGGGGGCAGTCTGGGGTCCCTACCAGGCTGTTTGCTTCCAGGGCGTCTCCCAATGCTTTCTGGCGCTGGTCTGCTAGGTCCCTCCAGCAGGGCTCAGGGGAAGACAGGTGCTGTGGGGGCACCTGCACCAGCACGCTACTCTGCAGCTGCGGGGTGCTGGGGCCAAAAGCCACCTCCTCACCAAGTGAGAAATCATAATCAGTACAGTCCAGTGGTGGTGGCATCAAGGTGGATACATCTGGAAGGAACAGTCACAAGTGTTAAGCGGAGGTATGCATGTCAGTTCCACCCAGCCCCAGCACATCATTCTGGTTCTGGTACCATCCCTCTGGTATGTCCTGAAAAGCTTTTACTCTATTGTGACAGCTGTGCACCCTAAAGCTGCTTGGATTTAATTTGTCTCCTGTGGCAGAGAGCTCAGTGACAGCTTAGGTCTCTGAGAGAGTGAGCGGGAATGCACTACCTCACAGACTGTCTCCCCATGGTGGGACAAAAATGCGGTGAGTGGGCACCCAAAATTCCAAAAGCAAAGAAAAAAAGATGAGACTGAATGCAGCATGATGGCAGATGTGAACATGCAGGTACGTTTGGCTCAGGTAAAGAAAAATATCTACTTGCCAGATATAAAATCACTGACAGTATCTCTGAATTCCTGGAAATCAAACTCCGGCCCATCCTGGAAGCAGGGACCCTGACAGGGGTGAAGGAAATGATCCAGTGAGCAGGGACCAGGGCTCAGACCTGCCCACACCACTGCCCATACTGTTTCAACAGCATCTGATGCCTGCGCTCAGAACCTTATCGCAGTTCCAGCAGCCCCAGGATCCATCCCCTTGACACTTGCCACAAACCCGTTTGACAGATGGGACAAGATGCTGTCCTCTGCTGTGCCCGTTTCCCAAGTGGGAAACCTAAGGCTAGGGGAGTTACCAGCACGCATCTGCTTGAGGGAGCTACCCCTCCAGGTGGCAAGTACAGCTTAGACTATTCTGAACAGTAGGTTTACCTGCTGCAGGGTCACAGGGCCAGCTGGGGTGATGGGAAGGATGGGGGCAGAGGCTGCCAAATCCTGCCAGTTGATGGTGCTGAGCACTGGGAACAGTCAGAGACAGAGGTGAGTAGTGCAGGCAGGGGAGGACATAGCCAGGGGGGTATAGTAAAATGAGGAACACGGCTGGGGGGCATCTCCAATGTGCACGGCAAGGGAACGTAGGGCTGGGAAACAGGGTGCGAAGGCACCAGGGGACATACAGTGGGGGTCATGGAGAGGGGTCATGGCCGGGAGAACACGGTGGAGAGTAATGTGAGGGTGTCACGGCCGGGGGATGCAGGGCTGGGGACCGCGGTCGGGGACACCAGAGGGGCGCAGAAGGATCAACGGGGAAAGGTACACCCCTGGGGGTTGAGACTATCCGCCGCAGGCTGACTCACCGAGGGCGGGCGCGGCGGGGGCCGGCGAGGCGCCGCTGAGGCGCGGACGGGGCGGGGGAGCTCGGGGGCTCTGGGCGGCCGGGGGCGACCACGCCGTGCCCCCGCCGGGCCGGGCCGGCTTCTTGGCTAGGCGGGCTGGCGGGCCCTGGACCGTGTTGGGGCAGATGCTACCGAAGGCTCGACGGCGGCCACCCTGCTCCATGCTGGTGCCGTGGCCCCGGCCTCGGCTCCAGCTCCGGTACCGGCGGGAGCCCTCCGCCTGGCGTCCCGCTCGGCGCCGCCCCGCGAGCAGGAGCGCGGGGGCCGCCGGCATGGCGGGGGTGCCCGCCCGCCTTCGCTCCTCCGGGGCGCCGAAACCTCCCGCCGCCGCCCCTGGCCGCGCCGCCGGCTCCCGCGCCCGCGGAACCTGCGCCCGCGCCCGCGGAGCCTGGGCGGGCCGAGAGGGCTGCCCCGGAGGGAAACTCAAGGAACACGGCAGTCCGTCCCCCCAGCACCTCCGTGCCGCGCTCACCCCGCGGGTCTCTGCCGGGCAGTGCGGGCTCCAGCTTGGGGGCTGGGCTGGTTTTTATAATAATGTTTTTTAAATGTCTTTACAGGGGTAGGGGCCGTCCGCGTTGAGAGACACGGGGGACGGGGGATGGGGGACTGGGGACTGGGGTGTGTTGTGTAGGAGGAAAAAGGCTGCCCATGGCATCTTGAATGTACCGATCCGAGCACCGGCAGAGGGTCCCACCCGCTATTACGGCAAGTCCAGCTGAAATCACTGACGGGGTTGGCGGAGGATGAGCTGCCCCTTATTCCCCCGTGGTGGTCTTGTAGGCATTTTCTGTAATAGCAGTATGGACAGGGTTTGCTTGTTTTGCCTCAACACTTGACTGCAGGCAGGACTTGGAGCGCCGCCCGGCGTCCGGGTCCCCCCTGCGCTAAAAGGTGAGCACTCCCTAGGGCAGCCCTAGGTGGGTGTGAGGTCTTTTAACGCCACTTTTGTGCACAGATACACATGAAGAAAATGAAATATTTTACAACACTATGACTGTTTTCTTCCCTTGAATGTGCCAACCTGCTCAGGAGCGTGCATCTGGATTATAGACCTGCTAGAAAACGAAACAAACAAACAAATAAACCCAGCTGTTATTAGCATTCCACACTGTTTTCCTACACTTATGTCAGTGCATCTAATTTATTTTTTTCCCCTGAGCCATGCCCAAGACAGTGGGTGCAGTTTAAAACGGGTGGTGTCCAATGGCTAGAAAGAAACCCCATAGACTGGTGTCTATAGAGCAGGTATTTGTTTATTGCAGCACTGGTGGTGAGGGGGATTTCTCCACCTAACTCACCCTTGTCAAGTGCTGTGGTTTATTTTTACAGCAAGTATTGCTTAATATTGCCACGTCATTATAACATCATCATGTGGAACTGATTTACATAATGTTATCTCGTGGTTATAAGTTGTTCATCTGCACTGTGTTTGTGCTTCCCCAATTTAGGTGGTCTTGGGGGTCTTCTTCAATGAAGGCTCAAGGTATTCCTTGCATCTGAGCTTCCCAACTTTGTCTTTGAAGCATGCACAGTTATGGTGTTCCTTAGTCTTTCTGGATCTAACCAGTCTAAATTCTTCATTTTGTGGATAACTTGATTTACATTTGCCAATTTCTCGTTAGTATATCCTGCTGCTTCCCAATATAGCTATGCTTACCTAGTTTTGAAACTACTTGTCTATTTTTGAAACTATTCACCTGGTGAGTTTCCATTTATTTAAGCATCAAGCAGCTAGTTAATCATATACTAGCTATTACATTGTATAGAAAGTTATGATTCGGGTTATATTGGTGTCTTATAACTCAAGATGTATAAGCATCTTGTAACTTTGACCCAAGTTATATAGGCAACACAGGGAATAACACTATTGGGCATCTTTATTTTGTGGGGGATTGAGTTAGCTGACAGGGTGTATTTGTTACGTCCCAATGTGTTTCCTCTCCTAGCTGTGTCTGCATACCGCCAGCAAATAAGTGAATAGAGGTAACAAGTAGAAAAGAGTTTACTCAAGATTCAGCTGGTCATTACACCGTTATCTTTATGGATCACCCTCCAATTAAATAACACAGTAGGTGAGATTCAGTAAATTATTTACATGCTGAACTTAAAAAAATATAGCAAAAGGACAGATGAAATGACACATAAAATCGTTTGTAAAACGCCATCTAATTTTTAAGCTCCAATGACACTAGGGCTTAGTGGATCAGACTGCACCGACTCTGTGGAGCACGAGCGCCGAGCCAGAGCCGTCACCACCACCACCCGCTGTCAGCGGCCACCCCCGAGCCAGGGGCACTTCTGGGACACCTCCGAGG
This sequence comes from Poecile atricapillus, assembly GCF_030490865.1. Lineage (NCBI taxonomy): Eukaryota > Metazoa > Chordata > Aves > Passeriformes > Paridae > Poecile > Poecile atricapillus. The sequence goes on along the minus strand of NC_081289.1, from coordinate 128,788,466 downwards.
GCAGGAGGAGGGACAGGGACCGCCCGTTCAGAGACACCAGGAGCTGCAGCTGGTCCATGCAGTCCCGCAGGAGCTCCTCCGGGTAGCCGCTGACTCGCAGGTCCAGGGGGCTGCGGTGGCGCAGGAGCCGGTCCGCCAGCCCCAGGCTGCTGGCGGCCAGCAGAGAGGGCGCGTATTTGGTGAAGGCATAGTCAGCCAGGCTGAGCTCCGCGACTCCCGCCGCCAGGCTCCGGGCGTCCGCCGCCTCCCCCGCGTCGGCCCCTCGAGTCTCCAGCCGCAGCTGGCTGAAGTGCTCCAGGAAGAAGCTGACGGTGGGCGCCGCCAGGTCGAAATCCAGGCGATGCAGGACGATGCACTCCAGGTTCCGGAGCTGCTGGCGGGTGAAGGCGTCACAGCAGAGGGCAAGGAGCTCTTTCACACTAGGAGGGTGCACTTCCACCTGCGAGTGGGGACAGGAGTGGGGACGCTGCCGCCGGGAAGCAGCGTAGGGGAGCCCGGCCTGTCTGTGGCCCCCTCAGGCTGGCCTCAGCAGGCTACAGAGACTCTGGCGGCGGAGCAGCCGGGGCCCGGGGCCGCCCTACCTGTTTGCAGGCGATGAGCAACGCTGTTACCCCCAGGAGCTGGAAGCAGTCCGCGGCCACAGGGGTGGTGGCGAGAAAGCGGTCGAGGATGTTGACGGCAAGGCAGAGTGCCTCCAAAGACAGCCCGAAATGCCGGTGCACGGGGATAAGCCAGCTGATCAGCTTGCAGCGCGCCTCTGCCGTCACCTGCAGCACCGGCAGCGGGGATCAGGCGGGGCCAACCCCGGGCTCCTCCGCCCGCTCCCCGCCGCCGGCCCGGCTGACCCCACCTGTGGCTGCCGGGCGAGCGGCTCCCGCGGCTGGAAGCGGCTCTCCAGCCCCTTGCGGGAGCGGTACCAGCTCTCCCCGTAGTCGCGGAAAGCCTGCAGCTCCTGTGCGCTCTCCCCCCCCGCCGTTCCCTGGCGCCGCCGCCGTCCCGGGCGCCGTGGGCATCCCCCAGGGGAGCCAGCGGGCCCCCGACACTCTGGAGTGCCACCGCGCCGCCCGCTCGCTGCCGTCACCATGGGGCGGGCGGCCGTGCCAGCTCCGCTCCGGTCGCGGCGCTGGCTATTTGAGCGGCGCGGTGGCCGCCAAAGCTGTCACCTCCCGCCTCCCGGGCGCCCCGCCACGCCCGTCTCGGGGAGGTCGTCTGGGCACTTAGGGGACCACCGTCTCCAAAACAAAATTGAGCCACCGAAACGCCTGTCTCGTCTCTGCCGCTTGCCCTCGGGACAGAAGGCTGTGGTGGACTCGCTGTGGGACTCTGACCTCCCGACCACGGCCTCCTCGCTCTCGCACGGCACGAAGAGCACCCCGGCAGCACTGCCGAAAACCCACGACTGCGGCCAGCTGAAGCTGCTGCACCGATTTTGCCATTACCAACTCAGGCGTCTCTCCAGCTTCCAGTAGTTCAACTCAGAAGCTCGTAAGCTTTAACAGCTAGCGATCAGTCCCCAAAAGTAACAAGCGTCACAAGTAACATTTTCAGCGCAGGTCACCAGAAACTGCACAAATACACCCGGAGCGATAACCAGGAACGCTGGGGCTCGCAGGGCAATATGGGGCTCAGTTACACTTCCATCCATGCATGGTGTGTCCATGTAAAGGCGCACTATTTTAAACAGTTGAATGCAGAAAAATCTAAACACTCCTGCCCCCATTTATAGTGTGCTAGAGATGTGGAAAGACCTAGAGAAAGAAAACATCTTCTGGGTTAAGCACTGGGGAAGATGTCGGTGGGAAACAAGAGCTTCAAGCAGCCCATGATGCAGTAGCAAAACAGGGAAGGAGGTGAGGATTCTACAATGTGAATGGCAGGAACAGGAACTCCTCTCCAAGGTGAGGACAGAGAGCAGGAGAACAATGCTGTCTTTAAAGAACACATTGCAGACCACAGTTGAGATTATGGTGACAAAGACCCAGGGATACTGCATGGTCTGCGTCTGACAAATGCTTTGACAAAAGTAACACAAGTTAGAGTTGGTGTTAACACAAGTCTTTATTAAATAAATAGAGCAAAAAAGAAAGTTCATCCACCCAAAAGAGTACAGGCACAAAAGTTGCTCATGTATACTGCAGAAGCAGAAAGCCAGCATAGCATCTGGTTTGTTGGTTTTTTTTTTTTTGTTTTTTAAGGTAACTGTGCTTTTCTGTACACCACAGTGTGACCTCCTTAGTCTGTTTTGCAGAAAACTTGCTCACACAGATCGTGCAATCTCCCATTTTTTACAATATATCCCCTTAATTTATTTCATTTATTTAATAGATTACAAAGATGCATGCTAGAGAAACACAAAGGATAACTGAATTTCAACATTACCACCTATAAATGGAGAAAATCCTTTTATTCATCACAGTTGAATAAGGGAGAAGAACTCAAACCATTCACACTTTCCTTAGGATTTAATCATTTAAGACCAACAACTCATTTGCAAAATTCAAACCCAAAAGACAGAGGAGCTTGCTAGTTACCAAATTACTGAGATTTTTTCAAATTCATGTTTCCAAAGGATACAAGTAAAATATCTCAACAGAACAAAACCTAGGAAATTTGTTTAGGGTACAGATTTACTTTATATCTTCCATGAATATAAATTATAGGTTTTGATTTCAGTGTGGGAATACTGAAGGCAAAATTGAGGTCTTAAGGTCTAAGATCAAAACTTCCTGTTTAAATGCTTCCTTGCCTGAAGAGTGTTGTAAAAAAATCCCAAAAGTCACTTCCTGTCTCCTATGAAATCAGGACTACCACTAGATTATCATAATGCATAAAAGGATAACAGATGTGATCCCTGTTCCTTCAGAGCTGTTAGCTTTTCTCTTCCAGAACTGAGTGTCAGCTAACATGCACAAGCTGGACAGCAATACCAGTTCCACTGTGATAATCTAACTGGACAGGGTCCATATATCTTGCATTTTTATGCATTCAGTTTCCTCAGTGCCCTTTCTGTACATGATTAACCTCTGCTGTATAAAACCTTTATTTTTCAGATTAAACAAAAGTTGTCATTTACACTGTGTTTCTGTCTGTAAGGACAGTTCCTATTTGACTGCAACTGTTTAACGGAAAATCCTCATCACCAATATATTCCTTATTCTTGAAAGCTGAGTTGGCAATCTAAAATTTCACTTCATAATTAGAAATAGTGTGGATAGGTGGAATGTGAGACCATCTGATTCATTAAGCTACTCAGTTAAGGATTATTCAGTATTAAAGAAACTAGAAACAAAGGCTCACACAGACATCCAGTCATTGTGAGCAAGTAGGGTAGGAGAGAATTTCCATGCCACTGGAAGTTTCCACTAGGAGCTTCTCTGGTATTTCCTTGAAGAGGGTCAATGTGAATTTTGATCAAAAAGGGGGAAAAAACACATTATCATCTCTTGAAGGGGGCTTGCAGAACTATGCAAAACTTAGCACACAAAAAAAGCAAAATATAGTATAGTTGCAGGGGTTTTAAAGATCAGGGTAAACAGCGGAACAACTGTGAGAAGAGGAACATGCTTGGTTTGGAAGGAGCTGCTGGTCAGTACATGTCTTGCTGAGCACTCATTCACAGCAATCCATCCCATCATCTTATAGATGCTTATGGAGCATCTTCTCAATGTAAATAATACAGAAAAATTAAGAATTCACTGTATATGCTGTAAATTAATACTGTAAATTAATAGTTTAAAAAAAAATCATCACTTAGGAAACCCGTATGAGAAACATTTGTCTTCTGTTTGCATACATGGAATTCTATTCAACTGAGATTCAGGACTGAATCTTCAATCATCAGCACACACTGTAGTGATGATATGATTAGTACATTAAGCTAAAAAAGAAGAACTTTTTTAGTTCCTCACAGCTGTTTCTATTTTGAAAAGAAACTGCTTGTAGTTATCATTCATACAATCAAGACAAATGGCACCAAATATACTGTAAAGGCTAAACATATTCAATGTTCATCTTTAAACTGATAAAAGAAAGAGAAAGGCTGATCCTATGCAAAATCATGCAGTCTATCCCCATCATGGATGGAATCAACCACTAAGAATTTAAATTCCTCCAATTAACACTGGAGTGCGTATTTCCCCTGCAATTACTGAAGCTCTGACTTGTTGCTGATTTCTGATTTCAGTTACCATTTTCTGTTTTTATCAGTTCTTTGATGATGTATAAGACCTTGTCATCTAGAAAAGAAAAAAAAAAAAAACCACAGCGTGTGAAAAAGAGCAAGCTTAAAAACTGATTCCCAAAATGCCAAAAATCGTAAGAGAAGTCTAGCTACTCAGCAACTTAAACTTTTAATGTTTTAGGCTATGCCAGGATCTAAAGCAAACCAAGTGATTACCATCTGGAAAGCAAAAGGACAAACAGTATGTACCTAGTACATCATCATAAAATCATTCAATGAACAACTGATGACCATTTCAGTATTCCACAAAAAAGATTGGAAAAGTGGTAGGTTAACTAGATACTACATACAGGAACTTCCTTTCTTCCCCACCTACAATATGCTCCTGAACATCCAGTGTCCAAATTTTAAATTGTGCTCTGCTATACCTTACTTTTGGGAACCAACATGCCATTGGTTAACCTAGATTTTGAGACAACTTAAATACACTTATAAGCCATCCATGCCTAGGATTCTACACACAATCTCAATTCTATTCTGAAATGCATGCCATTACTACCACTACCTTGAATGTTGTTACCAGGGATTATCTTTAAAATGGCAGTTGGGCAGATCTTTGTATATCTGGGGTGAGCCACACCATATATTCAGGGTTAGTAATGACTTTCTGGACACCTCTTAATGGAACTTTCATGTCACACATGCTACTGTGAGAGGATGCAGGGTACTAATGATTCCTCAGAATTGCTACAAATCTGATACAGATGTGCAATTAAACAGTAATGACAGCAATAAGTTACCTTCAAGTGACATTTTGGGATTTTCAAGCTTCTTCTTCAAAACAGACTCAATGAGAACTCTCAGCTGTTTGAAAATTACTGCTATCTTAACAGGAGCCTATAAAGAAAAGACAAACATTTGCATTATCAGCTATTTCATACCAAAATATCGATCAAAATATTACCCTACATAAAACCAGAAGTTTATAACAAGATTCCTGCAAAAATGATGCACATACATGATTTTTAATGGTAATGGTAATCATGATGGATCGTATACTCATGAAATGACTGAGCTTACATTATGCCTTAGCTTTAGGCAGCAGTTGTTTGTAGCATCAAAGCCTGAAGAACAGCAGTTCAGAAGGGTAATTTGCAATGTGTTCCCACACAACCAGCGTAAGAGGAAATTATTAGTTTACCAGTAAGCTTCCCCCCTCTCCACCCAAGGTAACAAAGTTCAAATTACATTTATACCTGAAATAAATTAGCTACACATTTGCCTCTTCAGAGGTCTGCCAGGCCTTCTGACAAAGGATCACAAGCCTTTCCTAAATCTCACTAGAAATTTGGATACCTAAAACTGAACCCGCTCCCAAAAATACTTCATTTTATCCTTTCTTCCCTATTTCAATCTTTACTTCATTTATATGCTGCCTTTGGTACAACAAGTAGCTGCTATGGCAGAAGCACAAAACACAATGTATTTTGCTTAGCAACTTAATTAGAAAAGTATAAATTCTGAAAGACTCTGTAAATTGTGATTAACCCAGCAACTGCAGAACTGCAGCCATCCAGGGACTGGAAAAAAAATCTCTAACAAACTGACAAGGGACCTGCTTTTTAAAATTCCCTCTTCATGATAAGCAGTGAATTCCATTGGATGATTGCTTACTTGGATAAGTAGACTGCAAAAAAGTGTTTGGTTCTCTCTTGTCTTTGAGAGTAACACAAGACCCAAAGCACAGAAGGAGCACAGAAAACTGTAACCACAGAGCTGCCTGGAGAGTAAAACCCACTATTTGCCATTTACCAAAATTTACAGAGGAACTTTTCATGGTAACTATTTTGTCTGCAAAAATATGCTAGGAAAGTACTCTTAGTTTTCCAATTTCCAAATAAAACTCATACAGGTGGAAAGGAAAGAACAATCAAGAAAACACCCCAAACCCAAGGAAGCAGCTATTTCTCAGTTCGGATTTTTTTCTTTATCAAACAACTCTGTCCGCACTACAGAACAGTACATACAGTAGTGTGCTAAAGATAAATACATCGTTACAGGATTATAAAATTGTAGGAAAGAGTAATATAAAAACAGCACACTCCTCTGCTTTCAGTACAAGCTCTATAAAAAAAGGCTTAGTCTGCATTTGTTTTAAATACCTTTTCTGAAAGAACATTTTCTTCTTGAAAAGGAGAGGGAACCGATTTGCTGCAAACCACACATGACAAGTCTATTCTTCTGAGTGTGATTCATTAAGTTTATATTTTGAGTGTGATTCCCTCCCACTTTCTTCCCCCTTGTCTCCATCTCCCATATACAGCAGTCTGAATCAAGCTAATACATCAACTATATAATACAAAAAGCTCATGGAATTACGAGAGGTAATTTTAGTTATAACTCCAATGCACCTGAAAATGGATCCAACCGTCAACTGTCAGAAGACGCTCACGATGCTGGACTTCTATATCCCCACCAAAAAGCAAAATGGGAAAAGGGGATATTAAAGTAGTTTCTCTCAAATACACCTTGGCATACCTCACCTGCATATAAACAGACACAAACAATTAAAAACAGCAACAAAAAAATACCAAACCACAATACATCTGTAACACTAAATTTGATTGCTATTTCTACAAACAAAAAGTACACTTTTTTTCCTTTTTCAAAATGCAATCAAAACAAGTTATTGCACACAAACAATAGCTATTTGTCTGCCACCACATAAAATAACTCACCTCTAAGTAAGTGGTAGGCTTATATGCTGGAAGTTAGCTAAAGACACAGTTACCTTCTTAAAGTTCAAATGGAGAGATAATGTTAAGCTAGTGGTGTTCAAGAGAAGCAACACTAAAAATAATAACACTACTGAAACAAAAGGCAGGCAAAGCTCTTTAATTACACATTCCTCTTGGGAGCAGCTGTTTTATCAGTTTATCTACATTCACATATGCATATACATAAATGTGGTACACACAGACACATCACTACATGAAGTGTGTGATTCAGCACGTGTGGCTTCTGGCTTTGGAACACCTCAAATAAAGATAGAATGGGATGGAATGAGTTGTAGTAGGAAGAACAGATATAAAAGGAGTGTATCTTCATGTTTCAAACTACAGGCTTTGTTTTCCCCGTGGTTCATGGACTAACTTACCTACCTTAGCTGCTGTCTTGTCACCACACTACAACGTTCTTGGGGATCAGGAAATATTTTCAACTCTCAAAAAATACTATCACTTTATACGCATTAAAAGGTCTAATACTTCCTGCTTCTCTACAGTAAATCTGGCCATTAAGCAACTGCTGTCAAACTTCTATTGTACCAGAAGTATAACTAAATACAAACACTTCAATTTAGGAAATAGCTGACAAGATTTTTAATTGAAGGGGAAAGACGTGAAAAGCAATGCAATTCACTTAGGAAGTTTAGCAGTCCATTACAGAATAGGTTATTTTATTACTGGGATATGTCAGTACCAAATTTCAAAACCTTAGAAAAGTAACAAAGCAGACTTTGGAAAGTTACTACTACATATTACTGTGTAAGGTGTTATTAAAATCAACAAGAATCTATTTAAAAAGTCACTGATACTATTAATTTAAGTGATACACAGAAAATTCCTTCTATTTACAGCTACCAGTTTCACCATGAAGATTTGTTCATGATCTTCAGCTTCACCATCTTCTTTCTCAGCACTCAGTTGACTCACTTTTATGGACTTTAGGATCATTAGATAATAAAGGACTCTTGAGGATAAAACAACTGGATATTAAATAATATACACTAGTTAGAAGAGCATTAGAGGCAGAACTCCACCTCAACACAAACAACTAGTTACATTCACCATCTTTAACTTACCTTCTCCTGGTAAAGCAGCCATCCATATGTCTGCAAGTCTCGATTTACAGAAGAGGGATGAACTTGTGCTTTACCCTGAGCAGTTTCTACTGTGCAAGCCAGCTTCTCTGTAACATCCACAGACTTTGTATATAGAATTTTTCCTACGTTGTCATACAGCCCTGCAGTCAACACAGCTTTAAGAAGAGCTATTTCACTGAGAGATGGGGATTGTGTGTCTCCAGTTCCATCCCATCTACATTGTGTTGAAGATGTTGTGAATCCTGCTGCTCTGACCACCCTTATGAGTTCTTGCTTCACATCCTGAAATTAGGATGGTATTAGTAAAGTCTTGAATTAAGAATAAGAAAGTTACATACTCCACTTCAGCAGTAGGAAATTACACTTCATCTGAATTATTCATGCTCTCCCTTACTATTCATGCGCTAGTCCTTACTAGAATAATCACTTGTATTTTCTGCTGCCACACTAGAATCCTAGTTATTTCTATAGGAAAAGTATTATTTATAACATAAACTGATACCTGGAGTATAGGATTAGACATGTGGAAATATATATGCTGCAAATACTAAATCTTTACCCAGTTAAAATGAAAAGATACATTTGTATCAAAGATCCAGTTCTGCTTAGAAATACTCAGTCACCCAAACCTAAAAGGAAAGATCAATTAAAACATTTTACCACCAGAAATAAGAGGCCATTCATGTTTGTGGCTCATCTTTCAAATTAACTGTTATATGTTATTCCATATCAAGAATAATATAAATACTTTAATTCATAATGCTTTGATTCTCTGAGGAAAACAAGGCCTAGCTTCTCCAATGGTAGTGACTACAAAACTGTTTATCAAAGTGTCCATATCAAAACTCAAATACAGACACAGCAACCTTAATCGAGAGTGTGCATTTCATCAGTCCCTAGAAGTCCACTTGCTTTTATCTTGTCTAAATAGTAACTGTGATATATCATCTCTTTAAAAGGGAATAACTTTCAGAGAAAAAATTTAACAAATAGCTTATGAGTGAAGAGCATAATGATATGCTTTACCTCCAGAGTTAACAGTGAAGTCCTATTAAGGAAATTCCTTCTGCAGTAAGTCATTTCAGCACGATATCCCCCTTCCTGTCGCGCCCTTTTCCACCTAGAGGAAAAAACAGTGTCTTACTACAGCAAGAAGAAACCCATCAAGACCGTAACAACAGAAGAGGAACTAAGTTAAAAAAGAATTATGTGTTTTGGTAAGAATTCTCCACTCTAAAATAAGTTGTATTCATTAAGATGAATGCTGCTGGTCTAAAGAAACTCCAGAGAACATGTCTGTAATGTAGGCATAATATTAGATAAGTAGACAGATACTAACAAAAATACAAGGTGATTTACTCTCAAACCCCATCCACTTCTGTCTGTCTTGACAGCCAAAACAAAATTCAGACTTGGTGGTAATACTAAAGAGGAAAATCTGTATGTCATTTTATACACTTGTGCTTTATCAAATACAAAATACTATGGTTAAAATGCCACAAAAAGCAAACAAAGTACTTTAAACACTAGGATAAACTGGCACAGTAAACCTCTGTATGTGCGCAAGCATAGTTAAAAGGAGTTGAACAGAAAATTAAGCAAGATATCCATTTGTGTTACAGTACCTGACAATCTACTCCAAACAGAAAGAACTTGAAGTGAAAGCAGTTCAAGAGACATTAAGGATTCTTTACATAACTGCATTACTTGTTATCTGTTACCAGTTAAGAGCATAGGAGAATCATCACTTGCCCCAGATAAGCATTGTAGATCGTTATATGGTCTGAAACTGCCATAGCTAGAGATGATTTTGCAAGATCTGCTTCATCTCTTCGACCAATAGGTGTAGTAAATGGGGATTTTTCTGTCATAACAGCAGCCAAAGTTGCCTGCAATTACAGAAGTACACATCACTTTTTGTGTATATAACAAAGTATTTTGTTGTAAGCTTACAGGTTTATAAAACAAATAGCCTTATATTTTCTTTTGTCATTATCTTAGAATTATAGGCTTGGGTTGCAACACACCTTAAAGATCATCTAGTTTCAAGCCCCTGGTATAGGCAGGGACACCTTCCACTAAACCAGGTTGCTCAAAGCTTCACCCAACCCGGCCTTAAACACTTCCAGAAATGGGACATCCACAACTTCTCTGGGCAACCTGTTTCACTGCCTCACCACCCTCATCGTAAAGAACTTCTTCCTAGTATTGAATACAACCAAATCCTCTTTCAGTTCAAACCCATTCCCTCTTGTCCTGTTACCATATTTTACCATACATTAAACAGCTCTTCTTCAATGCCTTCATATACTGAAAAGCTGCAATTAGGTCATGCTGGAACCTTTTCTCCAGGCTGAACAACCCCAATTCCCTCACTCTCCTCAAAGGAGAGGTACTCCAATCCTCTCTGATCATCATTGTGATAAACTCTCGACTTAGTCCAGCAGGTCCACATCCTTCTTGTGTTGGGGTTACCAGAGCTGGATCCAGCACTACAGATGGGGCCTCATGAAGGCCCAGCAGTGGGGCAGAATCCCCTCCCTTCCCTGCTGCTGGCTCTGGATGTAGCCCAGGACACATTTGGCTCTCTGGGCTGTGAGTGCTCATGGCTGGGTCATGTCAAGCCTCTCACCCACCAGCACCCTCAAGTCCTTCTCCCCAGGGCTGCTCTCAATCTGTTCATCCCCAGCCTGTGCTGATATCTGGGGCTGTCCTGAGCCTGGTGCAGCACTAGCACTTGGCCTTATAAGCTTCATATCTGCCCATTTCTCCAGGTCCCTCCTGATGGTATCCCTTCCTTCAGATGTGTCAACAGCACCACTCAGCTTGGGGTCATCGGTAAATTTGTTGAGGGTGCACTCAGCCTCTCCATCTATGTCACTGATGAAGATATTAAATAACACTGGTCCCAATATAAACCTCTGAGGGCACTACTTGTCCACTGGGACTCTGAGTTGTTAACCACCACCCTCAGGATGGGACTGTACAACCACTTTCTCATCTATCTAATAGTTCACCCTCTGAATCCATCTCTCTCCAATTTAGGTTGGGGACCATGGTAAAGGCTTTGCAGAAGTCCAGATAAATGATTATGTAGCCTTTCCCTTGTCCTCTGATGTGGTCTCTCCACCACAGAGGTCATTGGGTTGGTCAAGCAGGACTTGCCCTTGGTTAAACTCGTACTGGTGTCTTGAATCACCTCCCTGCTCTCCAAGTGCCGCAGTATATTTCCAAAAGGATCTGTCCCATGATCTTCCCAGGTACAGAATGGAAGCTGACAGGTTAGTAGTCCCAAAGGCCCCTCTTTTCTACTTTTTTTCAAAAAAAGACTGGTACAATGTTTCCCCTTTTCCAGTCACCTGGGACTTCACCTGACTGCCATAAAAGAGGTTGCCATTGATGACTGAGGTAAAAACATTAAGTACCTCGGCCTTCTCCTCATCTGTTGTTACCAGTTCATCAAGTGGGGTGCATTTTCTTTGATGTCCCTCTTCTGGATGATATAGCTGTATAACCACTTCTTATTTGTAACACATGGCTTTGTGTTCCTTGCCATGTTCAGCTCCATCTTTGCCATGGCCTTCCTCACCACATCCCTATGCAACTAGACTGCATTCCTGTAGTCTTTCCAGGACTCATCCTTGCTTCTGCACTGATTGTGCATTTGCTTGTTGCCCTTGAGTTGAATCAGCAGGTCTCCACTCACACCCACTGATTGTCTTCCCTGCCTGATTTCTTGCACCTAAGAATCACTAGCTCTTGTACTCTAAGAAGAGTAGAAAATATTTAATTATAGTCTATCTTCTACTAAGTCTCAAGGAAAACTCAGCACCATAAGAATTTCCTACATAGAATTCAGCACTCATATTAAAGCTACTGTTTACATAGTGCCTTAAATGCAAACATAAAAAAAAAATTTCAAAACTCATATGAAATGTTTTGCCAAATGACAATGCAATGAAGGTCAGATTAATCAACTGCTTTAGGTTATATCACATTAACAGGAGGTATCAAGAATTTTAACTTTCCCTTTCAAGGAACTAACATACTCATGTTTTCTTCTGATTTGCAGTGAATTAAATGGATTAGGTGAAAAAGTAAACTATGTCACAGTCTTAGTAAATTACCTACCAATTAATTTCCAGTAACTTTGACTATGTTCTTGGCTACAAACTGTGGTGTAATCCAGACTGCCTAACTAACATGTAAAGAGGATATTTTCTTTAAATGTCACATCCCCTGGGATCACCATGGACAGACCTGGAGACCAAGCCTGATTATCCACTGTGAGAGTACCTAGGAACTCAGACTCTCAGAACAGTTTTAAGTTGGAAAAGACCCTAAGATCATTGAGTTCAACCATAAAGAACACTTATATTATTCCCCTTCATTATGTCTGGGTGTCTTCACCCTGAAGTAAACATTTTAACTTGCATCACGTTTTCAAAATACTGCATTACAAGAAATCAGATTAATTGCAAAGAATTAACAGTTTCTATACTTTTTAAAACATGATTTGTTTTTTACTCACCACAGGATCCAAGCAGCCAAATATAGCACCAAATATAAGCATTTTCCCAATCTTGACATTAACAGGAAGGGCTGCAAGGTGCTGGCCCAATGGAGTTAGCTTGGGCTCGTTTAACTGACAAGCACCAATCTTCCTCAACAGATTCATTGCATTACCAATTACTTGCTGCTGTGGTGGATCTAATGCTCTGGAAAGAAAATCTTCAGGAGAGCCAAGACTGCATTTCTGTGAAGTAAAGGCACATACATTTCAACATAAAATTTTATAATGAAGTTCTCTATCAGCTACAGAGAAAACTGGAAAGGTGATCTTGCATCAAACGTTCACATTCCTTCCTCACCACTTGCTTCCCAGAAGGCTGACATGCCCACATTAGGTTAAAAAAACTTCATTGCTTGGAAAGGCTTCATATGGCATGAACACTGTTCAGAGAAGTGCATTACCAGTGATCACTAACGAGCAGGGGACTCTCAGTCCTGATGGGATGCATCTCAACCCAGCACTTACTTGCCACGTTGCTAGTTTTCCTACGCACATACTACTCACTGAAGACATGGTAAGAGGTAATGGAATTGCTCGCTTGAACAGAAATCAATTAGAAGGCTATTTAACAGTTTAAAATTTTCACTCTGAGGCAAACTGGAATCATATAGTACACTATTCTCACTGAATAGCATGCTCGTATTTTACAGCAATCAAGTGTTGAGTTACCCCCTGACCTGCGTAAGAAGCCCCACAAAGTAACTGCATTGGATCAGGTCTGTTGTAAAAAACCTTTTCAGCTACTAGGGACAATAATTCCAAAACAGGCAATAGTATGAAAGTGTCATTTCCCCAGAGGCATGCATAGTGTTTTTAGCTAACAAGCTGTATTGGGCTTGTGTTGCCAGGTTTAGGTAGTAGGGGCTGCATAGGTGAGTTCGGTGAGAAGCTGGGAGCAGTTTCCCCTACATCCAAGCCAATGCCAGGTAGCTCCAGGGCTGACCCACCATTGGCCAAGGCTGAGCAAATCAGTGATAGTGGTCATGCCTCCAGAAGTCACTGCACAGAAACAAATTGCAGCCAGAGAAGAATAGGTAAGAACAACTCTGAAGATGCCAAAATTAGTGAACAAAATAGTGGAGGAGGTCCTCCAGCTGCTGCAGCCCATGGTGAGGAAGGCTATCCCCCTGCAGCTCATGGAGGTCCGTGGTGGAGCCCACACTCAAGTATGTGGATGCCTGAAGGAGGATGTGACCCTGTGGGGAGCTCACACTGGAACCTGGCAGGACCTGTGGCACCATGAGAAGAGCTCACACTGAAGCAGGTTTGCTGGCAGAACTTATGACCCTGAGGGAGACCCATGCTGGAGCAGTACATAAACTGCAACCTGTGGGAAGGATTCGCATTGCAGAAGCTTGTAAAGGACTTTCTCTGGTGGAAGGGAGCCCAAGCTGGAGCAAGGGAAAGAGTCTTCCCTTCCTCTGAGCAGGAAGCAGCAGCAGCAACAGTGTAATAAACTGACCAAAACTGCCCTTCCCCGTCTCCCTGTGCTGATAGAGGAGAGGAGGTAGGGAGCTGGGAAATAAAACTAAGCCCAGGAAAGAGGGTTGGTTTTTATTTCTCATTAACCTGTTATAAATGCAATTGATTTCCACAAATCAAGTCTGTTTTTCCTGGTACAGCAACTGGTGAGTCATCTCTGTGTCCTTATCTCTCTAACTGTGAGCCCTTTGTTATATTTTCTCTCCCATTCACCTGAGGAGGAGGGTGATAGAGGAGCTTTGGGGCCACCCAGGCCCAGCCATGGCCAGCCCACCACACAAGGTTAGCAATTCTAAAACCAAAAACCATACCATAATATGAAGGCATAATTCTTCCAAAGGCACACGCAGTATTTCTGGAACAGAATATTCCATGAAACTTTCAAACCTGCAACATCATAAAAACACTTGTAAACATGTAAACATTACATGGTCATTCTCTGCAGTTTTTCTCTTGAGGGGCAAGGAAAGGAGTAGCATGGTAAGCCATTCATACTTTGAATTACGGCATGTGTTGTGGCTTGGAAAACAAGTTTTAGTCAGAGAGAGAAAGGCAGGAAACCCCAATTTTCAAAACAAGTTTGTAAAATGCTTTCAAGCTGAAAAGTCTTTTATGGGACTAAAAGGCACACCTCATTGGTTATATCAAAAGACTTTAACCTTAATTGTTGCTTAGCTGAAAGTAATTTCAGGCTTTCACAGAAGCAGGAAAAAGGTTATTCCACTACAGTAATAGAAGCTAATTCTGCAGTACCCCCATTTCTTATCCATAGATATTACCTCCCCAGAAACCTAAAAATTTGTCTGATAAGAAATTCAAAGTTCAGCAGGTAAGGTTTGCACACATTTGATGTAAGCCAAACAGATGTTGTAAAAAATTGATGTTCTACAATTCCTTGTGCTGCACTTGTCCTTTAATTTTATTTTTTAAAGAAAACATTATAGAAATATTAAGAATAAAATTAACTTTTTAAAAAAGTGTGAAAGACATGGATGATATTCAAGACATATGATATTCAATATCAAGACATATAATATTCAAATTCTTGCTTGGTTGAGTTTTTTTGCACTTTTCTGTGAATGAAGTGAAATAAAGCGAATTTCAACAAGAATTCTTGATTTTGCACAGAAAAAAAATAGATGATACCTACGTGATTTACACAATTCTGCTAAGTTTACAATACCTCTCTCTTGTGTACATTCGGAAGCAGAAGCCATCCCTAACACGCCCAGCTCTTCCTTGTCGCTGCAGAGCACTAGCTTTACTAACAAAGGTCTCTTCCAGGGAACTCATTTGACTGCTTTCATGATACCTTAAAAATTATAAAGCAGATTCAGATTTCAGAATTAAAATTTCCATGTGTCTATAACCTGAACACCAGCACACTGACAATGTATCTAATGAACAATTTTGAAAATACATTTAGTTTTGAAAACCAAGCATATCTGGGAGGAACTGTGTATTATAAAACCTTGGATACAACTCACCAGTGAAAGTATAAATACTGGAAAATGAAAGCTTTATTATTTCATCTCCCTGGCAATTCAGAATCATTCTCACACACTGTGTAGGGATTTTTACATTTAAAGTGAACAAAAAATAACTTTTAAGAACAGAGATAGTATAAAAAAATACTTTCTTAATTTCTGTAACAGTTCTTAATCATAACTATCAATACATAACATCCATTATCTGTGAACTTTCCTTGTTCTTCTCACCATTTGAATCTCCAAATATACATCCCAAACCTGTACTGGAAAACTGCGAACTGTTAAATGAGCTCAGAACATTTCTGCATACAGAACTCCAGTTTAATAAGGATGCTACAAAATTCTTGCAGTTCTATCCTCCAAATACTTACAGTAGTCACAGTATGATTAATAAAAATCAAACTCTTACCTGTTTTCTTTTGTTCTCCCAGTATCAATTACGAAGACAACATCTGGTATTGTGATACCCGTTTCTGCTATATTGGTTGCCAAAACAATCTGGAAAGAGTAAAATAACATGAGTAGAAGAATTGGAATGTCTAACAGGTTTCAACCTTTAAATCAGCATTATGGAGTAAGTCTGGTTAAGATTTTTACCCAGAAATGCTTCCTTAAATAATCTGACAAAAAAAAAAAAAAAAAAAAAAAAAAAAAAGAAAAAAAAAAAGCTATATGACTTGGAAAATGGTCTAGTTTTCCAGAGGAGAGAATTTAAAAGCTAAGAAATAAATTCACATTCACATTGTGTTTTACAATCTATTAAAATTACTGGCTAGTATCTGCCAAAATTGATCAATGCTTAATTACAGAGTTTGGTAGTAAATAAAATTGTATTTTTCCTACATAAAAGCCATAATTACTGGTTAGCAATATTTAAAATACACGTAAGTAATAATTAAGGAAATTTACTGAAAAATTTTAGGTTTAAAAATTTGTCCAATACTCTCAAGATTTTCACAGCATATTAGCTTCTACCCATTACAGACCAGCATATTAGAAGAATTCTGCAAAGAATTGTTTCTTTGCAGAGAGGAAATTTTAGGAACACCTAGTTGTTGTGTAATTCTGTATGATGTTGTAACAATTCAGAGTTGCTTCCACAGAAGATTTCCCTTTCATTTGTGAACTTGGTAAGTATTACCTTTCTGATACCAAGAGGAGGTATTGTAAATGCAGCTGCTTGATCTTGAGTTGAAAGAACAGAATGTAAAGCTATCAATCTGTGCCTAGAACAAGAAATTATATTAATAAAGACACATTTATCAAATAACAGAATAAAAAAGTAAGACCAGCATAATGACAACATTTGGAGAAAGCAACTATAATAGACAATCAAAAGAGTAAAACTTTGTGTGATTACGCATGAAAGTCTGCTTCATTGTTTCATTACAATATCTAGAAAAAAATAACCTAATTAGTTCATAGGGATGTTCTCCAATTCAAAAAAAAAATGCAGGAAAAACATAGTACTGCAAAACTGCTGTTACTTTAAGATACCAGCCTAGCAATAAAGGGAGCTAGGGGTCCTTAAACCCAAGACTTTAAAATGGTGCTTCCAAGACAAGAACCATTACAAATACATGCAACTTTGAGTAATAAAGGCCTTCAGAGATGAGACAGCCACAGAGACTGGTACTTTCCTTCTCTTCAGGCCTTTACATCTCAGTCCACCAACAATTTTTAGATTTGATTGCAGCTGTGCCTTTTATGCAGTTGTATTGCTAACTTTTAGTTACCAAAGCAATAAATTTTGAAATTATCTATCACTACAACCCTAGGCCATTTCTCTTGGTAGATCCAGATGCTCTGGAGCTCTTCTCAGGAAGTAGTCACTTCCATGTAAACAGTAAGCCACAGAAATCTGTATCCCAGGTATGGCAGCTTCCATACCCTAAGAAGTGGAAAAGAAGTAGTCAAGTGCTTTTGATAAAGCAAATTTGTTGAAGATAGAAAATTATAAAAGAAAATTTATCACACCATTCCTAAGTATCTGTCATTTTTGCTTGTGTAGCTTTTAGATTATAGTAGTAAAAGCACATTTGGTATTGCAGCAAAAGCACATTTGTATTGCAGTAAAAGTATATTTATAGCACAATTAGCTCAGAGGTATAACTCTCACTTGCCTTTTACAAGAATGACAAACCTTAATGAATATGTTTGTTGGCTTGTAACTTAGAGTATTAACTTCATAAAAAATACCTGCATTACCTGTCATGCAAGTTAAATCTTCTGTCAGTTGAAATGAGATCATACAGCTGTTGGATATGAGCAAGACCTGGTAAGAAGATCAGCACAGCCCCTTCAATATTCTTGAACTGGGGACTTCTATCTGCAAAATTACAGCACAAGCATATAGTTAAAACAAACATGCACTGCGAACAGTTTCACATAAAAACATGAATGAATGCTAGGCCCTTTGGTTAATACTTTTTAGGATCCTTCATATAAGAATCAAGTACTTCATTATCACTAAAAAGCAGTGGAAAATAGGTCCAAAGGACAACCCCAAGTACATAAACTTAAGTGGACTAGAAGTACCTAAGTATGCAAGCAGCTCCAAAATAAGTTCAAGGTTGATCTTGTAAGGGTTCATGTATAAGATAGCCTGCTGTGTACGATTGCTGTACTTTGCATAGTAAGGAGCCAAATCTATACCAGATCCAGGCTGAATTGGGACATACTCCTAAAAAACAAGAGTAAGCAGAAAAAAAAAAATCACATTCTTAGTATTTTAGAAGAAAGTAAAAGAGCAGAAGGTGAATTTGCCATTCACTTGGAATAGAGAGTGGGATAAGAGAAATTTAACTAACTTCCCACCAAAACCTGTGTGAGTTAGACTAAATCACAACCACCTACATAATGCATAGGTATCCACAACTGTTAAACGACACTCCAGATTTAAAAAAAAAAAAGTAAAAATTGAAGTCTGTCCAAGAAGTAAACAGGACCATATCTGACATTCAACTGGTATCAGTTCAAACTTGGATAATAAGATGTATTCTCTTTCTAACCTCCTGCTGTGGGGTATAAGAAACTAGTTTCACCTTTTCCCTCTCCCTCATCTCACCCATCTCAACTAACGGTTGCAATGAAAATTAAGAATGAACTAGGTGGCAACTGCTGCAGGGTTTTGGAACAGGAAAAATGAAGATTTAGCAAGAGAAACACACATTTGAATTTTCTCCAGATGTCTTACATACATAGCATCGTTTCTAAGTTAAGTGGCACTGTTGTAAACTATTTAATTGCTACTCAATACACTCAAGGAAGCTTGACACCACATATCCCTCTATATTGAAGGAAAACAATCAACAGAGTACACCGGACTATTTTTCAACACATATATGTTAGATTGTAGCAAGTTGAATTTTCAGATGTTTTGCAATGAAAGTTGGAGCAGACAGGTATCTTCCCAAAATACAGTCTAGATGAACAGCCTAAGCTGCCAAAGTCAGATGATACTGACAGAATTTCCCCTTCATGAGTTTTGATCCAAAAACACCTAAGAGCTTGCAGAGTACCTATTGATTAACCATAACCTGTTAAACTGAAGAAGTCTTTACAACAATCTCATATAAATCATCTCATTTAGTATGTCAAGTTGGAGGATCTTGGAAGTTCTTCAGCTAAGACGGATATGGCCTTGTCTCTTCTGTTGTCAAGTTCACTATGTAGGAGATTTCTTTAGGGAAAAAAAAAATAGTCTCCCTGTGGCTGCTTATAGATCCACAGCTGGTAATCTACAAGAGACCTCAATGTCAAATACAGCAAAATCAACACAGCTATATAGGAGTTGGAGCAACAATCAAAAGGGTGCAGCACTCATCATAAATATTAGTAGGAGCACCATGGTGCCTATTTTTTATAAACTGAAAGAATATTTGATATTCTACAATCCAGCCATATAAAATTCAAAGGAATCAAAATTATTAAATAATAAAAAACCCCAAGGATTCCAAGACAAAACTAAAAATGCCTGTTTCACCTGGTGCTTTGTAGTGGTTCCTCCTTTACCAGTAATATTTATTGTTACTTCCTCCTCTTCCTCCAAGAACTTCTGACAATATTCTGAATCTTTCTCCAAAACATAGCCAGTTGCTTCAATTACATCTTCAACATGGAAAACCTTTAGTGAAAATTCAAAGACAAAACACGAAGCATGTAAAAAACCAATCACTTTTGGTGAGAAAGCAACCATTCTCACTTTTTAAGGCTTACATAACAAAGTTGAACACAGTATGCCTTAATGTTGTAATAAATCTTGCAAATTACAACTTAAACTGTCTTATGATTTTTTTAAAATCTAATCTTAGAGATGCTACAAGTTTATTAATGGGCTTCTCCACCTGATCACTGCACAACCTTTACCATAGCCTATATAGCCTGCACAAAAAAACAGTGACAAAGTTACAGGGGGTGTGGGAGGAATTCTTTAATGCTTTCCTTTCTACCTAGGCTGAACAGAGAAAAAATCACAGTGTTACTGATGGACTGACTGTAATCAATAAATCCATCACAAAAAATAGGACAGCTATGTACTCCAAAGCCCTGAAGCTATTCTATATTTTCATAAAAGAAAAAGGACTGTAAGTCTTTGAAATAGCTATTTTAAGATCTCTATTCCTGGTTTAAAAAAGAAAAAAGTGATATAGATATATTGCCTATATACTAACCAGGTAAACCCTGTATACATACATATGAAGTGTATTGCATAATCAAAATAAACATCTACCTACCTCAACTGGATAGCTCCTCCCTGAGATCCTTAAAATGGGACAGTGTGAGAAATAGCTGGAAAACTTCTCACTGTCTACAGTGGCGCTCATTAAAATCAGGTGCAGGTCTGCA
Organism: Poecile atricapillus; assembly: GCF_030490865.1. Taxonomy (NCBI): domain Eukaryota; kingdom Metazoa; phylum Chordata; class Aves; order Passeriformes; family Paridae; genus Poecile; species Poecile atricapillus. Next base: position 128,768,010 of record NC_081289.1, on the reverse strand, counting down.
CGCTTGTGCAAGATCTCTCTCAGAATAACTAGCAAAAAATCAGACTGGACACTTCTTTCATGTACCTAGAATTAGAAAAACAGATCTATAAGCAAGAATTTAGTACAGGTCAAGGCCCAGAATAACTGTAATTTCTGCAAAATAGTAAAGAACTGATAACCTCATCTACAATAATATGAGATATACTTGACAGGAGACCATCTTCTTGAAGTTTACGAAGCAGGACACCTGTTGTACAGTACAGCAGTCTGGTGGCTTCTCCTGTCCTTGATTCCATACGAATTTGATATCCACACAGGGAATTCTTAAAAAAAATAAATTAAACATAAAGAATGACTTAAAATAACATACAAGCTAATAGTATTCAAAATTAAGTAAAACTTAGTGGCTGTCAGATTCCGACACCACACAAGTGCTAATTAAGTAGTAGAGTGAATGACTGCCACACTTCCATACAAGTGCTTTGCTTTGCTAAGAAAGGAAGAGTACATGAAATTTATCCAAAGTGGCAAAGAGCTAGTAAAATCAGGATTGTTTTTAGGACTCTTTGACAGTTTCAAAAATATTTTTGCATTAATTCCCATAACAAATACAGGACTTCAGCTTTCTTCAAATAAAATAACTAATGTTGGAAAGAGCCTCTCTCAAAGCATGGCCTCACTCAAGGCCAGAATGGATTGCTCAGAGCCTTATTCAGGGGACTTCACTTCATCCCTGGTGATAGTGATGCAACAGTCCCTAGGCAACCTAATCTTTGACCATTCCAGCTAAGAAACACTAGTGCTTTACATCAGCCTCTGAAGATTTTAAAAATCATATATGGATACCTTCAGGTTCACAGATGACAAGACAAAAAGAAACAACTTGCATACCAAGAAGTCCTTTTCAAGAGAAAATAACATCTAATTGTTTGGTTGTATAAGGAAAAATGTTCTCACTTTTTGTAAACAATCCAGCCCCCTGCATTTGATCACGACATGCAAAGGAATTAAGACACTTCTTACTTTTCCTCCTGGTCCTGATTCGCAGCCCAGCTCTTCACAAACCCTTGTTGCCAGACTCACTGCTGAGATTCTTCGGGGTTGTGTGCAAACGACATTGCATTTTTTTGATCCTTCGTCTAGCAGCAAGTCTTCTAACAAGAAATGGGGCACCTGGGTACTCTTCCCACTGCCTGTTTCTCCAGCGACAACAACTACTCGATGTTTTTTGAGAGTTTCTACAATCGAGTATCTGTGCTTAAACACAGGTAACTCCTGTCTCTCTTTCAGAAGCCTCTGGTATCTAGAGGAACTCTGCAGCTTCTTAAACAAAATCCTTGAAGGTTCCAAATTATCTGCATCTGAGGTCTCAAGGGAGAGACTTCTGATGTCCTCATCAGAAACTAAGTTTTCCCAGGAATCTTCAGGACCCTCAGATAGTTTCGGCTGGTTTTCAGACTGTAGCTGTTGCTGCTGTTTGAGTTTGTTTAACAATTTAGCAATAAAGGTATCACGTGGCTTGTTGGTTTCTATCTTGCTTTCTTCTTCCTTTTTCTTTTCAATATCCCTCCATTCTAGCCAGACATCTCGATAGGTAGGAGGAAGCAACTGATGAACTGACTTCAGGAGCACAAAGCAGAAAAAAATTACATTAGGTACTACTTATTAGTATCACTAATACTTTATGTGTAAACAAACACAGACGATTTGACAAAAAATAAGTAGGAAACCATTCTAGAAGCAGAAACTATGAGAGCAGTCATAAATGTCAAGAATGCATCTTCATTTTCAATTTGCTTTCAGTTTTTAGAAGACTGAAGGTAGTTTTATCAAAAAATATCACTTCTGTATGCTGCAAAGCATATGCACAATTAGACAAACTCTAACAAATCTGTAACAGAAGCAAAGAATTTAATGGGAAATACTACATGAAACTACTTTTGGAACTTTAGAAAAAAGTGCAGAGGCAGATTTGAAGCCAAGAACAGAAATACTGCTCAGAAACTTACCTGTCCTTTAGTTAAATGGTAGAGTGCCAAAGTAGCAGCTAGATGTTGTGCTTGCATACTATCTTCTGTTACGATTGTAGGACACATTGCCATTACATCATCTGATGACTTGATAATCCTGACCCTTAAAGAAAAATTTCAAAAGCAGTTATCAGAATTTTTTGCAACCGATACATGATGTAACATTTTTCAGCAAATATTCCAGCACTGAATTTGTGGGGCTTTTTTTTCTCTTCACAAACATCTCAATTTTCTTCAATGCAGAAATGTTTATATACATACAGATCACCACCAAGGATAGGTACCTTTGAAGAAAGACTCAATGTTTGTGTGTTTGTAACTATTAAGGATAGATCAAGATGATATTTAATGACCTACTAAGATGCAAACATCTGTTTAACAGATCAACAGCAGTCAGAGCAGCAGCCAAATTTCCCATATTCTTAGGGGTGGCAATCTGTTAGTAGTTTTTAGCTTGAGCAAGAAAACAAGCTCTTTTACTTGGTTCCTTCAAGAAACATTGCTTATTTATAACTTTATTCACACATGGTAATATTCTACTCTATAGCTCTGTGTTTTAGACTTAAATTTCTTTTAGGAAATGAAAAGTAAGATACTGCAATGTTTTGCCCATAAATTTATGATTGCTTTGATAAAAATTTATAACTTCCACTTTATTTTAAAGTTTCCAGAAGGGTTTTGGTATTCATAAACTTAAATCTCTGATTTAATATGTTACCTTAAATAAGAATACCAAACATAAATTGCTCAAATCTATCTCACAGGGCTGCTTCAGGCTAATATTTCATTCAGCAGTACACAAATAAAAAACCCTTATTATCCATGCTTCATGGGATCATTCACTAGAATCTTATTTTTGTGATTTGGTCTAGGCTAAGCATCACTTTTGCAGAGCTATCAAGAGTAAAGTACCTCCCTGATGGACTAAAAAAGGGTTTGGTAAACACACTATCAATATAAATCTCTATCAAAAAGAAACAATTGACTAGAATGTTTATTTCCCAATCAATCAATAGGCAAGTGTAAAGATTACAGGAAATACATACCTACATTTCCAGTATTTTCCAACGGGAATTTTTTCAAAAGCAGGATTTGGGCTCTTTGGAAAATTCTTTCTGCACCAGTCAATCAAAAATTGTTTTGGAGATTTACCAGTCCAGCTTCGAGCACTATAATCAAAATTTCTTATATCTAGTGGATCCTTTTTTTTCACTGCAAGAGCAGAAAAGCACATTTTAAAGCCTCTTAAAGTCTATTTTACATTCCTTTGAAATTATTTTTACCTTTTACTCACATATATTTAACTAGACAGCACAATTTTCTGAAGTGTTTTGTAGAAACACAGGTACTGATGATACATGACAGAAACTTCTGCTTTTCCTACAGAAGGCACTATTAATGGCAGTATTTTGTTATCTTTGATCAGCCAATAATTTTAGAAGTTTAATTAAAGTTTGATTATTACAAAATATTTTAACCATTTGAAAGCTTACAATTGAAACAGTTTAAAAATATGAGAATGTGACTGAAACAGACACTAGCCCTACAACTGAAATCTAATTTTTAAGACATGACAGCATGACAAAAATAGCTTTTGATGTAATCTGCTAAAACAAGTACAGTTCCTTTAAAGTCAGCTTGGTCAGTGAGACAGACTGTATGCAGATGACACTGAGTTGGGTGGGAGTGCTGATCTGCTGGAAGGCTCTGCAGAGGGATCAGGACAGGCTGGATCAATGGGCTGAGGCCAATGGTGTGAGGTTCAACAAGGCCCAGTGCTGGCTCCTGCCCTTGGGTCACAACAACCCCAGGCAGCTCCACAGGCTGGGGCAGAGTGGCTGGAAAGGACCTGAGGGTGCTGGTGGCAGCAGCTGAACATGAGCCAGGCTGTGCCCAGGTGGCCAAGAAGGCCAATGGCATCCTGGCCTGGCTCAGCAATAGTGTGGCCAGCAGGAGCAGGGCAGGGATTGTCCCCCTGTCCTGGGCACTGGTGAGGCCACACCTCGAGTGCTGTGTCCAGTTCTGGGCCCTGAGTGCAGGAAAGACACTGAGGGGCTGGAGTGAGTCCAGAGAAGGGCAGGGGAGCTGGGGCAGGGTCTGGAGCACAAGTGCTGTGAGGAGCAGCTGAGGGAGCTGGGGGTGTTTAGCCTGGAGAAAAGGAGGCTCAGGAGTGACCTTATCACTCTCCACAACTGCCTGAAAGGAGAGTGTGGTCAGGTGGGGGTCAGCCTTTTCTCCCAGGCAACAAGTGATACGTCAATCTGCTTCAGGGGAGGTTCAGGCTAGACATTAGGAGGGAATTATTCACTGAAGAGCTGTTAGGCATTGGACTGGGCTGCCCAAGGAGATGTAGGAGTCACCATCCCTGGAGGTGTTTAAGGAATAACTGGACTGTGCACCCAGTGCCATGGTCTAGTGGACATGGTGGTGTTTGGTCACAGGCTGGACTCAACCTCAGAGGTCTTTTCCAAACTAATTGGTTCTGTGGTAGTCCACCTTCTTTTCCCACAGTCAGAGCTTGTTCACTCAGCATTGCAAACCTAGAGAAACAAGAACTAATTCTGGAAATTTGTGGTATGATTCAAGCTTGAATCATCACTGAACTACTTTCAACACACCTTTGTCTTCCTTTGCAGCACCATCAGGTTTTTCAAGCAAGCTCAAATCCAAAGTGGTTTCTTGAGGTTGAGGTGAGGGAGTTTTTTTCTTTTCACTTTGCTGTTGGTTTGAAATCTTTATAGCTGGATTAAATACTGGATGTTCCTCGAGTACTGCCATTTCTGTCAGAGAGAGAATATAACTTATACCTGCCAACTGCTTAAAAATCAGCTTAATTAATTCATACTGAGTACCCAAAACCAGAATTAGTGAAATGTTACTGAATTTCTGGAATTTGTCTGGGAAAGAACAGATTCAGAGAAGCCTTCACTTCACAGAGTGGCATAAAATATAATTAAATCATCCTCGATTAAACCTGACTCCAAGATTTAATTGCCTAACAAACATGGGGGCCAGAAAATAAAACACAGGTAACTTGCATAGCTCTACCTTGCTGAATTCTTCTTATTTTTTCTTGTGCTGCCTTCTGTCCTTGCTTGTCCTTGTCTTGCTTGGAGATGCTTGCTTGTTCTTTTGCTTCTAAAAGCTTGGCAGACAGATGTACATACCTCTCATTCTATTTCAAACAGAATTATTAATTGCAAGTTAAGTATGGTATGCTTGTCACTTTCAATGATAATACATAAAGTGCATAATAAAGTGCAGCTTTTTTATCCTTTATACCAAGCTTATACAATGGAGAAACAATGAGTTTTTATTTAACTAACAGTCAAGACCTCCCACAATTTGATAGTAACTCACTCAATCTCACGGAAATATATTTTAAATTTTTCTTTACAGCACATTACATTCAACATTTTGAACGCAGTACGAGTAATATGGGAAAGGAAAAGCAACTTAGAAAAGAAGAAGCTTCAACAGATTTTCCTTCACTAGCTTGATACATTACTGGTAACATAGAAAAAGTTTTCAATCCCCAATTTGTAACACACAGATTTGTAACAACCAGATCCACCACAGGCAGATGTACCAGACATATCAGTTTTTAGACAGACTTCTATGAAGCATTATTCTGTCTTACTGGGTCAAATTTTTCTTCATCTGTCTCTTTCACAGACTCATCCTTCTCTTCATCACTTTGTTGCTCAGCATATCGCAAAATCCATTCCTTCATAGTCAATTCTTTCTCTTTCCTCACATTCATTTCCTGCAAAGAGCAATATAAGTTAAAAGTAATGATAAAGTATGTGAAAGCAATGCTTTTTTTCTCCAGTACCCAGGAACTACTGTCAAGGTTTTATATATAAAAAACATATATAGACATATAACAAGAAAAAAGGAACCAAGTTTTCCCAACAAGGGTGAATATCCCACTACACACCGAAATACATCTTAACATAGAATAACTATAATTACTGTAAGGAGTGAAATAATTTGCAGGGAATATTTTTGTTTTCTAACTTAGGACTCAATAACCACAGAAATTAGAACACTGACAGTACATAGGCAGACTTAAACCCTCATGAGTCGTATAGAGTGCCACATGAACATAAACAGAATAAACCTATTATAGGCTAAAATGAAGAACTTAAGCTATAGAATCATAGAATGGTTTGCATTGGGAGGGACCTTAGAGGTCATCTAGTTCCAACCCCCGCCTGCTATAGGCTGGGACAACTCCCACTAGACCAGGATGGTCAGAGCCCCATCCAACCTGGCCTTAAGCACTGCCAGGAATAGCGTATCAGCAGCTGCTTTGGGCAACCTCCTCCAGCGTCTCATCACCCTCACAGAAAATAATTTCTTCGTAACACCTAATCTAAGTCTCATGAGATTATCTGTGTTTTACCACAAAAACCTTCTAGACTCCACAGGAAAAACACCTTTAAATTACCATTCCACTGAAATTAAAATGCAGGTGACAATTATTATCACAAGCTTTCCACATCAGTGTTGGAAATCAATGCAACTCCTGTATTTTAGACAGTTTTGCTCTTTCTTCCCCCCACCACCCCAAGTAACCACAAATTAGATTTTCAATTACCTTAGTTTCAGGGCCATTTTCTTTCTTTTTATTATCTTCTAGGTGAGGCGGCATTCCACGTTGTGACAAAGCAGAATAAAATTTTGCTCTAGGTTTCTGCTGCTGTTCTTCAAATTGCTGGCTAAAACCTTCAGGCAAGGCATCTTCAAAATAAAAAAAAATACAAAACATGTCACAGAAAATACCAATAATAATTACATAAAAATATTTTAAACTGTGTTGGGAAACAACTAGAAGAACACAAAATTAAATAAAAATTAGGCTTTAGCATTTATGTAAGATAGGATGTTTGATGGTGGGACTTCCACAGAACTCCAAGTATAGCAACAGGAAGACCACAAGACTTCATACACTAAAATATCCCAGAATCAGTCAGCTGTGCACCTAGGAGAGGAACGCTTGCAACTGTTAGTCTTAGAGAAACATTGTATTTAATTGTTATTATGAAATTGTAATGCTACTGCTTAGCAAATGCTATTTCTCTTCTGTCAAAAACTATATTCTGTCACCACACTCACCATTGGGAAGGTTTAAACAAAGCCAATCAAGTGCAGAATGGAGATCACCACCATATAGAAGTGTATTTTTCATTGCTTCTTCAATGTGCTCAGTCTTAAAAGAGAACTTTTGTAAAGCCATGTATACATCCTATAAATAAGAGAGCCAATAAAGATTACAATTTAATCTAGCAATCTAATATAGGCTTGCAAAATTCTATTTCCCACATATCAGAAAGCCAGAACTAAAGGGAGATAAAAACATCAATTGCATTTAAGCAGAAAATTCTGTTTTGCAGAATTTATATTTTCTTTTTAAGTACGCATGCATAGGTATAAATAAATCTACATTCCTGCCTCTCTACACAATATATTTTGTAGGTAAATAAAGACATACCTGCAATTTTCCAGGTATATGGAGTCAAAAATGTAGGAAACCTGAAATATTCAGATTAAGTACTATTCCTCTATCTTGTTTGAAAGCTCATGATTTTAGTTCCTGAATCCATAAAGATATGTCTTTCCTAATAAGCATACTCCTTGATTTTACTGACTAATCATTAATGTAAGAACTGAAAAGCATGCTGTATTGGCTTGTACTGTACACAGTAAAAGCCAATTGTGTAATGCACACAAGTGTAATATGACATGTGATAAAACCTACAAAAGATAAACTTTAAATAAATAATAGAAAATAAAATTTTGAACTGTACCTGTAGTTTCTTTGCAGTTAGTCTTTTGGAAATCATTCCTTTGTCATCATTTTGGTTTTTATGGTTATTAATCACATCAATAATTCTTTTCTCCAAATTACCATTTATTGTTACCTGCAAAGAATAAAGGGGTTGGTAGAAGGTAAACATTGAAAGTTTTTATCCTTTTCACGACTAAGCATGTTACAATGCAGAAAGTTCTCCGCCATTCAAATTCCAATTTTTCAAGCTTAAACATCTTATGTTTAACATCTTATGTTTAAGCTTGAAAAATTGTAAGTGACTTAAACATCTCTTACGAAAAGGACACTTCCTTTTCTTATACAGGCTATATGCTTTTACTTGAAATAGAAGAGTTCATTCCTTATTACAAAGAAAGTCCATTTACATTTCCAAGGAAATTTAGTATGTTAAGGGAGATACTGTAAGTAAATTAAAACAAAATTCTACCAAAAAACCCAAGGCTTTTTTCCTCTGTTCATATAAAATAATTTGAACATCAAGATGCAATCTGTGATATCCTCCTGCCAAAACACCTTTAAAACCAAATTTAATATAATAAGTCTAATATTTGAAACTTCCAAAATATGAACAAACCTTTAGTTGCTACTAAGTTTGTTATATAACAAACTATCTCCTTTCTCTGACAGGAAGAAAGATCCATATACACAGCAGAAGTGCAGACTTAACTCTCAAGATAGTCTAGTCTTGCGTAGAAAGTACTATTTGTTATTTAAAAAAATACATTATCTTATGTAGCATTCCGGGGTTGCAGGATCATGTCCAGGGAGGCTACAGTTACCAGTGACCGACATGGGACTCAACCAGACCGGCTTCTGCCCAGGAAACCATTTATTCAACACAGGAACAAACTCAGCTTCGATCCAGAGACAGAGAGCCCCAGACAGAGGCAGGATGATGGGTTTTGTGGGACAGAACCAGGCTGGGGTTTAAGGTCGTGATCTAATAGGAACAGAGCAAGGGAGAAACCCCAGGGGCACAAACCCAATCACAACTCCCTGGACTGCCACCCCCACAGGGTGTAGAGTCCAGAATGGGGCAACTCTTCCTGGGCTCACAGGGCCCATCCCCCGCGGCACAAGAATGGAATTCCCTCTTCCCGGGCTTCAAAGCCACACCTCTCATTTTAACAATCCTTATCTGAAATTAAATCTTTGCCTCCCTGGGCTGGGGGGGGGCACTTCACAATCCTAGCCGGGTAATTTACACCTATTTCTTAAAGGACACTTAAAACCCTGAACAAAATCAAACTCTAAATGATCAATTGTCTCATACATCAATGCAGTTTTCATCCACAACATAATACTGAAAAAGACCTGAAGAATTATTTACTCAGCTAAAGCAGTACTATTAAAACCAAAATTGTTTTATGCAAAGATACTTGCCTTAAGAACAGATTTATCTAGATTTGCAGCAGCACTGGAATCTGTTGTTGAACCAAAACTGTAAGTTTTTGGACCTGCAAATTGCAAATGATCATCAATTACACAAAATCCACAGAGAATATTGCTTAAGATAGCTATAGCAGACCTAACATAATACAGGTACTATTACACTAACTTGCCAGAAACTTGCAGGTAAATAACAATAACAGTAATCAAGAAAGACCTTCAATAAGGAATAGTGAAGACAGCTATGATTCTTGGCAGCCAAAATATAAAATTCAAAGGGTATAATGAGAGGAAATGGGATTGACTTCACTCTCTGAACACAGAAAAATGATTGCCAAATAGGGAAGTAAATGGCAGTACAAAACAAGCAAGGCTGTCGAGGATTTTTTATTACAAAGGGCATAGCTATGTAACAGAACCCTTTGCCACTAAAGCTATGGACAGTGGACATTTACTGAGGCACAAGAGCAGACAGAACAGCTTTGAAGTAAAGAAATCAACTGGTATGGGAGAGCATTGGAAAAAGAAATACATCTGGTTCAGGGAGACCCTCAGCCAAAGCTGCACAAAGAGCCTGTAAGAATATCCCACAGCATGTCTGATCTGTTCTTACCTAGATATTCAATTTTGTCCCCTACCTAGAAAAGGGCACTGGCTTACAGAAGCCTCTGGTCTGCTCTGGTATTCTTAAATACTTTTCATTTAACATCTATTAAAAAAACCAAACCCTAATTATCGGCAACTGAGAGATGGGGACATCCAAGTTGATACCAGAAGCCAATTTTATTGAGTATACAAGGCATTTATAGAGGGTTTTACTTGTATAGGACTTACAAGGGTTCTATTTTTGGTAACAATCTCGCCTTGGGTACACATTCTTCATGATATCACTTCACCTGGTAACATTATCTTATCACAAAGTTTCACAAAGTGCTTATTGGTCACTTATTGCCCAGGGAGCACTTACCTGTATTTGTCTCTCCCACATCAGGCCCAAGATACCAGGCTCCCTTATCAGTTCTTATTGTATTCTCTCTCTGTTCCCCATACCTAATTCAAAAAACTATTTCTTGTCATTAGAAAGACAAAACAGAGCTTGCTGTTGAATTTCATGAATTTCAGAGCACATATACTGTGTCTGGTACTGCACAGGCAGAAACAAACTGGGTAAGGCCACAGCTACCTCCTAGCAAGTGGGCTTGGCAGCTCATGCGTGCTGACCTGCCTGCAGAACAGCTCCGGGAGAGCCTGCTTTCAGATCAGACCAGGTTTTGGTAACTGCCTTTCAGAAAAAAGTACAGTCCCCTCTGGTCAGGAGATACAAACAGCTGTCAGCATTCAGGATCTACTCACTGGCACTTACCAGTGGGCTCTTCAGAATATACCAAATTAGCTTTCACTTACACTAATTTGTCATCACAGTTTACAGCCTGAGAGAGTAGCAGGATATTTTCTGAAGAGGATTGAGCACCATGGTTATTGGAAGAATAGAAGACACAAGAAATACAGTTAGTAGAGCCCACTCTTGTAAAAGCAGAACACATGAATAGGTTCAGGGAATTTATATTAGTAGATAATAAGACTTTTTCTTAACAAGCGGGAATCTCAGATGCCCTGACCATTGCATGATTTGCTCATGGTCTGAAATACAACCCATTACAATGTCACATGGTATCTGAGATACTTCTGGCAAAGCTGGGTTATTGAAGACAGATGAAAATCTCACAGTGCTTCAGAATAACAGTTTTTCAGACTGCACTCAGAACAGTCATCTCGCATCTTATCTTACACCATAGAAATGCCTCCAGCCCTGTAACCTGTCTTCCAAGACATAAAAAATCCCAAAATAGTTCCAAATCCACGTTATGTTTATTTTGATAATACCCAGACAAAAAATCAGAAGCTCTGGGAAAGTGCCTTCCTAACACTTGCTTCACAAGAACTGCTGATAATCTAATACCAAGACTTTCTGTAATTAACTCAACACATCGATGCCACCAATGCTTATCAGCTCAGGGACACCCATGGCAGCAGAATCACTGAATAGTTGGAAAGGACCTCTAGAGATCATCCAACCCGGTACAGCAGAAACACCTAGAGCAGGCGATACAGGAATGAATCCAGGTAAGTTCTGCATGTCTCCAGAGAGAGAAACTCCATGACCTCTCTGGGCAGCCTGTTCCAGTGCCCTGCCACCCTCAGAGTACAGGAGCTCTTCGTCCTGTTGAGGTGAAACTTGTCGTGTTGAAGTTTGTGTCTATTGCTGCTCATTCCGAGCACCACTGAAAAGTGTTTGGGACCATCCTCTTGGCATGTATCTTTGAAATATTTATATACATTTATGTGGGCCCCGCTCAGTGTCCTCTGCACAGGCCCAGCTCCCTCAGTCTCTCCTCATTAGAAGTTGCATCATCTTTGTGACCGAAGTGTGACCCACTAGACCATCTCCAGTTGCCCATCGTCTTATACTGAGGAACCCAAAACTGGACACAGGACACAAGACGTGGCCTCATTAGGCCCAGGGTGGGTGTCCCTCCCTTGACCAGCTAGGCAGGCAAGGCGGGCTGTAGCGGGGCCCAACCACATTAGGAGAATAATCCCAGCTGCGTCTCCCGACGCTGGGAAACACCAGCCCCAATGGCCGCCCTCTCCTCGTAACGCCGCGGTCCGCGGCAGCCACACCCTCAGGGACCCCCTGAGGACGCTGCCCCTCCAGCCATGGGAGCCTCAGCCATGGGAGCCTCAGCCGCGCGCACAGCCGCGCGTCCCTCTCCGGCACGGCCGCTCTGCGTGCTCCGCGGGTCGCGGTACCTTGTTTGACACGCGGCTCCTTGGAGACGGGTGCCGGTCGCGGCGGGGCGATCCGGCTGACCGGATCCGCAGCGGCGGCTACCCCGGCCTGCGCGGCGCGGGCGCGGGCGGTGGCGGTAGCGGCCGCATGAGCCGCGCTACCCGCGCGCTGCTTCTTGTTGCGGCCGCCCATGACGGTTCCCCCCGCCCTGCGCGCGCGCACATCCGGGTATCGAGCTCAGCGCACCGCCCCGCCGCCTCCCATTGGCCAGCAGCCGCCGCCTCCCATTGGCCAGTGCCCCGCGCGCAAGCGCGCAGGCCGCGCGGCCTGCGTCGGCTTTTCGCACATCACTTTTTAGGGCCGAAGAGCGAGGTGTGCCCTCAGTCGGAGCTCACACAGGTGGTCGGCATCGGGACCGAGATCCAGACCCGGACAGAAATCGAGATCGGGATCGAGCACGGGCCCTGTGGACGGCTACCGGTGCTAGAGCCGGCGGAAGTCTCAGTCCGTCCTCTGTGGGCGGGATCGGAAGGGCCCCTCTCGCGCGAAGTGTGCGGCCGCGCGCGGGGCATTGTAGGAGCGTGGCGGCTAAGATGGCGGAGGCCTTTGGGGATGAGCTCTTCAGCGTGTTCGAAGAGGACGCGGCCGCCGCTGCTTCTGTCGCCAAGAAGAACAAAACGGGCCCCGCCGAGGGCGCCAGGAGGCCGGGGTAAGGATGCGGAGTCGGGATGGGGCAAGGGTGGTAGCTGTAACGCCGCTATGGCGCTGGGGTGATGGCCGTAACGCTGGGCCCGGCTTCTGCCAGCGTGTTTGAGCTGTTGATCCCCCTCGGGACCTCGGGAATACCTGCCACTGTCTGAAGGGAGAGTACTAAAGGGGATGCAGCCAGGCTCTTCTTGATGGTGGGAGCAGTAGATAAGTTGCAATATGCGGAACTGGGTGCACATGAATAATTCACCTGAATAAGAGGAAAAACTTAAATGCATGGGTAGCTATGCACTGGAACAGATTGCTCAGAGTTTGTGGTCTTTCCTTTACTGGACACATTTAAGTACCATCTGAATCCACTCCTGTGCAATGTGCTCTAGGACTGCCCTGCTTGAGCAGGGAGTTTGGACCAGATGACCCGCTGTGGTCGCTTCCAGCCTGACCTATTCTGTAATTCTGTGACCCGCTTTCCCAGGATCCCTGGCTCTAAAGCTGTAGCCAGCCCTAGCTCTGTGGCCAGCTGGGGAGTGTGGGGACCTGGTGGCCAGCGTATCTGGGAACTGGGTGGAAATTCCACAGCTGTTTTTGAGTGTGAAGTTACCGGGGTTGGTCTCCAAGTGCAGTGGGATCACAGTTGCCTTTAGTGTGTCTGTTTTCTTTCCTGAAAATACATAAATAAATGAGGCAAAATCTAAATTTCTTGTGTGTTTATGTTGCAGAAAACGATTGGAAGAAAAACCTTCAGTACCAGCAATAGTCAAGCCAAAAAGGGAACTTGAGATTGATAGTACTGAAAATGTCATTTTGGGGAAAAAACCAAAATTGGAAGATATTTTATCAGAAGATGTTAAGTAAGTACTTGGTTTAAAGTGTAAGGTAGTCCTAGCAAACCACCCTGGTAAGCCATGTGCCAGTTGGGAACAGTGGATGTAAAGTAGTTTCATGGTGATTTCCTGCAAAGATGAATTTGCACAAGTTTGATTTTCCATTATCTGTTTAAGTGAGAATGTGCTGCCAATGCAGCCTCAGCAGTGTCATTTTAAAATAATACTGCACACTTAATAGTGTTTGCGGTAGCAAATGGTCATAAATTTGTAGTTTACTCATTTAAATTGGTGACTTGTGGTCAATGCCATCATGTTGATTTCACACGGAGCAGGAGATGAGCTGGGTGCACATGGGAGGAGCGCATGGGAGGTACCATGATGTTGAAGGACATAGTTGGCTTGGGATATAGTAAGAATAAATTTACAGTAAGACAAACAAGGGTTTTTGAGACATGTAAGGTGGTAACTGCATTGTAATTCAGTCTTTCATGTACTTTTTCTGAAGTTCAACATCATACTTTCTGTGAGAGGCTCATGAGAAGACTTCTCAAAACACTGTAAACAAAGGGTTGGTGTGTAGAAGCAAAAGAGAACCCGAGCCAACATTTTAAGTCATTTTCTATGTTAGTGGTATCAGTAAAATGTATACATCAGAAATAATCAAGAGGATTTTTGAGTAATTTTTGGCAATCCTAACTAATTTCTTTTTAGTCTGACAGATCTGATGCCTCAAGTAAAGGTGCAATCTGTGGAAACTGTTGAAGGTTGTACACATGAGGTGAGTGCAGTGAAAAAGCACATGAAAAATACAGACTTGTTACACCTAATTGTGTCTATCACTGTCAGTAGAGCAGTGTTCTTTATTCTGCTTGCAATTATTATATCACAGAACCATAAAATTTTTTAGTTTGGGAAAGGCCTTTGAAATCATTCAGTCCAACCATTAACCCAGCACTATCAAGCCCTTTCCTAAACCTTGGCACCCCAAGTGCCACATTTACACATCACTTAAATGGCTTCAGGGATGATATCCACTTTCCTGGGCAGGCTGGTCCAATGTTTGACAACTCTTTTCCAGTGTCCAGTCTTCCCATTCACAGTTTAACATTTCATATTCTCCTCTCCAAGACTTTCTTGTAAAGCAGATTACTGTTAAAAAATATATTTTGGTAAAAATGAAAAATTAGATATTTTATATGCAAAGTAATAAAAAACATCAATTTTCAAGTTGATAGACATAAATACAAATTGAAATATGAAAAATACAAATTATTAATGGTTTCTTAAATTGATGTTTTCTTGAATCATCCTGCATCCATATATGACTATCAGAAGGAGTTTGTGTGAGAATCAAATAAGAAAATTTCAATTTCCTTGTACTGTTACTGTCTTTTGCTTCTGTACTGTTTTCCAGAACTAACTCAAATTAATTAGGGTATGTTCAATAGCTCTGTACCATCAGACTTTTCTAACGAGGGAACTGTATATACAGTTGCTGATCAGGGCTCTAAAGCCCATGTGTATGTACTGTTTTTGTGATTTTGAGATGTCTGGTAAAGGTTTGCCATCACTCAGTAACTGAAGAGAGCTTACATATTTAAAGTGAATAAATATTAGATATTGGCCAGGAATGGGAATGGTACCAGTATAAATATGGTGTATTTGGAAAGGGAATGTTATCAGTGTGAGCTCACTAATTCCTTTGAACATGGCCAGAAGACATGATTGTGTCTTGGCTGAAAAGCTAGTGTTCCAAGGTAGGTGAAGCAATAATACCTCACACAATACAATAGGGATATCAGAGAAGTGAGAGAAGCAGCACTGTTGAGGCAGGAGAATAAAGAGATTGATTAAAAAATGCCTGAGAAGAAGGATTGACACATGAGCTTGTAGAAACAGGATAACAGAAATTAAAATTGGTTCTCATACACTTCACATTGCCAGAAATGTCACTGCTGTGGACACAGAGATCTGCAACTGTTTTATTTTAAATGTATTTCATAGGTTGCGCTTCCAGCAAATGAAGAATTCACAGGTCTGAAGCCAAGAACTGGAAAAGCTGCAAAAGTATGTGGTAGATTCCATTTATTTTTCTTTATGTATGTGCTTTACATAGTAAGTGAGAGTTGAGGGGAAAATTGCATACTTTGTCAGTAAGGTCTGTAAAAGATGGTCTATCATGAATAAAATTGATGTGTCTATATTTAAAATTTGTTAGAGAAAATTGTGTGCTTGAATGAGGTGGATAGGCTGTTATGACATCTGTTCGTTTTGTAACATCAGACAGGGTCAGCATTCTAGTTCTGTTCCTAAGCTGGTAAATTAGTGAAAATTCAGTCATCAGGGCAAGATTTTCATTTGCTGTGACAACAAGACATAAGCAAAGATCTTAGGTATGGTATGAGATAAAAAATATTTAAATGCAAAGTCATTGCATAATACTGTAATGGGTTAAGATCAGCAAAAATTACAAGTATCTGCAGGATTTAATTTCTGCCTCTAATTTACATACTAGGTCAGTCAGAAAAGTAGTTAGATGTAAGTCTGTGATAAACTTGGTAACGTTTTTGCTTTTTTCCTTTTAGGAATATCCATTTATTCTTGATGCCTTCCAAAGAGAAGCTATTCTTTGTGTAGATAATAACCAGTCTGTGTTAGTGTCAGCTCACACATCAGCGGGTAAAACTGTTTGTGCTGAGTAAGTACTTTTCTAACAGGCTCTAATGAAAGAACAGTGTGATGTCTCTTCTGTCACTTTCTTGAACCATCAGTAGCTGTTGCATCCCAATTTCTTGACACAGCATTCAGTCTATCAGTGTTAGAATTGTACTGGCTACTCTTGAATATAAAAATTATATCTTTCATCATTTATTGGGTAGTGAAAGGCTTAATTTGTGTTTAAGCATAGCTTTTATTTTTAAATGGGCAAGGTGTTACTGTATAGATTGAAATGTAAGTTTCTTGAATAGAGGTTTCTGTAACTCTAGAAAAAATAACTTTGTTTTCTAGCCCCTAGCTAGAACTGGTAAGGCATTTCTTCTGTGGGTTTTTTTTTTTTTTTTTTCTTTTTTTCTCTTTGTTAGAAGTAGTGGTTTGATTTAGTCACCAGCTTCTCTGTCAGGGTTTGGTTCCAACAGTGAAATGCTGACCTGAAGTGAGGAGTGAAATGTGCATGAAGATATATTAGAGCATGCATTCAAGTAATAATAGTTTTGTTGTGACACAGTGACAGTTTTTTAATGGACTCTTGTGTCCATAAAAGTCATCTAACTTGGTGTTTGAAGATTTCTCACTCCCCAGAGATGCAATTATAGTTGCACTGAACTTAATAATCTGGATATGAAGTGCTGGATGTATTAGAGCGTGGATTCAAATGCTGTGTATCATTCTCTTGATGTTCTGTATTGCACGATTAATTTTGTATTTAAGCAAAGTAATACACTTTGTGTTCCTGACAGCTGTTAATATGGATATTGTTTGAATACAGGTATGCAATTGCCCTGGCTTTGAGGGAAAAGCAGCGTGTGATATTTACAAGTCCAATTAAAGCTTTGAGTAATCAGAAGTACCGTGAGATGTATGAAGAGTTTCAGGATGTTGGTTTGATGACTGGGGATGTCACCATTAATCCTACAGCTTCTTGTTTGGTAATGACAACTGAGGTAAGATCAGACATTAATTCTTGATCAGTGTTTTCTTCTACCCTCTTTGACTGGGGAGTTGTAATTTTAAAAGACTAAAGTGGCTTAGGGTAGAAAATGTTTTGAAGTTCATTGTGACTCATTTGAATGTTTTAACTTTTGGTTATTGAAAAACTTAGTTAAACCTCTGTGAAGTTTTGCTTTTTGCACTGAAAGTCAGGAACTTATTCTAACGTGGAGAAAGAATTTAATATCCTGAGTGCTCAAGACACTGAGTATTCTGTAGATGCGAAATGCCGAAAGTCAGATTTCTTAAATCTCATGGTCAGTATTTTGTTCAGTATCGAAAGGCAGAATTGTGAGAGCAAAATCATTGAAGGATAGCTGTGTAGTTCACATTAGGTGCTAGAGCTCCAGGAATATGTAGCTTTTTACCTTAGGTATCAAAGTAACTGTTTACAGAGTGGTCACATTTCTGTTGTAGAAATGCAGCCATGATGGGAATTTTCCTCTTTTTTCTCTTACCTCAAAGGAACATGCATAACTTTAGTAGGGAAAGACTGGAGAGATTGAATGATTTGATTTCTGACAAAAATCACAGGGAGGTTATCAATTAGGATGAGGTAAAAGGAGGGCTTGGCAGAAGTAGATCTGTGGAGCTGAAACTATTACCTGCCAGCGGAAGCTTGGAGAAATACCTTGTTTCATTTTATCAAGTTCCTTTCTGAGAAACCGGTTTTTAATCAGGCAGTGGGATTATTATATTGAAATGAACTTGGAAAGAGTCTCAAAACTCTTTAAATGCTTTTATGTTTTGTGCAAAATATGATTTTATATATCCATGTAAATGTGAATCAAAAATTCTGGCAGTTTCTTATCGATGTCCATTGTAACATGACTTGTTATTTCATTTTCCTCTTCTAGATCTTGAGAAGTATGCTTTACAGAGGTTCTGAGGTTATGCGTGAAGTTGCTTGGGTTATATTTGATGAAATTCACTACATGAGAGATACAGGTATACAATATTTACTATTTTTCTTTTCAAATATTTGTATTTTTTTCCCCAAGAATAATTTATTGTTCTTTTGAAGAATTAGTTTCTCTTTTAAAATCCATCATTTTTTTGTATAAATAATTCATCATTTGTTTACTACTGAATTTATATACTTTATAAATAAATATATATATATAAAAATTTATAAACTGGTATAACTAATATTTAAAAAATAAACATATAAACTAACTTATATATAAATATATGTGCTGCATAATTATATAATGTTGTATTTTCTTTGCTAAAGCAGAAACAACTTTTAGGGCATTTGATATACCCCACTTGTGTAGAGGAGATTTGTTTCATTTTTTGTCTTATTTTCTTTTTAAGCATAAATATAAACATACTTTGATCACATAAATTTCCCATATGCCTTTCCATTTTCAGAGCGTGGTGTGGTTTGGGAAGAGACTATTATTTTGCTTCCTGATAACGTACATTACGTGTTTCTTTCTGCAACTATTCCAAATGCTCGTCAATTTGCTGAATGGATCTGCCATCTTCACAAACAGGTTATATTTCTGATACTCTGTACCTCTATGCTATTTGTCTAGTGGCATAAGATTGTTTGGTTGATAACTACACCTCTGAGTTTTTTTTTAGTCGTTTTATTGCTTATAGATGATAGTATGGATCACTCCTGGCTTCTTAGCTGTATTCCTACTTTTGCAGGTATACTGGCTGTTGCTTCTGGATGGCAACATTTGAGCTCTTTCTTAATGTTTATTTTCCACAATTATTCAGGCACTGTCTGATTTTAGCAAACATTCTGAGTTACAAAATATGGTGAACATACAGTGATTTTCTGAGGGCTGATAGACAAGAGATTATTGGGAGAATTCAGCTGGGGACCTCTGTAGGTGTTTCAATAATACTCCAGGCTTTTTTTTTTCAAAATACAGATTAGCAGGTTTTCCTTTGATTTTAGAAGAAATGAATATATCAAGTCTATCTAATAATGCTGAAAGACATACTGGCTATCTTTACTTTTTGTTTTTATGGGAAATAATTTTTGTAGCAAATTTGTGTTCTAAAACATCTGCAAACTTTCATTTTCTTAAGCCATGTCATTAGTACAAAATCCATATTCAGGAAAGGAAATTTGTTGTCTTAGTTTCTCTGGTTTATAGAAAGTTGTATTTTAATAGTAATGTATTGGATTTTTCATCAAGCAAGTGGTATTACAATGCAATTATAAAATATTTATGTGAATTCTTTCTTTATAGCCTTGCCACGTGATTTACACTGACTATCGACCCACTCCACTGCAGCATTATATATTTCCAGCAGGAGGAGATGGACTCCATCTGGTTGTTGATGAAAATGTAAGGAATGTTCTTTTTGAACAAGTTTGTCTGAAAGATTGTTTTCCTCACTTAACAGTCAAAAGCTTGAGTTCTTGCAAAATTTGGATAGGCTGTATAAAATATGTTTTTGTTTAGATTATGTACAAGTGAGCAATGGTGATCTCTGAATTTGTTTTAGTTTTTTGGAGTCTTACACAAGAAATGGGTTTTGTTATCTAATGTCATGCAATTAGCTGAGTAATACTTCCCTGAGATGTCTTAAGTGCCCACATCCTTGTTTGTTTTCTAAAATGCATGCTGCTTTCTGTAAATCTGCAAAGTAGTTGATGTTCCTTGTACCATTTCTCACTCCAAAGAAAATGTAGTGGTATGTAAATTTGACTTTGGTCAAGGGAGCAAAATATTTTTGTTTCTTTAATTGATTTTGAACTAAAAACTTGTTTAAAATTTATCATTAGCTCACTCAGCAGTAGTTAATGCCATAAACAGTAGTGGTGCACTTCAAGATAGGTCTTCATTGGGCAGTGTAGTTTTATGTGGGCATACCTAAAAGTCAGTTTTGGTACCATGTCATTCAACAGGTCTGGCATGGTGGGTAGTGTTGGTGGATAGAAAAATGAGCAGCAACTTAAGAGACACACCAGTGTAATTCTGAGCTGTGGCACTGACCTAGTACTTTTGATAGCTTATGCATTGTTTTTTTTGTTTTATCTGTGTTTATATGGGGTAATGATACTGGCTGTGCAAAGTACTAAGTAATTTTAAGTGGGTTTTGTAAATAACTATTTACAAAGGTTATGTTTTACATCTAGGGAGATTTCAGAGAAGATAATTTTAATACAGCAATGCAAGTGCTTAGAGATGCAGGAGACTTAGCAAAAGGGGATCAGAAGGGCAGGAAAGGAGGAACAAAAGGTGAGTTTGAACCCATTCTGAGGTAATTTTTGGTATAAATTTTTTTTCTAAGTTCTGTGCAAGTTGTGCTTATGTCTCAGACTCCATAAGATACTTTTATTTTAATTTAAATTCATGTAATCTTTCTGCAGGTCCTTCAAATGTTTTTAAGATTGTGAAGATGATCATGGAAAGGAATTTCCAACCTGTGATTATTTTCAGCTTCAGTAAGAAAGACTGTGAAGCCTATGCACTTCAGATGACAAAATTAGATTTCAATACAGGTACAGATATACCCAGTCAAATTTCATTCATGGATATGGTTTGTTGTGAAATATGACTTTTCGTGTTGAACTTCTTGTGTAAAACCAAAAGAAAAGTACATACTGCCTTTTTCATTTACCTTTTCATTTATACAGGTACCTCAAGCTGTATTCAATAGAAAGGTATTGGTGCACAGAGTACTTTGTCTTCACAGTGTTAAACTATTCATCGAATGTAAAGTCTATTTCTTGCTCTAGGATGCCATTTATTGTAATAATAACACATGAGTTCCTAGAAAATTCCATCTATAATGGGAGAGGACTGATCATAAAAAAAGTATTTCCCAAAATTTTTATGTTATGTTCATTAGAAAAGTGGTTTACTCTCAAAGTCCAAACAGCTGTATAACAAACCACTAGACTGTTCTTTCTTGACAATGCAATCCAGTTTTCTTTATCTCCCTTCCCCTTGCTTCTCAAAGTAAAAACCAAAAGGTAAACAAAGACATTTTTTTCATCTTGGACTAAGTTCATGCTTTCCAAATAAGTTTAACCTCATTGCTTCTTGGAAATCTAAAGAGTTTTAGCAAAAATAAGGAATTTGTGGTAAATTAAGGTACTGTTTCATGTTTATGAGCTGTTAAGGGGTCTTGTTTTGCTTATTTGTTCCAGTCTTTGCACACATTTTGATTTGGTGTGGTAGAATAATGCAGGTGTTTCTGTCAGCAAATTTAAAGATCTGTGTAAATGCAGAGGTGAATTTTCAGTTTTCTTCAGATTCACATCTTTGAATGTATATTCTTGATATATATACTACTTAGTAGAAATCGTATAAACTTTGAGAGTTAACAGGGAAGAACCTCTATGTCAATGCAGACAGGGACTAGTAGGTAGAAGAGGAACAGGGGATGGTTATGAAATAGGTGGGGAACACATAAGACTGATAATCCCAAGCTTGGAAGTAGCTGAAGTTTGGACTATTCTGACAGGTTTGTTCTTGGCTTTCCTTTCCCTGATCGTCTGCTTCTGGTTACCACCTGGCTGCTCTAGTCTAGTTGAAGTCTTGATGGCCTGACCTATTGTGGGTGGTTTTGTGTAGACTTCGCAGTATTCCACTCAATTTTTATTGTACGATTCTGTAAATGTTAGAATGTGGTATTACTTTATTTACATCTGGTATCAGCCTTCTGCATTTTGTAATATCTTAAAAATTGCATTCTTAGATGAAGAAAAAAAAATGGTTGAAGAAGTCTTCAATAATGCAATTGATTGTCTCTCAGATGAAGACAAAAAGCTTCCTCAGGTGAGTGGAGATTGAAAACGGTTCTTTTGAATAGAGTTGAAGTTGCTGCTGTCCTGTTTACTGTAACTCGTGAAGATGTGGGTGTTTTGTAGAGGGTACAGAAATTATAAAACTGGATAATCTCATTAATCTCCCCAGGTTTTACTATCTCCTGCATTGCTTCTTGTCACTATGAAAAAGGTGATAAGGATTCCTTCCAGTTGCAATTCCAGCAGATGATGTTTGTCCAGAATTAACAGGAGAGTTCCTATCCCCTTCGTTTTATTTTTTCCAACTATGTTTTTAAATAAACATAAGAATTTATAAAGAGGTATGCCTGGGTTAAAACAGTCTGGAAATAGTTCAATTAGGAGTGCAGGATGCACTTACCACTATTGATTGCTGAAGCTTTCAAAAAGTTGCTTTGATGCATCTGCAATCTAATTTATTGTATCGTGACAAAGCATAGTGATGTTTCCCTATCTTTACAGTGGAAAAATACAAGCTTCTAAGCAGAATATTACAAGATTGTAGGGGTAGTTATTTTACTTCTAATTAGGGAATAGTGGATTACATGAACACTAAGGGCAGTGTTGAGGCTTTCCATACAGTTTTTGGTAAAAAATGCTAAAATTTGTTTCCTGGTCTTTTGTATGTTTCTTCCCAGGTTGAACATGTGCTTCCCCTTCTGAAGCGAGGAATTGGTATTCATCATGGTGGTTTGCTTCCTATCTTAAAAGAAACCATAGAAATCCTTTTCTCAGAGGGCCTAATAAAGGTATTTTTCATGTCCATCTGTAGTTTGTTGTGAATACATGGCTGATAATCCTGAAAATCCAAGAAATATGCCTTAGCTTGTGTTGTATGCTGGTATTATAATGGAGATTTACACAATTGCAGCTGTAGTTTTAAGTGTTCCAGATTTTATTCACAAGTACTTGAACTTACAGCATCTAACTTAAATATTTTCTTCAACTATTTTGTGTTACATCTTACCCCTATAAATGACTGGACATTTACCAAGCTGAATGTTGGTTGTTCTGAGGACAAATAGTCAGAAAAATGTAACCTTAGGTGAAAGTTGTGGTGGTTTTTTCAGGTAGTTAATTCCTATTTTCGTCTTGCAAACTTAAGTATTTATATTAATTACTATTATTGATTAATGTAATTTGCACTCCATTATGTTTTCTTTTGGAGTCTTTCACATGGTCCCAGCTATTTAGTTTTCATGCTTTCCCAGGAAAAATAAGGACAGAAAGATTGCTTTGGTCCAGTTTTTAAGTATTGTGCTGTATTGAATGCACAGATATATTAAAATCCAAAGAGGTTTTGTGTAGTAATATCTGACTATTTTCATGTTTGCCTGAGATCCTCTTTTTTGCTTGCTTAACTTCAGTCTTTTTATTTAGGCCTTATTTGCAACAGAGACTTTCGCTATGGGAATTAATATGCCAGCCAGAACTGTACTGTTTACAAGTGCCAGTAAATTTGATGGGAAAGACTTCCGATGGGTAAGTGATAAAGAGGTTCTGTAGAATAAGTGAATTACTTAAACCTTATTAGGATTAAACTTACACTTGATGTGTTCACCTCAATGTAGTAGAAAATACTTTTTCTTACAAAAATCTTTGTGTCTAATCCATTATAGTTAATACACAAATTTGTGAAGACAAGGTTCCTCAGATTATCCATAACATTATTTAATAGATACATCAAAAGGGATCAAATGCAGGTTAGCAACAGACATTGGATTAGATGAAGACTTCTGCACACCTTTTCCAAGACTGTGAGACCCAGATATTTTATTTTGTATCAGAGAACTCTGAAGAATAAATAGGCTTCATATGCTATCATAATGATCACTAGTTTCGACAGACCCACAAAAAGAGGTGATTTACCTTGGAAGAGTATTGTTTTTCTTACAGCTGAATTTTTTGCATAATGATAAAATTTTAGATACTAATACTAGGTATGTGATTTACTTGGAATAAAAATGAGGTATTGCAAGTCATTGAATCAAAGCTTTATAAGAGCCAGGGCTCATCCTTCAACAGTGGGAAAATTGTAGTGAATGGGACAAGTACCTTGATCTATGTATTATGAGGCAAATATTTCTTCAATATTACATTGGGCTGTTCAGTTTCACCATTCATTCTGATTGTGTATCTATAAGATCCACATATAAGAGTGGGTTTCCTTTGAGACAGCAGAAGTGTGAAACTTCTGAAATTATTTACCACAGTTTGCCGAAGTAGTTTTTGAAATCTGACCTAAAGTGAAACTTGTGGGAATTGCTAAGAATGCAGTTCCACAGATGACAAATTCCCTTCTTTATAACTTGCTAAGACATAGGTAATCATTTGTAGCTGCATCTTTTCCATGTCCAGTTCTTTATAAACTCTTCAATTTCACAGTTAGGAGGCGTAAAAATACTAATTTTGCAAGTGTCAGTATATTAATGTTATCTTGAATAATTTTAATGAAATGGTACATTATTTGAAGATGATAGAGATGCATTATCAATATGTTGAAGACCTGTGGTATCTCAACCATGTTCAGCAACCTTCCATTACAAAAGAGTTTTTATAATTTATAAGTTTTATAATTTATAAAGTTTTGGTGTTTGTTGAAATGATGCGCCATGATACGGAGATATAAGAGCATCAGTTAACTTTTGCTGCTGACTTACATTATTCATAGTCATGGATTTATATTGTTGTTTCATCGTAATTACAAATAATGAAGTCGATCTGTGATAACTCTTTGATAACTTATATAATTATTAGTCGCTAATTTTTATACATCATGTCACTTACTGTGCAATTGTAATTAGCACATTATGTGTTCCTGCTGTTTTCTTGATGTTTGTTAATTTCTTTCTCTCATTTTATTGCAGATATCCTCAGGTGAATATATTCAAATGTCAGGTCGCGCGGGACGGCGAGGTATGGATGACAGAGGAATAGTAATTCTTATGGTGGATGAAAAAATGAGTCCAACAATTGGCAAGCAGCTTTTGAAGGTAGGGGAGAGACATTATTTTGTTTCTATTCTCCCAACAAGATTATGCTCACTTGAGTAATGTTACATGGAAAATTATTCACCTTAGACAAGAAGATGATGTGGGTAGAAGATGACAACTCCTAAAAGTAGTTTTCAATGAATTCTCATAGGAGTTTCTATTGTGAAACAAAGTTAGAAGACTTACATCTTTCTTATTTGTATAAAAGTAGTATCATTCTTCTTTGTATAAAAGGGCTATTAGGCAGGAAAAGTAGAACTCTATCCTGTTCTCCTAGTGGTAGTACTACTGTTGTAGGATTCTGTTTGTTTCTTGCTGACTGCCATCAGTTTAAGGGTTATAGTGAATGAGGAAAAGGTTTGAGTTTTCACAAGAGTTGCTAAATTCTTGGTTCTCTGATGAAATAAAACTTTATTAATGAGCTGTGTGGGCAGTGTGATAGACAAAATGGACATGGTCATATAAAAGTGAGGTACATGCAGTAAAGAAGAAAGAAGTGGCTGTCAGTGTGTTAAGTCAGCTACGGAGAAATTGACAATTCTTTCAGAAAATCTTGAAGTTTGGAAATTAAGATGTTGAAAAAATCACTTGTGGTTGAGATGGATATTAAATTACAGTACTTCCCCAAACTGGGGAAGTGGGGCTTGTTACAGATTATCACACTAATACCCTCTTGCTTTATAATTTGAATATTAAATATCTTACTCATTACAGTTCTATTTAAATTCCATGGCAAAAATAACTACAAAGAAATATATTAATCTACTGCATGAGTTGCTTGTCATAGACTGCTTACATTAATTGTGCACACAAACTAAAATTGAAAACTCAGGGAGTTATACTGCACTCAATTTAGGAGCTTGTAGCCTTGGTGCAAATAGCAGGTCATTTGTGTTAAAGTAACATTTACAGTATTTACAATATTACTAGATTTAATATGAATTGTGGGAATTACCTCAAGTCAGCATCAAGTTATGTTAACAAAAGGCATGTAGTTGTTGCCAAAGAAAAGGGAGATGCCGGTGGTTTTTTACAGGCAAATTAAGAACAAGGGGAAAAGTACTTATGTAGATGCTGTTAATTATGCAGATGTGGATTCTTTGTTGTGTGTCTTGATCTGTCAGTCTTAATCCATAATATATCTGTAAAGATGTATACTACATGTACCTTTTATACTTCAGGAAGGTAATATTTATATTCTTAATGTCAGAATTTCTATGAATGCTGCTATGAATGCTATAGCTAACTAACCAGAAATCAGTAAAATAAATTTCAGAAATATTCATAGTATCATAGCACCAGGTTTTTTGTTAATTTTTTAGTCTTGATTTGATTTGTGTTTTCTCAGTGGGGCGTACATATATGTATTTCTTTACATGCACTCTTAATGCATGTGTACATCTCTGACGTATGAAGACTAAGTTTTTAAATGGCTTTTTGTGACTTTTTAGGACTGTTTAAGAAAATGGATATCATTTTGTGTCATACTTCTAGACGGGTTTTCTCTTGTACTTTCTCAGCTGAAAAATAAAAAGCAGGATATACAAAATGAAAGAAGCAAAAGAGACTCCTTGTAAATAATATTTATTCAAAACTCCCCAAAAAGGCTAATTTATATAAAATAATTATTAATAGCTTATGAAAAAATGGTATTTTAAGAATTTATCTTCATACTTCAAGAGATTGTAACCTCACCCATTCAGAAGGTGGGTTTTTTTGAAGTTTGAAGATTCAATAATTTGAGAACTCAATCTTAATGAATTAAGACACAAAAAGAAGTAGTAGGTGACTGGGGTTTTTGTCAAGATTTTAAGGAAATAGTAAAGAGTATTTAATTGAAACTACAAGACCTTCAATTTTCCCCCCCTTTTGAATGATAAGGAAATAAATGGGAAAAATAATGGCTTTTGCTTTCTATATTGTATCTTGCATCTTCTCCACTGATCTAAATGAATTAATGTATTTCATTAATTTTTGACACTACTTCCCTTGTGAGCAAAGATTGACTTTTAGATTTTTCTGAAAAAGGTCAGAAGTGGCTAAAATGAACATATTGATGTTTCTGCAGCTTCTGTAACTATATATACATATTTATTTACTGCTATAAAAGCAGTAAAAGTAACCTTTTATGAAATGAGCAGTACAGCACAAAAAAATCCCCTTCTTACTTTCCTTCTTAAATACAAAGCATCTAGAGGAAATTCCATGTCAAACAGGCCAAGAAAATCAATACAGACTAAAATTTCTATTATACTTACAATTCATAGTCATCATTAAGTATGCCTCACTTAGATTTTCCTTACTGACAGTATTGGTGGGTAGTAAGATCGTGGTCGTGCCTAGTGGAAGTATTCTGCTTTCAGGATAAGTTGAAGATTTATAGGAAGAACTCCAGAAGAAGTAAATTAGCCTTATTGAGAATGATAGAACATTTACATAGAACATTTTTGTCATAGCTCTTCAGCTCTAATGAGTGTCTGATCCAAACCATTTCCTGAACACTAGAGCAAAACATCTAGGAACCCTGTTGTTAGCTGCCTCCTGGCGCAGTCGGTGAAGTGAGAGCTTTGAATGCATTGGTACCAGCAGCATTGCTGCAGCTGGGCTGTGGCACTGTTCATTGCGACATTGTGTACAGTAATCCAGATTTAGATTCAGCATTCCATTCTTAGATGGAGTTCTTACAAGGGAGGTTTGTAAATATTTCTTAAACTTGGTAATTTACATTTGTCTTCTGCAGTGTAACTAGGTTTTTTGTTTATCCTTAGCATTTACTTGACCACTTAATATTTAGTAAACTGGTGACTTGCTGGAAAGTATAAACTTAAATGCTTACAAAACGAAGGGCAGCTTTCTGAAGATGGTAAATTGTAATTGTACATTTGCATAATATTAAGAAGTATTCAATTGGATTTTTTTTTTTTTTTTACTTAAAATCTTTAGCTGTATTTTGTTAATTTAGTGGGAAGTGTAAAGCTTTTTCTTGATTCTAGATAGCCTTTGAAACCAGTGCAGCATCTCTCCAGTTGGAACTTGGCCATGCTACAAGGATGTATTCCTACAGAGAGAGTAAAGTTACTCAACAGTGGTAATTTGTTATGTCTCTAAAAGACAAAAATCTTGAGCTAATTGTGTTGCTGGAATGGATGATTGTACTCTCAAAGAGAATGTGCTGTGTAAGTAGGATTTTGAACTTTGAATTTGAGCCTATCAGTGCTTTGCATCTACTTCATCGTAGGGGAAGACAGATGGACTGAAAAATTGAAAGAAAACATAGAATTATCAAGGTTGGAAGAAACATTTAAGGTCACCAAGTCCAACTGTCAACCCAGCATTCACCAGTGCACGCCCTAAATCATATTACCCAGTGCCAGATCCAGACACCTCTAAAAGACAGTGACTCCAACACCTCCCTGGCCACCTGCTCCAGTACCTGACCACCCTAACAGTGAAAAAATTTTTCTGATACCTAATCTGAATATCCCCTATCTCAGTTTAAAGCCACTTCCTTAGGTCTTCTCCCTGTAGACACAGTAGAAGACACTGGACTCCACCTTACAACCTCCTTTCAGTCAATTGTAGAGGGCACTGAGGATTCCTGAGCCTCCGCTTCTCCAGCTCCCTCAGGTGTTCCTCAGAAGACATGATCTCTAGATGGTTCATGAGCCTTGTTGGCCTTCTTTGGACACAGTCTAGCATTTTAAAGTCCTTTTTGAAGTGAGGGGCTCAGAACTGAACACAGGACTCTGAGGTGTGACCTCATCAATGCCAATCCTTTCCCCAGTCCTGCTTGCTACACTATTTCTGATACAGGAATACATTTGTTTGCCAAGGTAAAAAATAGATTAATATCCTTGTTTTTTGCCTATGGAACATAAGGTGCTCTAATGCTAATCTGTAGGAGAAACTCCACTAGCTACATATAGTTCCTTGGCAGGGCCTTCATTTTACTTTACTGGCCTTATTTGGCCTATATGCTGCTATTAGAAATCTCTTCACGTTTTAATTCTTGAATTGTTTTATTGTACCAGGCAAATGAGCACAACAGCAATCCAGACAATTTAATAGTTTTGTCGGCAAACATCAGCTTAGCATGCCATATTAATTACACTGATACTTTGTTTAACTCAGTAGTTACTTCTAGGTGGAAAAAAAAGCCTCAGGAGTTGAGAAATTTACCAAATCCTGCATCAGGAGAGAAATACTTCAGGTGGAGGTTGGCAGTAATACTTGTTGGAAAAGACATTGCAAAATCTAAAGTAATAGATTGTCACTAGTGGTTTAAGGGCAGTAAAATACTCTTCTAAAGTTGTGACATAGATTAGAATCGCAATGCAACATGTATTTTGGCTACTTCACACAACATATTTAGATAAAAATAATTTTAATGTGAAATAATTGTTTTTACTGGTAGCTGCCAGTCTTTTCTTATCCTTATGAAGCATGCATTGCAGGAATTTTCCAGGGTTTGATTCAGGAAGGTACTTAACTTGTAACCTTAATTTAAAACTGCCTTACAGTCTACAAGATTCTAGCATGAAATCACAGAGATCAGGGAAATGGACAATCAGACACCTTTGTGAACAGGGTCATAGTTTTGTGTATAATTGTGCAAGCCAGCAGATGGAAGAGAACAACAAATAACTGTTCTTGCTGATGTTTCCATCCAAAATGTAGGAAAATGGGGTGTCTCACATGGTGTGTAAAATGGTTTGTCGTTCTTGAACTTCTGCGCAGGATTTTCAAGAGCCTGTAGGACTAAGTTAATGGGTTTTATTTATTAATTGTGGTATTTGCTTTAATACCACAAAGTACTTCAAGTTTTATTAGTTCAGTCTGTGGAAAGCAGTTTTCCTTCAGATTTTTGGAAATTTTACTTTGGTAAACTCATCACTACGAATGTGAATGCATTTTGGCTGAGATAGAGTTTTTTCTCTTTGCCTTCTTATTCTTAAAAAAATGTAGGTTAGAGATGAACAGATGACAAATGTACTTCTTAAAATTTATTTTTACATTAAGTTTTTATAGAAATAGGTAATCTTTTCTAGGGCACACTTTTCCTTTAAGTTAAAACATAGTGCATATTTACTGAAATTGTAAAGTCTCATAAAATAAATACATGGCTGTATTTATAGACATAAATGGTATTTATCGTACCTATAGTGTACCTATACTGATACCTCTAGTGACAAATCTGTTGAGGATGTCAGCTAGCTACTTCTTGAAGATAGGGATACCATTTGCTTTTTCCAAAAACAAGGAGTAGACCAGAACTTGGAGTCACTAGCCTGACGTAAGACTAATAATGGCTACAACAGTAGCCTACTGTATTAGAAAGGGTAAATGTCTGAAAATTTCCATCATTCAGAATTAACTTCAGAAGGTAGTATTTGCAGGCGAGAGAAACAGAGTTACATTGTTTTCCTTTTAAGACTCTTGTTAGAGCTGGAGCATTTGTTGAATCCCAGCCTGAGGTATTTTCACCAGCTAAGCCTACTGAAGCTGTATTGCCAATTGCAGCAGCTTCTGTTCATGCTGGTGTAACTGGTTTTGGGGCTAAGCAGTGGGCCAGACTGGTAATAAATTTGTGCTTAAAATAGCATTTTACCATTATCTGTTAAAAATAACTTCACAGAAGAGATTTTTTTATTGGTTTTGTAGTTGTACTAATGTAGTTGAGGGTAATTTGGCTATCAGTGTAGCTGCACGGCACTTTTTTATATTTCTGAGAGAGCAAGAATATTCATGTGGTTATTTTATTACTGACATATAGAAAAAAGCATGTTGTTATTTCACAGATGTTTCTGTGTCTTACAGAAATACCAAACTATCACTTGCATTTTTATTTAGTGAAGGTTTTAGTAGAAATTTGAGAAATTTGCAACGACTGTTGCAGACTGCTAAGTCTACTTATTTTCCCCTTATAACAAAAAAAAAAAGGCAAAGATCTTTCAATTATCAGTTTGTTCTGTTCTTTGCTCTTCTTCTTAAGTATTTTGTTATTTCCTTTCTGGAGTCTCATTGATTCAGTTTATTTCTGGAAACACTGATAAGCAAATGAAGCTGTCACTGGACCAAAGTGGTGTAAATAATGTCCTATATTGTACCTAATTTCATCATTATGAAAGATACTTTATTTGCTCCAAAAATTAATTTGTTTCAGATAGTGTTTGCCATTTGATGTTCCCATGACAGGCTGGGGAGCAAGAAAGTTATGTGCAGAATTTGTTCCTTTCTCTTCATGGGAACAGATTTAAAAATGTAAATATTTTTCTCCTCCTGTAAAAGAAAACAGAGAGAGTAACCCTTATCAAATGTATGTCTTGCTCAACACTACATGCCACTGTGCAGCAATTGCAGCTCTCACATCTCTAGTTACACAAGGCATCCAAGTCTAAACAGTAAAAAAAAATAGGAAAAAATACTGTTTGTAACAATTCCATGCACTAATCTTCTTCATCCCAATCTGTTTATTTCTAGTTTACGTGGGCAAGAAATGGTCATACTAGTAAATATAGGTTGCCCTGTTGGATTGTTTGGTTGTGATAAGAGGATCTGCTCTGAAATGCTTGGCAGTTAAACAGGGAACACTGTATAGTCACTACAGTCTTCAGATTCTCTGACTTTTTTTTGGGTTTTGCCTAAATTGTTTCTGTAGTGAATTGTTTATGGTTACATTTCTGATTCTTAACATTGTCAGTTTAATCCAGTCATTCATTTGCATATATCTATTAACCCAGATTGTGGAAAACTTGAAAGGGTGCTTCTGTTAAATTAGCTTAAAATTTTTTGAAAAGTAGTTGCAAGTGCAAGGAGGATCATTGATAACCCCTCAGAACACATTACTAGGAGTGGGATGCAGAGTAGGACAAAGAAACCAGAAACCAAACATACCTGACACATAAAGCATAAACATAAAGCTCCAGTACCTTTATGAACTTCCTATAAATGATTATTACCAAGCCCAGCACAATACCTATTCTAATTCGTGCCCCTCTACTGTAAAGGCTATGTGTTAGGGACAATATTGGAGCTATCTCCAGAAAAGAAAATAAATCTAGGGACTAGAAAGGTATTAAAACCTCAAAAAAGCCTAGGGACCAGAACCACATAAAGGCCTCCACCCCAAGAGACATCATGAATTCAAACTACATGGCTACTGACTGTTTTATCCCAATACAGAGTAAATACAAATAAAATGAAATCAGTACAAGTTTTTTCCACTTTCTTGAGCCCCACATTGTGTGCCAGTAATCATATTTGTCCTGGTTTAGGGCAAATTTGGGAGAAAACCTCTGAATGGAGTCCCTCCAGAAAACAAATTCAAGTGGCCCCTCCCCCAGCTGGTTCAGGAAAAAAATTCCTTGGAGGAAAGTGGAAAAAACTGTTTCTTTAACAACCAAAGTATCTACAAAGCATAAGAAATGAATAATATTAAACAATGAAACCTCTCACTGTTTGGAGAGATAGCAAATCCAGAAGGTCCTTGTCATGGGGTAGCTCAGCTTGCCCAGTCTCCTGTCAGTCCCTCCAGTGCTGGAAAGTGCCAAAGCCCAGGCCCTGTGGGGACACAGGCGTGAGCTCCCAGGGCTTTTCTCGGTTTTCAGTCCAGAGCAGCTTTAAACAGATCCAAGGAAAAAACACAGTCCAGGGAGCTTCTGTGCCTCAGCTAGCTAAAAACTAACTATGGTTGCTAAATGTGAGGAGAAAGCAGGGAGCACAGTGTCTGTGGAAAAGCAGGCCACATAACTTTCTCAGTCTCACCTGAGAAAACGGCCTGGGAAATCCTAGGGAGGAATTAAAACAATCCTCAGAGAAAGAAGACAGCCCTGCAGGTGCTGTTTGTCAGTTTCTTGTTTTCTTGCAAGAGGAAGGTCAAGGGGTGGTGTACCCCACTGACCAGTGATGGTGATGTGTTAATTCACTGACCAATAAGAGTTTAAAAGAAGATCTGAGGCAATAAACCTTGCTCTCCTGTTCACCTCACAAGAGAGTTGTGTCGTGCTTCTTAGCTGTTCCTAATCTAGAGCGACAAGTAACAAAATGCAGAGGAGAGCTCTGTCCCTCTGTCTGTCCATGCTGCAGACAGAGCAGTGCAGAGCAGCATGTGGGGCAGTGAGTGCTGTGTCAGAACACAAACTGCAGCTTCTTCTTCCCCCACTTCACTCTCAGAACCAGTCTTGAAGGTGCAGAACTTAACATCCAGCATAAACAGAACAGACAGCTGGGGATACCAGCATCATAAAGTCTCCCCAGGGCAGAACTTTAGTTGATTTATGCAGACTGTTCTCAGGTATCCAGGCAGTTGTCATCTAGAGGGATGGAAAAGATTGCAAAGTTATTCTGCTTTCTAAAAGCTATTCAGAAAAAATGTCTCTTGCTGCAGTCTTATTAAATTTTTGGGGTGAGAGGGACTGTCCTCTCTGAAGTAACAAGAGGCAGGATTACTTTCAGAAAGGAGGCTGGAGAACTGGAATGGTAATTACAGTGCTAAGTCATGGATGCAGTGCCTGTTTGAAAGTGACTTTTTGAAGCCTGTTCAAGGCAGTCTTTCTCATCAACTCTTTTTCCAGTTCTGATAAAGTCAGGCTTTTGCTTCTGCATTGAGTGATTGGTGGCTCTTCCTTTCTCTAATATAGAGCTTTTTCTACGGAGACAGGGGTGAGGCTTCCTTAGAGATTGGGAAATATTGAGGCCGGTGATAGTATAGCCTAGCTTGTTGAAGAGAAGGTTGATGTATTTTGACAGAAGGGCCTCTGGTAGAGGATGAACTAAGTGCTTCACAGCATTTTTAAGTAAAGCAATCAATCTGAGAGCCAGTGGCAAAAGGGTTTTGCTGACAAAAGGATTTCAAGAGGAGCAAACCATTATGGAGAAGATGTAAGTTAAAATTATTTGTGTCTTATGATGTCTTGGCAATAAGCAAAATCCAGCATAGTTGAACAGTTTATGCTGTGAAGACTTTGAAAGTAAGTTAGGAAGGAAAAGCCTACCTTTTCCTTTTTTCTGTCAGTAATATAGCCTGTCTTCCGTTCCCTCCTCTTATTTGCTTCCCTCCACCTTGTGTATCTGATAGGTTACTTTAGTTAAGCATTAATTGTCTCTCCAGTAAACATGGCTGCCTAGTAGCTGCCATAAAAGACTGATTGGCTACTTGTGTCTCCTGTGTACTTAGTATCAAAAAATAACTGTATTTTGGTATAAGGTTTTCTAATGCAGCTGCAAAATCTGGATGTTGCTGCTAAGTAAAGGAAACAAGGGCATACAGGTGATTACTTCTTGTTAGGTGTGAGTCTCCTGATAGCCTGGGGTAGTCAGTAAAGATTAATGCATGCTACAGAACTTGCAGGGTGTGCTGATGGTGTAATACAGTAGAGCTAGTGGTCATATTTCATTTGAAGAAGTAGCCGTTGCAGTTTTCAGACAAAATAAGCTTCTCAGAACTCTTGATTTCAAATGTGTTGCTTAGAGAACACTGAGAAGACAGGAATTTCTGCAGCTTGGAGAAAGATGTGTTTATGAGATGATGGAACAGGGAAAATTCACCATTTTTGCCAAAACAGGATTTGTATTTTAACTGCTGTGTCTTGTAATAGAATGATCATATTTTCAAATTGTAAAATGCTGATCATGTGCTTAAAATAAAAAATTGCCACATCAGCAACTGGCTTAAGCATTGCCTTTCAAGTAAGTCTGCTTATATAATCGCTGAAATAGCTGGGTTTTTTGGATTGTTTTTAAATCACTTCTTCATAGTTGAACTCTGCTGATATTAAGAAGAGGTCTTTACAATGAATCTGCTGGAATTGTTTGGTCTTTCTTGGCATGTTCTGTGTACATATTATAGTTGTATGAAGTTCCTTGTTTTCTCACTTGATGATCACATTTAACTGGGAGTGTGACACAGTTCTATTCTTTGAAATAGTATAGTCTTGCAAGCACACAGTGAAGGTTTTCACTCCAAGATGTCAGGAATGGAAAGAGGATCTGTTATAGTGTGATCAGAGCGGTCACACAGCAGGTTTTTGACAGATTTCTAGTGCCTGTAGCCAGCTAGTGAGTGTATTCCAACTTCTTTAGCTGATGACTGACTAGAGTGGGTGTTGCAGTAGGAAAGAATCTGACCACTGTTAGCTGACACTGCCATAATTGCTGTGCCATTCTTTATAGAGAGGCAAGCTTTTTAGGGAGTGATAATTTCTCTTTCCTAGAATTAATAATACATTTAGAAAAATGGACAGGAAGTTGGTGCATACATAATCCTTTTGTCAGATCTAAAAAAAATAGCTATGCTACATGTCAATTAGCATCAGCAACAGAAGTTTTGTCATCTTTATTTAATGTATCAAATCAGAGGCGTCTGTAGAAACTTGAGCACTGTAGCTCAACTGTTGATACTGTAATTACTGACACATTTCTGTTAGTAGAAACCCATCTGTGGTGATTTAAGAAGTGACAGTATTATTTTAAATACACATTTCAGGGTCTAATTTTAGAGGTGCTTCTGCTCTGGGATGCATCACTTGAGGTGAAAACCTAGATGCGTATTTATGATCTACTCAGAGATGTAATCTGAAATGACTGAATGACTAGCCATGGGAAGCAAAACATTAGAAGATGATTTATCCAAAACCTGTTTTACATGTATTCATGCTGGTATTTTCATAGTATAAACATATGCTGAAGGCTGTCCTATAACAGCTGTGTTCTTTTCTGAGACAAAATAATCAGGTGGTGAGTAGGGTTCTAGCATTTGTGAGGTAATCTCATAAAGCTCTGTCTCACTTAAAGCAAATGAGGTTACAGTATTCTTAAATCTTGTACATGTGAAGCAGTTTTAGATTCAAACTGCCTCTTACTAAGTCTGATATCAGTGCATCTGTGGATATGGAATCTGAATTCCTGACAGTACCTTTAAAGTTGAAAGAAAAATGCGTGTGTTGTAGTATTGTCATTTAAAGTCTAGTACACTTAGCTTGGAAAACCACTGTATTTGAATTTCAGCATTTGCATATATAAACAAATCATCAGTTAATTTTTTTTAATAGCCAGAGATTTTTTTTAATTAAGTATGATAAGGAGGTAGCTCTGCTAATAGGGGAAAGCAAATAAATTAATTGCTTAGAGTTTATAAATTATAAGAAGATATAATTAGGTTTAGGTGAAGCAATTTTTGAGCTTAAAGAGGGTGCAGAGTTCCATGTTTTCTAGTGTCAGCCCTTCTGAGCTTCAAAAACATCTGATAGAATTTGTGGAACTTCAGCAATCATATAGTTACATGAAAAATATATCTTGAAACATTCTTATTTTCTTGTTATGTTTTAGTTATTTAAAATGTTTAATCAAAACTAAATTTACTCATAGATCATGTTGAAATGACAATTCTTGTTTAGTAAATCTGTTAGATTTCATATATACACTATTTTTAAAAAATGAGAGGTACAAGACCATTGCAAACTGTTGCCCATTGTCTTTTATTATACTTTCAGATTAGATTTCACTTGCTATTTTATGCCTTGTCATGTGTTGTTCATAGATAGCTTCAGAAATCTAGTACAATTTTTAGTAGACCTTGCTATATTTTTTCTATTTTTGCCTTTTTTACATTTCTTATAGGTGTGGCCCTCTTTGAGTCACAGGAAAATTTTATTTTGCAAAACACCAAAATAGCACTTGTTTTCCGTTTAGTAATTCACAAGAGTTTCCTTTTTAAAAATCCCTTAAACACATAATTTGCTACATTGTTGGAGATGAGTGTATTGTCATAAGCATTTCAGGAATCAAGGAGGTATGATAATCCATGTACTTGTTAAGAGCTTCAAAGAGCTCTGAAATATTTGTGAGATCTATCTTGGTTCTATAAAAAGTCTGTTTATGTTGCTGTTCTTCTGTATTCTGTCCAGCTGTGTGTTGCTTCTATTTTCCACTCCTTTGGTTGCACAGAGATTGTAATTTTCTACTTCGTAACTCCTGAATTTCCCTTGTATCCTTCTGAGGGACTGTCAGATACCTGTTCCTTTGATACTAGTGCAGCTTGGATGAAAGGTTATGCACTGCAGTTTCATTCCTCAGAACTGTTGGATCTCTGTCATCTGATTTCAGCGATTTCCTGTGCCAGGATGGCTTTATGTGCGGACATTTAAGTGAGAGACAGTTTCTCATGCTTGCCCTTGCTTGGAGAGTCTGTGTGTTGAGCTCTTCTGATCTTTTTTGGGCACGGTTTAAATGTTTTGTTTGTTCTTTGAGTAACTGGTTGTTTTAGTCTATTATCAATTAAATGTTTGCTCCTTTATGATACAAGACTGTCCTCTTGGGTAGAACATAGTAACAGTCAATGATGAGTCAGACCAAAGAATCATTTACTTAGTCCAGTACCCCTTTTTGACAGAGGACAGTAGTCAACATTCTTGAAAAATAAGAAGGGGTAAAGAAGGTAATGGTTCCCTGCAATGTTTTCTCAGCATCTTTTCTTCTTAGGTTAATCAAAATAGCTGTATATACTACATTGTAAAAAAACAACAACGAAAAAATTCCCAGAATCCCAGAATGGTGGGGGGTGTAAGGGACCTGTGGAGGTCATCTTTTCCAAAACAATGGCTCTATAAGGGTAATCTACAGCAGGGTGTCCAGGACCACATCCAGAGGAGAGTTTACAACTTCTTTCAAGCTACCTGCAAATTATGTTAATTTTATAATGAGACATAATGTAAGGTAAAGAATTGGCAGATTGCCTGTTTTTGAACAAAATTCCCTAGATACCCGTGCAATCAGTGTATCTTAAGACTTGCAAATAAGGTTTTTTTTCACTGTTAAAATAATGGATTTCTTTAAATAGTTAACTATTACTTAAAAGTTAAGATAATGGAATCCAAAGTGCAAACTACAGGAAACATCAAAATATTTCCCTGTACTTTTCACTGAAATATCATTTATAATATCCTAGCTGTGGTACGTATTTATACAGTACAAATACTTTTACACGTTCAACATAATAAAATTGTTTAGGATTTTATGCAACATGTAATCTAATTTCAAGACAAGTTATGCAGTTCATCGGAGCAGCTCCTCATATGAAATACTGCATCATTATTTATCAAATGTGTTCTTATATGCTGCAATTAATATTTTTTTCAAATTGAAAATGTTCTTGTATCTTTTTCAGGGTTCAGCTGATCCCTTAAATAGTGCATTCCACCTGACATACAACATGGTATTGAACTTACTTCGAGTAGAAGAAATTAATCCTGAATACATGTTAGAAAAATCATTTTATCAATTCCAACATTACAGAACTATTCCAGAAATAGTGGAAAGTAAGTATTGCTGCATGTTCTCATGTGAGTAGGTATAATATATGGTGAGGCTGGGTAGTTAGACTTTATTGTCTCATAGGAGTTTTTACCTGTGCAGTTTTTGTCTTCCCTGCCAACAGCAACAACTTGCCATTTGTTGCTGTGTTATAGTTTTAGTAGTTTCCTCTTGTCCACATATCTATGCTGATATGTGCTGTCAGTTTATGAAGAGAGCTTTCCTCTGTGAGTCAGACAAGAATGGTTGTCACATTGCTAAGAAAAATCTTAGGGAAGATTCCAACTTTTAATATCTCAGTAGAAGCTGTAAAAAGAACTTAAGTGCACTGCATTCAGAGTAGTGTAGATAAGAAATGTTGAATTATAATACAAAGAAAAATTCAGAGAGATCTGGGATGTTACTTGCACTTCACCGAGTAACTGCATTTTGAGCCATGATCCTTGAATAGTGAGTTTTCATGAGCCAAGGTCCATGTCTGGAGATTTCAACCAGTGTTTGAGAGTGAGGCTTCTTTCAAAACTTAATCCCGGAGAATATTAAGAACATGAGAGGTAGTCGTGATTATTGAGCAATTTATCTGTTAATTTTTTAATTGAATGTTGAGAGACAAAGTGTGTATGTGCATGTAGCTTTGCAGAGGGAGGGTTTAAAATACCTTTCCATTAGTTTGCAGGTGTAGTAGTAATTTAATATAGTATTTATTTCCTTCCTTTATTTCAGTGTTCCAGTTGACATGCCTGGATCTTTATTCTGTCATTCCAGCATTGCTGTTTAAGTAGAAAAATGGAGCTGAAGAACATTTTTCATAGTTCTTGGACAGTTTCAGTTTAGGCACCATACCGGGCATTAGAATTTTGTAATTTGCAATTACAATTTTGTAAGCTTCAATTAAAAACACAAAGGCAAGAATCAGCTACATAGACTAAGGAATAAAGTATGCCATGAGTATGAATGGATGGCTTATTTCTTTTAAAAATTGGCAGGTAAAAATAAGGAGCACTTCTCTGAGTTGTCTCTCAAGTCCCAGTGAAGTGGGATTTCCAGGCCACTTATGACCCTTCAAAAATAGCATGCAAGAAGATGAGGTGGTAGACAGGAAAAAGAGATGTTTTATAATCTGTTCTTTGTGTTTGTTTGCTAGTAGTAATACCAGAATGAGAGAATGAATCATGATACTTAGAATAAAAACTGATTTTCCTAAATAAGGTATAAAAATAATAGAGGAAGAAAATAGTGATTTTCAGCTGATAAATCAGAGTCTAAAACAAGTCAGGAAAAACATCTTCCAACAACTCCCCTCTTGTTGAAGCACAGCTTTTTAGAAGATGTTATTGTAAGCAAAATATTAGTACTAAAAGTGGTCACAAAATACTGGTCATGGAGATCTGAAAGTGAAACACGGATTCCTCAATCTTTGTGAAGCTATTAATTTCCATGAAATTTTACTTTTCATTATAGGAGTCAATAATTTGGAAGCACAGTACAACAAAATTGTAATTCCCAATGAAGAAAATGTGGTGATATACTACAGAATCCGCCAGCAGCTTGCAAAACTGGGTAAAGATATTGAAGAGTATATTCACAAACCAAAGTACTGCTTGCCCTTTCTACAGCCAGGAAGACTGGTAAAGGTAGTTTGATTTTTTCTTTTGCTTTGTTTTTAATTTCTGCCTATTGTGAAATTTGCAAGATTCATTTGTGTCTGTCAGTTTACCATCTTGAAAAATTACATATGTCACACTAAGCATCAATTTTGACATGTGTTTCTTTGCTGAGAATTCAGTAATGCATTAAAAGAAATATTGTTTTCATGATGAATAGTAGTCCACGACTGCTGTTGTGTGAAAAGTACAAAAAGCTATGCTTGCTAGGATGTTATTATATATGTTACATTATAATATCTTGTAATATTTTCAGGTGAAGAATGAAGGTGATGACTACGGATGGGGAGTGGTTGTTAATTTCTCTAAGAAATCAAATGTTAAGGTAAAATACACGTTCTCTATATTACCAAAATATATATCTGACTAGTATTTCTAAAAATAAAACACCTATTTCTTTATAGCTCTCAAAGGCAAAAAATTTCCTTTTATCCCAAATTTACAAAAAGCTCTGAATTTACTTAAATGAAAGTGTAGAGAAATAAAGCTCGAGAAGATGGAGAAAACTCCAAGTCTTTCGAGCCTCTTTTAATGTATCTGTGGACGAAATGCTTGCTTTTACATAGCACTGAAAATGTTTCAAATTAAGTTGTTTCTGAGACATTGCCCATGCTCATTTAAGCTGTTAATGAAAAAGATCCTGTGTTGTTTTCTCTCAGAAAATCTACAGAAGCCCTAAGTGAAGGCTGAGAACAGTGGGAGACTGAAATTTAGGTCTATGAAGAAGGTTATCTTAAACTGGCAAATTCTGCTTTGAGTCCTAAATTAGTGCATGAGACAGGGAATTGCTTGTCCTCTGAGACATTGCCATAGAGTTGGAAAACTAAAATACAAAGAGAGCGAAACAATAGAAATGGATCTGAGGACCTTTGGAAGACAGAGGGCAGTGATGCAATGGAAGCCAGACTTTCAGAAATGCCTATTCATAGTTGGTCTCCACATAACCCTTAGATAATGTGTTGCTCTCCCATTTAGAAATGTTTTGACCAGCTACTCTGCTCTGTAAATGAAAACCTAAGTTAAAACCATATTTTTCTGTGGTAGCATTTTTGCTATAAATTTATCAGGAAAGCATTGGCTTTATTTGCTAGTTCTGAATGCAAAGTTGCCTTTTTTAAGTTCTGGTGGCTCTTGTTCATTGTGGCACCTTTTGGTGCTTTTCTAATATATATTCATTAAAGAGGAAATGAGAAAAATGTGTTAATACAGAACTTATTAGAAGAGATTTTGTTTTGTTTTCCATCTTCCTTTCAAAAGTCATATTTATTTATTTTTTCAATTTGAAAAACTGGGCCGTTACTGGTGTTGCTTAAGCCTTTTCTTGTAGATTGCTTTTCTCATAGAGACACACGAGCAATAAACCAGACTGCCCCCTTATCCCAGATTTCTCTGTGAAATTGCCAACTTTTGTGTCATTTGGAGGCAGTTCTTCTGCGTCATATTTTATTCACATATATATTTGCCTTCCCTCTCTGGCCTGTCTCACTGTTGTATTAACCTTTGGGTTTGAATATTAGCTTTGAAATTATGGTCTGTTTTGCAAGAGATGGATGTGGCTCCAGCAACATTTTTTTTCATGAAGTCATTCTAGCAGCTGGGTTGAATTTTTCCTTCTGAGTATGTGGAAAGAATGACAATAGGTGCTGGAAATTAAGGAACAAACTTAAAGCTATGTAACTTTCAAAGTCAGTATGAAAAGACTAGTTTCTATGATCAGAGGCAAAACAAGATACTTGAAGAAGTTGTTTACCCATTTTAATGTCTATTCAATGCATTTTTGTCCTGAGACACAGATTAGTTTTAAAGTATACAAGTATGCTTAGTACCAGAAAGAGATTACTTATTGCTGTATCTTTAAACCTTCATCCACTTTTAAGCTGAATAGTTTTTGGGTTTGCTTTTAGGAATTATGTTGAATTCAGTCTATATTACTTAGTTTAGTTGCGAACTTTTCTTTACTAATGAATTAGTTTCTAATTAAATCCTTTTTCTAATGATAAATCTATATAATTAATAATGAATGTAAGGTTATAGTATGCCTATATTTCACATAATACTTGTTCTTTGTACTGTGAAAGCAAATGCACAAGTCATGTCAGTTATATTAATATATTATTAATTATGTGTAAATGCTTTTCCATCATAATTTCATAAATTGGTCAATGAAACTGTCAGTGCAAATAACACCTTCCTGTCTAGTGTTGTTTAGAGTAGAATTTATCTCAAGCAGGGGTGCTTGCTATACATTATACATTACAGTAGGCAGCAAAATAACTATGTCCTTTGGAATTCATAGAAAAAACAAGTATTTTTGAGTAAGAAATTTTATTTTCACTGGATTGTGCCAACAGTAAGCCAGTGATACTGTTGTGCTGTTGATAGTCAATATTATCTGATCCCTGATTTTAGACATGACATTTTTGTCACTTAGAAATTATTGGTACCAGAATTTAAGGTGCTGAAATTCTATCTTCCCTGTTTAGATTATTCTAGTCCATGGATATTTATAATGTATACTACATAAACATCTCTTTTAGTGCTGTGTCTTGGTCATTGAATTTTCAGTAAGTTTGATGTTACTAATCTGAGACTTTGAATTTGTTACTTGTGCTATCCTTCTTGGTTCCTGGGCATGATAATCTTATTCTGGTTTGTTTCCAGGCACTTGAAGTAAGAGATGTTTTAGGGCAAAATTAAAATCCTAAGAATTCAAGTAATCCTGCAGTACTCTGCCAAAAAGGGCTTAATTTTGTCCTTGAAACATGAATTGATGCAGCATGAATTAAAGAATCATTTGAACTTCATATGACAGAGAAGTCTGTGGCTAACAAGTATTTTAAGGGTTCTAGTCTCCTTTTATTCTTGCATATAGAAACGTGTCTGTTGCTGTTCAAGGGTTTTGTACCTATACTGTTGTAGGAAACCCCTGGAAGGAAACAGTACACATTCAAAAAGCAGTTGTAGATTGAGTCATATCTAGTCAGCATTATCTACAAGCTGTTGGTGTATGTAAACTTAGAGTAAGATTAGCAGCAGATGTTAATGATTTTTATACTTTTGCTTTATTAGTAAGTTTACAGTACAATCACAGGTAGAAATATTATACCTCACAGGTAGAAATAATTTTCTAGACATCTCCAGTTTTAGTATTTTTTGTAGCACACTTGTGCAGCTATGAGTTTAGTCTCTACTTCATTCAGGTCAGCATTATGCCCTCCCTGGCTTTGGCTGGATACTGATCCAGTCCATGTGGGTATTTTAAAATTCTAATACAGAGAGTGGCCATGGTTTGGATCTCCTACATTGGTGTGAGTGCTTTCTGCAAATGTAGGATACAATTCAGAGAAATAGTTTCTTCCTCAACAAGTAGTTGGCAATTCTTGAAGAAATAATTTAGCTTGTACAACAGGATAACCCTGTTTTTCTCTTCAGTTTATGATGGCAGTGTCTCATACAACTTGTGAGAATCTCTTAAAAATGCTACTTGGCATGCAGTGAAATAAAATAGTATGCTGTAGATTTGTAAGGAAAAATATTGCCCAGTAAAAAAGAACTGAATTGAGACAGGATTTTGAAAATAATGTTTTCTTTTTCTCTTATATTTGGAAGCAGAAGGCTTACACATGGTATTTTAAAAGATGATGTCTGCCTTTTGTGTTAGGTCTATAACTTAGTTCTGTTCAAAGTTCTAAAAATACTTGTTTGTAGTAGGAGTGTATTTGAGCAACCGTAGTGCAGATTGATCCAGTCAAATAACTATTGCCAGCCTTTCTTATAGCAGTGTGTAAAGAAGGTTATGGCCTTGTGAACAGTAGTCTTTAATCAGCACATCTATGGATTTGTGTTCATTAAATGAATGTCAGATGTTACGGGTGTAGTTTGGGGTGTGTAAAGATGAGGCCTGCAAGATGCAGCTTTCCACTTGCCACAGATACAGGCTGTTATGCTTGAAAGATTTTTCTGTGGTCTTTCTTCTGTATGAAAACTTGAACCTGCAAACCTGAAAATGAAAGAGATAACCTGAATTTTGGGTTGTTTTCTTGGTTTTGGTTGTTTTTTGTTTTTTTTTCAAAAGCAAAGTTCGCTACTTCTAGCATGATGCAAATATGCATTACAGTTTTGAAACATACTGGCTTACTTTGAACAAGCTACATATAGAAGAAAATGCAGATGCACTTGAAGCTTCAAGCAAACTTTAGGGTAGACTTTCTGGCAAGGGAGGATGGGGGAAGGATAATTTTTTCAATGTGTTTTTCTGTGGGGGGGATATTCCAATCAATTAACCATAGCGTGGGTGTTCAGAATGTACTGCAACACTAAGCTGATACTCTGTAAGAGACGACATAGCTCATTACATGCCTTTAATGAGAAATCATGCATTTTTCATTCATTCATGATTGTGTTTTAAAATAACTGCTACAGACCTGCTCTTTTTCTGTTTCCTCAACAGCCGAATTCTGGTGAATTGGACCCATTGTATGTAGTTGAAGTGCTCCTGCACTGCAGCAAAGACAGTTTGAAAAATTCTGCTACTGAGTCTGCAAAGCCAGCCAGACCTGATGAGAGAGGAGAGATGCAGGTTTGTTACATATATTTCTTCTCAATAGTTCCTTATAAACTTTTCCAAATATTCATTTCTAAACCATTTTCAAGCTATGATAAAAGAGGGACTGGTGCATTTAAGGAAGT
This sequence comes from Poecile atricapillus, assembly GCF_030490865.1. Lineage (NCBI taxonomy): Eukaryota > Metazoa > Chordata > Aves > Passeriformes > Paridae > Poecile > Poecile atricapillus. The sequence continues at coordinate 128,723,324 of NC_081289.1, read as the reverse complement.
GAAAGAATCTGAACACCTAACTCTGCCTCCTTAATAAATTAAAGTAATAAAGTTTTGGTAGTACTGTTTGATGTTTTTTTTTTAGCATTATCTTGTCTCTGGGAATAAAATTCCTTTTTTATTTCTTAAAATTATTAAAGCTGGAAAAGATTTTCAGGATCATTGAGTCCTATCCTTGAACACTAGCTTGACACCTAAATCACTGCACAAAGTGCCACATCTAGTTGTTTCTTGAGCACTTCCAGGGATGGTGATTCTACCACCTCTCTGAACAGCTTTGCAAAACTTTCTAATTCTAGAATTAAATAGTATTTGACAATAATTTGTCTGGTTTGGATCAGAAGAAGTATTCCAGCAGGTAAGATGCAAGGTAATAGAAAAGCTATTGTTTTGTTTTCAGCTGTAGTTTTTCTCCAGATGTAGCTGCATTCAGAATTTTCCCATTTGGACAATTACTTTTCTCCTTTATATATACTTAAGGTCATTAGCTGCATTGTCATGCTTTTTGATATTTACCCACTGCTGTGCCCTTGAGCAGTAAGTTTTCCTTTTCCCTTGAAAATGTTTTGCTATAGACAGTAATAAAAGGTATGTTTTTTGCTGATTAATGAGTTACAACATTCTCTTTGATAGGTTGTTCCTGTTTTGGTGCATCTTGTCTCAGCTATCAGCAGTGTCCGCCTCTACATACCGAAAGACCTGAGGCCGATTGATAACAGGCAAAGTGTGTTAAAATCTGTACAAGTAAGTTCCTCTAGGCTGTGTAAGCACTCTTTAATTAGTGAGGTACTCTTGAACACAAGGCAACTTATTAAAAAGAAATTTGTGTAAAGTTTCCGTCACATCTTCAGCCTTATTCTTTAAAGGAGTTGGAAGCCACAATGCACATCAATTGTTTCTCCTTGTCAAGTTATTTTAAACTGATTTTGAAAACTGCTGAAACATCACTACTTAATTACAGTCTTCCGTGTCTCTATAGTTATGCCAGCTTATTTTTAAAATGTAGTTATTTTTAAAATGTAGTTTATTTTACTGTTACTAATCTTTAAGAAAATCTTTTTTCATCATTTTAGGAAGTACAGAAACGATTTCCTGATGGAGTACCCTTACTAGACCCTATTGATGACATGGGCATCAAAGACCAAGGGTTGAAAAAAGTAATCCAAAAAATAGAGGCATTTGAGCATAGGATGTATTCACATCCTCTTCACAATGATCCAAACTTGGAAACCATATACAAACTTTGTGAAAAGAAAGCACAGGTAAAGATACAAACTAAATTACTATGTGTTTGGCTGCAGAGGAGGGAGGGAAGTTGTCTTCTTACTTGCCTTTTTTTTATTTACAAAGCCCAAATCAACCCTTTCAAAAAAAATATTGGATCTCACTAACAAAATGGCTGAGTTGGTGGTATGCCTTTCTTTGGTGCAGATGCAAAGTATGTCTGAAAAGAAAACTTCAGTGGAAGTTTTGAGGAATTAGAAGTTTACAGGGCTCTTTTTCAGTAGAGCAGTCTTTAATAGACATAGCACAATGCAGCATAGGAAAAGTCGTCATAGATAATTTTAATTGATAATTTTTAATATATTTATGCAAAAAAAGTGAATTGATGGGGCTTATTAGCGTGAGGAGTGTATACCAGAGAGATCATTTTGCTGCTGCTTCTTGAGCAGACTCTCGGCCTGGAAGCAATGCACTTAATTTTTTTATATTTAGTTGTACCCTCTTAGACTGAAATTGGTTGTGCATAAAACTAGCTCTCCTGTTTCTCTGCTGCCTGAGACAGCAGTTTCTCCAGGAGCCACTTTACAGAAGTGAGGTAGTTCTGCTATGGGCAGCATAGAGTTGAATGTGGTAAGACCTGATGGACCAAGCAGCTTTCTGCAAGGATGTCCACTGTAAGGATGTAGACAGTGACTGATGATCTGCATGCCACTGGAGAAGTACTAATAGCAGAAAATAATGCCTTTGGCTTACATTTCATTGAATAATTGGTCAGCTGAGACAGTATAAGTCTCATTTCTCAACAGAGGATCACTTCTTTGTTTTTTTTTAGTGTGGGCTGGTTTGGTTTGTTTCCCACTGTGGGTAAATAGCTTAACATCCCAAGCTTACCAGAGGTTTCAGTGGGTAAATGGAGATGATTTAATATTATTACTGTTATTGTTGTTATTATTGTTAATTATTAATATTACTACTACTACTAATAATAATATGTTTTAAACCTTCCTCTTAGAAGACTTAGGCAAGCCAACTAGTCATGTAGTATGTTCATATACCATTGTTGTGAGGCCTTTATGTAAATTAAACAATGTCTTTAAAACAGTTGCATCTGTTAAACCAGCCAGGTATAATTCCTCTCCTTCTGGCTCCCCAGATTGCTATGGATATTAAAGTAGCAAAGCGAGAATTGAAGAAAGCCAGAACTGTCCTGCAAATGGATGAACTCAAATGCCGCAAGCGTGTTTTGAGAAGACTGGGGTTTGCCACGTCTTCAGATGTTATTGAGATGAAAGGACGGGTTGCTTGTGAAATCAGCAGGTAATTGGCTTATGTACAAACTGTTCATTGGCATGAATATACACTTTATTGTCCTTGCTAAAATTAATACATTATGTTTATATTTTAAAGTTTTGAGACCATTAGAGAAAGGGTTCTTCAGAGACTGTGTTCAATGTAATAAAGGTAATATGCAGTATAGATAAAATTAAAAAAAAAAAGCAGTATAAATAAAATTAGCAACTTAAGGACAAAATACAATAGGTTTTAAAACTAAAATGTGGATGTGAAAATGCCAAAACAATGGCTACTTTTGTTCCTGACTTAGGTAATAGCATGTGTTTTCATTTAATGTTGTACATTGCATGGGGGGGAAAGTGTTGATTTCTATAGTTGACATTGAACCAGGACTGTTGGTACAGTCACTCACAAATGAGTTAGCAATGGTTGTCAGTAGTTGCCAAGTCACCAACAGGTTGCGAATAGAATGAAATTGCTTTCATAGGAATTTATGAAGTGGTGCCTTTTACTGTAATACATTTATCAGGTACATATATATTGAAAAAGGTGAAAAAATTATGAATCAGACTTCAGTATTGTGTAGTGTAACTCGGGTTTTGATAGGATTTTGTATTTTTCATAGTAAGAGTGGCTGCTGTATTCCTTGTCTTACAGGTGAGTTTGAAAGCTGCTACCGATACTTGCTTGATAGCTAATTGCCCTGCAAAATTTGACAGCAAGTGGGGAAAGAATTTTATTTACTTCCTGACTGTCTGGGACTGTTTGAGTCACACATCTCTTTTTTTAAAAAAGTCCTACTTTGTTCTTCCCCCATCCTAAGCCTTTTTTTGATAAACTCTATGAATAGAGGTTTGGTCTTACCAAAATTGGTGTTTTATTGAAATAAGTATGTTTGGATTTTGTATCTGCATCATGCACTTACTTTGGTAATTCATGAGTAAATCCTTATTCTTCAAGTAAATTGAAGCAAGTTAGTCCTTTCTTCAGTATTTTGGAAATATCTAGTGGAATCTTTTCTAAGCAGCAGCAGTACTAGTTTTAGTCCTTTTCATAAGTTGCTTAACTCCCTGGTTCTGTCTGATCTCTTGATATTCTGTGTGGGAAACTGACTAAATCAGTTATTCATACTAACTCACATGATCTGTCAGGAGAGTTTTATTCTAGTCCAGGAACTGCTTTTAGTTTCTTTAAAATACTGTTGCAGAGTATATATATACCATTCCCCTTAAAAAGCTAATATATTTTGTGTGTGTATTTGGTGTCCCCAACAGTAAAATTAAGATGCTGGTTTTTTGTCCATATTCAGTTGCTCCACAAAACAGATTAATAGTTCTTCATTTTAAATTTACATATCAGTAGGTCTTTCCCCTAAGCTTCCTTCTCTTTATTTCAGTGCTGATGAACTACTCCTGACAGAAATGATGTTCAATGGCCTCTTCAATGACTTGTCTGCAGAGCAGGCAACTGCACTACTCAGCTGTTTTGTGTTTCAAGAGAATGTGAGTTACTTCTTCAAGTATTCTAGACATTCCTGTCTTCTAATAATACTGTTTTTAATTCGGTTGCAGAAATTGGTCATAATAGTGTGAGCCATTGCACATTTTTTATACTTCCTAAGGTGTTTGACATGAACTCCCATGGAACTTGGTGAAAACATTTCAGCTTCAGTGTTTAAGTCTCTTTCCTCATGAGTGACATGCCAGTTGTGGCATGTGTTAAATCGCATGTGTTCCTCTTGCAATGAAGCAGTATCAACAGGTTCTCAGCATATGTGCTGCTATTAATACACATACACCCCTCCATATAATTTAAAATGTAGAATGACTATCTCAAGAAGATGCTCAGCCGTAACTGCACCCTACACTCTGGGGTGAGCATATATCTAATCCTTAGACCCGTCTGCATTATGTCACATGGTTAGCACGTACTCCTTGACCATTGACTGAAATGGCAGTACCACATGGAATTGATATCAAAAAGGCTGTTAAAATCAGACCTTACTTTTTAAAGGCAAAAACATGGGCATTTAATATAAGATGTTACTGTTTTCCTACCTGCAAGCTGTATACAAGGTCAGTGTCACCCCAGAATATTAGTAAAACTGCCATATGAAGTAAACTTCCATATGAAATATTTTTGCAAGTAACTGGTGGTATATATCACTCAGGTTGATTTGAAATTGCAAAAAAATTAGGTTCTTTTTTCTAAATGAAGAAAACATCAGGAGCAGGTTCTAATATATTCCATGTGTAAGTAGAAGGGAAACTGAGGTAAGCCATTGTTAATTAGAATACTGGGCTTCACTCAACAATAGTAATTGAGTTTAAACATCTGGAGTATAACAGTGTCCCTGTATTTTGAGAAGCCATGTTTTCATATATTGCCACTGATGCTGAAGTTATTAAAAAAAAAAAACTGTATTCTTAAAGAAAACCTTGTAACTGTCAAAGTAATTAATGGCAGTTCGTTTGTCAGATCAAAACTATGATACAGCTAAATAGAGGGAATTTTGGCAGTATCCAGAAAGCAGGTGCTGCTTTTCATAATGTTGGTATACTATACAGAAAGATTCTGTTTTCTGATTTAGTTTGAGGAACAAACATTGGGGGAATTAAGTAATTTTAGTGTTTGGTAACAGGTTTGAGAAGCTATTGGAATAATTTAGGGTGGCAGTATCACACACTGAACTTCTGTTTTTGCATCTAATTTGGTATAGAGAAAATGTGTGGGAGGCTGAGATTGAGATTGTTTAATGTCTTCTTTTTCAGTCCAGTGAAATGCCAAAGTTGACTGAGCAGTTGGCAGGACCACTTCGGCAAATGCAGGTAATTAGAAATCTGTCTGAGCTTAGAGTAAATGTTAACATGGGCAAAGCTCATGAGTAACTTATAATAAATGCACAGTAAAGACCTAATTTTGGATCGTCAGTGAATTCGTCTGTCACTGCATGTGATTTTGCAATGTGTAATAATACGTTACACGGTCTGCAAGAAATCTTTATGCTAATTTAGGACATGCCTCTAAAATTTTATGAGCTTGCTTGCTACACTGTAGATTGTTAGTGCAGGCAGACTTCATGTTTACTTTCTGATTCTGAGTAATTTCACTTTAAAAAGGAAACCTCATCCTGTAATGCAGTACCTTATAATGTGCATGTCTTTTTGTCAGTTAAATACTTACTCTGGTTAAGCATTTTATAAATATGAAATATTTTATTTTAAAGGAGTGTGCAAAAAGAATCGCCAAGGTGTCAGCAGAAGCAAAACTGGAAACTGATGAAGAAAATTACTTGAATTCTTTCAAACCCAACCTAATGGATGTTGTGTATACATGGGCAAATGGAGCTAACTTTGCACACATCTGCAAAATGACTGATGTCTTTGAAGGTAGGCTAATCAGTTGCTCTTTGGAAGGTATGAGTTGGTTGTTCTACAACAGGGAATGGTAATACTGAATAACCTTATAGCAGACTCAGATGCATTCAAGCATCTGTATGGCTAAAATAAAGCGGGGAAAAATTGGTTACTATATATTAATTTATACTTACACACTTTTGATAATTTAGAATCTAAGATTAAAGGGATATCTCTGTATTCTAAAAACTTTCTATAAAACTTAGAAATTCTAAGCATTACAACAAAAGGTAATGCTTACTTTTTCTAGTTAAAGGGAAAAAAAAACCATGTTCCAAATGCTTGTCATCAGGAAGTACAGCTCTTGCACTTGTCCTCGTTATAGTTAAGTTTTTTATTTATTTGATATAACCAGTTGGTATAACCAATTCCTCCTGCTGACTTAATGATGACAGAAGTGAGAAGTGGAAACCAAGTCTCTCTTTTGAATAGTTTTGCACAGCAGTGCAATGGAGATAGTTGAAAAGCCTAGATATAATGTGTCAGGTGGATTAATTTGGTTCTTAAAATTGGATTACTAGAAACTGCCCCTTGAGGAAGAATACTTTGTTTTCACTTTTAAAAACTATGATGATTTACAGCCCTAGTATTTTGTAAAAACAAACCATCCAAAGGGTTGTCAAGAATGAAAAGATCAAACCAGAATGAAAAACCAGCCTTTTGGAAGTTGTGAAGAATAGGATGGATGCACCAATCTTAGAAGTCTTCCTTTTTGAACTTGTTACTGTCACTGCTGTCTCTCTCAAATGCTATTTTCTTCTTTGGAAAGTTTTACAAATTCCTTTATAACAAGGGAATTCGTGCACATAATATGTGCATGTATTCCAATGCACAGACCCAAGAACTTCCTAAAGAAAGTTGCTTTTGAGCAACACAAATCCTGGCAGTCTTTGCTTCTGCAGTATCTGAGCCTTCCATTTGCTCTGGAAGCACCCTGAGTATGTGGGACACTAAAGCAGCTGGCTTGTTTTACATTGACACTTGAATGTTCAGAATACAGTGGGCAGTAATATTTTCCATTTACCATATTTGTACTAAGACAGTCAGCTTTATTCTACTCAATAGTGCCAGCTCCCTAAAAATTAGATCTTAGTGGCCTGTTTTGAGAAGGTCAGCTCTTTTAACAGGGGTCAATGCATGATTCTTCCCTTGACTTTCAGTAGGCTGGTTTTTTGTGCTTTATCCAAAAGGAAGGGAATCCTTCAGGCGTCCATTGTTGGCTATGTGTGCCTTAAATGGGTTGTGGTGTTCCTAAGTCCCAGAGTAGTTTACCTTGGTTATCCAAGTAACTAGTGATTTCAAAGAAAACTGGAATACAAAATAAGCCTGAGTGTTCCAAGAACAAGTGTGTTTGCCAAAAAGTGGAGTAGCATTGATTTGCTAATGAGAATACTTTGTCTTTAAGCTGAAATGTGTGTGTTGGGAAGAAATAAAAATAAGAGCAGCTTTTTAAAGCCGTTAGGAAAGAACACTAAACTGAGTTAAATATTGTATCCGTTAACTGCAGATCAACTCCTGCTTTATGGAAGTATAAACAATATTAATAGTAATTAATTTAAAAATTGCAGTTTTATTTTTCTTGCACAAAAAATTATGTCTGCAACAAGCCCAGCTACGCTGCCTGTAAAGGAGTACTCCCTGGAATGGCTGTCGGGGTCGGCCTTATAAATGGAGATGAGCAGGATCTTTGACAGCTGAGCCAGGGCCTGCCACAGTGCAGCACAGCCGTGCTCGGGGCAGCTGCCCACAGGTCACTTGTGTTGGTGTGTGCTCTGTGTTCAACAGGCTATGTGTGGGGTTTTCCATCTCATGTCATTGCAACAGGTTTTACAGACCACTGCTCTTATACAAACGGTTCTCGCTGTAGAAACTGACATGGCCTAGTGAGGCCCTACGAATGCTTTTTAGAAGAGAAGCATTACTTTATCATGTCTCTCTTTCCCAAGAGCTTTGAGCAATGCTCTTTTCATATTGATTTTTTTTTTCAGATATTATGCCTTAAGGGGGTAATAGAAAGGTTGTATAGACCAAACCCCCTTCAGTGAGCAGGGACATATTCCCCTAAATTTGGTTGCTCAGAGCCCCATCCAACCTGACCTTGAATGTTTCCATGTATTGAAAGGTCACAATAAGGTCTCCCTGGAGCCTTCTCTTCTCTAGGCTGAACAACCCCAACTCTCTCAGCCTGTCCTCAAAGGAGACCTGTTCCATCTCTGATCATCTTGGTGGCCCTCCTCTGGACTCGCTCCAACAGGTCCATGTCCTTCCTGTGCTGGGGACCCCAGAGCTGGACGCAGCACTGCAGGTGGGGTCTCATGAGAGCAGAGGGGCAGAATCACCTCTCTTGCCCTGCTGGCCACACTGCTTTGGATGTAATTGGCTTTCTGGGCTGCAGGTGCACATTGATAGGTCATATGGAGCCTGTCATCCAGCAGCACCCCCAAGTCCCTCTCAGCAGGGCTGCTCTCAAGCCCTTCATCCCGTATTTACCCAGTAACAAGCTATTTTGCCTACAGTAATTTTGACTGTCGGAGATGCTGCTGGAGGAAATGACCAAATAGGATATTGTTCGCTTGTGGCCAGAAGAGCAGAAGCATTTAGGGTTGTTTTGTGAAATTTGTCACAGTGGCTTGGGCTGAGCTGTGAGAAAAGTTCAAAGAGGAGATAAATGCATAATAAGTCACAAGTGGGTGTTGGGTTGCAGTGCAGGAGCTGCGGCAATGTGCTTTTCTGCGTTATTGTAACCATGCATGGACCAGTAGAATGGTCCGTGGACTCTTGAGTAGCACAGGAGCAGTAAGATAGATCACTTACCGTTTTACTGCCTTTGCCAACTAAAGAACTAAGGCTTATAAAAATATTCCAAAACAAACCTGAGATAGTTCGGGAAGCAGCAAAGTTGTGAACCTCCTAATGCTCTGTGGTTTTTGAGGAAGTCTTAACAAGTACTTGAAAGAAAAAAATTGGCTAGGAATTTCTCAACAGCCCAGAAAATAGTGTGATTAGATATTAGTTAGAGACTGTAAAGACAGTAGAAAGGACAAGCATTTGGAAACAGCTTCAAGGAAACGCCTCACAGAGAAATTTACTGTGCAAACAGAAACTAAGTTTAAGACATTTGGCTTCTAGATAAATTGAACAGGGTTGTAGAAGGAACTATTACTTAGAATAATTCAGGACCAGTTACATGATGTGGCACAAAGTTTTCCCTTGCTCTTTCATACAGGTAGTATAATTCGGTGCATGAGGCGTCTAGAGGAACTGCTTCGGCAGATGTGCCAGGCTGCAAAAGCCATTGGGAACACAGAACTGGAAAATAAGTTTGCAGAGGGTATGTATTTCCCTTTCATGGTACATGAAGCAATTTTAGAAGAAAAAGTGGTGGGGAAAAGGGCTGCACAGGTAGTGAGGGCTGAAGGTAAATAGTTTTGTAATGTGAACTTCTCATGTTGACTTCACAGTAAACAGCACCATTGCTGCTATCTTTCTGGATAACATCTTTATTACAAAGTTTGACTTAAAGGGTGGCTAAAAATGGATGTACAATGACTTCCATTTAATACTTGTAATATGCTTACAACTGTACTTTAAATAGTGTTTGTGTCAGTTAAGAATCTTAGATTATTTTTCTTTTCCTTCTTATTAGGGATTACAAAAATCAAGAGAGATATTGTGTTTGCTGCAAGCCTTTATCTGTAACAGCAGATGTCTTCCAGAAACTATACTGACATGATGGAACAAATTCATCAGTGTCACATATGGCTTCCATATCAAGTAATTCCTTTTAATGGTGTTTACTTAAACCACAGTTGATTCAACAAGGCATGTACAAATAGCAGTGTATGTAATATAACTTGTTACAGTTTTCAATAAAAATTTACAATTGTAATAGCTTTCTTTTTAAGCAAAAGCTTGAACCAACAGAAATTTAAAGTTTAGATGTACAATAACTGTGGTAGATGTCACTATATACAGGTAAGGTGAGCATCCAAGAGCAGCAGCAGTCCCTTAAAGGTGATTACTTATATTACAGAGTTAGACTTGTGAAATTGTTTTCTTTCAGAGCAATGTAGGTGATACACGTCATTCTTCATGGTTGATGATTGCTGCCAAAGTGATTTCCATTTGTTGGAGTCTCATGTAGGGTTGTATGGGAGTCTTCTTTTGGTTGAAATGTACATCCTCTCACTTTGAAGAAGTCTGACACATATACAACCTAAGTGAACAAATTAGTGTTAAGTGTTAATCAGTTAAATTAGTCCTGCACTCATAAGTCTTTGACACAAGGGCACTGCGGCAGGTAAATTTTATGATCAAAACTAATAAAAAGCTTAATCAGTTTAAAACATTAAAAATGGCAGGGAAGTCTTGTACAAAATTCAGACAACTGTTTTTTTCAATTGCTTTTTCAGCTTGCCATTGACCATTTAGACACTGATGGTTTAAGCCAAATTCAAGGCTTGTGCTAGCTGACTGCTGACTGCCTTACCAGGCACTGCTTCATTACAAGCCATAGTTTGAACAGCTCCAAACGAAGGAGCAAAATGTGCTTTTTGAGTACCCACAATGCAAGTTTAGTTTAATTTTTTTTGTGTAATTTAGGTAAAAAAGAACAGGAGAGGTGGTGCTTTGGCTGGACCCAGCAGCTGTAAGGCCAGCTCTATCTATATAGTCCTTTCCTGCAGTCCTTTAAACATACCACCTCACTTCTTCACAGCTAGGAGACATCTCCCTCACAACAAGATAGGTGGTTGATTCAGTTCTGCAGCATGCTGTCTTCCACTGTTCATTTCACCAAGTCCCATAGCAGATGTGCTGGGCACAGTGCTGCATGGAGTGCAATAAATGAGAAGCCTCTCATGACCCCTTCCCTTCCTGTATTGTGTCTTCCCCTCCCACTGCAACCCTAAGAACTGCGGAACGTTGTCCATGGCGGAAGAAACAATCTTCCACCACACTGGCAGCTGGCTGATGATCCAACACACTGCTTTAGCCACAGACCAGGGGAGTTTTAACTTCCACTTAATGCCTGATTCCTCAGTTCAATTTACTGATCCATTTGCAGTTGCTACACCACTATACTCAAACCTCAGTTTGCTGTTTTTGGAGAGGAATTCATCAGTTCTTTCAGATAAGAGGCTGGGGGTGGTGTTGGTGCTAGTGTATATTTTTAAAAATAATTTCCTGACCTTTCAACTCTACTCACTGTAATACTACTTTCTATTCTTTCTTGTATTACCAAGAACCTTCTGATTCATCTAACATCATTGACTAAACTTGTTTTCCTAATAAAAGTGTCTTCACCTCTTTGATCTCTGATGTTTCTTACTCTCTGAACTACTTTTCTTTGAAACAGGGATTGGACAAAATGAGGGGTAGGATTATGCCCACATGTAGCCATTTAGTAACAGCTAATGCAGCCTATATGATTTCCCAGAGCTGCTCCAAGCTGCTCTTTGTTTTGATTATTGATTGCAACTACTCTACAGGTTTGTCTTGAGCCATACCCTTCTGACCTGAGAAAGCTGACAAAGCATTTATTTTGGAGGTGGTTCTCTCCAGCTAAGCCTCAGTTCTTGATAACTGAATCCTTCAGTATGGCCTCAGTTTGCTCTCATTGATCCAGAAGTCCTGATCTATCCCTTCCCGTGGATGAATTAGCCGTGGCACTCTGGTGCCACTAGTACAACTATAGTCACTGAGTCAACTGGGCCTGCTGTGACAAGTTTAGCCAAGTGTCTGTTTCCTGGCATAGCTTCATACTCATCAGTATAGCTAAGCTTCACAGGTCCCTTGTTGGGAACACATTTTTAGTAGCAGGAATGCACACAAGAAGTAGTGAAGAGTTTTAGTTTCCCATCAGACTGAAAAAACACACTGTAAGGTAGGAAAGGCAGACACTTTGATACTCTTATTCTTTAAGGCCTATTCCCCTAATCATACTTTATACAGAGTTCTCTGCCATTGTACTTGAGATTTGGAATCTGGCTAGAAGCAAAAAGTATTATTTATCTAGAGAGGCCTACATGATTTGCAGTTACCGTTTCCAACTTAGTTATTTGAAAAGCTCTTGAGCAGAGACAATTTCATATTATCCAATGGCTAAACCTACCACTTAATTCATTGGGCCAGAGCCTACCTCACTCCTCAAAGTACTATTGCTACACCCAATTCAAGGAGTTGCTTCCCTGCTTCAGGAATTTTTGAAGCATTAGAAATACAGGTTTGCATTCCTCTGAACACAGCCTGCAGTTCTAAGGTGCTGTTAATAAAAGCAGCATTCACTCATACCCACCCCCTCAGGAATTACTTACAATGAGCACAGCTACCACTGCGCCCTGGATAAGTCCTGTTAAAACATCACTCCAGTGATGCTTGTAGTCAGAAACACGTGAGAGACCCACATAGATAGATGCAGCAATGAGACCAAATTGTATGGTAGGACGTACAAGCCTTGCCCAGTCTCCTTTCATTCTTGCCTGAAGATAAAGCTGAAAGAAAAATAAAAGTTAGAAAACGCAGAAAGCACAGAAGTGGTAAAATTGTGTTGGGTCTTACCAAAGATTTGATTGAAATTTTATTGAGATAATCACAGCTGTTCTAGGTGCTATAGCTGTACTGTTAAGACTGCCAAGGCAGAGTTTGATGGTTTTGGACTCTATATATAACACTATCATATTGTTCCATTTGTACCAATGTGACAAATGAGTATTTTCACACTAAAGGTAGGTCCTGGTAATACTAGAGCCACTTAAGGCTTAAAAAGATCCCAGTGGAAGTCAAACCAGTATTCTACTCCTGCATGAACTACAGGTAAGCCTTACACAAAATAGTTTACGTTTACTAGTAATAGATAGAGCTGACAAGTTTTTAACTACGTTCTCAATTCCAGTCACCTTTAGTATTAACAACTTTTAGCATAGCATTGCAGCTGCAGCTAAGCATCAGAACTAACTTGATGTAATGATTGCATTTCTCAGCTGTCACTGGTATATTTCACTGAGCTCTGTTCCTTACCCTTTTCAGCTGCATATTAACCATGCTACCACTCTGGTGGGTATTTGAAGTTCCTGTGGTTTTTTCCTCCCCTCAGGTCTGCTTTTGTTGTGTACATCTATGTTTTTGATGTATTATCTCTGTTTCACAGTTATTACTTTCTCATCTAATATACTCCAAGACCCTGCCTTTATTTCTTCTCCTTTCTGTCTAGGATCTGACTGTCTACACGTGTCTAGCTCTCTAGTTTCTCCGAACACACTCTGTAAACATAATTTAATTTATTCTGAAAATTAATCATGCCACCAAAGAAAGCACCATAGTTACTGCATTAACAGAGAAAACAATACATTTGGAAATTATTTTAAGTGTATCTGCTCAGAGACGCCTAGAAACTTCAGGTCAAGAACAAAACCTTAGCTGGCAGCTTTGAGAAATGTAGAAACCAAGACACAGGCACCAGGCATAAAGGCAGTACACCAAACTCTTGGTAAAACCCTCCACTGCCAACTTCAAAAGCCGTATGGCTAACTCTGAGAAAGCAGTACATTTACAATGTAAATATAGGCACAGAGAAGACACTGTAGATGCAGAGGTGATACTTTCCAAAGTTAAACATTTGGGGAATGTTTCTCATAGTAAATTACATCATAATTTTGGCATGCTGACATTTTCAGCTATAAATGGAGCATCAGAAACATCAACCCCATCCATAAACAGTTTTCTTTAATAGTGAGGTCAGAATCAGACTCTGAAGAAGCCTAAACTGAAAAATAATTTTTCCCCTTCAAATTAGTGGGCACTGCATATTTCTGCAGGCCTCAAATTCACCACTAGGGAAAATACAGTTTAGCCACTTCAAAAATTACCTGTCACACAAAGTTCTTTTAACAAAAGATGTCGTAATGGACTTAGTGTGATACTGCTTCTGGGTTTACCGACAGAAGCCCAGAACACTACAAAGTGCCCAGTGGAGCAGAGGAAGGTCCACCGAGCATATGCGGGTAGCCTGAAGAGTTGGCTAATGATTTGATAATGTCTGTTCTTTGCTCTTTCCCTATTCCTACTGAATTTTCCTGAAGGCAGTTAAAATACCTTGCTGCAATGAAGTTTTTTCCATATAAACATTTTGGGAAATTGGAAAAGGCTGTACAGTCATCGTAGGAAAATAAAGGGGTTATGCAACCCTTTTGCAGATGTGTGAAAAAACAGATTTTCTTATGAACACAAGAAGAAAATGGGGCAAGGTATGCAAATGCCAACTTGCAAAAATGCCAGCCCAGTGCACTGAACGATCTATAAAGCAGTCTTTGCCCTTATGCAGCATGTATTCAAATTCTTTCTGCTTGACAAAGCATTAGACAAGAAATTTGGATTTGATATCTATATGAAAGCTTGATTTTTGCACTATGAGAGTAATCTCCCATCACGGAGAAGATCTGGAGCTGTTCTATCAGCTGCAGAGCACAAGCAGTTGGCTATAGACTTCACAAATTCTAGACTCTTCACACCATCAGCTCCTGTATCTGTACAGGAAATGGCCAAAGACCCTCTTGCACCTTGTACTAGCAAATAGATTTACATTGTTCTAAAACGAGGTGTGAGAAGGGTGAGAAATGATACCACAGATAAGTGTTAGGCTGACAGATTACAGCTGTGTTTAATTTCAGAAATAGCAGCTGTCATTCTGGCTACAGTTGGTTCTGTATTTTTTGGTTTTTTGTGGGGTTTTTTTGTGGGTTTTTTGTTTTTTGGGTTTTTTTTGTTTGGTTTTTTTTGTTGTTGTTGTTGCTTTTTTTTTTGTTAAGTTGAAAGTAATTGCTTATTAACCAGCTGCTGCAACAGCAGATGCCATGTTATTTTTAAGCAGGTAGCTTCAAACTGACACTGCTTTTAATAGGCTCAGAGTTGTGCTCCCATGCTGTTGGGTGTTGGGTGTCCATCCTTTTGTTCCATCTCACCTGTGGAATTTTTTGCCCATTAGCTGTAGGGAAAACCCGATGGCTGGTAGTTGTTGGGCGATTGAGAAACACAGGGTGTTTGGCTGCGCCCAGAGGGGAGGATGGGGGCAGCTGGGGACTGGCTGGTTTTCTTGGGCTGGAGAGCAAGACACCCTCTCAGAGCTGTTGTGGCTGGGAGAAGGGAATTTGCCATCACCCAGACGGAGCTGCTGCTTCTTCTTCTTCTTTCTTGTCTGTGTGCCTCGCACCCCCTGTCCTGCCGGGACGTGTGGCAGTGCCAGCCACCGCCGCGGAGCTGCTGATACACCTCGTCCACCAGCCCAGGATCTCAGCTCATCCCTGCTGTTCCAGCTGAGTGTTCCTCAGAGCCCTGCAGGAGCACTGGGACTGACTGCCCGAGGGGGTTTGTGAAGCAAAGCCTCTCCTCCATCCCTTCCCGTCCCGGCCGAGAAGGCTGTCACGGGGTCCCTGGTTCTGTTTTGTTGTTAATGCTGTAGTTATTGTTGTTTGTGGGCCTTGTCATACACACTAGTAAAGAACTGTTATTCCTATCCCCAGATCTCTGCCTGAGAGCCCCTTGATTTCAAAATTACAGTAATTTGGAGGGAGGGGGTTTACATTTTCATTCCAAGGGAGGCTCCTGCCCTCCCTACCAGACACCTGTCTTCCAAACCAAGACACCTGCCAAGCTTCTTCCCATTACTGTGACTTGCTCTTAGAAAGACAACAGCAGCGTGTCTGGCTGCAATAGGCCATCAGGTCCACAAAGGAAAATAAAGCAGCCATGGAGAGGATGAGCTTGTGCTGATGATTCATTAAACGTACATCAAGGTTAATACTGGAAGTATTCCAAACTTACTTAATATAGTATTAGCCCCTGTGTAGCATTAAATGCACAATGCAGAGTTGTCTTAGCCCGACGCTGCATTAACTCTTGCTACTACTTTGACCCTGTTGACTAACAGGGTACAATGGCTTCATTCTGTTTACAGAGCCTCCTCCTTCACAGCATACCTGAGGTGCCTTTGCTCCTCTTTGAAGTCAGTTACAGGATAGCATTAGAGAAAGAAAACAGAAGCAAATCCCTGTCTCCCCACCCAAACCTCTTTTCTAGAAAGTAGTAAGTTTCCTAAGTAAAACTTGTGATCTGTGGAAGCCACAGGAATTTTAGGAAATCTCATCTGGTTAATACTACTGAAATTCCTCCAGCATTTCACATATTGCTGAGAACAAATTTGTGAGCCTATCAACACAGCAGGAGCATCCCAAACTGCTGTAGTGACCTGCTCTTTGTCAGGCTTCTGGCCATGCCAGCCTCCATCCATACTGTTCTGAGCACTCTCATCCTTCAGCAGATGTCATTTAGCTATGCTCTGTTGCTCTCCACTCCCCCATCCTGCTGTTTCTTGTGTTTGCTTCGCTCATTCTTTTCAAAAGTGCAAAGAGATTTCACAAGACTACTTCTTAATGGGATTAAATAATTTCCAGGGATTTTTCCCTACTAGTTTACTCCATAATGAAAATATGTCCTCTATGCCACACACATCCTGAACATAAATTTCTTCTAAATCTATGGTCTAGTACTTCATTTCTAAAAATACACACAGCAATGAAGAGAAACTCACAGCTACTTTGTGGCTTCTTGGAAGAAGCCACAGACATGAATGGCAGGGTCTTTGCAACTGGAGAATTATTTGCTACTCCACATTTCTAGCATGGCTTTTGAGTGTTCGCTCTTTCACCAGAGCATTAATTTACATAAACACATGCCTACCTAATTTGGAAGTACAGTGACTTGTGTTTCCAAGATGGACTTCTGGAGGTGCAAACATGTGGCTTCACAAGGAAATTTCCTGACACCTTACATTACTTCTCCACTTTAAGTGCACAAAATTCTTTTAAATCCACCAAAACCTACTCAGTTCACCAACCAAGATCACATTTCAGATATTTAGCTTCAATAATTAACACTCCTTGGTTATTTTTCATTCAATACGTTCTCCTATTTTTTTAAACTCAATTATACAGAAATTCTGTGCTGCAAAATAATTTTGCCTATTAAGTTATGGGAAATCCTCTTGCACTTATTCAAGAATGGAAGTCAAAAGGAAGAAACCTGGAGAGGGGAGGGATTGTGGTGGTCCCCTACCGAGTAATAATACTACTTGTATCAATTGGTCTGTTATGATACTTTTCAAAAACGGATTTTCTCCTGATACCAAAAGGCCCAGTAATTGCATTTCCTACAGGTGTCCTGTTCTAAAGAACAGAAGCAAGGCACACCTTCCCTTTAGAGAGATACCTATTTTCGTGCTTATTTTTGTCTCTCCAACCCCAACAGACTCACAGCATCATTAATTTAAGAGCAGAACAGTGAGAAAACCGTTTCCAAAAGAAAATTCCCCTGTGACACAGAGAAATAAGAACACTTCTCACTTTGTCCAAGTACAAGTAGTAAGACTCTGGAGACAAAAAAAAGCTGCAGAAAGTCGGTTCTCATTAAATAAACCTGTACTTTGAGAGACCTTAGTAGCTGATACAAGTTTTAGAAGGGAGCAAGTAAATGGCATTTACTTTACTTAGCTTAGCATTTACTATTAGTCATGTCTTACTTTGGTTTACGATATCTGCCTGACAGTAAGGAAGAGCCCAATGACATTAGTGTTCTAGGAGGCACAAAGTACTGCTGTGGTTATAGTTAGTATTTGGATCCATTATTGGCTACCGTTAGGAAGGCTCATACTTCAAAGCAAGTCTGCTGACTCAAAAAGTCCGAAGAGCCACAAACCATAGGGATTCTTCCCAAACCAAGAAGCTCTGATTTAGGAATGCTTAAGCACACTCAAGTACTTGTTTTGTACACAAGTATGTGGTTTCCTTTGGGATTTCAGAGGTGGAAGGAGTAGATATGGAGCTACTATGTATAGGTGGTTTTGTTAATGAGGCAGGGGTGGTGGGAAGGGAAAGCACAGGAGGCACCAGTGTTTTGAAATCTTCAGAAAAACAGCCTTTGCATAATTAATATGAAAAGATGGGGCAAAATTTTTCAGGAGGCCTGGGATTAGGCATTAACAGCTGAGAATCCAGGCACATTTGTAAAACAGGAAAATTCCAGTTCTTCAGATATCCCCCAAGGACATCCTTAGAGGAGACAACACCCCCTCTCCTAAGACTGTGAAGTCTTCCATTAGGAAGTTGGGCAGATGCATGGAGTGCCAAAGTAATTATTCACCCTCCAACTCCATCAGTAAACACACACTGTTGCCTTTCCCTGAGGAGAAGGCAGTGCAGTACTAACAGTACTACACACTTGCACAGGACACCGTTTTTGCACAGGACACCGTTTGCATCCGAGTGTCTTAAGAGAATGGACAAGCTGAGGTATTCAGGCTAGATTCTTGCAAAATGTTATAAAACAACCAAAACCAAACATTTAGACAGGTACACAGAGAAGTCATCTGCCATCCCTGTTCTGGTCCTGCTCAGCAATCCAGACACCTCCTCCCTGCTCAGACTTGGCAACAGCAGAGAGAAAGGCTCTCTTCAGAGATTTTCAAAGCTTTCTTCTACATCTGCAATATTTGCAGAATAGCTCTTCCATTTCAGCTTGTTATGGGAAACTTAAGCGATGCCTTCATATAAAAGCTAGTTTGTATAAATGCTGTTACTCAGATAGCTTTGTATAAGAGTTATTCATCATATTTCAGTTAGCACAAACTCTGGAATTCAAGGAAACATAAGAAATCCGGCAAACAATTTAAAAATTGCAGTTCTGAGCACAAAACAGCCACAAGATGTGCTGAGAAATAACTTGTCAAACATAATCTTACATTTATGCAAGTATTACATAGAAGTGAAACAGCTTATTTTGTACCTGGAAGCACTGTATTTATGAATAAACACAGAGCCATAGGCATCAGCCAACAAGATTGCCTGCAAACCAGAAATATGGATAGTGTCTCTCCCATGTACTTCTAAACACAGCAGGCTCACATCCACACAGAAAACTGTATTATAAAGGGAATACAGAGCTGTAGAAGAATTCATGAGTCACTCATGAGCCAGGCTTCTCAAAAAAAAAAAAAAAAAAAAAAGAAAAAAATTAAAAGAATAAAAAGAGAGCAACTTAGACTTTGATGCCTGTCAATACATTTTGCCTTTTTAATGAGACCAGCTCCTTTTCATAACTACATATTTTTGATCTCTGGTAAATCTGCATTATTATATATCCTTTAGTTTTATTTTGATTGGGAAGAAAATAAAGAAAGAAGCAATAGTTCAGAATTAGTTCTTCACCTTCCAGTGAGGGAAAAGGACACAGGTCTGCAGTGGCTTCAGTGCGTCTGAGCTGCTTTTCAAAGGGATGGTATGTCCCGACTACTCTGACCATATCTGTCTCCCCTGTGTCAGGTCTGATGTTTGAACGGTCCTACAGGGACCTGATCTTTTGGAGAGCTGACCTAGGGGGCGAAAATGACTGAACTATGGAGAAAAGGCAGAGTACGTACCAGTTTGGGCTCTTTAAGATACCTGCATCCCGTTGTCAAAGGCAAATAATGTGCAAGAGCTGCCTCCTAAGCAATGGGTATGAAGTCCTGTTACTGGTAACAGCTCAGCTTTCAATTCAATATCAAAACTATAATCAATCTGTTCTAAACAAAGCCTGCTTGTCCAGTGGGCAATGTTTTTTTTGGTTTTAACCCTCCAGCTTCAACTTGGCTGTACATTGCTAAAATAATTTCACACTGACAATCTTACCATACAGCAGGATAAACAGTAACATTTTATTCTGTTGCAAATTGGAATACACCTGTTTTCTGATGGGAAAAAAACCTTGAAGCTAGTATTTTAAGCTTTATGAGAAGAACTAAAGCACTGCAGTGTATTGCTTTCAGGTCAGTCCTAAATGAGCCAGTTCACAATACTGGCAGCACTACTGATGGCCCTAACTTCCAAACAAACCATGGAGAAATCAGTTTTCTTTGTTTGCTTACCATAAAAAGTCTAAATAACAATATTAAAGGAATACTAGGAGCACCTACAGGTATAAGCACAAGTGCTTCCACACCTGAGCCTTGCAGCAATGACCAGTTACCCTTTATTTTTCCATCTGCTGAAAGTAAGATACCTGATACTACACACAGCTACAGCCAAAGCATTTTCAGTAGCATGTGTCTTTTCCCTAGTTTTAGAAGACTAGTCTTCAAAAGCTTTCATGTGGGTAGGAACACAAAGACAGTTTTGTAGCTCCAGTCAATAGCATTTGGGAAAGTGAAGAAATAAGTACTGTGCAAACAGATATACCTAAAATACTGTGTTAAAGATTCTTGCTTGAGTACTATTTCACTCAACCTCCCATCCCAACATAAACAACTAAAATCACAGTTTGAGAGCAGAGGTTGACAGGCAGATTTGGGAGCCAAAAGTACCAAAAGCAGCCTAAAGCCTGCTTTCATGTGTGGTTATCCCACGATCTCTGCAAAAGAAGGCTGTCAATCCCAGCCACTGAAACACCAGTTGCCCTCCTGTTCTCATCTGTAATTCCATGCGTCCTTGGATACATAAAATGTTCCAAATGACTCGTAGGAAAGCCACTCAAGTTACATCGTGCAAGATTCATCATCCCTTTTTGTCCGAAGTCTAAACAGCACAAACACGCTGCCACCCCTAGAATAGCAGTGCCTCTTGGCTGGGTTTGTGCAGCCTTATTCTTTATCCTGGGAAAGGTGCTGGCAGGGAAGTGCCCAGGCCAGCTACAGCCAAGACTGATTCTGTTACAGAAACGTTATCCTCAGGGCCACACCCATTTTGCCAACACTTGTGCATTTAATTTAAAATAACTTTTTAAACATACTTAAATTTGAAAAGTCAAAGCAAAAACTGCCTGCAGCATCTCCCCCTCTAGGGCCAAGGTGCTAGTTTGGTCACACTGCTCGAAGAGGTGTTACACTACCCTTGCCCTCCCATTCTTCAAACCAAGGTTAAATAGTTTGGTACAGGGGAGGCCATGCCAGCTGTTTAACTATGAAAAGGGAGCAGCATGGGAGAGGACAACACAGATAATTTAGGATCTATCATCTGTTATTAGGTCAGTGGATTCCCACATACTGTTGCGGTCAAACTCCCTCTAGCTTCCACACAAAGCTGCTGTTGGCAGAAGCACTTATCCCAGAGATAAAAGCTCTTCTTGGACCCAAACTAACCCATCTAGCTCTGCCAAATGAGTTTCAAAATACATTCTTCACTACAGCTTCCTAGACTGACAGTCGGCAAGCAGGTTTTTTTTCTGGGGTTTCACTCATTCTATGTTAGAAAATACAAGAAACTGCAACTTTAACCTGGAAGTGGGCTGAAAACCCAAGCTTTATATTTGTCTAGCTAGACACAACAGCTTTTATGCAGGTGCAATGACTTGTGCTGTGAGAACAAGTGATGTATACTGCTGCTTATTGAAACAGATAAATAATATAAACTATTTAACATTTTCATGCAACAAACAATTAAGGTAGGGAATTTGATTACTAATACAGTAAGTGGTGTTTCCATGTGTGGCCCTTGCTATGGGATGGGACTTGCAGCAAAGGATTATGTTCAAAATTGCAGTTTTTTTCTCCTGATACCAGTAAAGCCATGCAGTCAGGACTCAGATATTTCTTTCATAGTCAGAAGACAGGAATACTCCTCAACATAATTCAGGCTCTTGAAGAAATCCAAATAGTTGCCAAGTCAAAAATGTTACAGAATCACAGAATTGTTTAGGTTGGAAATGAGCCTTGAGATCATTTGAGTTCAACTGTTAACTCAGCACTGCCAAGTCCACCACACATTTATGTCCCCTGGTGCTGCATCCAAACATCTTTTAACTACCTCCAGGGATGGCAAGTCCACCACTTCCCTGGGGTAGCCTGCTCCAATACTTGACAATCCTTTCCAAGAAGAAATTTTTCCCAGTATCCAATCTAAACCTCCCTTGGCACAACTTAAAGCCATTTACTCTCGTCCTATTACTGGCTGCCTAGGAGAAGAGAACAACCACTACCTGGCTACAACCTCCTTTGAGGCAGTTGTAGAGAGTTTTAAGGTCACCCCTGAGCTCCCTTTTCTTCAGGTTAAACACCCTCATCTCCCTCATATGCACCTCCAAGGACTGGTTCTCTACAGAGTCACAGATTCACCTGACACAGGACATGCATCCAGCAGGTAACTTTTAAGAGCACACTTTCTGCAGTACACATACACAATAGACTCCTCCAGCCTCTCCAGAAAGCAGTGTTTTAGTGTCTGATTATGATTAACATAGCCTCTGAGTAATGCCACATGTTAACAGCCTGTCCTGCTGGTGACTCAGCCCACGGCCGCAGAATGCGTGCAGGGCACAGATGATGCCAACATCCGAGTTCAGCAGGTGAACGAGCCACCAAGTGCTGCAAGTTTGGAAAGGAGCCAGCAGCTCTGCCTTGCTATGTAGGCAAGTGTGTGTGTGAGTGTGTGTGTGTTCTCCTCACCTTCCTTCACTAGCTGTCTTTTTTAAGACATCTGTACTTGATTTGGTTTCTTGGGATGAAGTAAGGCTGTGTTAATCAGCAAGACAAAAACATGCTGCACGGGAGCCATTAGCCTTCTTCAGATGTCCCTACAATAGCCTCATGGTAGTTTCTAGATGAATAATCTTATTATTGGGCAGAAGGAAGTAGAAGTCTAATCTCCACAAAACCCCTTATTTTTACTGGGCAGTATAGCTCAGCCAGAGACAAAAAACGGGTGCAGGAACAAACAGGGCTCTGGAAACTCATTGACTAATTAATTAAAAACAAGCTGATATCCAATGTAACACCTCCTGTTCAAATGTCATCTTGGAAGAGTTAAAGGCATTTGTACCCTTCTAGTTTAAGGATGCTACTAAGCAAAGCCATGTTTTACAGAACTGAGTGAACACAAGGACAGCTCTGAGCACATTCAGCAAGTGTCTGAACTAAGAAGACACAAGGCCAGGATTTATGGTATTTTGCATAGCATTTATGGTAGCTTGCATAGGAAAGGCTTGATTAGCATTTGACTTGCCCACCTGCCCATGTGGGAGGTTGCCAAGAATAAAACTCACACACAAAGCCCCAAGACAGCTAAGGTTCATAATTTCCTCTTCAAGAACTTTCCAGACAAGCTCTTTTGCATGGATTCAAAATAATATGCCACAGACACTCCAGAAAGCATTATTCAAGCCACATGATGTTAGTAACTTCAAAATAAAGAATTCTTTACTTTCTTGCCAAAGGCTGAATTTTTTCCAAGCCTAGAAAGTTAACTAAATAAGGTCTCAGTTCCAGGCTATTCAAGACATCTTATACTATCTTATATGCGTCTAGAGAGTTGTATTATCTAATGTGACCCACTACCTTTAATTAATGAGTTGAGAATTCCTCCTGACCACCACCATTTACCTAGGCTGCAGCAAAATGCGCCTTACATACATGGGACAGAAGTAAAAAGCTCAGACAGCTTCAGATCCCTGACACACAACTGTAATCCAGTCAGTAGAAGTCATACATACATATTGCTACATATCTACCAAAGTTTTTCTTACCTCCAGGTTTGTCCTTCTCTGAGGTGTAAGTATCAGGTTATCATGTTGCTCAACAAAACCACGTGAGAAGGTGTTGTATGAGAAGGGTCTGACTGGGCCCAGAGGGGCAAGTCACTATTAGGGTGCTCTCTGTATAGCAGTAATTGCTTCACTGTACTATGGAAAGAATGGGTTTGGGTTTGAAATGCTATTATGAGTGGACACAATTTCGGAGACTGCCAGTCATAATGAGCATAAACACTTAACTACTTATTTTCAAAAACCCAAACAGCTGGCAGGAAGTCATACCATATTCGAGTCAAACCTAGGATATAATACTTTTATGAACTCTTTGTATTTGCACTAGATAAGACCAGCAAGCAGGGGAAACAATCCAAACAGGTTTAGCCATAAAAAAACTGCATGATAGACCTGTTGGGAGTTGGGTGTCCATCCTTTTGTTCCATCTCACCTGTGGAATTTTTTGCCCATTAGCTGTAGGGAAAACCTGATGGCTGGTAGTTGTTGGGCGCTTGAGAAACACAGGGTGTTTGGCTGCGCCCAGAGGGGAGGATGGGGGCAGCTGGGGACTGGCTGGTTTTCTTGGGCTGGAGAGCAAGACACCCTCTCAGAGCTGTTGTGGCTGGGAGAAGGGAATTTGCCATCACCCAGACGGAGCTGCTGCTTCTTCTTCTTCCTTCTTGTCTGTGTGCCTCGCACCCCCTGTCCTGCCGGGACGCCGCGGAGCTGCTGATACACCTCGTCCACCAGCCCAGGATCTCAGCTCATCCCTGCTGTTCCAGCTGAGTGTTCCTCAGAGCCCTGCAGGAGCACTGGGACTGACTGCCCGAGGGGGTTTGTGAAGCAAAGCCTCTCCTCCATCCCTTCCCGTCCCGGCCGAGAAGGCTGTCACGGGGTCCCTGGTTCTGTTTTGTTTATGCTGTAGTTATTGTTGTTTGTGGGCCTTGTCATACACACTAGTAAAGAACTGTTATTCCTATCCCCAGATCTCTGCCTGAGAGCCCCTTGATTTCAAAATTACAGTAATTCGGAGGGAGGGGGTTTACATTTTCATTCCAAGGGAGGCTCCTGCCCTCCCTACCAGACACCTGTCTTCCAAACCAAGACAAGATCAAAACTGAGCACCAAGCTTCTGAAACAGATCTGTTTTAAAATAAAGCCTGAAAATTACTTACACCATACTGAAGAGCCACCCCTTTTTGTGTGTGTGCAATTGTAGGGTTTTCTGTTTAGTTTGAACAATTGGTTCCCTCACTGTGGATATTATACTATTGCCAAGACAGAAAAAAAATAAAAATGTAACAAAGAGAAAACAAAAATTGAATCTGAGGTCTGTAAAAATCATGGATTTTACATATTTTGTCAGCAACTTATGTCAAGGACTAAAGTTTAATTTTACAACTACATTAACAACAAAATTCCATGAAGTTGTTAATGCCTTCTGTGTTACCACTTAGAAGGGGGAGAACAACAAAATCAGTCTTTCTTGTTACAAACCTTACGCTAAGAGTGAAGATCATTTGCCCCAGATGACTTGGAACAATTTCAATTAAAATATATTAATCTCCAAATGAAACATTTCTGAATTTATCTTATTACTAATATTTACTGTCCCCTTATTTTCCTCACTCTTCACCTGTCTCTAAAAAAATATGGAAAAATAAAAAGGAATTTGAAAATTCAATTTGATCTACTTTGTGCTTATGGGCCCAGCCACACTTGATCAATGTTTAAGGGTCTTGTTTGCTTAATTTACAAATATATTCTTTGCAGATCTCATTAAATCAGGTATATTTTATTATGGATTTTTATAAGGTTTATAAATTTAGAAGTATTATAAACCCTATAAATTTGATAAGGTTTATAATACTTTAAATGTAGGCATATTTAAGTAGCATCTTTTCAGAACACACTTGTCACTGGATTAATTTTAGACACGACACACAAGCCAAATACCATATTAAGTATTCTCAGGCATACTGAACATCATTCTACTTGTCCCAGTATCACCACTCTTACAACTCCTATTGTGAAGTTTTTAACTGTACCAGAAAAGCACCCTACAAAACCAATGTCCCTTGTGCAAAGCAGCAAAGTAAATATTCAGTACTGGGTAGCTAACATATTTTTTAGATATTTTAGATATAGATAGATTTTGTTATCACTTAGATGGAAAGAGCATACTTACTGCTACGAAGAGCATGCAGTACATGGAGAATGAAGAATGGCCAGAATAAAATGATAGTCTGGAAAAGAAAAGATCAGACCTCATCAGTTTTCTTTTACAACATTCAGTCTGCAGTGATACTAATCTATACTATACAAGTGAACTGGTAAAATGCAGATGTGTCCATACTACTCTTCATGGAGGCTCTCATCACACAGATTTTGACAAACAGTACAGACTTCAGCTGATCTCTACATCAGGCAGTAAGTAGTAGACTTTTGACTGAAGTTTGAACAGCAAGGGAACATACCTTCAAAGAAAGTAATCAAGTGTCCTTTAATAGTCCATCTTGACAAATACCAGAATACTTGAAATATAATTAATTCTTAAAATTCCTTATCTTATAGTCACAGTATATGTATGAATACAAATGACATTAATCACCCCAAAACATTTAGTCACCATCAACAGACAGTAGTTAACAATTCATATCTAGTAGATTACATTACATCTATACATCTTTGTGAAATGTATGAGTCACACAGACCCTGATCATTTATCATTGAAGGGTAGGGAGAAAGGCAGGAATGCAGTTTATTAGCCAGCCAACTGCAAAAGATGAAACCTCATCTAATATTTGTATGAATTATTCGTACTTGGTGATCTCATTTAAAGTGTCAACATTGCCTTCAGCTCCCAAAGGCTTTTATCAGGTCCAGGCTGAAGGGACTTGACAGTTGACACTGTCCAGGATTTCCTTTGGCCAGGTCCTCCCCTGTACAGCTGGTTTTGTGAGGAGCCACAGCTGTAAAATAAATGCCACCTACCTCTTCAAGAAGAGAAGGCAAAATGGAAAGGCATTTATAATTTAGTCTTAAGCAGGCAGATGAAAGAACTCTACTTAGCACTTATTTTTTCCATTTTATGCACAGAGCCTTGTAACAGTGCTGCTTCACAGGCCACCAGCCAGGTCTCAGCCAGCCTTCCGTGCAGTTTAACTACACAACCACAGCACCCCTTCCTCAGCAGTCTAACATACAAAAATATGGCCAGCTTAATAAAGTCTCATAGCTCTGCAGACTGACCTCTACCATATCCAGCAAATCACTTGTTCTGGAGCCTCTGCCAGGCACAGACCCTGAGGCCAGGGAAATTCCTGGTCAAGGGAAACACTTCCACTCTTTGGACTAGGAATACCAAAGGCAGCTCTGACATGCAGCAATATAATGAAGTTAAAGGTACCCTACTCAATACCACAAAGAAGGAATGAAAACGTCACGTGCACAATTGAAACTGCAAAACTTCCTGAATTAATTTGCACGTATAACATTTAGAAACTGCATCAGAAAAACCCTACATAGGTTTATTCCAGAGGTTTTAGAGCTTTTGGTTCATGGCTGATTTAAAACACTGGCAATTTTTTTGCTTTCAGTTTCAGGGGTACTAAATAAGCAATCTGAAATAAGATGACTTTTGTTGCACCAACTGATATTTTCCAATTAACTTCTTAAAAAGAAAAGCTTTGACAATGTACTAGCTTCAGATGTTTAAAGCTCAAAACCATTAAGATTACACTTTTCCACTCTTGTACTATAACACTTAACATTTCTGGACAAGAGTCCACTAGGAAAACCAATACAACAAGCACTTTGAAGAGCCCTGTCCTTCAAGCATGTCATCTAAGAATGCAAAGCATGCTGTTCTACAGAAGATGCAGAATAAGGAATTCTTGGCTCCTATGACAATGTTTTATCCAATAGCTATGGGGTTATTCCTGTTGGCCATAAGATGACATTTCCTACAATTATTGAAAGGAACCTGTTGCCAACTGAAGGAATTTAGAAGACTAGTAAGTGATAAAAGGAAGAAATACCATTCTTTAAGTTTATTTAGGAATTCCTATACCCTTTTAAAAGTGTTCTTGACTACTGGTCTTTTTTGTTTCAGGAATGTATTAGCCTAAGGTACATTAAGAATGCCTTGTTCCAGGTTGAAGATTACGAATTTCGAATGTATTCTATCAGGTATGGGTAAGTATGCTGTACATGAAAATATTGTGCTTAGCACATGAAGTATTGCCAGAGATACAGCTGGGACAAAGTATTGATCCAACTTGCACATCGTGCAATCTCAATGAAATTTCTTTGGCAATAGTGCTGTCTCTAGACTTCTTTAAAAAACAGACTTTTTTAAAAATCCTAAAATCCTTTCAAAACACCAAGACTGACAATGAAAAATTTTCCAGCAATTTATCAGCACATAAGTAATGTTTTCCCAAAGCCAGGAGAATGTCATGTCTATCTGACCAGCCAAGCACTTGCACAGCCCAGGCTTCTTTGTGATCCTTCTGCAAGTGCTGGTTTGCCATGAGCCAGGAGTAAAACAGTATAGACAACTCTCCAAATCCCTACCTTTCACCAGTGAAAGAAAGGCTAACTTGTCCCAATAGGAATTCCCACATCAGATTCCAAAATATCCTTTTCAAAATAGTCTTACAACAATATCCAGCGAAACTAAAGTATCATAGACTGGCAACTGCAGTCTTGATCTGATTGTTTCCAAAACAGCCAGTTCTGACATAAAAAAACCCCAGTTTTTCAGAGGCACATGTCTCTCATTCCATCAATATGTACCTCACAGATCTCTTCCTATGTCAGGAACAGGCCTTCATTTTAACAGGAAAAAAAGCACAAGCTTTAATTATCTCCACTTGGACAATATATTATTCCCAAGTAAGAAGAATGCCTTAAGTAGTAACATGAAACCAACTTCAGGTCTCAGCTGAGGTCTAAAGTATATTCCTAGATTCCAATGTACAGTAGAGCTGGACATCATGAAAAGGTCCTAAAACAAGGTAATTTAAGGATTGGTTTGCCTTCTTGAAACTTAGTTTTGTTATGAATTTCACATGGTTTCCAATAAAGACAAAAGCTAAGACACAATAGTTCTTAAAAAGGTTGCCAAAAGGTTGATGACAATTTATCACTGTGGTTTACATTTTAGTAATGTCTGCATTTTTAAAAAGTACCTGGAAAAATAATCGAAGTACAAACAGCTCCTGCAAGAAGCATATCAGCTGAACCACTTTCTTATTTTAGCCAGGATTTCTAAATCCATATAAGCAAAACTAAGAGAGATTGCCTTGGAGGACTTGACACTGACAACCTTCTATTACTTTCCATGCACACCAGCTTAGCCTAGGGAGCAGAGCCGGCCTGACAGGTTATGTTTCTTCAGTTAGTAGAAAAATGGAACATAGCAAACAGCACATAAAAGGATCATTTGTCTTGGACTGTGACTTACAAGAAAGAGCATGCTTTAAGTAGCAAGTTCTGCTTGGCACTATTTTGTAAAGTGCATGATTTCTTAAAAGTGAATTACTGCACACTGGAACTCAGTAAACAAGCTTGATGTCTTGTCTTCATTTAATGTCTTCATGTGAACACCTGAATGTGCAGAAACTTTAAGACAAATGCAGGAACCTGACAGGGAAATTAATAGCCTTGGAAAACACAAGACTAGAGAACAGCTAAACACCTATGGTACAGTGGAGTATTAAATGGTGACACATTAAAGTAAACGACAGTAGAAAGAGATACACCACAAGAAAGGTCATCCTGTGGTGCTACAATAAATCTGGCAGAGGCTGAATGATAAGGAAATCTTCCCAATATAACTACAGAATTATGGAATGATCCCTTGGAGAAAAACAGAAGGCTCAGCAAAACATTATGAACACTCCCATACCAAAGCAAATGAATACACCCAGCTGGATTAGCCAGCATGTCTTTTCCATCTTCAGGTTCCCTGGATTCTCTGAGCTGACTCAAAGCTTCCACTGACAATTGTGTTACCCATTCCATGATCTGGAGTGGAATAAATGCTAGAGTGCTGCAGCTCAGCATGCCTGATTTGAGTAAGCCAATGCCTGTGGCAAGCAAGCCACATGCTTGTCAGTGAAATATTCCTAGTACTTAAACCATGGTGGTTTAAAGTGCTAGTTCTACACTTAAACACCACATTCTTTAAAGTCAATTTTAAATGTGAAATTCTATGAATAAGAAGATGCATCTACCTGCTTGGTTGGCCCCAGCTAGCTCCCAAACAATTTTCAGGATGCACTGAACACAGATACATATTTTGATTTCTTATGCATGATAAGCTACTGAAACAGATTTCAAGCCCAGCTTTGTCTGAAAACCATTAAAAGGGGGAAGAGTTTTCATTTCCATCATGAAAATGACATTTTGCAACTGCAGTAGTCATAAAAGATTAATCATGACAGACAGTATTGCAGTCTTTTCTAATATGTAGCAAGTTTTGAATGGAACAAGTTCCCAGCACTGATGAAATCAGACAAGAGCTAAAGATTGCCCCAGTGCAATACTACTACCTATGTTTTGGCAAAGGGCAAAGATGTGAATCTGAACTGAAATTCATTACCTACCATGACAAAAAGGTCCAATTCACACTAGGGCAAAGGAGTTGTAAGATCAGAAACAAGATCCAGATTCCAGAACTAGATCACATTTGATTAGAGATTTCTTTCAGATTCAATTCTCCCTACCACGAGTCATTTTTTTTGGCAAGGCAGGTAATCTTCCTAGATAAGTACAGCCCCATTTCAACATGTACTGCCAGCCCAAAAGCTTCTAAGGCTTAAATATTTAAATGCTTTTATTCACGACCATTTTTCCTTCCATGTAAAGTTATGTGTAGTTGCTCTAAGCTCCACTTCTCAAATGTGATAAGTAATTTCAGTAGGATTGTAAGCATTCCCAAATCAGCCGGTTTATATCTTGAATAATAGTAATGGCATAAGGGTGAAAGCAGTGTTTAAGCAAAAAGCTGTACCATCTGAATAGTAGTACATGTGTGGCCTTCCATTCCTTTCAAATGCCTTGGTATACAAGCTGCTTCAGCTGTTTGTGTTTTGGGGTGGGGTTTTTTTTTTGTTTGTTTTTTCTTGTTTTTTTTGTTGGGTTGGTTTTTGGGGGTTTTTTGCATGTACATTTTCAGATGTGAGAACTCATACATTAGCCTCCAAGGAAAACTCCTATGCATAGAAATTTCTTCAGTGTATAGCACTTCACAGGTTGAAAGTTCCATAAAAGAAATAATCAGTGCTATACACAACATACCAGTATGCTCCTAGTAAATACGTAGTAAGTCTCTGGCACATCAGAAATTTCTGATTCATGATGCTGATGGAAACTGCCAGACAAAAAGTAATCCATTCAGTTATGTTTGCATCATTAAATGCAGTTTGGTTTATGACAAAGCTTTAAGAAGTTTCAAAACAGACTATTGGTACGTTTTATAAATGCTAATTAATTTTAATGCAAAATAATACTTCACTACAGAAATACTCCCAGTACTGACAGGCAGGGAGACAGATAAGGAGAGGGACAGACAGGTTATTTCATAGGGATGGGTTAACTTGAAGCAAATGTTCAGTCTCTTGACTTAAGTTTAAAAATTCCAGACCAAACCAGTTGTTATCTAATGAAACAAAATAATTTCATTAAATTCATTAAAATAGAAGTAAATAATGCCTAAGCCTCAAAAGTTTTGCAAAGGTTTTTCGGGTTTGTAGTTGTTTTTTGTTTTAACACAGCTACAGTTTTGAAGGGGTACATAAAACAGACAACATAAGAATTTCAAAAGTTTGGTTGAACTTGAAACAAAGTTACAGGGGTTAGTTCCATACCAGCCATCTGGCAGGGGTGCCCTGCTACTGGGAACTGCTCAGTGATTCAACTGCACTCACAGCTCACGCAGGGCTACAAGCAGAGAAAGAGCTAAGAACAAAGTGGACAAATTCCTGGCAAATGATTGGTAAAGGGCACCACCTTGGCAATTGTGTTGAAATAAATTATCAATGTCAAAACAGTCAGCTCTAATTTCCTAAAAACTTCCTTTGAAGATTACATTTTGAGTTTGCAATGGCAGACTACACACAACTTGTTTTGAGCACAGTAAGCATGGGAGCAATACATCAACTGAAGCAGAGAACTATTTTTTCCTTTAGACATCTGAGTTGTAATATGAATCTGAACATTAGTAATGCAATTATGATTATGAACCTTGACAGCTGCGTTATCTGTTACCACAAACAGAAAACTGACAGACTGAAATTAGAGAACTACAAATATCCAAAGTTAAACTTAACTTAAAAGGAAGTGTTTCACACACATACACATCCTTGCTAGCTGTGCAGGTCTGTTTTTGGGGCCAAAAAAGCTCAGATGACTGTATAGAGTGCCTCTGAAGTAGCAGCCTTCTCCAATATGGTGCAATATTTACCACTTCAGGTTCAAAGGTTTAATTTCTATGTATGTGCTTTGTGAGCTTTGTGAGACAAATGATCCAGGAAGGGCAGTTTCCTGGACAGATTCCTGAATCTGCCTTGTCAGGAGGTTTTCAGTGTTGCTCCCAATCCAGAACTCTAAACTTTTTGATCTCACCCCAACATCCATACTCAGCAAAAAGAGCTAAAAAAGTCATATCTAACAAAAATACCTAGAAGTTAGTGATTGCATTATTTTGACAAACCTGCACTGCTCAGCTAAAATGTAATAAATACTGCTTCCAAGAAAAATTTCTAGTAAACCCAGGAAGCCTAAGCAAGTAGATAGAGCCCTTTAGCACATATCCAGGACAATTATATATAGGAAAAAAATATTACACTGTACAAGAATTTATACTGAGAAGAATTAGTCTTACCTTAGTACTAAAGCAACAGGCTACAACAAACTCTACAGCAAACTGCAACCATATTTAGCATCATTAGAAGAGAAGGCCATCATCAACCTGTGTGAATATGCTGGCATTCAGTTCATTTTCTGAATATTCGTACCATGCTCTGTTCCTCCTTCATATTCACTTGTCCCATTAAGGGAAAAGATGGATTTTTGTGAACAATAAATAAAGATTTTGTTCTAACTTCATTCTGAAGCTCTGAAATATTAAAGCATGTTCTCAGAATAGGTTAACAATATGATTCAAACTTCAGCTACAAAAGGTCTTAACAAGAAATTCCTTACAATATATACTAGAGAAGATAATTACAGCAACCACTTTAAGTACATGCACTATCAGTACTCATTTGCAGATAATCCACACTACTTCTGTGTGTTCAGAAACAGAGGTTAAGCAAAATGGGGTATGTATGCACACAAGTATCACATGTATGCAGTCTTAACTGCTCAGTTAGAAACTTGCCATCACACCTAAAACTGTTTGCTTGAAGGGGTGGTCTTTCAAAGGACTATTTAGACATATATTTTCACATCCTTCACTAGAAAACATCTGGACCCGTCCTTCCCATTCCCAGCTTTGCAGTGTATTGGCTGAAGAAGAACATGTTATGTTTATAGCCATCTGCAACTGTTCTATGTCTAAGAGCAGGATACTTAAGCACTTTAGACCCCTGGAATAAAAAGGATGCTTGGTTTACATCATGAATATAGATACCTGCAAAGTGTGTATAACTGCCCTGTTTGCTCCATTTTAAAGAGCATTAAATAATTGGGCCTGAGATGTTTGCTACATGCATCTTCTTGACCTAATGAATGCCTCCTCCACTTTCAGAAACAGAAACCTATACTGTCTCCTTGTACAACACTGAAACTGAATTGTTTCAATTCAAACAAACAAACTCAAACTGCATTGTTATGGAAGTAGTATCAATATATCGGTTCCAAAAATGTGAAATAAGGATTGGAATTGCATTCTTGAAAACTAAGTTTTATTGCATTTTTTAAAAACTCCAAAAGCTGGACCCAGCAATTACCCAGGTTTGAAATTCAATCCAGATTTTTCAGTTGCAGCCCATAAGGACAATAGAATTCCATTACAAAGGGACATCTGGCATTTATAAGATCCAGATCTTATATATGAATATAACAAAAAGACCTTGTATCTGCATCTCAAAAGAAGAACCAAAACAAGCCAGCAATACCTCAAGAGTAGATGTTTTAAGCGACAGGAATGCCTCCAAATCTACACCTTAAATAAGAGCTCAGTAAATAAACTTCAGAGTAAAAGTTAGTGAATTGAAGGTTTTAAAAAACTAAACCATATGTTGACTCTTCTCCTTTTAAGTCACCTTAAGATACAGCTGGAGAAGCATAAAAACAAAATACAAATGCATTAAAGCAGATCAGCAATTAGAAAGATCTTTTCCAGCCTCCCAGGTCTTCATGCTTAGTAGCAAAGTTCAGAGAAGAGAGGTAGTACCCAGCCACAGAAGATCTTACCAAGATTACTAAAAAGCAAGACAAGCCCATGAGTCAATGGGATACACAGCCAGTGGAGATGAAGAAGGCAGATGATGCCATGATGAGGCTATCTAGATACCTCTAAAAAGCCATGCGAAGGAGCCAGCGTGTCCCTCAGATGGTTGAAAAAATGGATGAGTATTCACAGGGCTTTGTCAAAACTCCACAGCTACCTCCACATTAACAAAGTATTTAACCCATTCTTGCCAGTCACTGTAACAAGATCTTTACAGTTTTCAAGATCATGTGGACATTAATAATAATGGGGGAAACTCAAAAAGGTAGAAAATTATGTTTTAGGAGAAGCAAGAGAAGTCAGCACATTTATTCTCTGGAATAATTTAATCCTTTTTCTTGTGACATTTTTTAAATATTTTTTTTAAAATAGCTTTCACCATCACTGGTGTAAAAATACATATTTCACATTAATCCAAAACTATGAAGAATAACTTTATAACCCAATTACCAGGTATGTGAACTGATTCTTAAAATTGTATCCACTAAGTGAATTTGTCCCAGTTAGTCTGTTTCAGAGACTTACATTCCCACCATGCCACAACAGAAAACCAGGTACATCGAACATTCAAGAAGAAGAACACATTAAATAAAAGGCTTTTGCTTTCAAGGGTTGTAAGCTCAATACAGCATTACCAAATGTGTGTTTCTCATTCCTTGCTGAATACAGACATTATAAACTTTATTCCTACATTATTACTGCAGGAAATTATTTCAAAACAAGAAAATTAAAAGAAGCACGCTTTGAAGCTTTCAAGTTCTAGGGAGGCATCATGTGCATGAGTACTAACTAGCATGTTATTACACCCTAGTATATTATCATCCCTGTGAAACTATTCAGAAGACACTGCATAAGAGTACAGCACACCTCATGCCACAACACTTATTTTTAACATTTTGTGGATAAGACGTAAATTTAAATAGTATCAGATGCTATACACCTGACCTTTACACAAGGCTTTAATGTGCAGTTTGTGCTGCCAAGTTTATAAAATTATATATATTTATGCACACTCACCAAAGTGAGAGCACAATCCTAAATTATGTTTTAAAAATACTGTAAGCTCTATAGAGCACCTGCTACATTGTTTGATAATTAAATAAGACTAATTCAAATATTCTTTCAATCACATACAACTTGTCAATACCAGAAGTTTGGTTTGGGAATTCTTTATTGATTTTGTAGAGTTTTTGTTCAGTTTTGACTACTTTTTTTTTGCTGGGAAGGCTTAGGGAGTTATGTTTGATTTTGTTTTAGTTTTTATTTCTTGTAGAAAAAACTTAATAAAACTGAAGAGAAACACTACCATCATTACTAAGTTCTCAACTGCCTCAAAAAAAATATTGACAGAACCTTTAAGATTTTTAACCTAACTTAATACATTTACTCTTTTTGAGATTAAATTTTACAACCAAGAGAAAATATTCTTTTCTCATTCTTTGCTTAGGATGACAACTAACACTGACCTTTACCAGGTTCAGGTTCACCTGGTTAAGTGTGTCCACTGGATTCCAGATGCTACTTCCTAGAGATTACAAATGCTTATCTCCACAAAGGCAACCAATGTTGAACTAGCAATTCCTGATTGCCAAAATGAGTTGGGAGCCACCAGCTAATATTGCCACACTATGGTTCAGTACACCCCAATGATAGTGTCAGAGGGCACACTATCTCTGTCTTGAAATCTTGAAGCACAATATATTTCAGCTTAACTGAACAAATACCTTATAAAGCTGTCTTTTATCCCCTCTGCCAGATGCTAAAAAATAAGTCTATTCCAGAGCAATCAAGTGTTCACATGGTAGAGGAAAAGAGCAGCTCTTGATGTTCTCCTTTGTTACTCTACTACTCTCTCAAGCTTCACTGTTTGCACACTCATTTCAGACAACCAACAACTACAGCAAAGTATACTCACCAAAGGAACACTGGAATACAGATTCAGAGATGCTGCTGAACATCTGTGGTTTCTGTTAAGTCTTTTGGATGCAAGGAAGCTAACAAACAGGATGTTTAAATAATCTGCCATGGACTGGTTAGAGCAGACAAGTTTGGGAAATATGCCTTAGCTACCAATAACGAACAGAGAAGATGTAGTGTGTCCTATCTGCCTTCTTCTTGAGGAATGTGCTTATTTTGCTAATCTACTCAAAGCCAGGCAAAAGCATGCAGTGGAAAGCCAGAAGAAAAGGAAGATGAGCAAAAATGGAAGCTGCTAAAGCCAAAGAGATTAGACACTAGTAAACACTGCTCATTCACACCCCCACTTTTCCGGCTTATAGCCTGGCACACCTACCTATTTTACTGAGCCCTTTTTTGCCTATTTGAAAGGGAAAAGAGCCAATTGACTAATCATTATCTTTATAGGTGCTAAGCAAAGTAACTTAAAGGCAATTCAGCAGCATTAAAGTATATACCAGTACAGTAAAAGTGACAAGCTAATTGCAAACTCCAGTGACAACAGAACACCATGACTTTGATCTCTCTTCATTGATAGACACTAAAACTTGTGCTTCTATATCGAATTTACTTTTCTGTAACTAAAAGAAGATATGCCAGGCACCTTTGAGCTACTACTCTTAATATTTATTTAGAGGGAATACTACACGGTTCTACACAAAACTAGCTGACATCAAACCTAGCAACACCTCAGTAAAAGTTTGAGATAGCACCTCTGTACAAGTCATTTACCTCAGTAAAGTGCCATTGAGGAGCTCATTGCAAGCTTCTGTGTCTAGCTTACATTAAATGCCAAACACCACCTGAAGAAAGGATTGCCTTACAAAGAGGCAAAACTAGAAAAAAAATACATGTTAATGTTTAATTAGAATTTTTTTGTATAACCAGTGATTTTCATGCCTTTTTTAAAGATCTTTAAGTGCTACAAATTTGGATGCATAATGTGCCAATTCTTACATTCTATCTGTCAACAAACATGAATCAGATTTACTAAGCACACCACTGTGTTTGGGATCCTCTGCTTTGCTGAGCCAGCAGCAGTAACCAAAGTGCATACATACTACAAAAGTTGTCAAGGAGAACCTAAGGTATTTAAACCTGAAAAGGACTGCTTTCAGCATGATGTATAGCAAACAAGATGCTTCAGTCAGCCTTATTAACCTCAGGTTATAAAGTGAAACTTCACTGAAACTAACTGTAACTTATGGGCACTTTACTCATTTAGACAATCAATCCTAAATCCACTGGTTTATACTCCTGATAAAGCAAGCATGTATTGTAATACCATTGTTCCCACTGAACAATAAAACCTAATTATTGTTTTTCTCGTATGCCCCCATGTTATAACATTGTAGCTATATGCAAAGAGTTAGAAACATCAGATTTACATAAAACAGTACTGGAACATCACTTGCA
Source organism: Poecile atricapillus (assembly GCF_030490865.1). Taxonomy (NCBI): domain Eukaryota; kingdom Metazoa; phylum Chordata; class Aves; order Passeriformes; family Paridae; genus Poecile; species Poecile atricapillus. The sequence continues at coordinate 128,686,016 of NC_081289.1, read as the reverse complement.
ATATGTTTGTCTAAAACATTCTCAGCCTCTGACTGTAAAACACATGGGCTTCCAGAAACACAGGCTGTTTTCTTGAGGTTAGTCTTCTAGAAGTTCCTGCAAGTGGTGTTTTGACCCCACTTTGAACCAAACTTACACATCCCAGCACTATAAAGAACTTACACAGCATACTCCTTAATCTTCGTGTGGAAAAAAATATATTACTTCAAATATTTCTCCTTCCAGTTTTACTGGTAAGGAGGAAACGGAAACACTGATTGACTACCTATGTTCTGTACCATTTCTGAAGTGTACTTTAGAACCTTCCATCTTACACCCATCTCTTCAACACACACACACACGTATTCTATTTCAGAACAAGACATGTGATCTACTCAGCAATGCTCCATACCAAAACTGTTTTATACTTTTGATTAGTAAAAAATCATAAGAAGAAATGAGAAGGGAGAAGATAACCAATCAGAAAATACAATATGAATAATGGAAGCACACCATGGATTTTTACACTATTTTCATTGTTTTCAATGACACAATAAAATATTAGGTTTGTCTTTTTGACTGTACAATCGAGCATGAATCTTTAAAAACATTCAAATGCCACCTCAGATTTTACTACTATAGAGGAATAATAGGTTCAATTCAGAACTTATGATTCTACATGCAACACTATGATTGTCCTCTTTTCATTCTTCCTTTATATTTCTACCTGCCTATTCAATCTATGCAAATGAAAGAGGATGGTACTAGGTGTGCCACTAATAATTTTGTCAACTGATATAGAAATTCGTCCCTCAGTTACAGCTTTAGACACTACTGACCTCTTCCAGCTTCCTGTAAAAAACTCTCAACAATCCACCTCCCCCTTCTAAGTAGGCTATTAACTGAAAGATTAATGCCCTTCAGCACTTGGTCTCTGTGTGGGCACATGACCCAACATCATCAGAAACACTGAAAGATTTACTGGATCACTGCATCCAGGTCATACACCTCTACAGGACAATGTCCCACTTTAATCGATCCTACCCTTCTTTGACTACTTGCTAACTTTTTGTTTACGCCTTCCTGTGCATGCAAAAGCCTCACCTGATAGCAAAAGCCCCACAAGCAAGTACACACTTCAAGGCAAGCTCTGACCAAACAGGAGAGCCCTCTCACATCACTCTATAGGGGAAACAGTAGCAATAGAAAAGGGGAATATGACAGTAGCTGGAAATACAAACCTAATAGCTGATCAGTTAAGAGATGACAAAAACAATCTTGCTTCCAATATAAATGTCTGAGATGTCAAAATACAGAGAAGAATACAAGGTAAGAGATCACTATGCCATTGTTCCCCCATTCTATTCTCATATCCCCCAAAAAATATTTTTTTGTTTGAGCATAAGCTAACCCTTGTTTTTTAGCATCCCCAAAACCCAAAAAGATTATTTCAGGACCATTTCAGATGCTACAACCAATTCGAATTTTCTCCACAGCCGTCTTTACACTTAAGAAGCATTTTAGACTCATGAAGTTAAACTAGAGACTTGGAGCTGGCTGGCACTGGCTCTGTGTGACATAGCAGCTTTTCAAAGAAACCATCCCTGTATCTGCTGCCACATATACTCAGCACACTATTCTACTGCCTATCCATACACTTGCTCCTCTACCACCAACACCTATTCACATTTCATCAACATTTTTCTATGGCTACTGAAAAATGCATGCTACTGGAAAATTATAGGGAACATAAGCCAGAAAAGCAAAGGAGTACAAAGAACAGCGAGCAAAACTACACACATCTACTTAAAAACTACACAAAGAGAAGTTCTGACTAAGACTGTATAGAACTTCTGGAAAAAGAAGTCTCTGTAAAGGTAAGGTCACAGAAAGCTCAAGCAATTAAAATTATTCTAACATTTCCAGTAGCACTCAAACACAAGTTATAGTACAATGACTGAAGTTTGAAGTATCAGAGGCTTTATTCTTGTTTCCACAGTACCTTGTTGCAACTGAACTGGCAGACAAGTATTCAAGATTAAAAAATTCTCACTAATGAGAAAGATTAATAGAGTGATTTTAATAGTCCTGTGTATATTTATGGATGTGCAGTTTTTATTTGTTTTCATTCCAAAACTAAAACATTTCCTTTGCTATTCTACATCCAATTTCTAAGACAGATTTCAAATTCTTCTCTTCATTGGGATGCAAACATTTTAGAAACACAAATAAAAGCCAACTGAAATGGAAAAAAAAAAAAGAAAATCACCCATAAGCAGAAACAAACACAATCAAACATTTATCTATACATTAAAAAAACAAGCTTTCACAAACTGGAAAAAAACCCTGGGGTCTAGACAGGGTTTAATGTTTAAAATTCATTGCAATAAGTTTATTCTAGGAGAAGCACAAAAACTGCAGCAGCATTACCAAACTCATTGCCCCAGGTTAACAAATGTTATATAACCAAGTATACGAGGTTAGTCAGACTCACCTTCCCTCATTGATTTTTGCTTTGTCCCCATGGCAAGTGAAGTTCTCAATGTAGCCCAGGCTGCAGTTTATCCGTGTCCAGTCGGGCTGGCACACAGCAATGAAGTGAGGACGCAGTCTACCTATGGAATACTTGGCAATGTCTGTCAACGACTGGCTAGCAGCTGCCCCAAAAATGAAGGTCCCAATGGCTTTGTAAATAGTGGCTATGTAATTATTTCTGACAAATGAATTTGAGTGTAAATTATTATAAAAGACCGAGAGAGTCTCTCCTAGGATTATCTGAAAGAGAAATAAGAACAACAAGTTAATAACTTTAAAAGAAAAGTATTACACTCTTCTTGTTAATACTCACACATACAGTTTCAGAAATTATTTTCTTATAAACATTAATCTGAAAATTTAAGTTTTCCAAGAGTCAGCAGTAACCATGTCCAAACATTATAAACACTTTCACATAGAAGAGAAACACCCTTTTATTTTACCCTACCTCATGTTGAACTTAATCATATAACTTTCAGAATACCTATTAAAACAAAGCCTTCTGACATTACTTGGCATGGCCCTAATTAGAAACATTTTCTCCCACAGAACTTCATTTTATATTGCATCTTCTTCAACTAACTTCTGAGTAAAATTTTTTAAAGCTTGTTAGGTTTCTCATTAAGCCAGAAACTGTTCTGAAGGGTTGAGATTTTATATCCAGATCTGAAAGGCAAGATGTTTCAACAAAAATTTCCTATTCCTCATGGAAATTAAATCCTTTGGGGAGAAGACTAATGAGAGTAGGGAAAGACAGGTCTTACTGAGGTCTTTCCAAGGATTTTTCACCCTACATGTCCAAGGAACATATACTGAGTGTTGACAAGAAAGCAGATCTAATTTTGTTTTCTTGCAACTCAATCTTTTGCAGAAAGTAAGTTTTTGCTTATGCCAAATACAGAACTTCACTCCAGATAATTTGGATATTGAACCAGATGGTCCCATCCTGTAGAGAAAGGATCAATTCATATGGATGATCAGATGTGTGGGAAGCTGGATGTACATATATAAAGTTACCTTGAAAAATCATGTAAAAATTAAAATCATGGCTCTGTCTGTCACTTGAGAGTGCCAGATCCTGGATCCCAGCGAAGCAGCGCTTTGGTGAATGAAGCCATTACTTAGACACTGCCACCCAGGCACAAAGAGTGACAGCTTGTCAGAGGCTTTGCACATGAAGGCAAACACAATACCATCAGATTTGTGACACTGAAGCTTTACACCTCCACCATACCCAAACATGGACTGAAGCAGAGAAATACCAGAACACAGACTAAAGCTGAGGAAGTTTTCTGTAAAGTACATAGACACCTAATGCAGAAAGTAATCTCTTAAGGAAGATGGCTGAGCACAAATAAATAAATAATGGTACATAATGAATCCCTTTCAAAAAACATTGCTGTAAAACCTGCAAGAAGATCACTTCTCAGGTAACAAAAAATTAGTTGATGTCAGTGCAATTACTACACTGGACAGATATCAAAGAATATTCATCTTCAATAATCTGACTGAACATTGAGTAAAGGACACCAATATTTGCTTTTACCATCTGACTATGAAGCAATCTTGACAGAAAAGCCTGGTTTCACAACTAAACTATGATGTTGCAAAAGAAATTTTGTTAGCTAAATATTCATATGGGGTCAAATGGAGACTGGACTAATTCAAAGGGAATATATCTGTTAAGAAACTATATTCAGTGGAGCCTTTTCTCACCCAGGAAGTCCCTGAACTGCAAATGGCTGGTAGCCAAGTACTGAGGGCAATACATCAATTTTTCCATGCTCTATTCTGTTCTTCCTCACTCAGCCGTTTTAACTGCTCTAAAAATGAGATAAGCTATATGGGCCGCAGTTGTTACCAAGCACTGATGCTCTCAGGTAATATTGACTACCCAAAGGTAGTCACAGGGTGAAAAAAATAAATAGTCTTATCTTAAAAGCAGGATCATTAGCATAAACCACTTGCTAGTTAACAGAATGCCCAAACCCTCCACACCCCCACACCCCCCCCAAAATTTCATCTGTTTGAGAAGCATTTCTATTTCTGATGCAGCTTTTCCAAGAAGAGGGAAACCAGGCAAGTCATAGTTTCAGTTCTCAGAACGTATTTCTACACTTGTAGAAAAATTCCACCCAAAAGCAAATATGAGCTGCAAGTTGACCTTTATGCTGGAACCTTGCTAAAAATCTGTGTAGTCCCTATGCAAGGCAGAGTTAGATTATCATAATATCCCTCCTGACTTGAACCTATTAGCCCAGAGAAACAGCTGGTCGATAGTGAGGATTACATTTAGCTGTGCCTTTTCATTTTTGGATCCTAAATATACTTGGATAAATATTTATGTGCCTAAAAATCTTATTTGGCATAAGAAAGCTTTAATTCTGCTCGAAGTGTGGCTCTGATGAGTTTGGATGCCACCCAACAGAACCATCAGTAGAGACTGAAGATTTTTACCACATCTGGACAGGGATCTTGAGCCCCTGATGAAGGGCCATTGTAGGAACTGGAGTGCAGTCCCTGTCAGACTTAGGACATGAAATGGTTAACTGAAGAGGTCCAGCTGTCCCCTTTGCTCATGAGGACATGTCCCAGCTACTTTCTGCCCCAGCACTGGTATTCTTCCAAGAGCCATTTGCACTCCACATAGTCAAGGAAAACTGCTGTCTTCTGCCAGGCTAAGGAGCCTCACCAGATGATCCTGGCTCAGACAAGCCACAAGAAGTGGCAACAAGCAGGATAATAGTAGGACCTCAACTTTTGTCGATACATAGTAAGCTATTAGGTTATCTCAGCTGACAGCATATAATTAAATAATAGGGATTGAGAGTCACTATATGCTTGAGACAGGTCAGCTGAGCTAGGAGCTGTGGTCAGAACAAGAGCCCAAATTGATAGTCACAGAAACAATCTGCTCAGCTCACTGATCTGGTATGAAGAGGAGGAAAGAAGAAAAATACCCTGTTTTCAGCCAGGTGCAGTATGAAGTGAGCCCCTGTGGTAATTTAAATACGAATGAGCCCAGGGTTTTATCCTGACCTTCAGGGAAACATCCAGGGAAGAACTTCACACCTACTTACTCTTTTTATTCTATTTATGCTTTTGATAACATCTGATGGAAGGCGTAATCTTTCTCTTAAATAGTCTAGTATCTGTTGTTACATTTCCACTTACAGAAGTATTTCCAAAGATTTTGTGGCAGATAACAAATGCTGACTTAATAGGTCATGCACACTGATATTCTGAATGTAGCAGGTTCTGAAATAAAGACTTGTGACATATTTTCAACAAATATGGTAAGAAGTTTTTATCTCTCAGATGACAGAATTAAGCCACCATGGTTCTAAGGTTCTAAAGTGTTATTTTTCTGTTCTATAATTCTAGCTGTTTGGCTTCAATTAAAGAAAACCTTTTAGTTATTCTTGCCAGACCACCATTTCTACTGCTTTAGCACCCGGCCTAAGGACATTATTTTAAGGATAAGAAATCTTACAGAATAGTTTTGTAAATCTGTACAAACAGATTACCCCTCCTCCCTCTTTCCCACCCCCACTGATATCAAAGGCAATGAAGAAAAGTTTAACTTACAACAATTACACTGAAAGGAATAATTATTCCTGCTAATAATTTATAAGAAATGGTGTCCTCTTTGTATGGATACCGGATGGATTCATCACTACAGAACACGCCTCTCTGGAAGGGGGTACGTCGTGAACTGAGAATTGCAAAAGGCAAGCCAGCTGGCAAAAAGGAATACAAAATACATTACAAAACCAAAACAAACTGGCGATGATCATACCCCCGCATTTCCAAAGAGAAGTGCATAAAGAGGAATGGGCATGCAGGAAGTTAGAAGGTTATGCACTTCCCTTGGCCAATGACTACTGCATTGACTTGGTAGCTTCCAGGAAGGATTACTGAATGAAGAAGAGCAGGGCAGAATTCCTCTCATCTTCATGTTTGTGGCACTTCAAGTGTGGAAGCATGCCATGACTGAATAAATAGTTCAGTGACAGCCACTGAGGTGCTCTATCTGCTGCTACTGGCACAGTTACCAAATATTTCTTTATATTCCAGTGAGCAACAGTTGCCGCTTTACACCTTCTCTGGACAGCTTTACAAGTCAGATGAGCATAAATTGCATTTCATGAAAGCAGAAAAGGAGGTGCTTTTCAGGGAGTGCAAGTACAGAGAGAGTTGTTGGGAATATGGAGAAAAGGAAATTGCACATGCATGTGATCCCCCCGCTTCCTCACACACTGGATATCTTCCGAGAACAACAGGGTCACTGCACAAGCCCTACAGCCTCAAGGCATGGAGATTTTATTCCCATCTCTTCCATCAAAGATGATGCCTTTGGCTCAATCTAATACCTACAGAACACAATATTAAGGTGCACAATGCTGCATGTCAAGGTGCCCACAACACAAACCAAAACTAGTCACAACACCAAAGGATTTTTAAAAAACCCAAAATAGGATGCAAATTACCACAAACTGATAGAATCCCATTTCTAAATGCTGTTCCTCCATCCTTTACACACATACAACAACTGCACAATTGATGTATGGAATGATACTCTTGGAAAGAAATGGTTGTATGGAAAACAAGCAGTAGAGGACAAAACTACTATTTATTGTTTAACAAAACAATAAATAATCTTCTTTAGCTTAAGCATGTAGAGCCCAGTAGCACAAAATCCGTTGCTTTATACCTAAAAATACAGCTGTGCTGCACATAAAATGCATACTACTTCAGCGTAACACAACAAAAATTATCTGGAGGAGACACTCCCATCTGACAATAAGGGATCAGAAAGATAAAAAATAGTCTCCTCATTTCTTCCCTCCCAGCAGAAATAAATGTTGTAGTCTCAGTTCTTTCCTCAAGACCTCTGTGCAAAGGCATAGCCTACCTCTTCCTTTCCAGCTTTACAGCTAGTCCCAAATAAGCATGTGCAAATAAAAGTAAAGATGTAAAGAGCAGGAGAAAAAGTGAATAAAAAAAGATACCAACAAAGCATCAAGAGAACTGTTAGGGAAGAGACCTAGGATCCTTTCCAATCCTCTTCCCTCTTTCCCTTCACCCATGAAGTCCTCCAAACTAAGCCTGACTCCTGGGACCATCACAAGTGAAGCAACTGGGATTTTACCAACAATTTGCTATCAGTTTTGTTTTGTACACCATAAAGTGCTTAAAGAATACTTCCATTTGAAAACAAAAGAACAAATAAGAAACTAACGGCTCATAAGATGAAAATTTCCATAAGTGAACTCTGGCGAATGACACAACCTAATTCCTTGATCAGGCAATTACATGTCTGTCATGTGGGTCCACAAATTCTAGCTAAGCCTGTTGCAAAGAACCATGTACCCTCTGTACTGCTGTAGTCATGAAACGAATAGCATGCAAAACCTCCCCTCCAAAAGTGGCAGAAAAAGACCAGTGTCATTGTCTAGAGGGGTTGTTTCCAATTCCATGCCAGCAGGACTACAACTGACACAGCTCTGGAAGCCATCCAAGCACACCAACAAAGCAGAAAGACAGCAGGATGGGCTAAGAGCCAAGCCAGAGCCTCACCAAAACACTGCACTACTATTCAGATACCAGCCAGCACAGACCCTAGAAGCTGGACTCCGCAGCACAGTACAAAAACACAGCCTTTCCTACTAGGAAAAAATTCTTCTCCCTTTCTCTTAACAGGAAGAATATAAGGGTTCTGAAAAATACTGCAGCCCAAACATTATTTTTTATCTCCCCTTCTGTTGGTATTGTGACAGCTGTCATGATACACCATCAATTGTTCAGTATTTAGCTGACTTGGATCAAGGATGAGGCAGAAGCATGTGCAGCCATGGTGAGGGAAGTTGACTTGTCAACCTAATGCTGTTATTATTTTTATATATATATATTATATTATACTTATATATATATTATATTTATATAAACACCATTTATAACCTAATGGTGTTTCCAACACCATTTATCCTCGAAAATGTTTGGAATGAAAACTTCATTATTTGCCCTGCACACATACTACCACAAACATCCAACACTGAGTATTTGAGAAAAACATTGTTTAGATTTCCACATGTAGAGAATTAGGCATATACATATAAGAGTTCCTTAATTATTTGCATGGTTACTTCTTCAGCGCTGGTAGTTTTGATTATCATAGTAAAGCAGTTGTTCACAAAATTAAGTTCAGCCCAAAAAAACCTTATCACAGCTTCAGCACACTGCCACAAACACCTGTGGTTATAGTTAGATAGTGTCACTGACATCAAATCAGTATCTCTGCACCACCCATTTTAAAAACCTGCTCTGTGAATAATGGTGTCATGTTACCTTACCTACACCTGGATGTTTCAGCTTCTCAAAGTGAGAGATTGAAAAATTTTTTGAATGATAGGGCTGTTCAGGAGGGGAGCTTTTTAAAATGTAATTTCCATCTACTAAATCAGAAATAAAAGGCACTGGTATGTGGATCACAGAAATTAAGTCCTTCATGCAGTGAGGATCTGTGTTCTTCCATGCTGAGTGAAGCTGCTTGAAATGTACATGCTCATTCTTCAGCAATATTGAGATTACGATGTAATTAGCCTGTAATTGCACCTTCCTGTATCCAGATCTTGGAAACAAAATACCAAATAACTCCAGGTTTGTTCCTGTTTTGCTTTATAAGCAAGTATGAACAGCTAAAATAAAATTATTGTCTTCTCTTTCATAATTTCTTTCCACCTGTTTTACTTTGAGCCTTAAAAGTTCTGGATATCTACATGGTAGCCATTAATTGGTTGCCATTAAGTAACAATTAAATGGAAGAGCAATGCACTGAAATACAATACTGCTAATAAATCTTATACAGTAAACATAACAAGGGTTTCTTCCATTTCCCCCAACTTCACAACAGATTCAAGAAGCAAGTCCTCCAGTCATGTATCTTATTGCCGTTCTCAGCACCTTTCAGTGTTGAAAGGATACATGCTCCAGAAAAGCTCGAGAGAAAAGTTTTAATTTCTAAAAAACAGATTACAGTAAAACTGATCAAAATAACACTATTAAACTGTAAGCTAAAGTCAAAGAACTACAACAGCTGTAATTTACCTCTGGTTCAATCCAAGGCAGTCATTAGCCTTAAAAACAATGCCAATAGGGCTTTTAATACCTTTTGGTTAAAGTATTCTCCAATGTCAATACCTAATCCCTCAGAACATGCTCCATGGAGCAGGTTTAATTTCCCTCTTTTCAACACACATGGATTGACTTCACTATTATTAACTGGTAGGAGAGAGAAGAAAAGTAGAAGTCAAACCAGAGGGGCATCAAGTGTATCTGGCATGTGAAACCAATAAGAGAACCTTCTCACAATAACAAGGGTTCTATTCTGTTTTAAATAAATCAGCAAAATCTGCTTTTGTGAGTTTTCAAGATGTTTTCATTTCTAAAATCAAAATTATTTCAAATATATAGCTTAAATATTTTCTGCAGTAGAAGTTTCCCTTTAAGACAATAAAGGGATAGCAAAAAACAGTTAAGCTTTTTCATTACTGCAAGCAGAACAAACATGCAGAAGAACTGTCCTAAGTAATAAAGAGGCAAAACTTCTTACTACATCAAGTAAAACAGTAGAGTTTCCCTATAGCTGTGATAGGCATGCTACTTTTTCACCTAACAGATATCTTAATTTCAGAAGACAGAGGTAAGTTTTTGCATCACAGTTGCAAGTTTCTAAGTATGGAAGCTCCTGGTACAGGTGGACTGGATATGACTGAAGATACCAAATGATACTTGTCTTCATAATGGTACCACCATCACTAGTGTCAATATCATTCATTTCACAGATACAACTGAAGAAAAAATGTTTACTGTAGTATAGGAAGTGGTGTACTTTAACAGTAGGTTTATTCACATGAACATCTAAAGCAGTTTCTCAAGAACAAGTAGCAAAGATTCAACAGCAGATCACTGTGAGAAGAAATCCTGCTCATCTGCCACAGTCACGTTGCCACATTCAGTCAAAAGAAAGATCCTATAATATCCTACAAATACCCATTTTTCTCAGTTTTCTCTGAAATCAGAAGAAATTGGAGAGTTTAAATACTCCTTTTATGTAAGAAGCGGAGACAGCAGAGGAGCAGTAAAGGCTCTCTGCTGAATACTTCTCATATGACAATAGCAGAAAGCTTCCCTGATGTACACTTCATCTTCTAAACTAGTTGTAACACAGTGAAGTTGCCTAAAGGGAAAATGACAACATGTATGTGAGGAGGAATTATAAGGCTGGGAAGAGGTTACCTGTAGGGTAATCTCAAGGATAAAGCCAACAAGCTGGTGTTATGCAGTGCATATGAATTTTTAATGAATAACTAGCACATGTACTGCTGACAGAGCTGGCAATTCTTTGATACAGTGGAAGATCAAGGCCAGCCAGTTCTGCCTGCAAAACAACCCTTAAGGACTGAGGCAAGAGAACATATGGAGATTTGTGCAGTACTGAGTAATGAGTTCAGAGTCATGCATTTGGAGGTTAAATAACTCTGTTGAGTTGGGAGCTTGTCAGTTCAAAATAGCAGGGGGAATATAATGTGCTTTCTGTGGTTGTTATATATCAGTATAATAGCATGACCATTAGACAAGTCTTTTCAAAGGCATTAACACTTCTAATCATTTGACAAGAAATTTCTTTCAAAACAGTATTCAGTCAGAACTGGCAAATGCATTTGGTTTTAATTCATCTGAGGTGTAGAGAAGGACTGCTAGGATATATTCCTCATTATCTCAAAAACAAGAGTTTGATTTTGCATAGTTCAGCTGAGTCTAAAGGCTGTAAATCAGCCAAGTGCATATGCAGTAGATATTAGAAAGAAAGATCAATACTGATCCAACAAGAATCCAAGAATTAAGGAACTGCAAACACAGTTGGTTATAAAGATATAGGGAGAAACATAGGCTCTGGAATGTTTCAGTCAGAATACGTGGAGTAGAAACACAAGTAGCTCAACTGACAAGACAATTACTATACCCTTGTCCAAAAGTCTGACTCATACAGTATAATGGACTAATTTTCCTCATAAACTGGAGTGATTTCTGACAGATTATATTAGGGTTTTTTCCATAAATATCCTTTATAACACAGGTCTGTTTCTTTCCAAATTTCTAATCATGGTCAGGTTTCTTCACTGGGCATGATGTTGTTCTCTCCACTAAAGCTGGACATTACAATTCTGAAGAGAGAGAACATAAGATCATACACCTCCCTCAAGTTGTTCTTCCCACTCTCCTCAGGAAGGATATCACTTGGCATTTATCCATGCTGTATTTCACCAGCTATGTTACTGCCATCTTTTTTATTTATTGCTGAGTTCCCTACTTTGCTGCCTCACTGCACACACTTGCAAAGGACAAGGACCACTTATTCCTACCGCTCATTTCTCACAGGTAAGTGAATTATTTGTTCATTTAAGGATTCATTCTCCAATCTCATAACTATTTAGTTTCTTAAAATTTGGTTGAAGCAAATATTTGAATATACATATCTAAATAATGAGATTTTCTAAAAAAATGCTGCTTTAGCCTGAGTTCTCCATCTTTCTCATTTATCACAGGGATTAAGATAAGAACAGATATGACAAACACCAGGAAACAGTGTGTATATTTCTAACAAAGTAGCTTTCAATATCTGTTCTTAAGTAGTGGGTAGAAATAATCTTTCTCCAGAGTTCAGAAACCAACAAAAGTTTAAAAGATTTTGTTGTCTTCTCTCCCAGCACTTAAAAAAAAATCTGCCAACATTTTTGTGCTGTTACCTACTGCCAACTTCATTGCTGTAGCTTTAAACCAGAAGTGATACCTAGGCTTACTTTTTAAAAAGCCTAAGTAATATTTTGAGGTTTAAGTCTCCTTACACAAGAAGTTCAGATAGAAAGCAGAAGTTAACATTTCCCCCAAATATGCTGTAGATATTTCACTACTAATTCTATCAGCAAAAACATCCACAGTATTCATTACAATATTAGAAATACTGTCTGGAAAAATACAGGTTTTTCAAAAGCTTTGCTAAATCTTTTCAGCTGCTATTACTGCTCACATTCTGTGAAGGTTGAGTAGGGTGTCAAAACCTCTTTGCAGATTAAATTAAGACTTTGGCTTCTCCTCAGTATAAGAACAGTGCTACCATAGGAGTTTTAGAGTTCAGAAGAGCACCTACCAAGAAATAAATCATCATTACACAGTTCACTAAGATGAATGGTTCCTTTTTTTGACATTCTCCTGAAAAGGTGGATAAAAATCTCTTTGCATGAGCACTTCTTTACAGGTAGAAGAGAAAGAGGTACAACAATGTAAGCCAGATGAAGGGAAATGGGAGGCAGCACAAAAAGGAACACTCCCTGCCTTACTTTCCCAAATGCTGGTCTCCAATTCCTAGCAGAGTTGCTTTCCCGTATTTACACCCCTTCCAGTCTCTGGTCCCAGTCCTAATTGTCAACAGTATATTGTTAGTAACTGTGTGTCAGACTTGACAGAAAGAAAAATCTATCTATCTATCTATCATAGACTGTTTGGGTTTTTTCCTTAAATTACAAGACTTAATTAAGTTCCAACTCCCTCTACCTACATTCCTCCCTATTCCATTTTACCCCTTTGTAGACTCTACTAAATAATACTTATAAAATCACTCTATATCAATGTGACTGCCTGGCTTTCTCATAGCTGTGACCAAGCTTCACTCAGCATTTTAAAAGCCCTTGGATGGAGTTTCTCTCATTGTCAAAATGCCGACTGACTTACTCAATGTATTAAGAAATGTATCTGAAGGGTTGAGGAAAGTACAGTACCAAGTCCACAGGGCTAAAAAGCAAGTTCCTACAGTTTATTTACTTAAAATACAACTGCACTTAGTAAGAGTGATTTGAACAAGTAGCAGAGGCAAATGGTGCTCCTCAAATCTTTCCTCACTTGATTTCAAACCCATCAGAACACTCACACCATGGACAGATCAAAAAGTGAAGCCAAAAGCTGGTTGCTGCTACTTCTCAGCATCTTGCCCCACAGCATAGATCTCAGCCAGAAATTTCTCATCAATTCAACAACTCAGTAAAGTGCACATTAAATACCTGCATATTAAACCTTCACAGAGTAAAACCATGGGTTATTATTACTATGTTTGCTTTAAAAAAGAGAACCAAAAATTTTTATTCCTCAGGATAAGGCTGGGTTCAGAGGTAATGCTGATCTGTAGTAGTACAAGATGAACAGTTAGTATCAAATAGAACTCATGACAGATTATGAAGTTCAACAGCATTGCCTAAAAAAATTTCCAATGCCATAAATATACCAAAAAACACAATGAAGATAAAACATGAGCACCTTTTTAAAAAGTCTACCATGTAAGAGGAAGTCTTGCTCAGAGCATAATAAAACCTCTTACAAGTAACCTGAAACCTAAGAGTCAAGTTGAAGCCCACTCTAGTGTCAAACAACAGTTCTAATTTCAATTAGTTGCAAAACTAACAGCAGTGAGTCATAAAGCTTTGACACTGCCGAAAAAGTGAAAAGCACATCTACCTACATCAATAGGTTTCATTACTCTCCTGATTTATTAATCTCCTGATTTACTAATCTCTATCAAGCAGTCTACATTTGTCCATGAAGACATACAAAATTAGCTCAGTAAGCACTTATGGTGGTCAATCTAATAGTTGTTGTCAATATAAGTTTCCCTTCAAAATGCATCCCTTTCATGAACAGCATAAAACATACATTTATTTCACCATAAAAGAAGTCAACAAATTGACCCCAAAGTATGATTGTGCTAATCTGTAGGAGGGAAAGTTTGTCATAACATTGTTAGACATGGTATAAGCAGACGTTCCCAAAAACTTTAAGCCTAATGCCTAATAGGTTAAAGCTGACACATGAGCAAAGCCACCTAAGTCCCTTTTGGGAAGTCATCATGATACTGAAGACATTTTGCCACACCAACCCTAGGAATGTTTTGATTCAGCCTTTTTTGTTGTTGTTGTTTGAACCACTTAGAAATCAATGTAACCTGACTACCCAAATATCTTTTGAGTATGTTCAAGGTGGAGAAATTAAGTCCTGCAGGCCCCATCACGTTCCCCTCTCTCAAAGACACTCAAAACAGCAGTGCTTATCCCAGAGAAGTGACTGAACCAGAACAGTTTACTAAAGAACACTTCCCTGTAAGGAACATCAGCATCTGCATTACTTGTTTTGACAGCAAAAAGTTGTAGAGTACTACTTTGTCTCCCAGAAATTCAGTGCAGGCTTTTGGCTGAGTTAGAATTTCCAAACTCCTCTCTCTACATCACTCCATCTTGTAATAGAAACCTACCTACTTGGGAGCCTTCAGCTCTGGGACAGAACTGCCAGGAAAAGCCATGGCAGGGAACCACAGAACCAGAAAAGGGAGCAGAGAACACTCAGCAGCTCTCAGGTTACGCTGTTGTTCTGCTGCCCTGGTGAGAAGGATGTTTGTTTCAGAGAGGTTTTCCTTGCTCTGTACTCCTCCCTCCCCAATGTCATCCACTGCAGACCTAAGGGAAGCTAAGCTACATGAACGTCACTGAAGATAGCAGTCTGAAGAAGCAAAGTGGAAAAAACTGCAGGAAAAAAAGGTCCGTTTGGAGGTGAAGTTACCAGAAAAGCCCAAATGAACAGAACATCTACAAATAGAAACCATTCAACCAGAATGCATTTTCAATTCTGGAAGTTGTAATATCCCATGTCTCATACTCCCTAGCTGTACAGCTTATTCTAGCCCTTAATTTTCAGAAGCTATGGAAGATTTTTCACCTCTTGCATGAGACCAAAGAGCTCTCTACATCTAAAACTGAGATTAAGAGAGACAGGTTAACATCTTAACTACTCTGAGCAGTTGCTTTAAGGTTTGGAAAATGTTCAGACTGAAAAGCAAATTACCTGGTTAGACTGCATTGTAACAACTATAAGTGCTCTAGAACTTTTTTTTAAAACCTCTCAGTATGGAGACTAGAAGCAGTTGTTCCAATTATAAATTCCTGCCTTCTGCACAAAGACAAGCAATGAAAATCAACTGTGTGACTCCTACAAAAGTATCATAGCAGAAAAATATCAGAATAGGCTGCAATTACTGACACATCTAATTTTTAGCTGTAACTTTCACAACAAAGGTTATCTAAAATTATAATACTCTATACCACTCTTTAGATGTCCCGACTTTCATGAGAATTAGCTCTAAGTCAGATGTTTCTCCATGGCTTTAGAGCCAGGAAAAAACACACTCTTCATCAACTTTATATTACATCAACAACTTCAAATCTAAAACTTAAAGATAGTTTTAAAAAAATCAAGCAATTCAACAGATAATTGAACAGAAGCTAGAATATTTCTTTAAAAGTCCAGAAGTGCACAGACCTGCAATTGTTAGTTCACCTGTACCCATATCAATCAAGGTACACAGGAAACATCCTGGAAAATAAATTTTTCCAAAGGTGTGCTGAAGATATTCATAATTGTCAAAGTGACAAACTTTCCTTAAATGTGAAACTATACTAGTGATTACTTGTTGTGTCAACCTCATATTTACTGCAGGGGTCTAATGGAAGTTTTAATAAATAAGCAGTAATGGGAAAGCCAGAGTAATGCAAGTATATACAGGTTCATTTATTTTAATGACTGTCTTATTCTTAAACCACTTCATATACTTCTTACAGACTAATTCAGCTTACACACTTATCAGATAATAAAACATTATCATAATCTTTCACAGGGCTTGGTCAAGTACTGCAGGGACAAACAAGGTAGCTTCAGGTTCAAGACTAAATTTTAATTCTCCAAATCAGCTCAAACCTTACTAAAAGCTGGGACACAAGCAAGCTTGAAATATTGCTAGAAAAAACTACTGAAGAATTAAACTGTTCATCAAAATCATGTGGTCATTAAAACACTGAGCCTCTTTTCTACAAGAAATTAGATTTTCAGTCTCTGCATCACATTTTATCCCACTTTTCCTTAAAGAGTAGTCTCATTATTTTAAAGAGTCTCATTATTTTAAAGCTTCTGAGTCAAAATTAGGCTTATTTTTGAAGAAAGCACATAGAAGCAATAGTCACCAGTTACAGGTGTGTGCACTGCATTACAGTGCCAAGTTTTAACATCATAAGTGTTTAAGTTAGCAGACTACCCCATTCTGAACAAGAGATGTAATCATTCCACAGCATTTTGGAAGACAATTTCCTCTCTAGTGATAAAAGCCTAGTTTAAATACACTTATTTTCCTATTCCTAAAACAAATGAAATTAGCAACACTAGCAGTTAGAGATTAGTTTCAGATTTTCTGTGCAAACAGTAGCAACAGCACCTTTCACATGCATATGACTATACATATATGGGATTTTGCCTATATAAAGTTGTCTTCAACTCATTTACAGTGCTGAGCTCTTGGAAGGCATACATTTTACTCCCATCACCAAAGCTCCCTATATAGTAGCTACTTACAGAGAAAATGGGCAGGGTGAACCCCACTGTGTAGAGGACAGTGGATGTGATGGTACTGTCATGGAACGGATACTTGATGCTGTCATCATTACAGAAAAAGCCTCTCTGATACGGTTTTATTTTGGCCAAGTTTAGAACACCAAGGGGTAAGCCAGCTGTTGGGGGAAGGAAAACAAAAAACAAAAACAAGAAATACATGTGGTTAAATTAAAAAAAAAAAAAAATCATTTCTAATCATGCATGGAGGAAGCCACTGAACATGCATAACTCAAATTTTCTAAGTATCATGCAGTGCACACACTTACCAAATTCTGTTTATAGACATTTCTTTTTCAGAAGACTACTTCAGAAAGACTGAGGTTCCCCATCAGGTACAGATGTTAAAAAAAAAAACTTCAAAGTTTTCCATCCATAAGGTGAGTTGCCACCAAACCACACCAAACCAAGATTATATTCAAGAAAAAGCCTTTGCCCTTCACATGACTAAACAGTTATTGAGGGCAGATAGCCTTTTGTCCCTCCTCCCTCCGCCACTACCTCGCAAGCTTGGCTTGTATCTGACTTGCCAGCCTTGTTCTATACACTATAATGTGGTCAATGTTTACAGATAAGACAAAGAATAGACACAGGTTTTGTCACGGTTAGGGAGTTAAAAATCTCATGCAGGTAATGGGAACAAGGGAACTGCAGGGACACTAATGGACACTTTGAATGGATTGCATCTCCAGGTAATGAGATTATACCTTGAGATTGCATTTACACAGCTTTTGTACACTTTGGAAGATTTCTGCATGAAAATATACAAGTTATTAACATGGTGGCTGAGATCTGGGTACTGATATATATGATAGCTCTCAGAATTTACACACTGTGGTATATTACTAATTCCCTCTCCTACAAGTTCACTTGCATTCTACTGACAGTCATGTGAAAGAAGCCATCAAGGTTTCTGATAATTATATTCAGGACTAACTTATTTCTGATAAGAACCACCTGCCGTGTAATATACATTTGCAGGAGCAATAACCTTAGGAAGTCCAACTTTATCTTTTTATGTTACTTTCTCATAAAATCAGTATGGTTGGAAAGGACCTCCAAGATCATCAAGTCCAGCCTTTAACCAACTAACACCATGTCCACTTTCTCCCTTTCCTTTGATCAATTGAGCAAGCACTAGATTAAAGTGGGTAAATTACATAATGCTAAATCCCCAAATAAAGCAAAAATTTTACAGTAAAACATAGAAAGGCAAATAACTTTGTATTTTCCCCAGCATCCATATAATATGCAATGCTGCAAATAGACATTCTATATGTAAATTAGAGGGTGAGTGCAATTACTGGAGCAGAAAAGATTGCTCAGTATATAAACAACCTGCTGTAGTGAGAACAAAAAACATCTCAAAGAAGTTAACATGATGAGTGATTGCTTTGATTTCTGGTGACACCTGTTGACTACCAGGTAAGTAGCTTAAAGGTGTTTTAAGCTTATTGCTATATACTTCATTAGAAGAAAAGACATCATGAGTAAACAGTAGGAACAGAGTGATAAATCCTGTCCCCTTCTTTGGGCTTTGAGTTGCCGTGCAAAGGCTTCTGAAATGCATATTGAAGTTGCACATGGTTGGTAGTGCCCCAGCTTTCAACTCTTCTGAGAAAATTGCTATGGTCACAAGAAAGCAGTTTGGGAGTGTTTTTAATCCTCTCACAGAGCAGAGGGAAATTTTTTTTCCCAAATCATCTGCAATATGAAAACTGTCCACACTTTCTGATGCTTACCATCCCATATAGAAAAAGTGAACCAAAATACAAATGGCATCAAGCTTATTCAACCTCAAGCACAAAGTTTTTCAGTAAGTAGCATGGTATACCGTTGAATCAACTACATCTCAAAGGCCAGTCTCTCTCCTTCCATCTGCTTTAATGACTGAGAGAAGAGCTAAAGCTTGACCAAGCACAAGTGGCAGACAAAAGCAGATGAAACAACTGCATCCCTTCAAACGTGAAGATGGCCACACTGAAGAACTCAGAAAGTTCATTCTGACCAAAGGGATTGCTGTATGTTCACATGCCTGGAGCCAAGTTTCAGCTACTTTCAAGGCCATGGCAAGATTCCACTAACAAGAGTCCATGCTTCCTGTCTTTACCTCTGCTATTGCACATCCAGCAGGATGATGGAATGGTAATCCCATTACCTATTTGATACAATCATATCTTCTCAAACAGGTCACCAGATTTTCACATAACGGAAATACCACATGCTCGTGATTAACTTAAGTGGCAGCTTGTGTTTTGCAGAAGTGGACTACTTCACAGACATAAATACCCGTTTTCCACAAAAAGCTGCTACAATCTAATATCAAGAACTATTACACGTAATAAACTTTTGACATGGGAAGGGGGAAAAATGGAAAGCAGCACATAAAGGGGTCAGATGAGAACAGTTTCAAAGTGACTGCAAAACTCATCTGTATAGCCTACATTAAAAGAATACCTAAAAAAAGGAATTTGGTTACACATCTTACACTAACTGCCCATTTCCATTTTTTTTCATTCCTGTTAAATTCTTACTGCAATCTAAATGATGCTCTGCTTTCCAACAGTGGACTAGAAGATTTTGTAAAGTGGTCTCCAGTTGACCATTAACCTATCCCAAAGACTGGTAACATTTTTACTGTTGCTTGTTGAGAGAGAAGATGAGACTTAGTATATGCAAGCAAACAGTCCTGAACTTTTCACTGTAAGCAGAATAAAACCCCACCACTAATGTACATAACAGGCAAGTATTGCCATCAGAGGTGCCAAGCATCTCCATGACCTTTAAGCAGGCTGAACTTCTGAGGAATGTCCTTATGTTCAGTCTCATTAACTTCCACAAACTGGAGTAAAGAGCAACCAAGATCTCATGTGAGATCACCAGGCTAAAAGGCAATCTTGTAGAGCAGCTCTCATGCCTTACCCTCTGCTCAGTAAAACTTCTTTTCCTTTTCACCTAGCCAGTACCAGCAGTAACCTCAAGTAGCTTTTCTGAACCATGTAGCTTTATACCTAAAGGGATCATAATGGCTTAGCTGTTATTCATATCCTATAAAGAGTGACCTTCAGCTGTAAAAAAATGACTATTACTTGAAGTCACCCATCAGACTGGAGCATATCAGAACTGGATTTTACCTACTTCCTGGTAAAAATTGTGTAGCTTATCTTCTCAATAACTAGTGACCAACAGATTCTGGGCTGTTTTGTCAGGTAGCAGCAAGAAACAGAGAGCAGTTCTCTGATCTTTCTCTCCCCTTTAATTATAAAGGGAAAGCAATCTGGTCACTCTAGTGCTCTGTGACTTACAAAAGGACACAGTTCTACAACACTCACAGAAATAGACTCTAGCTAACCCACAGACCATGCTGGATGGGGCTTGGAGAAACCTGGTCAAGTGGAAGGTGTTCCTGCCCATGGCAGATGTATTGGAACAAGATAATCTTTAATCGCCTCCACCCAAAATATCATACGGTTTTATAACCCTGAAAGCAAAAATATCCTATGGTTTTATAAATCCTGTTGAAGAGGAAAAGAGACTCCAAAGATCTGAAGCCTTTGCCTATGAAAGAAAGGTAAACAAGCTTCATACACATGAACAAGAAGAAAGGTAAACAGAGTAACAAGGGAGACAAAGGCAAGAAGGATGCTTGAATTACTGAGCAAGGACTACAAGGATGGAACAGCCTTAAGTTTTGGAGAACTGTAGGAGCAGGGCAACACATTTGTACAGCTACATGAGATATGCTGAGTTCACAAGGAGTTTCCAACTCCAATGTATAAATCCAAGCCAGTTGCAGTGTAGTTTCCACTGATCACCTACAGTAATTCACAGTAATATTCAAGAAGTATTTGATCACATCTGGCTGGATGACAGTGTGACAAATGCCTCTAAGAAGGGAAGGAAGGGAGGTCCAGGCTAGGAGAATAGGGAGGAAGTCCACGTGAGAATGGCTCTCCACCCACAGAAAAAGAATGTTAAAAATAAAATACCAGTAACCAAGGGGAGAAAGTGATCTTTTTTCCCCCAAAGGAAGTATTTTTAATTAAAAAAATCAATTTGCTATATTTTTAGGGTTTTTTTTTTTTAAAGACTAAACAAAAAACAACTTAAATTTCACAGTTTATCCTACAAATTGAAGTGATGGGTACCAATTCATCATCTTTTAACAATGTAGGTAGCACTGCACTACTTCTGTGTGTTCTGTTCTGATCTGTGGCATTTATCACACTGGTAATTTTTGAGTTAGGTGCTTTAACTTGAAGGCCTAAGAAGTCAGATTCTGAAAACTTCCAGGTGTTGATGTGACTTCAGCAGCAAGCTGCCCATTTTTCTTAAACAGGAGAAAAGAATTTATAGCCAAATTATGTCTTTTACAACAGTTGCCGTAAATATTTAAGACCAGCCAAGAATATTATTGTTTTATGTCTAAAAGGAGATAAACTATTCAAGTTTCTAACCATTTCAGTGATACTGTACACTACCTAGTTCTCAACCAGATGCAGCGGTCACAGAACTTGGCTCAGCTTTCAAGAGCAGCCCAAAACAACTTAGACTGTCCTGTCCTTTTCCCATCTCTGGCCATCCCCCACTACCCCTTTCTTGCCTAAGCATTAGTTTTCACACCAACCTGACCAAAAAGACAAGACCACACAACACTGGTTTTTCAGAGGCACTTGCTCATCTGGCCAACTGCATTACTATAAGAGCTGGCTTACAGGACAAAGTAGGAACACATAGCCAAGGGTGTGGAATAAAGGACAAGGACAGACTGGGACAGATCAGCTTCAACACCTCATGAAACTGCATCTTGATTAGTGGTGCTTTCTCCCCCACAATTTTAAATAGTACAAAGGAATGCACTGTATTTTGTAAACACACCTTAATTAACCCACTTGGCCTCCTTATCTGTACAAGTGACTGAATGGCTCTGTGCAGTCAAACTTGTGCTGAATTGCTGTTTCAAGTCCTCCAAGGCAGTATTACTCTTCTATCTGGTCCTCAATGAGGAAGTTCTCTTTAACAAAACAAATTAATATCTAGGAACTGTGAGAAAGGCGGTTACCCTTAGGGGACACTACAGTAAATGAGAGCATTCTAGCTTGATTATTAACCAAAGTTTTTTCTTCATGCAGCAATGAACTCACAAGTACATGTTAATTAAGAGAACCTGTACTGGACCAACATGAAACCAAGAAGAATTTTTATGTTTCTCCACACTTACCCTGAAGAATATGATCAATACATTCTGCACTTGATATGCTGACAAAGTCAGGTTTTGTAAAGAAAAACAGTTTATAGTTTAGTTAGGGAGTGTCAAACAATAATTCTAGCTGTATCAGAGAAATAATTAAATAATCTCCACAAAACAGATCAAATTATATCCTCAAAACAGATGAGCTATTTTTTACAGCTTACATTCTTATTAGACAGATGGTACTGTTAATAATCTCATACAGTCATTTCAAGCTAAACCTATACAGATTGTCAATTACTACCAAGAGCGAGAGAGAATTTAAGTTCTCATACTCTTACACATGTATTTTTGCTTTTATTTTCAAACAGGACAATCATGTTCGCTCCACTGCTCATTTTTCAGTACACAACCTGGGGTGAGGAAGTAGGCAAGAGATTTGAAGAAACTCAAGTCAACCTCATGGAGAGAGTTTGGAAACATCTGTAAAAGATACTGCTCTCTGCAGAAAAGGAGACAGGCTGAAATTCTTTTTTCTATGAACAGACAAGAGAAAGAATCAACACCTTATAAAATGGAAGGTTCTGGGAATACAAAAAACTACCAAGAGGAAGAAGAGATTAAGATAATGAGAAAGCATTTAGACTTTTGATAACTAGAGGTTAGGAGTGTACAAGAGAAAAATCAGTGCACTACTTATCTGCAATAGCTGAGACAAGCGGGCAGCCCACAACTTACCTCCTAGCCACTTTAAAGAACTTTATCTTACTTTTCTACACTAAGGAATGTGAAATATTTCTAATCCAGCAAACTGATTGTTCTGATAATGCCAGAAGCTGTGATAGGCTTCATTAAACAGGATACATGTATTTAAAAGCATGAACAACATTCTAATCTCTACTACTATTCTACTTGCAACTTTATGCTATGTGCATTTTTATTTGTCCTCTGATCTATGACTTGGCCAGCAGAGAAGCCAGATCAGCAGTTGAGCAAGTTCCTCACCACATTTTTTTATGCCAGGGAAGGGTGATAGAGGCAGGAGGCAAAGGAAACCTTCCTCTAAGCTCAAACAGCCTCAACACAAACACACTATTTTTCTAGTCCAGTCATATACTAAGACAGAACTACACCATATTCCAGTTTCTCTGTATTCAGCAATCTACTAAATGGGAGCACTAGTTCAGTTATCTATAGTCCCAATTAATTAGAACAGGTTAAAACACTTGTTTAAAAACATTAGCATGGACAAGTGTGTTCTCCCTTATAGCCACATTTCAATTTTAAAAACGGACTTTTACAAGCACTAAATACATGTTACTCTAAAACCCATGTAATTGTCTTTCCTGTGAGCAGTTAGAGAAGTGTAAACGCAAATTAAAAAAATACAGAAACAAGACAGTAATATAGCCTATCCTGCTCTATTACTTAGAGAAACACACCAGACAAGTGAGCCAACAGCAGGTCACAAGCAAAGACTGTGCCCTGGGCTCTGTTCCGGTCAGGGGAGGAGAAGGTTGAAGCTGACCTAGGGATGGACACACACCTGGAATTCATTAGCAGTTCACCCAGTGTGGCAGAGGTCAACTGCCCCATTACTGACAGACCTGAAAACATTAAAGGCCCCAGATTAACGCAGAGGCAGAGAGGGGATGGAACAGGAGAGGTCAGCAGTACTTTGCATTGCAGTGCTGCTCAAGGGGTGGGGAAAAATCTAACTGGCTGCAGCCAGAGTAAACAAGGGTGACTTCTCCCGCTATAACCCCTCCTGTGAAGAGGAAATTAAGTATTTCATCATTGCTTGCATTATGTGCTCAGTATCAAATTCAGTTAAAGGTTTTGACAGTACTGTATAGACAATTAAAAACAACATATATGCCCCCAAAGATGTAGATTTCTGCGCACAATCTACCTAAATCACAGAGCTTACAGACCAGAAGGGCAACACCGCCAAGAAACAGAACTGTCAAAGTCAGCTGGTCAGCAAGACAGGGAGGGATTTGCCTTTTTTTAATGTAGGTGATACCAACTCTGAATGTCATTCAAAACTACTTCTCTTTTAAACTCCAGAAGCGTAATTATTTTCCCAGTTTAATCTTTGTTTTGTGGGAGTGCACAACAGAAGGCTTTCAGAGTATTTCACCTATAACTACACACCCTAACTTGAAATACTATTCAGTCTCTAGAAATATAATAGGCAATTAGTTGTCAGGAACGTAAATGCTCGTTTTCCAATGAGTCCTACAAGCATAGCAATATTTTATTTAAACAGTCTTTAACAAAGTCAGCAGTACTACAGAGGGACTCAGAATTTCCATGACATTGTATGCCCTGTCATATACCATGTCACTTTACACTATACATACTGCTGCATGCCACCATGTTTAAGAGAACAGAACTTCTTCATGTTAGACTGAAATCTGTAGTGTCTAATGGTACACTGTAAGAACATAAACTCTATAGAAAGTTCAACCTAAATAGATTTTAAAAGGAAAAGTGTGCGTATGGTATGTATTCTTGACTGTCAGAGCTATCAGAGCAATTTTGTACTGATTCAGCAGACTGCCTAAATGGTCCATTACTTCAGAATCTGGAAAAAATACTTATACAACATTGATCTTGACACTTGAGTACAATGCATAATGCCATAGCATAGAAGGTCTTACAGTATGCATAACAGACCAGGTGCTGCTTTCTATTTGTAGAAGTTATCAGCATTGGATTTGTGATCTCAATTTCTATGTATTAAGGTATATGATTTTCTAGTGTTGATCATTAGACTATTACATTTAAAGAAGAGATAGGAAGAATGAAAAGCCTGCAAAGCAGAAATAGTGACCTGACTTCCATTCCCAGGATGTCCAGTAGTGCTAGACCCAGCCATCACACTGGCTTGGAGTATCTTAGCTGAATACTAGTACTGCAGCATAGGCTTACCTAACATAAAAGTGAAGCCCAGTTTCCATAAGCCAGCAAAAAACTACAAAAAACTCAATCAATGGAACACCAAGGAAAGCAAACACTAAGTAAAGCAATGACTAAAATGATTTTTGGAATTTAATAGAGAATAGTTTCTAACTGTTTGACAGGCACAATCTCACTGTCTGCCTTCTATACCCCTTAAGGACCATTAGCTTGCTCCACATCAGAAGTTTTTCCTGATTATAATTAGCAGTTTATTCTCTCAGGTTTCTCCACCATCAGCTTCCAAACTACCCCTTCAGCTTAAGATAAGCACAGTTTGCTGCCCTTCCATGCCTCAAAACAAGGCAGACAAATTTAGACATATGCATTTTTCTTATCATCCCAGTACTCCAGATCCAGAAAATATTGCACCTACTGCTTAGTTTCAGTGACTTAGTAATATAAGACTATTTGGCAATAACAGAACTCAGCCGAATGGACAAAAATGCACTAATATTAATTTGAGGTTAAAATGTCACCATATTCTAAGAGAGGCAGAAGCCACCAGAGATGCTGAAATTTGATACATAATTCCTTCTACACTAAGGCAAAAACTGAGCATAAATTCTGTTTGGTATAGTTTTCTCCTTTCCTAAGAAAGGGATCACAAAAAATTGTGACCTTTCTTCCAGAACAGGCATGGCTAAGTAACAAACCAAAGCTACCTATGAGATCCAAGGAAACCAAACATAGCTCCTCTGAAACTTCTATATTTAGCAGAGGCAGTCAAAGGAGAGGAGACACTAAAATTTAGTCTAGAAAATCCGTTTCCTCAGCAGCATCACAGAAATAAGGGCGTACTGATATGGCTCATCCATACCTTTGGTTTCATTTAGCAGCATCTGGTTGATAGACACTCCAAGGTGGCTGCCGTGATCTGGCATACCTGTATTTTCTAATTTAAAATTTGAAAAAAATCCCTCATTTTCCTGTTGCCAAATATCAAGACACCACATGAATGAGTGTCCTGGGTTGATTATGATGTTAAAGTGTATTCAACACCGAGTTGAAGTCTAATACAAGTAAAACTGAAGTGCCTTCCCAAACTTCTGAGTCAGACTGCTTCTTGGTCACAGCTTTGTAAAGATGAATCAGTAAAGTCTACAACAGAGCAAAAGCAGCCTGCTCTTGTACTGGTCATGTCCTCTAACTCAATGTGGTAACAGGAAGAATGTTTGATAAGTTATTGAAATTAGAAAGTTTCAACATGATCTTCCTATATCATAATTTGCTAAAGAAGGTTATTTGGGTCAATTTTTGGCTTCCATACAAACAAGCAGTCTTGATTTTAACAGCTGTATCTGACTGTACGAGAAGGATTAAAGAACCAGAAAATTTGGCAAAAGTAGAGACGAACACAGGCTTATCAATAGACAGTTTTGATTCTATACCTTTGAGATCAGTCTCACAACCTGAAAAAGGAAAATTCCTCCCAGAAAGTGGGTCAAGTCATTAGTAGTCAATTGTCAAGCAAGAAGAGGCAGGCATCAGATTCTTATATAAGAAGGACAGGTTTTTTTAGTTTTAAAACTGCAGGATTGAACTATTCTGACTGGTAAATGGCTTATAAGTCCACTTACAGGCCGGATTGAAAAATTTATTGTTACAACTGAAGTGAACATTTGTTTTAGTGGAAGGTGTTTCTATCCATGATGGTGGGACTGGAACTACATGGTCTGTAAGGTCCCTTGCAACACATTCTATGATTCTGTGACTTGATGTAGTGGAAATAATACAGATTTTTTTAAAAAAGGAAAAACAACCAAACCAGTTTCAGAAAGTATCCTAAGGAAATCTTGCTTCTTCAAGATAGCTTTAAATTGTTTTAATTCTTGTCACAAAACTAGCTCTTTGCTAGTTTTCCATTATCTGAATTTCTAGTTTCTGTAGATTTTTCAGTTGTTTTTAATCAACTATTTTACCTGAATAAAACCTAAGAATTATGAGCTGCTTTTGCAGGACAGGGATAAGGAAGAGAAGCACCCCCACCAAACCAAGCAGATATAGCAATAAATCAAGCTCATTTTAAAGCCATCTTTCTGTGGGTGGCATATCTTGACAGTAGATATGTAATTCTGTTCAGCACTTTTTTCTTTTTATCCTCTATCCAAGGTGAGTCTGTTTTAATTCTGGAAAGAATTAATTCTGGACTAATTCTGGAAAGAGGATTATCAATTGTTGGGGATAGTAAATCCAAGTCAGTTGGCATACCACATGGCTCAAGTTCTCATCTCAGTGGGTACTTTCAAGAGTTGTGTCACCTCTTTATGCTACCTGTCTTCCACTGCTACAGCATAGTCACAGATAGAGAATTATCATAGTTTTATCCCCTCATCAGCATCTGGTCACCACCAGTGCTCCTACATAAAACTATGCATTAACAGACAACCAGTAATCAACTCTTTATTTCCACCCACCAGGGCTGGATTTGTGCAGCTTTCAGACCAAGCTGCTTTCAGTCAGTATCAGTTCATATTCCCTGACTCTTTAAAACCAGGAGGCATGTTGCATCAGCAAGAGGGCAGGCAGGAATTCTTCAGCTATGAGAGATTAGCTATTTTATAATTTAATTTTAGTGTGATACTTAATTTTCTACAGAAAATGTCAGAAACCCCTTCCCCTCCCATTCCCTTATGCAAAGGTCACCACTGTCATGCAAGAAAGCTGTAAGAGCCCTTGTGACTGTTTAAGGCTAAGGAAAAAAATCACCAGGACTCAAGCAGCTGGTAAGGAAACTAAGAACTGATAAGCATCTTGCTCTACTATGCCAAAAGAAAATAATATAGTCCTGAGTTCACAATCAGGCTCTTGGGAAGGCACTGGAAGGTGAACTAGGATTCACCCATTGCTGTAAAAAAAGTAAGTACTTTGGGTTTGAGTCAGAAGTTAGTACAAGATGCACAATAGCAAAAGCTGGCAGAACAAGAACCAGACTTGTTCTGCTGACTTTGAATAGTGTTCATTAACTAATTGAATGTTTACCTAAAATTTTTCTGCGGGCTTCTGATCAAGAGAAAGCAAGTCTCTGGTAGAGCATCTTTCTTTATGTTGAGGAAAATAGAAAGTGACTGTTGCAAAGAAGAAAGCACAGCAGGAGAGGAAAGATTTTCCCAGTTTCAGGTAACAATTATGTTTCCAATTAACTGAGTGTCAACTCAGTAAGTAACAAGTCATAGTACCTGGTGGATAGTGTCACTGAAGACAAACTGCTCTTTCACATGTACCTGTTACAGCTTTACAATATATTTATGCACAAGAAAAAGTATTTAGCACCCACATGATGTGGAAAATAAGAATGGTGACACATATGTCAGTGAGTCACAAATAATAGCGGAGGAGGTTTTATTTGAACTAGGGCAATCAGGAAGTGCTAACCCACATATAAGGAGCCTTCCCTGACTGAACAGCAATACCTTAATTGCCACCGAGACTGCAGCCTTCAGCAACAGCACAAGTAAACACTCCCAAGACAGAAGAACAGCACTGAAAGCAAAACACTGTGCAGGGTGTAGAGGGTGGTCCAGCCATCTCACCCCCACGGGTCACACCTTGCAAAAGCAAACTCACCGTGTCCTATATACATGCATCTGCTGTTTAGCATGTAGTCACGTATCACAAAACATTCCAGCAGTCTTTAAACAGCAAGCTGAAAGTGATGTGAGTGTTTACTATTTCTGGATTCAGTTCACATGTCCTTCTGTTTGGAAGGACTGGAAGTCTTTCCCTTACTCAGAAGTAGTTTCATTTAAAAAAAAAAAAAATCATCATAGGGTATAAAGATTGTCATAGTCTCACCTTCCCCATAATCACAGGGTGGGACATGGAAAGGAAGAAAGATGAAATCCCTACACAAACATAACTATATTCCGCAGCAGTTTTAAATTTAACTAATTCTTTACTATTTTCAATACATTGCAAAAAAAGTAAAACAGAGCAGCAAGGTGAATTCTTTAGAAGGCTTCAATTTTCTAATCTTGGGTTAGACATATTCTTGCATTACACCAGCAATCATATATTGACAAGTACACTCCCCCATTACTTATAATAGCTTGTCAGTAATTGCAAAGTCAGGCAAGGGACTAAAGAAATACAGCTGTGTTGTGTTCCACCCCTGCACTCAAGTTAGGCGTGAATTTCAGCAAGTACAGACCATATGAAAGTCATCCCAGAGTTGTGACAAAAAGTGTTTTCCTTATAGCTCTGCAGAGCTCCCTTTAATCTGTCTTTGTGAGAGTCTGATCTAGAGATAAATGTATTTAGCAGTTCTTCCACTGATTGTCTGAATATTGCCATGTCTTTCCCAACTTTGTTCTTTAAGTGCTGTTTACCTGCCTTAATGAAAAAGGAGCCTGATTTGCATCCAAACAATAGACCTGTAAGAGTGGCAGAGTATGTGTGTGCATATATATGTGTGTGTGTGTGTGCACACGTGTGTGTAGTGCCTAATGAAAACACCAGTTGCAAACTGACTAATTAAGCTATTCTAATATGCTGTCATTTTTTTACATGACAGTTTGGAAGTGTAATAAACCATAAGAACCAAGCCTCAGTATCTATCTTTGAAAAATAGTTTTACTACTGTCTAGAATGCCAATCTCTGCCATGTTATATAAAATGTCTATCAGAAAACCTAGGAGAGAGAAATCCACCAGAAAACCTAGGAGAGAGAAGTAACAGAAGTGTGAGTGAGAAAGAAATCCTGCAGTCCAGGCCACTCATGCTTTCCAGTGCCGGAAGCAGCTGAGCACTGTCCACTGGAGCACAGGGAGTAAGGGAGGTGCTGCCTGCAGCACTGCAGAGCTGCATGCGGACATGCAGCACACACACACCCAGCACTGCAGATCAGCACACACAGAATGCAGATACAGCCTCCTCACACTATTTGAGGACAGATACTGCAGAAACCTGCAGCTTCTGCTTTTTTTAGATTGCAGAATATAAAGCTAGTTTAATGCTGAAGCACCAGTGTTATTTTTAGAAGGAGAGAATTATTGTGCTGATAAGAATGAAGGAGTTATTTTCTCAGGGCACCAAAGACTGCTCCCCCTGAATTCTCTCTCCTTTAGTAGGTAAAAAGGCAGATGAGGGAGAAGTCTTTCCTAAGGACAGTTGAAGGAAACTTGGACTCAAGTTTCAGGCAACCAAATTGGGCTAATAATTTAATGGGGGGAGATGTTTTTACCGCCTACTTTTTTCCCCTCTCCCAATCTGCTCTTCTTTGATGTTTTTCTTATTCTCTTACCTCAGCTCCATCTTAAGCATACCACACCTTTCAATAAATCCAGCTAAATCAGAGAGACAAACACAAATCACATGACAGCTCTTTCTCCCCTTCCCTTTCTTTTGAAAAACTTATGCTGGGAAAGTTGAAACCACAGAAAAATCACCTGACTAAACCAGGAGCGAGTAAGTCAGACACATTGTCAGAATCACCCGCTACCACTGCAGTGAGTCCATGGGTGTGTCAGATCCATGCAACTTCAAGTGGTATGCTTGGATATCAATTAGGCTTCAAGTCCAACATTACTGAGACAAAGAAATTAATTTTTCTTCCCCATTTCCACTTACTTTGGAGAAAGAATAAACAGGAAAAAGAGGAGAAAAAAAGAAAGGCTCTGTATCAAGTGACAAAAGTTACCTTGGGGATTCTGAGGATGCTACTGGTACCCCTATTTGTGGTAGCACAGGCCACCACACTGAGATTGAGGGCTCAGTCCTCAACTGAAACTGGTCTTCCTTTTTAAGCCTTCAGTTCTGTTGGAGGCTTCCTGGTCTCTGCAGCGGAGATACTAGGTATCACTTATCCAAACAGGCAAGTCACTTTATCTGGGCAGTTACCTCTGTCATTTAAGCAGATACCAAAGGGCAGGGGGAAGGGCAGGGGAAAAGGGAGAGTTAAAGTCCACAATCAACAGGAACTATTTTTTTTACAGTAAAAATATTAAACAGCCCATTAGACACGGATAAGACCTATGTTCCTTTAAGGGCTTGTCTCAGCCACATGAGAGTCAGGCAGAAGAGGAAAAGAACTTGGTCCTACATCAGTGTCTTTGCCATTCTGCAAATATGTATCTTTTTGTCTCAGCTAGACTTTCACTGAAACCTGTAACTCAATGTGTTTAAAGTTACAGGTACCAGGGAAGTTCATATTATGCACTGCCTGCATTTTTCAGACTTTTCAGGAAGTAAACAAGCCCAAGGGAAAATAAAAAGTCTGGCAACCCTCCAGCACACTGAGGCACCAGATAAGCGCATTTGTGATCCAAATGCTACACAGGGTGAGAGGGAGAGAATGGAAAGGTATGTAAATTGACATTACACTGCAGAGCAAAGTCAAGATCCTACCTTCACAGGTAATAACTTGGGACAGCAGCAGGGAGAAATCCTCATACTTTCAGGTGGATGGCCCTCAAGTTATATGATTCTGCAGTCCTACTTTCAATGTATTTTGCTTCTCTTGATTACTCAAGACTACTTAAAATATGCCCATATGTTTCATACAGACCACATCATATGCATAGTGCAAAATTTTTGTCTAATTATAAAGATTTTGTAACTACTATTATCCAGGCAGATAAAACCGCTTCACTCACCATAAAGACAGCATGAAAGTTTAAGCCTCACAATAGCAGTTTGATAAAACTACCTGATCTGAATAAAGATTGCTGCCAGTGGATTACATGGATCCACTATCATTCTGCAAAAGCTCTCTCTCCTGTAACATTACCCCAGAGCAATGCATCATTCACTGTAATTTTGCTTTCAATGGTATTTAGCTATAGGTACCATTGCTATCTGAAGCATCCAGCGAGAGAAAAATGTTGTTCGCTATGTTTATACTGATGCTACAAACATCAGCCAAAAAATTCAGCCAAGCAGGAATTAATGAGCTAGGCCTGAACACTACCCACTGAACACGACAAGAAAGTGCTTAGATTTCTAAGTACTGACATTATTTGCTTAAGACGCAAACATCCAAAATCAGTATTTCCCACGACTGACCAAGTGTTATCTCCAGAGAGTAAAGACGCTTCCCAGGCTCCCAATACAGAGAGGTGTCATTTTTTTATGAAGTGAAACTGCCCATTCTCTGATCGATAACTGACATGATTGCTCTTTACACTGTCTCATTAAATAAAAGGAGAGAGTTAATGCGAATTGGCAGGACATTAAGTGGTTTCAGTAGAGAGTGAAATAGAAGAAAGTAACACTGGGAATGGGCTGACATTCGCACTAGCCATGACAAGCATTGTAGCGCTGTGGCAGTGTGCTGTGGCTGTGTCGGTTCAGTCCCTGGCCATCACCGAGGCATCGCTCCTGCCCCGACACCCGTCTCTCCCTGCTGCACACGGACACACTAATGAACGCCCCGTTTCGCTTCCAGCCTACAGCTACGGCGGTGGTTCGGTTCCACCGAGACCGCACTCAGCCTCACAGCGAATCCCTACCCTGCTGCCGAGCACCACCGTGCCTCTGCAGGACCCTGGATGGACGTTTCCGTGGTGACGGCCCCTTCCAGGACAGCTTCCCGACCCACTAGGGATAACAAACACATCCCAGGCTGCACGTATCTACCAGACATCTACCCATCCAGCACTGGCTTTCGCCACAACCGGTTTTCATTCGACAGAGAAGGTTAGGGAAGGAAGAGTAAGGACATCAGAGAGAAGAGGGAGTTCCAGATGTCAGTGGATAAGCTGCAGCAGCTCCCTCCCCCCGGGGCTTAACCTTCCCCTCCGGGCCCGCGGCAGAGACCAGATCCCCCCGTGCGGGCGCGGGGCGGGGGAGCGGGCGAGGGGCAGCAGGCACGGCAGGGGCTGCGGGCCGGCAGGAGCCCCGCTCCGGGTGGTGCCGGCGCGGCAGGGAGGGGGAGGCGAGCATGCGATCAGCGCGGTGCCGTGCAGGGGGAGCGCGGCGTCCCGGGGGCGGCTCCCCCCGCTCCTGCGTGGCCCCCCGACCTACCCAGCAGCACGCAGAGCACGTCCAGCGCCACGAAGGGCAACCGCGTCCTGTCAAACATGCTGGCGGCGCCCGGCGGCAGGCGCGGTGACAGCCTCGGCCCGAGGGGCGGGAGCGCGGCGGAGGCGGCAGGGAGGGGCTCCAGGCGAGGCGCTCGGAGGGAACGGCCCCCTCGCGCTCCCGGCACCGCTGAGCAGCCGCCGCCGCCGCCCGCACTGCGCTACTGCCGCCGCCGCGGCCCCCGCGCGCCTTTAAGGCCGGGCACGGGCGGCGGCGGCGCCTCAGACCGCCCTCAGCGACGCCCTCAGCGACGCCCCGCCCGCGGCCGCCGCGGGGCCGGCGCGCGCCGCCAATCGCGACACGCTACGCCCCGGCACCGAGCGCGGCCCCGCGGCAGGCTGAGGCGCGACCTGCCCTCACCTGCCGGCCCGGCCCGGCCCCCAGGGCACACAGGCCGTGGCTGCCATCTGGGAGGGAGAGGGTCGTTCCTCCGCGGAGAACACGAGGAGATTTATTACTATATTGTCATTGTTATTATTATTACACAAGGCAAAACTTGTTTCCACCTCTGGAATCACAGAATCCTTCAGGTTGGAAGGGACCACAGTGGGTCGTCTGGTCCAAACTCTCTGCTCAAGCACCAAGGACAATCTGGCTCCTTCCTCTTGGCACTCACCCCTTTAGATATTTATAGACATTGATGAGTTCCCCTCTTGGTTGTCTCTCTCTTCTCAAGGCTCAACAGGCTCAGCTCTCAGTCTTTCTGTGTGAGAGAGATGCTCCAGTTCCCTAATCACCTTTTTTGCCCTCTGCTGGACTTACTTCTTCCAGGAGCCCCATGTCTCTGTTGTGCTGAGCAGCCTGGAACTGGACAACCTACTCTAGATATGGCCTCACCAGGACTGAGTAGAGGGGCTGGAAGGGTGCTGGAAAATTGCAAAAAAAAACCCCCAAAACAGCTGGAAGAAGAGTTTCAGCCCAACCCAACCCAAAGCGATCTTTTTCCTTGTTAAAACGTTTTATTTGGAAAGAAGGCACTTACCAACATGAATAAAATGTTTCCTGCACAACCACATTTTTATTTTAGCACCATTAATGACAAACCAGACAATTTTATTCACCAGTGTTAGGGCTATTGGGCACAAACGTGTAGCTTCTGCTAGAGAGCTACAGGTTTTGTGTAGCTGTGTTTTGTATGAGGCAATTGCAGATGGGATGAGTGACACTTCCCACAGAGAACCAGACATAAGCTTTTCAGCCATTTCTCATGTATTCCACTCCCTAATTCTGTAAACAGCTTCACTTTGTACAATACCCTAACAGCTGAATAAGAGGTTTGAGGGATCAACAAGAGAGACAAGTTCTTGAGGTGGAAGTGCCTCACTGAATATGTTGTATTCAACTGTGCTGC
The DNA here is from genome assembly GCF_030490865.1 of Poecile atricapillus. NCBI lineage: Eukaryota > Metazoa > Chordata > Aves > Passeriformes > Paridae > Poecile > Poecile atricapillus. The sequence continues at coordinate 128,651,439 of NC_081289.1, read as the reverse complement.
CTAAAAAGGCACATAAAGTAGTTCCACATAAAATATATAAGGAATGTCTACATAGTAGCCTATTCAGGACATCCTGATTATATCTCCATGCCTAAGCATCATCCCAGCTACATGTCAAAATGAACAGTTCTAGAGATTAAAACTACCCTTGATTTATTTAAGTGCATTGTAAATTAATGAGCACATTTTCCTGTGCAACTGTGCTGGTATGGTTTCATAAATGTAGGAATTCCTCTTGTCTTAAAATGTATGAAGTAATGGAACAAATTGGAGCACAACCTGGCAATGAGAAGAACTGGGCTTATCTTTGTGAGAACTGCTGCTGAAAGAAAAGTGTGCAATCTGCTCTGCCCCTCACAAAGCCGGGAATTGTTCACAAGGTTTTAGATAACATCCCCAAAATTGCAAGATGGTTAGAAAAACCAGAGGACAAGCAGTGCATGCATTTCACACACAATTGCCATAATTGTTTTCTTCAACCCAAAAGCATGAGGCTAATCTTGTTCAGGCTGCAAACAGCCCCCTTGACCCACACCCCTATGCAGTAAATTAGAGACCTGAGAGATTGCACTAATTGAAATGGATCTCTTCCCAGAAGAATGTGAGCAAGATAGAGATTATCCTTAAAAACACCTGGAAACTGGGTCCTAGCACAGCATTCACTGACAGAAATTAATCATGCTTTATTGTCCTGGAGTTTCTACATCTCTGTTTCACCCTTGAGATGTAGCTTGCCTGAGGGAAGAGGCATCTCTGCAATCTTGTACCAGAATTCAGGGAAGAAAGCAGTCACTGGTTCCTCTCCAAATTTTCAACTGCACAAGGGATACGGGCCTTGCTGCTGCAACTCTATTCCCTCTACTTGGCTTGATAGGTCTTGGAAAACACCAGCTGATCATAGTTTGGGGGTTTGGGTAGTAGTGCACAGTTCTAGGCTCTCAGAAGGCTTTTCTGGGCCTTCTTATGTGGGCAGGTATTAACCATGGAAGCATGCCAACCCAAGCACTTCCAGCCTGAAGTACTACTCAGGTTAGTAAAACCCTACATTTACACAAGGGCTGTGTTGGCCTAAGTACTGGCATCTTCAGATATGTTGTTATTCTATACAAAAAGGATGTTTTGGTGTAAACTGAAGAAAGAGTAAAAAACCAAAGCCTGCATACTTTAGTACCTTTAACAAATAAAAGGGTGTCTGCAGTAGCAACAAAGCCCAGGGTGGCAGAAAGGGAAAACTGATGCTGCTTGATTAGAGAACATCTGGAGAAGAATCCATTCCAGAGGGGATGGATGTTGGTTGATTATAAACACAAACAGAAATCATGTTCAGCATGAGTTGGAGGTTCGAGATTTTTACCTATACAACATAAATACCAGAGCCTCTAAGTTTCAGTTTCTCCTGGTACTGTGAGAGCTTTGTAGTGTCTCTCAGCTTCATGGCATTTTTACTGTGCTGGCTTTGCTTGGTCCCTCACAGCAAGGTGCTAACTACTGCCACAGCTCTTAGCCACTTTAGTGACCCAGTGAGATCAAGTCAGAGCCACTCATATGCTTAACAAAATGCTAAAGAACATTTTTGGACACAAGTAAAAATGAAGACAGCAGACAAAGCCCATAATTTATATTGTCTCATACCTCTTAATGAGATTTACGTGTTAAGTTAGTCTTAATATTACTCTCTAGAATTTAGACTCTTCAAAATATCTTCCCCTTTCACTTATTTTCTTGTTTAGTATAGTTATTTAGTTGGTTTGTTTGCTTGTTTTAAAAATGGCATCTTTTCCTTTGTTTAAGGGAGGGCAGTGAGCAGCAGCAAACACCAAGACCAAGTTAAAGCCGTATTAATGTCTTTGTTTTCTTCTGTTTAGTCTACAAAACCATTCTTCTTAGAAGTTTTGTGTGTACAAGGATTAAACTCTCAGGAAGTTTATCATCAGCCTCTAGTGGTGCTTTTGTGATAATTAATTAGTACTGACCCAACAGGACTCTTAACTGCAATTAACATTCATATGGATCAGCGGCTTTAGTAAATGACGGGACTTTCCCAGGCTTGTTTCTCTGTAGCTTGTTCTGGGGTAGAAGTCAATAGCTCTGAATGAGCTGTTACCACCAGGAAAGGGATGAGAGGATCACTGTAGATAGTTCTGGGAAGCCATTCCTCCCGGTGCTCAAAGAGAGAGCACCACTCCAACCATAGCACTCGGAATGCTATTAGGAAAGAGCAATCTGACAAATCTCACTATGACACATTCCTGAATACCAGAAATCCCACATCAAAATGGGTAAGAAGAAGAGAAAGCACTAAGTAAAGCAGAAAAGAAAGCATTTTCATAACTTGTATACAACAGTTTCAATGTAGCAAAACCAGAACATAGTATTTCAACATTTAAAAGGAATGATGGGAGAGGAAAAGCCTCTATAAACTACAGATCTAGAAAATGATGAAATATGTGGAGAAGGTTAAATGGGTATCAAGCATTCAGTACTTTGTATCAGCTAAGAACTACGGAAAACTTTTACAAGATGTCAGACCACAGGACTTTTTCACATCAGAATATTGAGTAATGTTTTGCCTCGGGATGCTGCGGACACAAAATTACAAAGGAGCAAAGAGGCACTAGGTGAATTCATAGAGGATAAGTTGACGGTTAAACAGTGGATCCTGGAAGTTTCAGAAACATCTGATTTCCCACGTTTAGAAAGAATTGCTGGGAAACAGTCATTCCATAGCGCTTGTTTCTTAAACTCCCCCATAACATCTGCTTCTGGGCACTGCTGCACAGTTTTTGGCTGGATGGACCTGAACTGAGTCAGGTCTTCATATGTTCAAAGCCAGTGTGCACAGTGTAACACTGCAAAATACATTAGTAATAGCAGAGATTAAAAAGTTCAGACAGATTTGAAATGTTCCATCAATTTCAAATTCTGCAACACTTTTCTGTGGTTATTTTGAATTTATCTGCCAAAGCCCCACTCATGGAGTAAGGAGGACAAGGAGAAAAGTCTGAAAAATAGCCCCCCTGAATTCATCTTTCAAGACACAGGATTTGCCTCTAACAAAATTGCATACTCTGCTATAGGATAATAGAAACCTGAACCTCTTAAGTCAGCTGAAACCCCTTGCACAGAATGTTTCAAGAAACAGAATTTAGATTCTACCAAAATATCTTAGCCTCATACCTCTTATTTTGTTTGGTCTGGCCATTTAGTTGTTTTCTTGCTTTTGCTCCTATGCCTCATGTTTGTTTTGTTTTTAATAAGGGAGCAGTGAGTGATAAAGAACACTTATATTTCTAATCATCAAAATATGAGGAGTTTCCTGTCTTGTTTTTAAAATTATTTTTTCCTTTAAATACAGATAACACTTATTTGGGTTCTTAATCTCCACATCTCTCTTGAACTGTTCCCCAGAAGGTCCTGCTGTCAGGCTGACTTGAGGTTATCACCTGCAGGCAGGTTCAGATACATGAAGGGTTCTGCTCCCCCAGTTTTAGGTAAAAGTTGCAGACCATTCCCACAAGAGATCTGTTTTAATAGAAAATACAGGTTATTTCTAAAGATTAGCCACAGAAATAACGAATCAAGCAGACCTCACCAGACAACATAATAACATATTTAATATTCATGCCCATGTAGTGTGCAAAAATGCATTAAAGCCCAAGTATATAATTTTGTCTATATTTTATGGTGTGTATATCATACAGCCTCAGAGGATCCTATAGCATATTCTAAAAAAAATACTTCAGGCTATGTCTACACAAGTTAATAAAGTGGGGCCAACAAACACTAAACTGGTACTGGCACATGATGGTACTGGATTTGTTAGCTCACAAATGGTGTTGTTCAGAACTATCACAGGCTGGGGAGCATTCCCCATGGCAATTTTGCATGCAGACATGCTATTTTGATAGGAAGAAAAAGCATCTGTGTGGCCATCAGCTATGCTCTAACAGCTGGCCTCAGGGCTAAGAAACATTACCTGTTCGCTCTTCATCGGATTTCATTTCTTGTTTCAATTTCAGATATTGCTCTGAAGTAGCAGGAGACTCTGAAAGGAAGAATGTCTTAAGGGCATTCACAAAATGTTTATGTCTGAGTGAAACTTTCATTAAAAAGGTCTTATGAGTATTGCAAATTGGAGTGATTTTGAGGGTGCAAAATTCGTGTCCTCTGGCATCAGATTTCCCTTTTCTTCCCCTTCTGAACATGCTTTCCTGTCAAAACAGTTGGCAAAACAAAGGTAACTCTGGCAACAGCCATACATCTCAAGAGATGAACTTCAGTAGGCTAATCAGTTGCATAGGAAGAATTTGCCAATGATATATTAAGGGCACCAAGTTTTGACCCATTACACATCCAAAGTGGTAACTCAACCTCCTGTGCCTCATTCTGTTTGTATTTGGATATCCATACATCCATTTCAACAAAGCAAAGAAGATAAGCTTGGAGGAATAAGTGTGTCCTTGCAACTTTGTCCAGGTGTGCTTCACTGGCTGATCAAAGTTGTGCATTCAGACTGCAGCAGATATGGAGTCTGTTCTCTGCTTGGCAGCAGCAGTCCCACCCCTGACCTAACACCCTGTGTTTTAAACAGGCAGCAAAGTGCAGGGAAACCATTGCCAGGCAGTCGCTCCCAGTCCGGTAACACTTGAGGATGGTCTGGATTACCAGTAGAAGTACTGCTAGAAGTACAGCATGGGAACACACACAAGCAGAGAGACATAAAAAGAGGTAGATCTAGGGTTTTTTTCCTGGCCCAATGCTTGTGCTGCTGCTAGGAGGATGAGCCACCTGACTGCTACCCTTCACTGCCACATATCTTCATTTATGTTAGAAAGTTTTCAGATCAGCAGTGACCCTTTACCATGCACATTTCCTAACACAGTGGGTTGACCCATTACAGTATTCCTAAATTGTATTCATCCACAACTCACTCTGATGCTAAGGCCAAGCCAAATACGCAGAATGACTACAGAAATTTTTCTGTTGCAGACCTTTTGCAACACTGTTAGTCACAGTGCTATGCTATAACAATTATCAACTGTTGTAGCACTTATCAACACTATCAACACAGTTATCAAAAGTTATCAATGCTGGTTTTGTTTAATCTCCACTCATGACTTTCTTTTCTAGATCTGAAGAAATTTATTCTCAAGTTTATAGCATTCAGTTGTTTTTTCAAGAAATTGTAACTATATTGGATAAAATTAAACCTTGGACATATCTCCCTTACTGATATAATGTAGTTACAACAGCCTAACCATGTAAGTGATAGCAACTAAAAAAATAAATTATGAGGGTGCTTTGAAAGTGAAATAACTATAGACAAATTGTCACCAGAACCCTAAAACTGGAAGAATCAAGTAAAAACGAAACCTGCTTCAGTACAGACTGCAGAGCATGTTTATTTCTTGTACGTCTGAATTATTTCTGTTAGAGCATGATCAGGGCCCATTCCTGCTCAAAACATTATTAAGAGTGGAGGAGAATAGATCAACAGATGATTGCAACATTAATTATTTAAAATTCTTCATCAAAGCATTATGTGAGAATTTTTGGTCCTAACACAATCATTATCTAATGGACATTTTGCTTCTCCATCTTCTATAAAATAGTATTTGATTCCTTGAAATAGTCATCAGAGTTGAACACAAAAAGTCACAGCTGGTGCTGCTCCAACATACAGAGTGTTCAGTTACTGAAACTTTACACTTCCTCTTAGTTTGCATTCTACACCCTGAGCAGAAAACGAGGGATTTCACTTTGCTGTCTTGTCTCTTTAAATGGATTCACCCTCATGCCAATAGCAGATTCAGTGCCTTAAAACACAAGTCAATGTCTCCTCTAATCTACTGCCAGATCACAGAATGTCCAGATTATAATTAAGCCCTGACCACTTGGTATTTACTTTTATTACACTAATACTGTGAGGCCCAAGTAAGATTGGAGCCAATTGTGTTATGTGCTGTGCACACTCACAGCCACTGTCTGAAAGACCTCACAGGACATGGTGAGAGAAATAATTTCCCACAGCAGCAAAATGAGACTTAATTTTGTTGCTGTTCTCCTTGAGGCATTAGCCCTAAGAGAGAAGAGGAATAAACCTGTCTCAAATGAGTCATCTGTGCAGATGAAAACATAAAAATATCTTCTTATCTCCTGTTTTATCTTTTCCTTCCACATTGCTGCTTCTTTCCCAACCAGAATAATAACAACATAAGAGTGAAGTCAGCCCTGGGCAGGGATGCTGTAGTGTCTGGAGCACCAGAAGCAGTGGAAGCAGGCAGGAGTCTCACTGGATGTGCTCTGGCTCCTGAAGTCAGAGCAAACACTTGGCAAAGGTGACGAGAAGGATTTTGTCTGTCAGAATAACTTTTATGGGACCCAACTCTTCCAGGAATCGTTTAAAATCTGCATAATGCTTCTGAGTGTTAATGCCTGTATTGGGACATTTGCATTAGCAGATAGATGAGCAAGAACACGTGTTTCCAGACATCTGCCTAGTGATTGCATATCTGAGCAGTTTGCTGAAACTTGGTCTAAGGTCCATGAGGTCCTTGGGCTCCTGAAATTATTTCCAAGGTTTGTAATAAATTGTGCTGTTGAAGTGTACCATGGTTAAGCAATTCTTGCATGATAGAAACAATATGTGTGCACTGCACTAAGACAAATCTATGTTATTTTAACTTTCCAGTCTTCAAAAGCTTTCTGAAGGGAATACAGACATACAGAAGAATTTCATATGTATAGATGCAGTGAAAAAAGAGGAAAATTTTTGCAAGGATGCCCCAAAATTATCACCCTCCCAGTACAAGACAAGTGAATGATACAATGCTGATCATTGTGCATTGAATTAGTAAGAAGTGAGGAATCACAGTGCAGTAAGACAAAGTTTCTAGATTTCTGCAGAGCCCTGGTTGAACTGCTTACATTCCTCCAGCTAGGTCCATGATTTTTTAGCCATGTCAGAAGAGGGAGGACTCAGAATATGCAATGCCACAGGGTAGAGTGGCGGTGATGTCTTAGAAGGAGAGGTTCATCTTCAGGCACAAAAGGCACTGCAGTATTGTTGAGTTTCCCCTCCTGGTGCACACACGGGATTGCAGGATTGCGTCAGAGTGTGAGTCAACAAAGAGGTGGTGTGGGCTTTCAAGATCTTGAATGCAAACCATGACCTAATGTACACCATGTGTCTTTCCCTTCTTTCAGGTGGGAAAACAGTGTTCCTACACTGCAGGTAGGTACTGTGAAGAAAAATGTCACAGAAATGTAACAGATACTACTGTTACGGGTATAGATTCAGGGCACAGATTCAGCTTGTTCAGTTCTCTAACAATATTATTATTGTTGTTATTATTATTATTAAAAATATTAAATTCACAAATTATAGCCTATTATAATTATAGGCTACACACATACTGTACATTCTTGTATGACTAAGGCAATTAAGACATATAAAAATACCTTGAATTTGATAAAAATAGGCAAATGGGGAGTATGCCATTCCAGACTCAGCAGCTGGCAGAGGGTATGTGCTGCAGTCATTTACTGTGAACTCAGACTTTATTTTGCTTAAGAGTCCATGAACTTGTGATAACTTTTACTGGAGCATCCACAGAAATACTCAGGAAGGAGTATGGTTTTTATTGCCCAGTTACCTCTACTTTATAAAAAAAAAATTGTAACCATGAATAGATATAAATTCTGTGTGGTGTTTTATACTGTGTTTCTCAGCTTAATAAAATATAAGAAGAAATCTATAGAAAGAAGGAGGAGGGTGCCTAGTTCGAGCATATAAAGGAAGGTCTATAAAGCACGTTACACAATTAAAAAGTGACATGCAGTTTTAAGATTATATCTGCCAAGTATGTTGATGGTATGGCTTGTATTCTATCAAGTAATTTCTACTGTCTTTGAGAAGTATGAACTAGTTTTATAAAATAAAAAAAACCAAACCAGTCCTGTTTAGGAATCAGGCATCACTTCCATACAGTCTTTGCCTTTGACTTTGTCACATGTAAAGACAGCTGACAGAATTGGTTCTGTAAGGCTGTGGTTAGGAAGAACTCTGTAGATTGTAACACTGTTTGTCTGCTCCACATGTGTGTTATGGAAAAAAAGAGGGAACTCAGTTTTCCAAATCGCCCATCTCCCGTTTGAGTCTTTTACCGCTGGATGTAGGCAGGACCTGTCTGCTTCCTGGCAGTAATTCAAGGAACAGTTAAGCAAGGGACAGACGGCTCTGGCTATTCCTGCTCAACCACATCAGTAAGAGACAAAGACTGGAGAAACCCTGTTTTTTACATCTCACTTGTTCTCACCTGTGAGGTAGGCTCTGAGCACTCTCATGACCCCAGGGATGACTGCAGACACTGGAGGGCTGGGTCCCAGACATTGTGAATACACCGAAGTGCTGATATCTAAAAGGCCTATTAGGCATTGAAGACTGTGAATAAGACTCAGCACTGACACCATCACAGATCTGTCAGTCTTCATCTGAGAGCCTTCCTAAGTGTTACTCATCTTTGCTGAGACTTGTTTCTCAAATGCTCAATCCAATACAGCACATGTAATTGTTTGCAAGACGGGAACCTTCCCATTTGTCTGCAGTCTGCTTTGAGGACAACCGCGCTGATTTTTCTTGAGCTTTTATAAATTGGAATATGCTGTATTTAAATGGGGACTAGGGAGAAGGTAAGGCGAGCAGGTGGACAAAGACTGTGTGCATATGTGCATATATGTGTTTATCAGATTAAATAAATAGATTTTAATAGGTTGATAGGAGAAGAATAATTCAGTTTCATGCTAGGTTTTAATATAAGAAAAACCCCTCAGGTGTTGCCAAGATTATGGCATTGGTTAGATAGAGAAACTTTCTGCCATCAGTGCAGTTCAGAGTCCTGACTGAATCCTAACACTCCAGAGACAGATGTGCAGACCTTGAGACAGAAACAACTGTCAGTGGGAGAAGAGAAAGGAAGCAAAGGAAATGCAGAAGCGTCTCCTGGCCTGCTTAGTGCATGCAGAGCTCATATGTGATTTTATCAGCATTGGTGTCTAGTCTTGCAAGAAACATTTTGAAATAGAACAGTGGAGGAGTACAGTACACACAGTGGTGTGGAGTGAGAAGTGGGGGAGCTTCATCTGAAAGCACCAGAAAAGTCAGTGCAAGAGCAGAGGTGAAATGCTCAGTGGGTAGCTCTAATTTAGAAGGAAATTAGTGCAAATTACAAAAGTGTTTTCAATAATATTTCATGAGGGAAGAAAATACTGGATTGCATTCTGTTTTTTGGAAACAGGCAGAAAGGTGACAGAAATGGATTCGAGTATTGCAATATGAAGATTCTGGATAAACTAACTCTGCTTTGGCCCTTCAGGCTTTCTCAAATAACGTGACAGAATATCTAGCATAAAAACATGCTGAGAAAGGTTCAGATTCCAGAAACACAGTGACTCATGCAGTTCCAAAACAGTGTTACAACAAGCTGCTATCCAAATTTCCTGCTGTATTACATGTAATGTATGTTCAGTGGTGCTGCTGGCACACTTCCCTCTGAGTCAGTATAGAACCACTGCCCCAATTCAGTTAGGTGACCACTGTGCAGCCAGTGCTTCTGTCATCACCAACAGATGTGAAACAAATGCCCCAGTTCCTTGTAGCCCTCAGGATCCTTATACAGACAGCAGAGCCTAATTAATCTCTGACATAGTGACCATGTATGAAGATAGACAACTACTTTCTATGTTTCTGTGCCCTTCCATCTAATTACAGCAATTTTCAGTTGGATTAGCATTCATCTCTGGAAAGATAGACTCTAAATTAGGGAAAGAGAATGGGAAGTTGGAAAAGAGCATTTGTTTATATATTTTCTGTTTGTTTCTGTACCTAATGCAATTGTATTACGTCTTAATGCTACATGTCCTTTCCCATGGACCCTTCTTGCACTATATTTATCAAGCTCTTACAAAGCACAGGAAGCCATGTGGAGAAGTGAGAAGGAAAGTTTAAGTAGAGAGAATGACAAGTACTGGCCTTGACCATATTGACATGAGGAGATTCAGTGATGCCAGGGAAAAATATAACTTGTCTACTCCACAAACCCTGGAGTAATCCTCCTCCATGGTGATTTCTCTCTGTTCTCTTTTTTCTATTCTGGGTCTTACTGGAAGACAGGCCTTTCAGCCTTTGGGAAATCTTGACCTATGTAGGTGTTTACTGCAGCTTTGTAAATGAACTAGAGGAAAGGATAATAATAATGAGCAATTAACAGCATTGAGCCTGGACTTAAATTATCATGGTCCTATCTGTTGAAAATGCAAAAAGTAAGAACCCCGAAGGCTGTAACAGGGGTCTTCTCTAATCTTTAGATGCCATAAAAAATATAAAGGAAGAATAGGATAAACTGTTTTGGTTTTCTTTCCTTTTAATGTGCTGGTGGATCCCTTGAATGACACCACAAGGTTTTTTGTGCCTTCTTAGTAAAACTTCTGCCATCTCTAAATGCCACTGTTTAATACCATGTCGAAATCCGGAAATAAAAAATTCTATCCTAAAAGCAATTTATTTGAATTGATGGTCTGGCTTGAAGGAGACAAGTGTGAATTTCTCCCAGAGCACATTACCTGTCTCCGGAAAAAGAGTGTGTTTTTCAAAGGTTAGATGTTGCCTATTGTATGCCCGAAAACACCTTTGTAGTTTTGCATTGAGACAAGATGGTATTTGAATCCGGTGGAATGCTTTACACTTTCATATTATCTGAAGGCTGGAAACTTTTTATCACCACAGGAGTAACAGAGATGACAGTAAAGGTACAGTTCAGCCAATGGAAAAAGAGATAAAAGCAATTGTTGAGACCCACATTTTCTTTATAATGTTTCCCTTCCACCCCCACCCCATTCCCAACCCTCTGGGTTTTTTATGTTTGTTTTTGGTTTTTTGTTTTTTGCTGTTGTTTGTGTGTATTTTTGGCTTGTTTTTTTTTCATGTGGAAGTCTAGACGTCTTTTGTGGAGATGTACTGATCTGTAGGGTATGTGGTACGGGATCCTATGGACAGCTCCAATAAGTACAGTTTCATCCCTGAATGGACTTCAGATGTAAATATGGAAAATGTAACAGCTTTTCTTGGCTGGAACAAGAAGAGTGACATGCCATGTCCTTGCAGCTCTGACTAAGGTTAATTCACTACAACATTTCCTACAGTATTTCCTTTCCTACAGCATTCTTACCGGCTAGGTCAGAATTCATTTTTCAGTAATGATAATTTCCAGAGATTTTGCTCTTGAAGATACCCCCTCTAAGAACCTACCCTGAATGGCAGTGACACAGTACTTAAGAGGAACCTAAATATATTGTCTTTTTTAATCTAGAGCTAAGAAGTCCAAGAGAACCAGATAATAATCTGGTTTAGTCCTGTCTTGAATGATCCAGGTAACTTCTTACAACGGTTCATTTGTTTTTGCAATGACCTTTCTATAACAACACCCTTAAAAAATCTAGTATTAAATCAGACAGGCTAAATTGTGAATAGAGATACAGAAAGATGAAGGAACAACATGGGGGGGGTTTATACTAGTGCTTAGTTTCTGTTTCTGCAGGAACAGGATCCATAAGGTTTATTGATGTCTGGAGATCTCTGGGTGTGTGCAGCCATACTCCGATGCACACAATAACTGGAATAATTGTTGCAGCCTTGTAAAAGATGAGTTTTGTTTACAATTACAGTGAGTTTAAACAACTGCAAGACACAAACCTAAGATCACAGCTGACTACACATCAAATAATTAGGGATCAAATGATTAGGGATATATAATGAGTCATATTAAATAAAGAGTTATGGACTCACATTACATAAGAATATTTGTGTACTCCATTAAGTGACATTAAAAAAAAACAACCAAACAACAAACCAGAGAATAATACAACATGCAAATACCTTGGAAAGGAAAATAAATAAAAGTTGTAGAATAAATAGTGCCATAAAAAGTGGTAAAACTGTTGCCAGAGACCTTCTAGCCTTTTTCACAGGTTTACAATTGTGTTTGATCCTCCTCGTTTGGTTTCTCATGGGACCCTTGTCCAGCTTTGTCATTCTTTATTATGAGACTGACTTCAGTCAGCTGGTTTGTAGCCAGTTGCACTAATAATAAACTGGCAAGGAGATCAGAAATTACTGGAACTATTTGGTCATCTTGAAACTAAAAATGAAAGACTACTCCAAAATTCTTGAAGGAAAAAAAAAAAACAAACCCACTCTTAAATGCTTTTTCTATAATAACTGTTTCACAGCATAAAAAGTCTACAAAGTTCAGATTGTTTCAGTTTATTTAGTGCTATGTTGGCCTTAAAAGCTGTAAGGAGTTCCAGCCAACAGAAACTATCTCTTCCAAGAGGGATTAATTTAATATTAGCAAATAAAAATGCATATTGTTGAGAATCCAAACCTTTAAAGGTGTAGAAATAATTTATTAAGAAGAATGACTTTTTGTACCATATTGCCTACAGCATTCTACGTTACATACTCCATTTGTCCTGTAGGGTTTATAGTCTAATGTGGAGCCATTAAGAGACTGGGTAGGCTTTTGCATCAGCTACACAAGCACAGTGTGTGATGTATTTGCATGCTTGACTGCCCCACTTGTGGGTTTTTTAAGAAATTCATCTTTCCTTTGCTGAGGTCATTCACTTACAGTTTTACAGTTCTAACCTCACTCCACAGGATTAGTAAGATACTCCCCAGGAGTATGTAGTGACTGGCTGACCACTTTTGAGCATCTGGCTGATGAGACCCTGGTGAAATTTGGGAGTATTTTACTAACGTTCTTGTGAAGATGGAAACACTGATACAATGTTTTTCTCTGTCCTTGCACCTCTAGGTTTTTGGGTGGAACTGCACATGTCCTGAGGTAGTTTTGCTACCATGGTATCTTTCTATGAATTTTCTATTATCTCTTGTACAGCTTTGCTGTGCTTAGTAAGGCATTTTATCCCCTTTGAAAATCTGCAAAGTAACAACAGCAAAGCAGTCCATGCAGTTTCACCAATTTTAGTGGAGATTATCTCCACTAAAATTGGGCAGCTGGAGGTCACCCCCCTCAGGTGTGTCTGGAACCTGAATACAGGCTGTACCTGTGTTATGTCCCATGATGCTCCCACCCCTCTATTGGCTCCCCTGCCCTGGCCCCTTCTTGCGTCTGCTCAGGCCAGGACACACATGAGCTCAATATCCCTACAGCTAGAAACAGAATGTTTCACTATTCCTGAGAGCCAGGCTGCCAAGCTGACTTCCACCAGAGACTCATCCTCTTGGTGGAGTGGGTATCAAGGTAACCACAGGAAACAACTGGTCACAGCTCAGCATGGCAAACTTCATGACCAAAGAGTACCTCAGGGGTTCAAGCTACAGTGGGTAGGTGCACGTTATTGTGCATATTGTGTGTCAGTGGTGCCCTCTCCAAAACAGGTCAGCATCAGAATGTCTTTAGATTCCCAAAGGAGACTTTCTGCTTGAGTTGTGCAGGTGAGTGGCTCCTCTGAGCGCCCTGATGGGCTACACAACCATCCATTCACCTGCTGAAGGACTACTATCAGGAGTGCCAGCACAGGGACAGCTGGCAGTGAGGGAAAGCAAAACTGGACTAGTAAGTCTAAAATGTAGTTGATATAATGAAGAAGTGATGGGGCTGACGGGGAAGGAAATGACAAAAAATGGACTTCTGAGTCTTCCATGACTTCATATATACTTTGGCTAAACATTTTAAAATAAACGTGGTCAAAAAATTCACAGCTTCTCTCCAGCTGTCTGTTGGCTTGAGGTTTGTGGCTCTAGTCAGCAATGAAGGGAGTAAATCGCATGGAAATTCACACAGAAGAGGGAAGATCTATTGAAGCTCTGTGACCATTCCTTACAAGTGTTTTTGAAGAGGACAGAGTGCCCTTAGTGGGTTTTTTCTTCCCCGGAAATACATGACAACATCTACGCATAACAGATTATTCACCAAATTTAGCAGTTAAGCTTGGTGCATACTTTCCGTGTGGTTCAAGTGCTATAAAATACTCCACAGAGAAATGCAACTGACAAATAACTAACATGCAAAGAACAAGTTCATGGGGGCCCACAATGCAACGACACACAAATCCCAGAGTCTGAGTAATTTTTTGCCCAAGGAGTCAAAACAAAAACCAAGAGCCACCCTGGAATGACACAGAAAGCTGAGGGTACTTCAAAAGCATATTCCTGTATGAGCTATCACTGCACGAAAAAAACAAAATTAAACTAAACAGCACCCTAACTCCCCTCCCCAAACCCCCCTTCCCCCAAAGAAATAATTTGCACTTCCCACTTACCTGCTTATGTCCTGTGTTTTATTTTGGTGCTCACAATTTAGTGAGTTTTTATTAAAAGTAAATTTATTATTTCATACTCGACAATACAGCATGCAAACTGTGATGCAGGTCCAACTGCATCTGAGTAACAGCTGCTGAAGTATACCCAGATCCTTGCATGGAAAGTGAAGTCCTGCTGTTTCTGATGGAATCTTCCCCTAACTGCCAAAATCTTTTCAAAAGCAACTTCTCCAAGGGCTGAACCAGTGCCCACTGAAAGCAAAGGGAAAGATTCCTATTGATGGCAAACATCCCAAGTAAGCCAGAGGTCTAGATTGCCCTTGCCAGACAATTTTTGTTTATGTGCATTTTGATGACTTTTAAAGCTTCTGTTTTTGTAGTTGCCCTTCATATGGATCTTATCATGTGATTCTTTTCCAGATACTTAACATACTGAATAAAGTGTGGTTGATGTGTTTCTATCCTTGATTCAATAAAGAACATAATTTTATCAAATTTATTTTTATGAGAGCTGTTTCAGTCAGGGTGCATGGGGAAGCATATGCAATGTTTAAACATTCTGCTGTCCATTGGCCTGATTTTCCCTGTATAAACACATGGGATGAAGGTAAAAGACTCAGTCATGTGTTAAAGAAAACGATGTGCCCTCACAATAAAACCATAGAAGCCAGATTTTTCACAAGTTTACGGTTGAAATTTACTTGCAGTTTGTCCTCAGAGGTAAGTATAGACATTCCAGTGCAGATGGGGATTGTGGAATGAAATAGGACAGTCTCCTAAGCTCTCAGGGAAGGTGTGGAAGCCTGAGGTCATGTACATTCTCCTTTGATGCCACTAAATGGCAATTTATTACCAAGGTCCAAATCAGGTGAATAAAGCTGTCTGAAAGGGGTTCATTGGGGCATGAGTTATGTATGAAAACAGACAGTAAAGGATTGAAAAAAAAACGCACCTTTAGGTAAGAGTTTATTATTTCTGGAGAAGTTCTAGCCCATCATTTATTGCAATTGCTACAATGGGGTAGCTGGCTACCTGCAGAAAGTAGTATAAACATGTGCGCTCAGAGAGCAAAAACTGTTATTCTTTCTATTCTTCTGTTATTCTTTAACTAGACTTGTTTTCTTCTATTGGAGTAGAAGCAGGAACAGTCCATGCAGTTGCAACTCATATTTTCCATATTTTTATAGACCAAGATTGTTTTAGGCCATATCAATTTGTTTTAAAAAATGCAACACCCTCCTTCCTCTGCATTAAGATTAGCAAATTTTATTACATCTTTGATACCACAACCAATTATTCAAAGAAATTACAGTTAGCTGGAGTTTTGGCTATAGTTTACCCCTAACTTTGAACTCCTTTGGTATAAAGAGTATCAAGAGGACAGACAAGATGACACTTGAACCCTGTAAAAATAGGGAGCTGGGGGCATCATGAACGCTGAAATTATTTCAAAGGCTTAATAAATCTAGGAACACCAGTTCCTAAATCTTGGGAACAGCAGTCAAGAGTAATCTGCTCATGGCAAGTTTCACAGAGGCAGGATATGATCTTTTGCCTGTTGTGAATCTGGCTGTACCCTAAATAGCAGCTATATTTCCATAACAGAGGACTTTAGTCATGCAAATCCTCCCCCTCAGGCCCAAGGATGGCAGACAAGGTAGGTGAAATTCAGCCTTCCCTTGGTAAAGAGTGTTACACCTCTGCAGGAGAAGAAATGCAGAGCAACCATGAGCTCTTCCAAATTCCAAACACACAAAACCAGCACAAAGTGTTCTGGGAAATCATCTTCGCTGTCCCTGCCACTCTGTATCAGCCAGATCCCTTGAACTCTTATGCAGGAGTAAGACAAAGGAATGTACCAGAGCTTGCCTATGCTAACTTGGGCTCTTATTTAAAAAAAAAAAAAAAAAAAAAATTAAAAAAAAAAAAAAAATTAGGCATTCACTGAAGAGATAAATAAAAAACCAGCAAACAGCATTACCTCTCTTCCCATGATGGACCGGTAATTTGAATACCCTGTAGTAATTTTGTAAATCAACCTTCTTTTGCTCTATGAGAAGAAGCCAAATGGGTATTGGGGACAACATTTCTCTTTGGTGTGGCATTTGGTATCTAGCCTGGTACTCAAAAGTGTAGGCATTTCTCCTCCCCTCCTATTGCAGCTGAATGACTTTGCTGTGCTGATTTGAAATGACCTGACTAATCTCAACTTCCTCTAACAGTTTAATGAAATGTCAGAAGTTAACAAGGTTCACAGAATTGAAAAAAAGGCCATTCAAACAATGATGAAAAGAAACACATGGACAGCAGTTTTTAAAGAGTTTTTGGGCTATTGGAAATGATTAAATGAGCTTCAGTCAAGCTGCAGTACAAACATACTAAGATGTGACCAAAAAAAAGCTGCATTTTTCATCTGGACTGTTTAATCTATTTCAGGATTACAAAAAGGAGGTATGTAAGAAAAGCCGTAATTAGGTAAATTTGAAAAAAAAAAAAAGAAAGAGACCCCCTCCTGCCCCTCTTGGATCATCTGGTGTTTGGAAATACAAAACACACAGCAGCACTGGTTTTACCATCTGAAATTACAGGAGGCAGAGGTAGCAATGATCTGGCAAGCTGAGTCCTGCTCCTTTCCAAGAGAAGTTTAATGGTGTTCTCAAGTGCAACGGAATTGAATACACTGATCAAGGTTCCAATCTCATAGAATACCAACTCAGGGGAAAAAGCTTACACTGTACTCCCCCTTAAGCATGGTACAATGAGCTAAACCAAACACAGAAGTGCTTTGTCTATCATTAGTATATTACTTCCTATTAAGAAATTATTGAAAACTCTACTAAAATAGCGTATTTTTTACTAAAGTCAGCTCCCAGATCTCCTGATCTGCCCACAGGAATTAATTTTTGCTTCCAGCTGAAAGAAAGAGAGACACTGTTTTGCTGGTAGAAGTACCAGTTATTGCCAAGCACTAATCCTTTTCCCATTATTAATTTTTCCTCTGGCTGGTATCTTCATATCTGTTATAAAGGTGACAGATGTTTAGTACAGCTGCCCTCTGAAGCAGAACACTCTGTAAGGCAAAACCATGCTTTCCAGATGCTACCATCTCTCACCTCCCTCGCTACCATTTCACTGCAGGACCTGGAGACTGCAGCATCACTCTGGCTCTTGTACACAGGAGTTTCTAGGACTTCCCATAGTGCAGACTGTATATCCTAGTTTTGACTGTCCCATTACTCCTGGAAGTCTCTCCTCCGTCCCATCACAGCTCCAGCTGTGATGTAACTCCGCTATACTGCTGCTGCCTCTCAGCTTTCTGGACAGCCATGGATGGATGGATATAAACTTTGTTTAGTAAACTCTGCGAAAGAGTTTAATCAGCCTTAGGGCTGACTACATGTCCTTGCATATTAACACTTGCCCAGAGTTGAGCACTCAAAGTTAGGAGATGCCAGGTTAGACCGATAATGGGAAACAAGAGATCTGGCAACCTTCGGACTCTCAAGCTGGCTTCCTATGGAAAAAAAGGGTTCTGTGAGCCTGCAAACAGAAGACAACTCTTGTGCAGACGTTCTCTGGTGGAGAAGGGAGCAGCCTGGAGGTTGGGTATGCAAGCTATCAACATGACAAAGAGCTCAGTGTTGCAACCAAATACCATTATCTTCACATATTTTCTGCACAAGGCGTTGGAAAGGCTGAACCTCTTAGAAAACAGGCAATGTTACACAAAAGATCCTCCCTGAGACCCTCTGTTTACATAATGCAATGTTTGAATTCCAAATGCTCTTATTTGCTGCACTGGTAATTTGAGCTACATGATTTAATTCATTAGCATTACATTGCCAATCCAGACAGAACAGGGGAAAATTATTTGTAGGAACAGATGCAGCTCTGAGAGACTGGAAGAACAAAGGAAAACTGAGAGCCAGTAAGCATAGGAGTAATTATGAACACTACTAAAAGCTGAAAGGAAGAATCTGGGCTACAATAACATTACAAAATTATGCTAGGCCATTACAGAGTAGGGAAGGAGATTAGTACAAGCATATAGGGAAGGTAGCCCTTCTTGTGTCCTAAGAAAAGACAGACTTAAAAGCTATATCATCTGTCATTGTCTTTAGAAAATACCACTAATTCTGTTCATCACAATGCTCCCATTGAAAAACTAATCCCTTGGCATCAGTGCTCAAGTGTGTAATAACCTACAGACATGGTGTCCACAAATTCACCACACAGGCATGTTCACAACTGCTCTTGGAGCTTCCTGGGAATTCCCCTGGCTACTTATGCTTTGGCAGTGTCTGAAGGTCATGCTGGGTTAACGCCTTATGTATCTTTGGATCTGGATTTTAACATGATGGTATCAGCACAGAGGACTGACTGCAGCTGCTCAAACCTCATGCAACAAAAATGTCAGTTTGCATCACTGAGTTATCACAAAATACATGGAGGGCTGGATTGCCAGAGTGAAATGAGTTAGGGATTGTGCCAAACAAGGAGCCTGGTACTGTTAGCAAGAAAACTTAACATTCTTAATCAATACCCAAAGCCAAAAGTGTTTCACCTCACAGCTTACTTCAGCAAAGTTCAAGTGTAAAGACAGAATTCAGTATTTCCAGCAGAAATGATTTTTCTTCTGTGAGAACGTAATAAATGATATTTCACAAAACACTGCTGGGTCCATATATTACTTTCTTTGCTTTGGAAATCATATAATAATATCCTGGAACACAGAACCTAAGGAACTGAAATTAGCTGGCCATCACTGCAGATGAAGTATGTGTTTGTAAAGAACTACATTTTGTACTTGCACAAAAAAAGACACTGCAATCTACTTCTGGTCTTTTAGGGCATTTAAGCTCTAGGTTTTAGGTTAAATTGTATATAATTAATAGTATAATGAATATAATATAATACAGTATAATGAAATATTTGCTATCACTCTAATGCTTACCAGTTTGCAATTCAAATCAAAGCTTTTAAAGGTTTGTATAAATAAACAGCACAGCAAGAATCTATCTCTGTAACACGGAGCTGAAACAGTCTTTTTAAAATGTTCTAAAAGGAATAGTTTCCTTCTAAACTTTAACTCAGTCATTGTACATTGCACAACTGAAAAACGAGACAGATACAAGATGCAATTAGGACACTTCACCAAGAATTCTGTCTTTCTTAAGAATTTCACCAAGAATTCTGTCTTTCTTAGGAATTTCTGTTGACTACTAGATCCTAACAGAATTTAATTCTGCTAAAATCGGTGGTATTTTACTATCCATTTCAATTACAAAGATATAAATAATGAAATCATATACAAATGGAACATGGAACATATAATCAAATTTAATTACCTGCATTCATCAGAGTTTGTACCTAAATTAAGCACTGAACCGATAATAAATAAGCACAATAGCTTAATGTGAATAAGCCAACAATGCTACGCAATCTGTGTCTTTTTGTCCTCTCCTTTTGGTTTTCAAGTACTTCTCTTGTAAGAGTCTATGCAGGAGAAAATGACCAGGAAGGGGCAGATAGCTCTCTCTAATACAGAGCAGATGATGGATATATTCTCCAATTCTGATTTAAAGGCACAGAAAGTTTCACAAGGAAAGAACAACTGGAAATAATCACTGTATTCTGCAGATAGTATTCCAAACCCATATAATCTTTATTTCATACAAATCAAAGGATATTTAGGAAAGTGAGTATCCTTTACACAGCTTGAGGAGCCTAAGTAAAACAAATGGATTTAAATCATTACTACAAAATTCACACAATTTCCCAGAGAAACATGGTAATAACCTAGGTTATGTTTTTCACTGTCTTTCTGATGAAAATATGAACTCTTACCCCGCAATATAATTATCTTTCCCAGCTCCTACTTCACAAACATTGCACCACTCTAATGTTTTTCCTCTTTTACTTATTTTGGAATTTAGTATTGCTCAGAGCTCTCTTTCAGCTATTCTACATTTGTTGATTATTTAAATGCGCTGAAATTCTGCAAAAAGAGGAGTTTCTACTCTCTCTCCAGCCACAAAAATGACATCCCACTTGTGTCTGGCAACCTAATTACTGCCTGTTTTGGGTTAAGACAGAGAGTTACAGCAGGTAGATGAAGGCAGGTGTCTATGTGCTTATGCATGTACACCCTCTTAATCTGTAAACAAGAAGTAAAAAAAAAAAAACAAAACAAAAAAACAACAGCCCCACAACACAATCTTCCAAGATTCTTCCATTTCTGTTAAAAATTATTTAAAACTTAAATTCTTTTACTTCATCCATGATTCTGAAGAGTGCTGTCTATGTCTTTCTGCTCACATCCAAAATGTCTAAAGTAACATAGTGGGGAAGTGAGAGACCACCAGAGGAAGATCCTACAAGGGCAGGCCTGTGACGAACAAACGCTGTGTACACCATGCATCCATAAAAGCCACATGCAACTCCTGACAAGACAACTTCACAGCACATAATAGCCCAGTAACAGAGTTGAACTGAGGTTAAGCCTGGAATACTAATTTTAATTGTCTTGTTCTAATTTTTTTTTATCCTCCCGGCTTTTTTGTATTGTAAGATCACAAATAACTTGTGCATATATTGGTTCTGAATAAAACACTGAAACATGAGTTTATTGTTTCTCTATGTTGGAATTTCCTAGAGGAAAAATATTGCCAAAACAATTTAATAGTGTATTCAAAATTAAGAGTGCATTTTGACCCAAGTGACAATAAATTAACCTGAAAAAAAAGAGGAAAGACAATAAATTCTTCTTTTTCTAAACAAATCAGGAAAATAACTGCAACAAAAGAGCATTTCAAAGAGTCACTGAACAATACTGAGAAAGCATGTCTGCTAATCAAGGTAAGGACAGTTCATTTGGAGAAAGACTTCCACAGCTTGAGGCTGGAAGCTTTTTGTTTGGAGAAATGTGCTGTAAAAAATTAAAATATTTAAACTTCGTTAATTTTTGATGTATCTTGAACAAAATGAGAACTGTATCACTCAAATCTGAACCATTTCACTTCTCATAAACCTGTGTTTTCAGAGAAGCAAGACATGTTTCCTGTAAAGCACTTGAAAGATGTGTTTCAAATTTGTTTCAAAGGTGCAGCTGTTCTCAAGATCCTCACACTGGGGACGGTTCTCATGCCTCACAGTGTTGCTCAAGGCTGTTGCCAAATATCGCAGTACCACTTGTGACAGCCATGGGAGAAGGGGGAGTTTTCACAATAGGAATTGTGCAATCAGATTAGCCAGTCCAAGGAGGATTATAAAGATGTGAATGATCAATGCAGGCCACGTCAGCTGCCCAGCACGGTGCAGGGAGATCATGTAGATAAGTGATGGATACACGAATACAAAGGCCAGACCACATGTTGCTCCAGAGTATCTGAGGAAAGGGAGGGAAGAGGGGAAGAAAAAAAGAAAAAAAGGAAAGAATTCTTTGTATTTATTCTTATTTCTTGTTGTCATTTCCCCCTGCCAAACCAATGAACAATCTGGATTAATACTGACTATCTGCAATTGCTAAACATAAATTTCTGTTCCTTGCTGACCTCCACCTCTTTCACTAGCATTTAATTATCACTCTCTGTGTTGTCCAGACCCCTTCTTGATTGTACCTGCACTCTCACATTCAGGCTTTCAGTCACATCCTGTGATGCTGTTGGGGACCAAGTCCCTTACTTAGACTTTCTACTCTCTTTGGGAAAAATTGTAAACACTTAAGAGAAAGAGACTGTGCATCCTCTGTTACACATCCTTTACTGTCAGAACTGCAAACCTCATTGTACCCCAGAGATCTGAGAATACACATTAAAGCATTTATATATAGAAATGTTCCTGAATCTGCAACTCTCATTTTAATTTATTTAATGAGCTTCTAGCAAGTCATTCTCCAGACCTAAAAGGAACAACATGCCCTTATGGCAACATGATGAACCACAGGAAGGTAAACATTTAACTGTTCTGTTTCTAACCTCTCCCTTGCTTACAAAAATGTTCTCATTAATTTCAACTACTAAGCAGCCAAATGTTACTAAGAAACAACATATTTTGTTTTATACATCTGAACATTTCTTTCAGAGGAAAGATCAGTCTAACTTGCAAACATTCAAGTTAGACTGTATAAAGACAATTTATCTGCTGGAAATGCACTGTTCAACATATTTGGGTAGTATGCACAATATTAGAAAAGATTAGAATATTAGAATACTAGAAGAGATAAGCACCAATTTGCAAACAGAGACATGTACTGCAAAATGTTTAACCAAATTAGATTATCAGGAAGAAATTCATTCCTGTCAGGGTGCTGAGACATTGGAACAGGTTGCCCAGGAAAGGTATGGATGGCCTGTCCCTGGAAATGTTCAAGGCTGGGTAGGATGGGGCTCTGATCAACCTGGTCTAGAGGAAGGCGTTCCTTGCCCATGCCAGGAGGTTGGAACTAGGTGATCTTCAAGGCCCCTTTGAACCGTAAGGTCCATTCCATCATTTTAAGAGTCAAGATGACAACGATTAACTAGACCATCTCTATTACAGGAATACAAAAAATTTTACTACAAGGAGAGGTAGAAGAAAAAGAGGAAATAGGGAAACCCTCAAAGATCAGCCACTGAGCAAAAGTAAGTTATTTTACTATTTTGGTCAGACCCAAACCTGTCATTCTGGTTTTATAACTGCAGATTTCTGTATTTTTAAACACACCTCTCTCTCCTGGTTGCTTTAGGAAAGATGCAAACCAAGAATAAATGACAATGCATATAAATACGTTGGTGTCAAACATAGTAAAATAAGACTACTTATTATTTCCTCTAATATTTTCTAATTATAGAAATCCTAGCTTTTTATCAACATAGAAAATTTAGGATACAATTTAGAAGCACAACTTTGACGCCACTTTTCCCTTTAAAGTTACTTGCTTTCTTGGGTTTTTTTTATTATGCACCTTCAAACCAGGTTCAAATTGTCTTAATATAAAACAGAAACCCGAGAAAAGAACACAATAACGAACAACTTTTCTTCTGGCACCATACTCTTTTATGAGTAGAGTAAAAGGTCCTCAGATGCAGCTCCAGTAATACTCAACCACCTCAGACACAGAGGCACAATAATAGATGTCAGAGCTTTGCAAGCTGATTGTTTATGCATCAAATCATTATTTACAACTTAAGAAGGCATAAGCTTCACAAAATATAAAGGCAGAATTATTAGTGCTCCTTTTCAACATCAAGACACAAATGTAGCAACACCACATGGAACCTCAACAAAAGCAACACTCACCTTATGATACCTCCTATATTTGGATAAAATCTTGCCATTGCTACCCCAGCTCCTACAATGGCTAGGTTCAGGATAAGCACGTGGAAAAGGCTACGGGAGAGTGAGGAAAGAGTGTCAAAATCTGTTATATTTATTACAAAATACCACCACTGTCCATCATTTACTCTAACATTTAACTGGTACACGGATGGTGCTTTCACGTGCATGACTCACTATATTAAAGCTAATTAATTTAACAGCAAACAGGTAATCTACTGAATATTCAGAGTGCCAATTTCTAAATATCTAGTATTTTGACTCAAAATATTCTTAAGGAATAAGAATGTGTAATTTGGCAATTCTTATAAAAAACATCATATGTGCTATTCAGCACTCAGGCATTTCAGATGGATATTCAGATGAAATACCAAAGAAACAATATAGTATAACTTAATTCCCACACAAAAGAATTAGCTTGTTCACAGAATTATCTGAATTGCTCAAAGTGATCTAATGGAAACCAGAAGAAAGGCAAAGATGTGTCAAGTGGAAAACACTACAAACACTATTAGGAAATAAAACCTCACAATTTGAACTCTACTGCATTTTGATAGAGGACAAACATTTACAGTGCCGGATGTCTTACAGTATATGAACTGTAATGAACTTCCTTGCTTCTGCCCTATTTATGCTGAATTTTTTTGTTGAATTTGTTTTTACAAATAATTTCATGTTGCTTTCCTTTTGCATTAAGGATGAGAAAAACAGAGATTTTATGTTCTGCAAAAACAGCTTTTACTGCATGAGACAAATTCAGTGCAGTTATGCACAGAGCTGAGACTCAGGAAAGTATCACTTTTCTTTCAAGAATATGAAATGTTGGCATATTTTAGCATAAGGTAAAGTCAGGAAATATAATAAAAACCTGTGATATTTTGGTCACACAGCTGTTTCTATGCAGGGAAAAAAGAATTCTCACAGAGGAAACATACATACACTTACAGGCTTTGTTTATTCTTCTGGAGGATATGATTTCCTAAAATATACAAAACCTGTAAGCCAAAGCTAACTTTTTCTTCACTGTAGAAAGTATGTGTATTATGCAGGATGTAACTAACTAACAAACTTTTAAAAAGTGACAGCTTCCATGGCTATGGCTGAAACTTGCCAGTTTCCAAGTTAGGAAGAAAGATTAGAGACACAGAATAGTCTCATTGAAGTTCAAGGAAATGAAGGCAATTAAAACACAAAGGAATAATGTAAGTTACAGACTGTTTTTAACCTTCAATCTTTCAAATTGATTTCAAAAAGAAAGAAAAACATCTTTAATTTTGTACATGACATTCTAAGAGTCGTACAAGATGGACCTTAGAGATCAACAATTGCAGCGAGACTACAGCAGCTGTTTAAGTTTAAAAAAACCTTAATTGGATATAAATCTGGTAAGACCATGTGAACAAAAAAAAAATTCCCAAGAATCAGACTTCTTAGGGACTAAATGTGTACACCTTCTCTAATACTGCTAAGGAAAGACAGTTAACTAACCTGTTCACAAAATATGTCTGCCATTAAAAACAACTTCCTCTCTCCCTACATGTGGCAGATCGCAAATCTTATTATCGCACAACTGAAGAAGAAAGTTTATGGACCCAGAAAATGACAGCACTTCTTCCATTCTTATTTTGCTGAGATTTTTTTTTTTTGAGGGACTAAAAGAGGGACTAAAACAAGTGCAGGCTTACTAATTAAAAAATGTTTTCCAAATTTGTGTCAGTCTGGAGTATTTTAGCAGAAAGCCTGAAAAATCTCTCAAATATTTTATTCTGGTATGCTCTGAAAATATGATTTTGTTGTTCAAAGCTGTTTCAAAAAAAATAAAATTCTAGATTCTTTTAAATTTTGAAAGTAAACAGCGGTGTCTGTATGTTTGATGTGAAATTAAACATTTTTCAATTTCTTGATCTGGATTATTGGGCTGAGGGAGGGGACAATGTGTTCTGGTCAGTTGAAAGCAATGGCCCTCAAATGCTGAAGCTTCCAAAGCAACTCAGTACTTGTAGAGTAGTGATTTGCAGTTTTCATTGTTAAAATTAGATTCCTCAAAAACAATACCAGAATCAGAAGATCTGAAAAGGCTTTTTGTCTATCTGTTTCAATGTCAAAGATTGCACTGCATTCCTCCCCTGGAATGTCCTTGCTCCTGTCTCTATCTTTTGAAACAGCCTGAGCTGTAACCATGACATTGGACAACAGGTATTTAACCCTTTCTTTTACCTAGGCAGATAGTCACAGCTCAGCTCAGCTCATCTCCAGGATGGGGAAAAAGTCTTGATCTTGATGGGGAGAAAGGCATTACCATTTAGGAAAAAACCTCTACCCTTCTGAATAAAGTAAAATCTGATACCTAGAGCTACTGGTACCTACATTATTTGAGACAGTACTTTTCCTAAGAGTCCAGAGTTCCATGCAGGTGTGTTCCAGAAGAGAAGCATTTCTCATAGCCTGTGACATTTTAACAAGTTCTGAATTGCTCAGTTTTAGCCTGACACAGGCTTACAGTAAAATTAATGCTCACCACACATTGCAAAAGGACAGTCAGTAAAACAGCATTTGGAGGCAGGGGACATAACCATACCACTGCCTATTACAATTATACAAAGGAAAGTATTTAGAAAATATTTGACCTATTTTTGCTTAATCACCCTGGTCACGTACAGGTGTTTTCTAAGTGTTTTCTTCCTCATGGCAGCAGAGTTGGGTGGCCCATGCCAGGGCTGGACTGTCTGCCTGGTTAGGACTACTGCTCTGAGGCACAGGTTGGGTTGCCTGAAGGAGGCTGTAATTCTCAAAGGAGGCACACCCATGGCAAGTCTTTTGTATTCTGTCCTCAGTCTCCATACCCAGCCGGGCAGATGAAGATGCTAGCTCTTTTCTATAAATGGAATCACCGCTCACCTGCAAAATCCTGCAATCCCACAAAAATGATAAAAGAGAGGAGAAAAAAAAAAAAAAAAAAAAAAAAAGGAAAAGGAAAAGCAAGTTTTCCCCTAAGTCTTGTTTTTTTCTCTCCTGGCAAGGTTAACCTTTCACATTGACAGAGTGGAGAAACAACCCTCTAAGACAGAAGATCTTTAAAGGACTTGCTCCATCAAGTTCTCTCCTGTGGAAGGGGTAGCTACACTTAAGTCACTGAACAGCAGTGATCATATATATCTAATTAACTTTGGCATCCTCAAAGTAAGAATCATGTCAAAAACAGTGAAACCAAACCCTAGCACGGGAAATTTAACAACAGAAACTGATTTTAAATCTCTCTAGTTTTAAGTTCTCTCAGAAGTTCTGAACTCAGCATGGAGTCACAGGATGAACACAGACTATAAGAGAAACTGGGAAGCAAGGAAAAAAGAAAAATAAGGATAATCCAAGTAAAGATTTTTGACAGGTTTCTGTATCTAAAAATACATTTCCCTCCTGGAAATCTCACTCAAGTGACATTGGTAAAAAGACAATGAATCATAACCTTTAAGAAGCTAGACAGAAGCTAGATGAAGAGCAGACAAGCAAATGTGCATGCAAATAGAAGAAATGTATTTTACTACATCAGAAGACATACATCTGTGGGAGAACTGGCAGGTCTGCTGGGCTACCATGGAGTAAAGGGAGGACAATCATTAAGGAAAGATAAGACTTTTGTCTGTCAGCTCATTTAACCCCTCAGAACAGAAAAGATGTTAGAAAGTTTTAAAAAATTATCAGATGACTGTATAAAGCACTTTATACACACCATATAATTAATCAAGGGAATCTCTGTCACAAATATCACTTTAACCAAGAGCTAGTAATAACAATCAAAAAACTGGCTTTCTGTACATATGAGAAGATCCAGAATCAAATAAGAAACAGCAGATAAAGCACATGCATCTGGCCCTAAATCAGCTGTTAAATGACGCCATTACAAACATACCTCATTTTAGTAAAGGAAGCAATTACCCAACACACAAAATTTTGGCCTTCCTTAACACAGGGAGAGCAGAGAGAATGAAAAGTTCCTTGGGTTTTGTCCCAGTACATAATTTTCTCTGTTGTAATCTGTATACTAGCATACATTTTGCAAATAAAAGAAGGAATTTAGATGTTTTCTCTCATTTCTAAATCTTTTCTAGGAATTAGAGAAAGGCTGAAGGATTTGTTGATTGAGTGCACCTTCAGCATCAGGCTGTGTATGATGCAGTGGACATGCTGGTGGGAAGGGATGGCATCCCCAGGGACCTGGACTGGGTTGAGAGGTGGGACCATGCAAACCTCAGGGAGTTCAGCAAGGCTGAGTGCAAGGTCCTACACCTGCATTGCAACAATCCCAGCCACACCCACAGGCTGGGCAGAGAAGTGATTGAGAGCAGCCCTGTGGGGAAGGCTTGGGGGTGGTGGCTGATGAAAAACTCACCATGAGCCCACAGTGAGTGATCACAGCCCAGGAAGCCAAAGAAATCCTGCGCTGCGTCCAAAGCAGCATTGGCCAGCAGATTGAGGGAGGGGATTCTGCTCCTCTGCTCTGCTCTGCTGAGACCCCACCTGGAGCACGGCATCCAGCTCTGGGGTCCCCAGCAGGAGGACAAGGAGTTGTTAGAGCAAGTCCAGAGGAGGGCCAGCAGGTTGCTGAGGGGACTGGAGCACCTCCCTATGAGGATAGGCTGAGCAAGTTGGGGCTGCTCAGCCTGGAGAAGAGAAGGCTGTGTGGGGAGCTCATAGACACCTTGTGGTATCTGAAGGGCCCACAGAGAAGCTGGAGAGGGATTCTCTGACAGGAACTGGAGTGACAGGGCAAGGAGGAATGGGCACACACCGAAAGGGGGAGATTTAGGTTAAATATATGGAAGAAATCACCCTCTACTGCGAGGGTGATCTGAACAGGTTGCCCAGGCAAGCTGTGGATGCCCCACCCCTGGAAGTGTTCAAGGCCAGTTTGGATGGGGGGTCTGAGCAACCTGGTCTAGTCAAAGCTGTCCCTGCCCATGGCAGGGGGGTTGGGACTAAATAATCTTCAAAGTCTCCTTTCCAATCCAAACAACTCTATGATTCTATGTCATGATGTCTGTAAGAAAACTACTGTGTCTAGGATATCTACATGTATATTTAATTTTAAGATACACAGAGACACAGGAGAATGATAATTGTACACAAGAGCAAGGAGAATCCTCCTTCTTGGAATCACGGATGTTTTTGCTCTCCTCCTTACTGTTGGAAGACAAGACTCATTTCCTTTCAGATAAGCAAGTTTCCACTGTTCAGCTTATCTCTATTGGGAAACCTGGGAGAAGAAAAATTACATATTGTCTGTTTAAGCTTTTAAGTTTGGAGAGGCTGAGCTGCTTCATCACTCAAGACTATGGGTTAGTAGGATACACCATAGGTACACAGAACAAAGAGCTGTTCATAGAAAAATAGCACAACAGCATATCTAAAAAGCACCGGACAAAAGAGATGAAAATCAAGTCTTCAGACAATAAAAGCTCCTTTGAAGATGAGTATGTAGTTTTTCATGATAATCCATTTATGATCCATGGTTTACAGAACAAAATAAAATATGAACCATGATGCTGCTTTTGGTAGAATTTGCCTTTGATTAGTTCAAAAATCAAGACTATAAAATGCAAAACAGCAAACTAATATCTTTATTATAACCAGTGACAGATAAATAAAAAGGGGTAAAACCCAGAGAATGAAATTGATCTGAGCAATACAATCACTCCCAAGAAATAAAAACTATCTGGTAGCCCTGTAAACATGTGCTAGATCAAGCTATTTGCTTTAAATCACATCTATCCAAAATTCTAAGTACTCCATTTAATCACTTAATGGCTGTCTGTTAACCCCATCCACAGCAGCAGAAGGTAACCATACCTGCAAATAACTGCTGATGTGAAGAAGCCTGGCTTTTAAAATCAGTGAGCTCCCATGTGAAGCAATCAACAGCTTAAAAATGAAGATGGGAAAATTTCTAATGGAAACTTGGACCAAAGGAGAGGGTGTTTCTATTAGACTCTGTTGTTTTTGTTGGTTTTGTTTGGACAATTATAGCCAGAAGGCAAATTTATAACATTCCTCTCAGCTGCAAAGAAAACTGAATAGAAGAAAGACTACGTGCTTTAACATATAGAATCACAGGGTTAAATGAGGCTAGGTTGCCAACACAGATCCTGTTCTTTTCCTCCTTTTACATCCCTTGGGTTCATTACTCACACAAAAATTTTCTCCAGACATGTGACCCAGGATATTCACCTCCATATATTCACCTTATACAGATATCTAAGAGGTAAAGCATGAATTTCTGCAGGTCAGTATTCTTATTGCCCAAGAGCTGTTAGCCCTGTTTAATGAGGATTTTGAGAAAAGAAGCCAAGTATATTCAACTATTAGCAGAGTGCTCATTTTTCTACAAAAAAGTCACAGAACTTAATATTTCCAGGCAGGTTCTCCAGAGTTAATTAATGAGCTCACTAGTAAGACATCAACCTATGTCAGTAAGAGCAACATCTTCATGCAAAACATTTCCCTACAAAAGCAGCTCTGGGAAAAACCAAAAATACTTAAGTTTTCTCCTAGAGAGGTGATAAAGTGCTACTAAAGGAGCTTTGTTGGTTTAGGGGACTGGTGAGAACCGGTCATGAAGACACATTTCACAACCAGGCAGTAAACCTTTACTATCCTCCCAAAGACATGTCCTTTGCTTGCTACCAGCCTTCAGTAAGTCTTCGCTGCATACAATAAAACAAGGGCTGACCTTGTAAATGCACAGAAACCAGAGCCTGAAAGTTAACTGAGTGATTTCTGCACCATATTTGAGACACCTCGGATGCTAGCTAGCGAGTGACAGCCAGAATATGACACTACTTTATCACTACAGGTTGGAGAGACTTATATGGCTTCCTAGAAACAATTTTTGATTTCTCAGAAGCTTTAAATACTTCACTACAAGGAGTCTTAAAAAAAAAGAAATTAAAAATGAGTGAAGCTACCCACGGGACATCCTGGAGGCAAGAATCAAGCAAGTATCTGCATCATCAAATTCGTCATACCATGAAGGCTTAAAACAGCAAGCTGGAATTAACCTGAGAGAAGACTGGCATAAAGCTGTAGGTTCTAGGAGAAGCCACGAGGGAAATGAAAACCATTCTGGTCAGAGTAACTAGAGGGAGGAGATAGGAAAAGACAAATCCACATAATATAAAGGACAAGACTATTTCCCAGTGACTGTGAAATCCATCTTTAGCACTTAAATAAATGGCCTTGTTTCCAACAGTAACTTGAAGCAGTTCCTAAAAATCTCAACGCTGAACTGCATACAATTCAGAGTCAAAAAAAAGCAGCTACTTATTTCACTGCCTAATTTTAGGCATCCAGTTTCTAGAACTTCTCATACCTATTTTAGGACTCAGAAGAAACTTGGAACAACATCTCTGCAGACCTGAACTGCTGATGCCACAAAGGAAATACACATTCCTTCCTGAGAGGATTTTTTTTCTCCTTTCCTCCATCAACAGTAATTCACAATACAAAATAAGAAACTTGGAGATAAATGGCAACTTCTCTGCTGTGATAAATTCAGTGCTCCAGTACTCCAAATATAAATGTCCTAGGTTTTATTTAAAAACACAAACTAAAACTGAAATCTGCATCAGCTCTACCCTGGAGTACAGTTACTGTACAAATGCAAGGGTGTGGCTCATCTCTGAAATTAGCATGTGAAAAGCTATTTTTATAAGCATAGCAGCAGCCCAGATAGCACAACTAACAACTCACTTAGCTATTCACTCTGTTTAAAAACAGATGGATGATTACTAATCATGCACAATCAAAACAAAGATGGCATACTGAAAGGATAGTATCTGGAGTATATGTTTTTCACAGCTTAAGGATTGCTAGATGAAATGGTTCTGGACTAAACAATTTCTTCTCCTGTACAACTTTTCTTTTACCATATAATTGCATAACACAAAGGGACTGTGTTGACGAAATTCCTATTTATTGATAAAATGAAGAGCTAAACTAAAGACATCCCTCCCCTCATCCCCCCCCCCCACCCCCCCCCCGTTATTCTGCTCTGGCAAACTGTAGCAGTTCTCATTTTCAGGCAACTTTATTTTGCATGCCTATTCATCCTGACTCTAAAAACTCTGTGAAACTAGCTTATGAAATGTACCTAATATAGAAAGAAAATCCCCAAAAAACAGATTTCTGACAACAGAAGGCCAGTTAACCAAAGTGTGCCAAACTATTGTCAAGAAACAGACTTCTTACCTTGGGTAAGCATTTCCAAAAAACTGTCTTAACAGCTGAACTCGTGCCAGATAGCCCAACAGTGGGTATACAGTCATCATTTGGAACAGCAGGAATATTCTTGCAACAAATGACATGATGTCATCACTGGGAAAGTTATCTAGAAAATTCTAAACATATAAGTAATGTTACACATCGGTGGTGGTTTGTTTACATGTATCTGCTGGTTTTTAGTATCTGTGTGCCAGAAAGAATGGGACAAAATCCAAACAACTACAATTGCTAAATTAACTCTGTAACATGAAAAATTATCTCCCTCTTTGCCTTGACACCAAATAACAAC
Organism: Poecile atricapillus; assembly: GCF_030490865.1. NCBI lineage: Eukaryota > Metazoa > Chordata > Aves > Passeriformes > Paridae > Poecile > Poecile atricapillus. The sequence goes on along the minus strand of NC_081289.1, from coordinate 128,619,218 downwards.
GAATTTTTGGGTATTACTAGGCTGATGTCAATGTTAGTATTACATAAGGAATTACATTCTGATCTTCTGAATATCCTCAAATAATCCAGGCTGTGGAAGGGCCACCTGACTTTTTGGGCACATGGATTCATATTCTCCTCTTAGGTGATCCTGCCCCTATACTCAGCCCTGGTGAGGCACATCTGGAGTGCTGTGTTCTGGGCTTCTCAGTACAATAAAGACATGGAGCTCCTGGAGTGGGTCCAGCTCAGAGCTGCAAAGATGAGGAAGGGACTGGAGCATCTCTCTTTCAAGGAAAGGCTGAGGGAGCTGTGCCTGTTCCTGCTGCACCTCATCAATGTATACAGGTATCTGAAAGGAGGATACCAAGAGGATGGATCTGGCTCTTCTTGGTGATGCCAAGCAATAGGAAAAGAGGCAATGGGCAGAAAATGATGCACAGAAAGCTCCAGCTGAACACAAAGAACTTCACAATGTCAGTGACTGTGCACTGGAACAAATCATCCACAATTCTGGGGTCTCCTTCGCTGAAGATATTCCAGAACCATCTTTGCCATATGCTCTGGGATGGCCCTGCTTGAGCAGAGAGGTTGGACCAGATGACCCACTGTGATTCCCTCCAAAAAACCCATTTTGTGATTCCATGAAATTCATACTGCAGTAAAATATCTCACCTGTTCAATACATTCTTTGGATAACGGTGGAGAAGGGAAAGATGCAAAAATTATCACTCCAACATACAGATATGTTAGTCCAACCAGGAAGTATGCAATAGAGAGGTCTCTCACCTAAGGAAAAACAACATTTTATTTTGGCCAGCACTTACACACAAAACCAGATGAAATAAAAACCTCATGAGAAGATTTCTATTTCATGTATTACTGTTACTTTTACATGCACTACTTTTTTATATTTACTACTATCACTTGTACATTTTTATTTTTACTTCCTACTACTTGAAAAGATACTTCAGACCTCATTCTGATCAGATCAGAAAGCTTCAAGGAGATACCCCAAAGGGGAGCTGGACAAGTATTACTTATCTCTCTACCAAAAAGGCACCATGAAAAAGATATGCCAATAAATGTATCATGTAATTCTTGATGCATAAACATACACTAGTTATTAAAACAAACAAGAAACCCCTTCTACTTTCTTACATGCACCTATTCCTACTAAGACCCTTGGGACACAGACACACCTGTCTAAGACAGAAAGCCCAGCAATGCCCTGCATTAAGTTTATTGTCATGAATAAAATCTTGCAGTCTACTCAACTGCAGATATAATACAAAGGAATTTAATCAAAGGTTTTAAAGAAAGAGTGTTGAAGTTAGGGTCATAAATCCACACTTAAATACACTACATACACTTAAGTATGGACTTAAATGTAAACTTCAATGTTTGGTTCTGAAAATTTTGGCTATCTGTATAAAACATATAATATATACAAGAATATTCCACTACACAAAAATAATTACACATTTCTTACAGGAAAATAGCTGGCAAAACTAATTAAGTACTTTATGAAACTAGAGGATCCACACATACATCAGACTAATCTCACAGCAATGTACTTGGTGAGTTATTCTTCTACATAAATTCCTTCCTTTGGAAATAAAGAGGGAGACCATTTGTTTCTAGTTATTAGCTAACTAAATTCTGTATAAGCTTATGTAACAGTACAAAACACTCATCACCTTACAGCAAACCATTTGTTCAGCTGCTGCTAATCATCAGCTTCTTAAAGTATTACTACTAATGTTTCAATATATGACCCTGTTTTCCTAAGACTGAGAAGCAAGTCTTACTAGCTCAGGCATAGCACCAAATTATTAGGATTATACTGGTTTCCAGACCAGGGTGATAATTATCACCTGCAGCCAGCTCACTGAACATGAGCAAAGCTTCCTCACATATGTGCATGGAAATGTTTCCCTAAGTGCTTCTTCACACTATCTTGTTGACAGAAGAAGTGTATCCTGTACCACTCCAGGCTCTGCCAAGGGCAAGGCAATCCCTGAGGAAAGTATAAAATGCTAGATTTATGAGTTTTGAAAGAAATTCAGACAGAAGTCAGTTTTTGGTGAAAATCATGGATTCTCCTATTAATTTTGCCACTGTTTTTGGGGTAGAAGATTGCTCTCTGATGAGGAATATTACTTGCCTAATACCGGCTGATGTGAAAAAAGCATCAGCATGCTTTGAACACGTTCCAGGGTGGCCTCTGAGCTCCCAGCAGCTGCAGATTTCTGGCTGCAACCTCCTCCTCCTGCTGACCAGTTAAACGCACAAGGAAGATGATTCCTTGCACTCCACTCTCCTCACACTGGTCTTAGGGTATGGACTATCAACTTTCATCAGAAGCTGAGCAGCAGCCTTTTTTTTAAATTATATGCAGAATTTCTCCTCGTGATATGAGAACTGTACAGGTTTTCATATAACATCTACATCTTTAAAAGGACCAGTGTCCACTCACCCTACGAGGGTAAGAACTGATTTTAAGAATACTGAATATGAGCATCCAAATTTCTTACAGGTATTTATCAGTAACTTCCAGGACTCAGAGACACAGGAAGACAGTTTTGCAAAGAGATACAGACTCTCATCTCTTGAGGACAGGACTTGAACAAACTGTACCCAAGACCTTCTTAATGCACATTATCTGCCAAAACCTGCTTTAAATCTGGTATTTTAGGTGTAGTCCTAAATGCATAAAATTTTAATGCATAAAAACAGTATAGTAACTTACAGTTGTTATTTGTACTTTGCCTGCACATAAGGTCTAGAACCAACTGTAAAACTATTTTTGCTATGACAAGTGCATGCAATTGTGAGGGCAAGACATCTGAAATAAAATTCTTACTGCTTCCTTTGGACATGAAAAATCATAGATAGCTGGTGTGCTATTACCTCCAGCAGGTACTAGCACCAGTACTAACTAATCCCTGTTTCTAGAGTTCTTAAGGATGTATGCTTTAATCTGCACTGAAACTAAGTGCTGAGATAATTTTGATGATTTATTTTCATAGCATGTAACACAATAGACTATTTTCTCCAGATGCTGTCACCCTACCAAGAGTACCCAAATGTTGATTTCAATAAGCTACGAAAAAAGAAACAGGCAACTTGAAAACCTGGATTTACTTTTTTATCAAGCATTCATCAGCTCCCTTCCAAATATATGCTGCTGTTTTAAGATCTTTGTAAAACACCATGTGTTTACATAACAGGAACATCTTTTGATTAATGTTCACTATTCCTCAAGAGACTGGGTTCAGTCCCTAAAGACCTTGACCATACTGTTTAGATAGCATAATTCCAGATAAAATCAAAGGACACATGGGGAGGGATAAAATAATTATTTCAAGTAAGAGCAATAACTACACTTTTTTATTTTACATTTGATACTCAAGGCATTTCCATTCAAAATGGACAGTGCTGTGGTGAAAGCTATGTAAGCATAAGAATATAGCAATTCTTGCATCCACAGTTTAAGTTTAAACTTGTAGAAAAAACAATGCTGGAAGCAGAAAGTATTTGCAGAATCACGATGGAAGTTTCAAAGTAAGTATTTAAGGTAACATGCAGGTCACAATCCATAAGAATCACAGCCCTGACGCCAGCCAAACCCTTGTCAAATACACCTGAAGTAACAGGTAGATTTTTCAGACAGAGCTTGGAGAACATGTTAGGGGCTGACAAGGAGCTCTCCTGGTCAGATCCACAGAACAAAGTGCTAGAAGTGCCACTGGAAGAAGAGAAAATTGAGTGATCAAGGCTGGCAGCAGCAGTAGAACAAAGGAAGAAATCAGCCTCCCAACAAAAGGATAACTCTGATAAATCAGGTGGAGCTAATAAAGACAACCCTGAAAATACATTGTATCACACCCAGAGACCAGTCAGTACTCAGGTGCTGGCCAGACCTGCAGCAAGGGATTTGACATGGCACTGAGAAGGTTCTGTGGCTCCATGGACATTTCTTATGTGGTGCTGCAAAGAAAAGGCTACTTCCAGGCCTTGATTTGTCTGTTCAATGCCATGGAGAAAACAGCTCACTTCCTTCCTCAGTATCAGTGAAAGCTAGTTTGTGGGATTACTTCTTGGATGGAGAAGCCTGTATCAGTGCTTAGCAATGATTACCACACCTGAAATATCTTTTGATCATCCCATTTCAGATTAATCTCTTTTCAAGAGAGATGCTGTCTCTGTAATATCTCAACAGGACTTTGATCTATATGATAAAAATAGACTTCACCTGTTCATGCATCAAGGGTAAGTGGTAACACTTAATTGGGTGACAAAAAAAAGTACTTTACTAGGATGGATGACGTTGTGCATAATTTTGTGTCTGGAAAGAGAAACCAATGGTATGGCAGCATCAATGAAAGCTCACTCTGTGTACAGGGAATATAATGTTTAAATACTGCAGAAAATAAGTACCAATTACAACTTCATGCCTTCTGCAGTTCATACCCTGACAAAAAGCATCTGCCCACTCACAGCCTTTCTTCCAGGTACACAACACTGTTAGGAGACAGCACTAGTGTATTCATGCCTGCAGACCTTGGTGGGCTTGTGTAGCATCTGTCCTGTTGCTCTGGGAAACCGATCACAGACATGAATCAGGAAAAAAACAACCAAAATCCACAGCAAAACTCCTTTTTGTGGCTGGGTTATGCTTCCTATGCAATTTCTTTTCAAACCATATGACTGAGCACTGTACAAAAACTTACGCTGATAAATACAAGGAAGCAGCAGCAGTGGGAGATAGGACCAGGAAGCTCAATTCTGAACTGCAGACTAAAATTCTGCTCACAGGGTTTCTCCAGGCTGTGCTCCTGACATGTGGCTTACTCTAGTGCACTGCTCTTCTCACACCCATACCACTGTACAGGAATAGCAGCCAGATAAATCCTCCCCCATGTGTGTTTTAGCTTTGGGCTGTGATACACGCCTGTGACCAGAATGGAAGCTGCTATTGTTTTGAATTTCTGACTCCATAAGTGGAATGTTATTGTTTGTCTTACTTTTTTCCACCTCCCCAAAGAGTTGTTCTACGACCACTAGTTTCAGCAAGATTTGTTCAAGACTAAAACAGTGCATTTCCAGTTTGCCAAGTTCTGCCTTTTCACAGAACACTGAAGGAAGTGACATGTTAACAGGTTGATCAATAAAACAGTGAAGTTTTTATCCATGGAGTTATATCAGTATCACCCCATCAGATACTGAGAGAAGAAAGCATCTTGTAAAAGTATGGGAAAAAACCCCCATGACTTATGACACAGGGTAAGACCCCTAAACATATGGAAATCTCCCACTTAGCCCAAGGACATAATCACAAAACAGCTCTTCAAGAGCACAGGTACTTCATTAACATTTGCAAAGCACTTTTGAGACCTAGGTGAAAGGCTCCTGTACAGCTACAACAGGAAAAAGAATTTCCAGCCAAATAAAACTACTACAAGAGAGATTTGTTTTCCCATTAAAAATCTTTCCTGCCATACTTCAAAGGTGTCCTTTCTGAGCAATTTGAACATTCTTCTGGAATGCACAGTTTTGTCAAAGGCTTGAGATCCATGCTAGGGCTGACTTGGAAATTCAGTTTAAGCTCCAGGGAGAGTATTAGAAAAGCTGATTCAAATGCAGCCAGCAGTTTCTTCCTCCTTCACTCAGGAGAAGCAAGCTGGAGAACACTCCAGGTGCTGCTCTTTGCATCTGATTGCTTGCTCTGATGTAAATGGAGGGGGAAAATACACAGGAAAACCTTGAAGATGGAATGAGGGCATTAGGACTCCTCTGCATATAGAGCTGATTGCTGGAGATCTAGCCTTTAGAATTTGAAAGCCACAGCTATAGAGAAATCTTGCCCTTCTTCACATCATAAGAATTTCTTAAGGAAATCGAGAAAAAGTTTACTTAGCTTTCTTTGTCCAGACCTCCAGCTGTTAAACTAATTTCTGAGAAGCCTGTAAGCCCCCAGAAGTCTTCCTAGACGAGAATTAATGGCTTGTAAATAGGGTCATTCACAAACTGGTCTTGATTCACAGGTACAAGGAAGTAACTATGCAGACTTCCAAAGCCTAAGAGGTCATGTCATTGAATTGGTACATAATCTGCACTTCACTGTCAAATAATCAAATCTGACTTATTCTATCTGATGTGTTCTAGAGGCATCTGGCTCTTTATGGTACTGATTGAGTAGGGGGACAAGATCAGATCCAGAGGTTCCTTACAATCTCAAACATTCTGGGATTCTATGGTTTTGTACCAGTTTTCCATACAGCTAGCATTTAAAAATCTTTTCGTTATTGCAGGTACCTTTACAGCTAACATTTTAATGAAGTTTGACAAGAATCCTTGGAAATAGAGAGGAAAAAATAAAGTAATAATTACAGTAAAAGTTACTCTCAGACTCCGTGTATGGTATTTACTCCATTTGATATTTTTATAATAGGAAGATATTAACAAAGAATGCAGTTCATCTGGAGGAGCCGTGTTTAACCTTTCCAAGGGCAAAGCACCAGTCCAAAGACTATATTTATCACAAAGCCTCCTGATTCAGGCTTCAACTTACAGGATTTCCTAAATTGTGCCAAATTTCTCTACAGACTCTGACTAGGATTGTGAGACAAAACTGCTGAACGAACTCTGAGAAAAGGTATTACCTAGACCCCAAAACTACAGTTCAGGATTCTGTTAAAATCAGTCCTGTACCAAACATTTTTCCACCATTTTTTATTCTAAAATTGGTCAGTCTTCATTCAGTCTTACAACATTGTCATCTGCCTCTTGTGTGCAATTTGGCCATCTAATACCAGCTTGACCAAAAGTAAGTTCAGGGCATTCCTCAGGGATTTTGTGTGAATGAATTTGTAATTTATCTGTTACTCCCTCATAGCAAGAAAAAGAAGGTGTAATGTTTTTCTTATTAAACAACAGGAAAAAATTACAGTTGTCTTGCAATCTAGCTATAAATCAGTCTTGTAAAGTTACTTACATTGTTTTCTTGATTCCTGTTATTCTGAAGAAGTGTGATGACACAATTGTGGATGAAGAAGGCAAGTGTTAGAACCCCTGTGAGCTGAGGGAACAGAATTCTAAACTCTAAATGAAGAAAAAAAAATTGTTTTTAAATTACTTCTTTGAGACAAGTGATGCCAAAATGCAGATGACATACAGTGCTCTCAAAGGTACTGGCAAACTCATGAACTTCCACCTTGAAATGGGACAATCTATCTCACCTTTGACCACAGCCAATGCAGATATTTAATTAGGAAGTACAAAGTGCATGAAGGCAGTGGTTACTATAGAATACACTTTCCAGCAAGGCTTCTCTGATGGACCCCAACCATCAGTGATTACTAGGTTAATTTAAGATTGACACATAAAAGGTTTTCTGCTCCTCAACAGTTTAACAGGAAATTATTTGTAAAATTGGAATTAACAGCAGTGAGGCTGTATACCTACGGATTCCTGAAGAGGGAGATGGAGGGAAGGAATCATTTACCCTGTGAGCACTTTTAGTTATTAATAAGTCACTTATGCTACCAGAAGAAAAATTACATCTGTAGATATTTAAGAGGTTCTGCTTAGAAGCCAAGGCATAAAGAAAGGCAGACCAATTTCTTATCATGCTTCACAGAATGTATGCAAAAAATTTCCTTCTTGTCAGCATGGGAATAGCATTGTTCTGCTTCCCTTAATACTCAAAAGATGTTCACAGGATGGTAGTTCTGGAAGTACTGCAAATGGTCTAGGAATTCACCAATAAGTAACATCATTAAAGCACCATCTTAGCTGATATTACCTAAGAATGTGCTAACAGCAATTAGAGACAGATAGCTCAGCTTCTGAGAAGCATCCCGGAGTATAGCACAACACTCTTCAGAAATTCACAAACCCTTACAGAACAAACCAGAGAGAGCTCTATGCAAACATATTTAAAGCAGGCTTCTGTAAAGTGCTATGAAATTAATAAAGTAAATACACCCAAGGCAACTAATAGAGGGCTTATCCAAACTCAAAGAATAAGCTTACCCTAGAGCTGGTTTCACTGCACCTTCAATACCTCATCAGCATGATGCGCTGTTGACAGAATTGAGAGTGCAAGCTAGGCTTGACTTCTGGGCTCATTTTCAATCCACTACTTTGATCTCATTAATAAAAAGCAAACTGATAAGGTTGAGAATCTCTCGGTAGCTGTACTTGTATGCATTAGCTACATGCTTTTCTAGTCTCCTCCAGTACTAGAGGTATTTGCCAAATAATCAAACTACTGGGTGCTCTACTTCTCAATGGCCTGTGCCATCTGTGTCACTGTAATTCATTTTGCTAATTTGTTTCTAAGAACAGAAGAAGTGATACTATTCTAACATACAGGACACAGCTCCCTGGAGCTAACTGGTTATAAAATTTTGCGTACTGTAAAGGATGGGGGAGAACCATCTAGGAGCTAACCCTGGTTCTCTTACTCCAAGTTTCTTAAAAAAGGAAATTATCTCTTTAGGTTAGCTGTTCAAGCAATACCAAATGCCACTTGTTATGACCATATGACCTCATAGAGTAATTTGTAACAGTAATCTGTAAAGAGCAAATAGCCATCAAACAACATTCAAGAAAATAAAAACACACTGATGGGTACTAATGGGATAAAAACTGCTAATGGGTGTTTGAAAGAGAAGAGCTACTAAGATTATGGTTTAAATTTTGAGATAGACCTGGAATTACAGGAAAACTGTACTTGCAAATTACGGTGAAAGAGCTATTTCAAGCAAGACAGTGTGTGGGGAACTTAAAGCACCTTTAACAGTCTGTCTACAGTCTGTCACTTTTATTTGCTACTGAAGCAGGCATGATCTGAAACTGGTGCAATCAGAACTTAACATAGGTTAAACAGGACTATGGCAAGCTCTCTGTCACAAGATATATGTTGATGATTCTTCTGATAGGCACTTCTCTTCCCCACCATTGATACTTTCTTTTAACTAAGGAACATCATTGGGAAAGGGGTTCCTTTCCACTTTGTCCAGCGAGATCTTTCCTCTACTTGCAACATCAGACAGTATTTCCTCACTTTATTTACGTTTTGGATGCGTTAAAAGGTGAATGAGAAAAAAAAATCTCTAAACTCACCAAATATATACTTCATTACTGCATTTTAACTATCTTACCTGGTACAAAAAATTCATTCTCTGTAAACCAGTTGAATTCTAAGTGTATTCCCAGATGAGCAGCCTTTACTGTAACCAGAAAAACTAAGTAGACAACTGAAACTGTACCTAGAAAAAAAACAAGAGCCAAACAAATACCATGATATAGTAGAAAGTATTTATGCAGGGTTTAATTTCTGTTCCATTCTGCTAGCTACAGTTATGGTTGGTATTCATTCCTAACAGAAGACTAGGTCTGAACTTTTTCTTTACTTCTCTTACAGGTCAGAGAGAAAAAATAATGCATGTGCACACAATGTAAACTTTCAGCAAGTTTAATATTTTCCAGGTGTTGGTGACAGCAGAGGAAGTACCCGGTAACTCCTGCTCCTGGGCAGGTAGGAAGGTCTTTAGGCACTAAAAGACCAGCTCCAGCTTCCACTGCCAGGATTTTCATCTAAGCTGACACAACGTTGATCACAGTACTCCACCACTGCAATGTTCATCTAGTCACTGACCTTTTTGAACCAAACAGCTCAATGGAAAGTGAAATTACTGCACTTGTGAACTTTACACTGGGAGCTAGAAGTAGATAATGACATCCTCAATGCTACTGATTAAAACGATGTGTTAATTGTAACTCTGGATAACCTTTATTATAATAGTTCTTCTGTGTATTCCATTTCATTGGTTCAGAGGCATCCAGCAGTACTCTGCACAGCTAAAGGACAACAAATGAGATCACAGATGGGTATAACCCCTTGCTGTGTATACCTGTGGGATGGAGAGTGCACAGTCTTGTGTCAGACCATTTGAAAGAGACCAAAGAAGAATAGTAACTACCTAAAAATTGAAGGAAACTGAACAATAATTAAGGCCACTGCGATGAGCCTCATGGCCAATAATGCTGCTAGTGAGCAGAGAACAGGCTGTAATCAAGCAAAGGCAGACCCCCAGCATTTCAACAGTTTAGAATACAGATTCAAAAAAGACATTACTTCATTCTAGCAATATCTTCAAGGTTAAAAAAGTAAACTGAAGAAATTATCACTTGATTACACAGAGCACAGCCAAGAAATTAGGAAAATAAAAGGTTCTGTACATGAAGATCAACTAAAATGTTCTGTAGTTTCCTAATGACTTCTCTTCCCAAGGGTAGCAAGGAAAGTAAAACTCTACTGAGATAAATTACAGGATCACAAAACTGCCTTCCATTTTTTCTTGTCCTATAAATTTCAAGGTTTATAAAAATTAAGGCAATTTTAAACAGCTTCTGACTTACATAATATCTACTGAAGCAATGAGTAACTAATACTCTGTTTTTTAAATTTCTAATGTTGTATCTACCTACATAAAACCCACACCTTTTGCACAGAAGCAGTTATCAAGTACCCAAGTTCCTGTGTGGTATTTTCATTTAATGGTTTCAGCAAGAGCAGATCCAAGCTCTGATAAAGTGTCACTATAGAAAAGATGAAGAAACTAGACCTTCAAATCCCTGTCCTCTACCTCCTTCACAATGCATATCCAACTTTTTCATCCTCTGACCCCCATCTAGTTTTCTCCTCCTCTCCATTGTAGGCTTCAATGCTATCCCTCAGACCTCTTCTACCCTGGAACTGTGACCAGCTGCATCCATCATGAACAGGCTTTACTCACTTTACCAGCCCCACCCACCTTGGCCTTCTACCTGGAGACATGGAAGCAGGAAGTGACAACTGTTTCCTCTGCAGCACAGAAGAGCCTACAATATCGGATGTTGGGACAAAGAACAGCAGCAGCTCATACTGACTGACTGATGTTGTGATTAATTATCACCTGATCGGTAGAAAATTACTTCAGATCAGAAGAAGCTGCTGGTTTGAAATATTTACCAGAGGAGGGAGGGAATGCCTGACTATACCAAGGTAGTATGTATCAAATGCTGCACAGTAGTATGCAAAGAACAATTTGGAAAAATCAGTTGTAGATGTAATGGAATTTGTTTCACAGGAGTATCAAGCAAGAAAAAAGAAGGAAAATGAACTCCCTGTTACCCATATGATTCAATCTAAGCAGCACACAAAGCCTGTGTGCTGGTGTTAATAAACCAACCAACAGCATACTTAGAGGCACAATATGGGCTGCCAGCAGAATACTGGAACAGTGGCTGGAAAGCTGCCTAATGGAAAAGGACCCGGTGTTGGTTGACAGCAGCTGAACATGGGCTGATAATGTGCTGACAGGTGGTGAAAAAAGCCAGTGGCATCCTGGCCTGCATCAACAATAATGTGGCCAGCAGGAGCAGGACAGGGATTGTTCCCCTATACTTTGCACCAATGAGACTGCCCCTGTGACATGAATACTGCCAGTTTTGGGCCCCTCAAGTCAAGATGGACATTGAGATGCTGGAAGTGTCTAGGAAAAGGAAATTAAGCTAATGAAGGATCTGGAGTAGAAGTCCTTTGAGGAGCAGCTGAGGGAGCTGGGGGTGTTTAGCCTGGAGATAAGGAGGCTCAGAAGAGACCTTATCACTCTCTACAACTGCCTGAAGGGAGCCTGTAGCCAGGTGAGGCTTGGTCTCTTCTCCAGGCAACCTGTGACAGGATGAGAGGACATGGCACCAAGCTGTGCCAGGGAATGTTTAGATTTGGAAAATGTTCTTTTCAGACAGGGTTTTCAAGCATTGGAACAGGCTGTCCAGAGAAATGATCAAGTCACCATCCCTAGATGTATTTTAAAAATGTGCACTTACAGACATGGTTTAGTGGTGGACTTGACAGCGTGGGGTTAATGGTTGGATTCAATAACCTTACAGACTTTTCCAACCTGAAAGATTTTAAGATTCTACTCAAGGAAGTAGTTTTCACTGTCTTCTGTACACTTCAGTCACAATGAACCAATGCTTTAATAGTATTTGTTACTTACCTAGAACATTAAACTTCGCAAAGAAGGATGGAGACTTCAGATTTAGCAGGGGTAGAAGAACAGCAATCAGGTAAAACGGTACCGTTTGTGATTTGTCCCACCATTCCTCAAAGAGTTCAAAACCTGTTCTGTTGCCAGAAGAGAACATCACACTCCTGTTCTGTGGTGGGTAATCACTAGCAGCACTTGGACAAATGACTGGAAGAAAGGAAAAGAAAAATATCCTCAGATTAAAAGGGTTTTACTTGCACAGAATATTCACAGCCAAGATCCCACGATTGCTGGTGTGTTTTACCTACTGAGGATCATTCAAGTGCAACGTTCAGTATCAGTTCCTAACTTCTATTTGTTTTTTTTAATCAGGAATTCATTGCTAAGATTCCACTGCCAGGCAGCTTGCACTCTAATCTGACAGTGCTACAGTTCTTCCAGCTGAGCACACCAAAGATGATAATTTATCTGAAGCCCAAGTTGTCACACAGGATCATCCTTCAAGGTCACATACCTGTAATGAGATCTGTTCAGTGCCTACGTGCACCTGCTGGAATCAAGTCATAGCAATGCTCCCCTGCATCTGGCTGCATATTTAGCATTCTAATCTTTCCCTGCACACTTCAGTAAGATCGTATCAACCAACATCCAAGTGCACCTCTGTACAGATGAGCCTGAATTACTGTAAATTGCTCGACAAACAAACAAAGGATTACAAGAAAGCTACTCTAACAACTGGCAGGTTGAAAACTCATACACTGAACAAAGACATTCTTGTTATCTTTGTGCCATGACAGGGGCAAGTACATCACTGCCAGATGACACAACACAAGACAACAAATTCAAGATGTGCTCCAGTAACCCTGCTAAGAAGGAACATCATACTCCTCTTACACGGAGGTTGGTAAATGGCAGCACCTGAACAAGTGACTGCAATAAAATCAACCAAAAAGACCCTGTGAGGAACAAATGCCTATGAAGCTCTGTGTTGAAATATAAAACTTATTGTTTTCATAATGTCTTATTTAAAATCTTGGCATCCCACAATAGTCAATAGCCACTATCCTACACTATCTGCATTCCTGTTCTGTCAAAAAGGCAAAGGCATAAAAAGCATTCTGACAAATTTCTTGCTTAAAAGAGGATTGTTTCACAGACCTTGAAAAATGCTTTTTTCCTACTGATCTCCTGGGTAGCCCTGAATGTCCTGTCAAGAGTCACTTGAACATCTGGCAGCCCTTAATTTTGTGTAGCAGCTGCTTTAAATCTTCTAGTTGGTGGACGATAGTGTGGAATATTGTCCACTTTGCCTCCAAGTTATACCCCCTGCTGCATAAGCATGGGAGAGAACAGCAGAAGCAGGAAAGAGCATAAATTGGTGCCTAGCTGGTGAAGACTGGTGAGGAGCAGGATTCAACACTAGCTCAAATGCAAATCAACTGGTTTTTAGAATTACTTCTCAACTCCTTTGCCTGACTCCAGAAACACAGATGCAGCTAGTGTTACACACAGCTGCTCAGCTGGTAGTGGTATGTTTCCCCATTTCTCATGCACTTGTGATAGAGAAAGCTTTTTGCTTCCTAAGAAAGCAGTATGGATTCAGTCACTATTATAGAGGCAGAAAAGATTTGGGGGTTGACAATGTCTGCCTTGCTTTGCTACTGTCTTCATTCTACATTATTCTGCCTACTTAAGAACTTAGAACAGATCTATGTTCATATTTGACTGCAGTTTCTTCCTTTAGTTGTGCAAATGTTAGACTCTCCAAAAAGCACAAGCAGAGGCTCAAGTAGACTGCCACTTGTTTCTTTTTTGTACTCAGCATCAAAAAAGCTGTTACATAATTTTATTTTTTTTTTAAATAATCTTGCTGCAGAACTTGTGAGTAGTAAAGCTGCCCTAGTCAAGATTTTAAACAGTAAACAGAACTAAGGCGCCTCAAATTTAGGGTGTGAAAGTTAAAATTCCTTAAGGCAATTCCTCTTTATGCAACAACTGTTAAAAAGTTAACAGTCAGGCTTTTAAGGAGGATGTATCTGGGCATACAGAAATTTGTAACTGGCTTTTTAATATTTATTCTCATGTCCACTTTTTAACTTATTTTTTACTTCCTCAGTTATTCAGATCTCCAAGTGTGTGGTTATTTGCGGGAGTACAAATCCCAGCTAGAAAATCACAGTTTTTTAAGAAACACATAGTTAGTTACAACTTATGACATATACTTTATAACTGGAATGTGGTTAGGCATTGGAACATGATGATTTGCCTTTAAACCCCCACCCCAAAACTGGAAACACTATACTATAAATGCTTCTTACCTTTGTTACTGCCATTGGTGCCAGGAACAATGTCTGTTACATTGATGTCATGAACAAAGTCTGCAAAGAAGAAAATCTCACTATCAATGTCTCATACCTACTATTAGGCCTTCATCTGTTGACTTGACTAAAATTAAGTCATAAAATATTTTGGAAAAATACATCAGAGGCACAGCACAGCAGCTTACACTCCCCCCAGACCCAAGTGAAAAATTTTGAACTATTGTAGAAGTGTTTTAAAGTAGCTCTACACAGTATTACTTTCTTCTCAGGAGCCCTGTCTTTGTATAAATTTCCTAAGACTCCCCACTCCAAGAATTGCTACTCCACAAGCACACCTCCACTTCTCCCAGCTACTCAGCTGGTAGTGTTGGACAGTAGGCCAGTGAGGAGATGCATCCTAAATCCAGCCTCTTTTGGGACAGAAAAAAGCAAACACACTCCTAGTTCAGACATTATTATTTAGAAAAATCTTCCCGTACTCATTTTGTAATATTTTCTTTTTCAGAAGAGGCTGTCTTTTTTCCATGTTTCCATGGGCAAAAGGAAAATTTCTGGAAAAAGGATTAAGCCTCACTGTTGTACAGGCGTCTCTAGTAGTGTTTTATTTCCAGTACAGTAAAGTGCTACTTTACTGCTATATCACACCAGTTATTTCCAAGTTTCTGCAACCTCACCTTTATAAGGGTATTGGATAGAAATTTCATTATATTTCTGCATTATTTGTATATATAGACACAGAAAATTTCCATTAGCTTGAAACTGAGTAAGTGTGTCACTGGTTAAATTTTGCTTCTCTTGCATGTGGGTGTGTTATGCACAGAAAATCGAATGGGGCAGTTTGCTTCAGATTTTTTAAAAGCAATTAAAAGCAGCTTGTTTCTCATAAAGAAAGCAAAAAGTCTTGTGGGAAGAAAACTGTTTCTTCTTTCTTTATTTTGATTTATGGCACCCTGAATCACAAACAAGTTTCTCATACTTACTTCTACTAGTTCAGAGTATACAACAATCAGAAGATTTAACTAAAATCACTATTTTGTGTTCCTAATTAAAAAATGTACCTAGTGAGAAGCCATCAAAATTAATAGCTCTTACAGAATTAAAGCACTTTCAGATTTGTTATAGATATTAACTTCTGTTTCTTCTGTATTTAAAAAGCAGTTTAGGACTAGCAATTGCATATGTGGATTTTGTTTTTCCCGTAAAACAAAAACTGAACAAGACCATGCAACACCGTGTTAAAGAAAAGGCATGATATTGCATTCAGCCAACAATTCTTGCATTCCTTGTGTAGTACAGATTTCTAGACAATCCTCCTGCAGGAAATCAGTTTTCCCCACCTAAATTTTATGTGTAGATGTTTTAAGAAGCCATCTGAATGTATTAGAATTAAACACAGTAGCCTGCTTAGAATACGTAGAAACAAATGGCTGGAAGATGCCATTGTGTCAAACCTACATCCTAGTATACATTTTATTACTTTGTAATTAAGTATGAACATTAGGACATGAAGCCAGTGATTGTTATCTCAGACCAAACAATTCACATAAGAACTTCAAACAAGTATAGGTAAGGGATAAAATAACATGTCCCATGGAAAAGCAGGACTCTTTTCCTAGAAAATAAGATCTTTTCACCATTTTGAATTTTGCTTATTAGAACTGGCATAATTTCATTTCGAATAATTTAAGATTAAAATGTTAATCTTATTAAAAAAAAACCCAGTGTAAATTGAAATAACTGTAATGACATATAAATTAGGTAAGCTATAAAATTCATCAGTCATTAACCAATACAGTAAAGTATGTCCTATAGGGATGGTAGGAATTCCAATTAAATACTGTTCAACAGGCTTAAGTGTCTGTGCTGTTATTTGCCTCAGAGATAACCTTCAAAACAGACACTTTTAAATCTCAGTCAACCTACTCAACACTGTAAGTCAGATTTTCAAAGCTCTCAATTCCATCATCCATTCCCACAACTTTACATTGATTACTCACACAAATGCTTGTGTCCCTGTGCATGTACCAGGGTATAAAAACCCAATGTGTTTTCTTTTGTAGCAATGCCACACTAAGAATCATTTTTACTGTGATCCAGTTCATTGCTTCCTCATCCCAATCCCAAATAATTTCAACAGTCTAGCCTGTTATATAGCTGTTCAAATAGATACACCCATGTAAACTAAGGGGGGAGCAAAAATAGAGTGGAAACAAGCAGCCAGGTTTAGGTTGTTTAAAGTATACAAAGAAAACTACACTTTGAGAAATTGAAATTGAAAAAGTGGCTTTGAAAACACACAGGCCTTTGCCCATACCACCACGCACAGTTACTTACTCTCAACTGATTTTTTATGCAATGTAGCAGGAAAATCAAGATGATATAAAATGGACAATCCTTTTTCAGTATAAGGCAGTCTTGATCTTCATAAAGGATTGCTGTAAAACTTAACCAAAAATGTATACTTACTGTATATAAATTTCCCTGTGTTGAACAGGAAGTTGGACATAAGTACCCAATAAACAACCATGGCTCCAACAAGTGATACCATAGAAAATAAGAGGCTTGACCATTGACCAAAGGATCCAAAGTAAAACTTGCAAACATCTGGGAATTCCCAGTTTGAGGTATCGGTTAAAGCTGAAAAAGACACAAAACCCAAAAATATATCTAAACAAATGTTACATTAGAGTCAGTAGAATTATTAATTACAAAATGTGGGGGGTTTTTTAGAATATTTTGACACATATTCACCACACTTTCAAGGACTAAGAAAATTGCCACTAACTTTAAAATATAGCACTCATTAAGTGTTTGACTGAAGAAGCCTAAAGTAGACACTTTTACTGTGGCCATACTTTTGAGTACTTTCACAAGCACTGAAATAAGACAGGGTAAAAATGCCACCATGCATTTGCAGCTAAAGGCCTTTTGCAGGAGTTGTGGCAAAGTAGGCCAGACCATGAACCATTCCTCATGAATGAAATTCATTCCTCATGAAATGAGCTCAGTCACAAACTGACAAAGGTCTTAATGGCCTTTATTTGAGCAAGTGAGAGGTTAGTTTATGCACAAAAGCACCAAGCAAAGAAGAGCCTCAAGATGAGTTTTGAACAATAAAAGTACATTCTAATTAGAACTGCTGTCAGTGACTGCTTCAGCCGCTGACTGCACTTAGAGTGCCTTCAACAAAGAATACACACAAATATTAGAGTAATATGTGCATACAAAACAAGGGGTTACAGATACAACCCACACTGTTCCACTGTGCAGGTTGATCAGACATGTAGAGAACTGGACAGTGCTTATGGAGAAAAGATGCCTGTAGCTCCCCAAGTCCCCAAGAACTTAGCAAGTGAACATCTGAAACCCTATTTGCTAAGAGTTTGTGTTTGGCTACAATACTTAGGCTGCAAGCAACTGAAGGAATAAGGTATATAAGGTAGCATACAGAACTCAGACACAGACTACAAAAATAGAGAGATATTCAAAGAACAGCTTTTATTACAGGTCAGGTCTAACATACAGTAAAGACACATACAAACAGAATCTAATACATATTGTTATTTTACATTTAAAGTATTTGCATGAGGAAGCTTTGTATTTCTTACGTATCACTTGCCGTGATTTCACAACTCTGTAACAGCAATAAAGAGTCAAAATGCCCATCAGTAAGATGAGAATAATTCCAGAAGTGAAGCCTGCCTGTTAAGAGGGAGAAACACAGTTGATTTTATTTATGAATATACTACAAAAAAAGAAGAGTAAGCCATGTTGCCAAAAACATTTTCCTACACATGCATTTTTCACAGTTTACCTGTTTTATTCCCCATGGGATACTTAATATGGATGTACCCATCATGGTATTCCATATCATAAATCTAGGAAGAAAAAATTCAGTGAGTATTTTAAAAACCACTCTTACTTCTTATTGTCTCCTTAGTCAACGACAGTTATGTTATTAATATAGAACATTCAGTAATAATGCATTTTGTGGCTATTATATGGCAAGGTGCTTAACATACATTGTCACTAGACTGGAGTTTTTACCATAGCCATCTGTGCAACTGTCAACTTTAAAAGCAGTTCCTAATGGACTGTACACGTAGATTTCATCGGGAGCTGGGAGTACATGATCAGGAGCAATCTAACAAATGGACAAAAAACAAGACTTATTCGTAACATCAATATAACTAATTGTTCCAAATACAGCAAGTCAACTATTTTAAGTCACAAAACACTCCCAGGAAATTACATTTTAAATAAATAAATAAATGAAAAAGCAAGAAAGGGTTGTACTATGCTAATTCTTTTCCTGGGAGGGAAAACCCAAAAACAGTTGAGAGAATTTTTAGCTAGATAGCTATGAAAATGCATTTTTCTTCTGCAAAATGTGTGTAAACACACTATGAACAGACCATGCTAGCTCAACAGTTTAATTACCTCAGCTGACCATTGATTTAATCTTATAGGTGGGAGAAATATGGGCAGCCAGATATAAAATTGATATATAAAATTATAAAATTGATTCTGTTTGCATATTTTATTTTAATGGAGAAGGCATTGCACAAGTAAATAACAACTTCTGATAAAACAAGCTGTTTTATCACACTCAGCTACTAGATATTTGATTCACAGCAAGCTGCCAAACAAGTCTCCCCCAACCTTTATTTCTGCTCCTTATACAAATCCAGTCTGTGTAAGACCCAGCATGCCAGAGGCCACGCAGCTAATGAGGCCCTGTCTTTGCCTTACCAATGCCCTGTCTGCAGGGGATGTGAGCCTGCTATAGTAATGAATCCGTTTATTCATTGCTGAAGCTTCATCAGTGACTCTTTGCACGTCATCATTCACACTGACTATGTTTGTAGGCTCCACGTGAAATGGTCTAAAGGAGAGGAAATAAAGAGAAAAAAAGGAAAGCCCTTAAGACAATGGAACACAGGATCTAATATATAACTCAGAGAGTAGCTCAGCCAATACTCTGGACAATTTTGTCATTCATTGACACAAGGCAAATGCAAAAATATCAATCCATGCCACTGAGGGAAGCTGCCATCCGTGGAAAAACTGTGAGTTTATATCCTTATTAAAACAGCCTCCAACCCAGATTCTGTGGAGCAACTTAACATCAGAACTAATATCCAGCTGTTAGTTTTCAACAATGAATCACCCACAGAAATACATGTTAATAAGCTTGGGCAAGCTTATTAGTGTTTATAACTGGTGTTGCCAGAACTAGTGATGAGGAACAGAGGTAGAAACAGAAAGCAGGAAAATGAAGAAGCAGAACGCAGAGAAAGAGGAATGAGTGGTGGCAGTGAGGACCACCTATGAAAAGATTAGGAACTACTAATCTAGCTGAAAACACTATATGGAAGTGTGTTTACTGGGGAAGGAACCAAGACCAAGGAAGTCCATGTGCTCCTATTATTTTTAAATCGAGGCAATGGGAAATGGACTATGTCTCCCTTTCCTCCACTCCACCTGAGTTAGACTGTGGGTAGTCACAGCTGCCAAAGGAGGAAGAGGGAACACCATATGCCCCTTATTTTCTCTGCATACACAGGGGTACAGAGCAAGCACAGTGAAAGCTGATTCTAAAGTTACAACACAATACAAATACAATACAAAACCTTCATGCAAGGAGCACTATCAGACAAAGTCCAAAACATGATGTTGCTGAGATTTTTTTTCCTAACTCAAGTAAAATTTACTTCCATATAGGCATATTATGCTCTTCCTTAAAAACAACATTGACTCCTAGCACTGAGAAGCTAATTTCTCAAATGAGACAGAGGATGCTGGTGTCCTCTAAGCCTTAATACACCAGCGTTTGTTTTTCCTTTCAGCAGTGCTTTTAATTTTTAAAACTACTACAACAGCTTTCTGATCTTCCTCTTCCAGGCTGATGTTAAAATCACTCATAAACCCCCCATAGAGGCAGACATCACAAGTTTCCAGTTACTAAGAACAGAAACAAGGTCAGCAATAAAGCCATGCCATTTATTCTGTAATATGACCAAAATTTATTTGAATTTACTAGTCTTCAATACTGATTTCTGTTTCAGACTACAAAGGAACTTAGGCAACGCCTACAACCCAGCTCTTAATAACATCCATAAAAAAGCTCCCATTCCTTTTCTCAATGACTCATTTACGCATCTATACTATGACACAACCTGTTATCTGTAAGGAAGATAAGGAATACTCTTCTGAAGTTCTTTGTTCTATCTTTGGAAGAGAGGAAGATAGGTTCCTATTCCTGTGTGCTTAAGGGGAGCCAGTAGGTGGGAATATCTATGAAAGCAAGAAAACCTGACTCACAAAGGGGGAAAATAGAGAATACAAACTCCCATCTCCACAAATTCTTTCATTCTTTTATCTTAAACTTAATTAACTCTTACATATTCCTTCATCATGGGAAAAAATGGCTTAAATTTCCTAAGTTGTTTCCTACTTACTGAAATGAAAATGACACTTTCAAATTTTTAAAACATTCTCAACTGACTCTTCTTCCTGTGATTATGACATGAGGGGGGAAATATGTGTTTTATAATATGTGTGCACTTTTGTGGTGTTAGTACAAACAATTAAGATATCTCAGTAACATAAATAAATTTTAAGCAATAGCTTTACTACTCAAAACACAGGCACATGGGGCTAACTAACTCCACATGTAGGTAATGTAAAAAAATACTCATGGACTGTCACGAGTCCAAAGGACTTCATTTGATTTTGCTTAAAATTTATAGGGTTGAGCAAATCATTGGACACAACTAAAAAATATTTCATTAAAAGACCTGTAAAATAAAGCCTGTAGTCATGAAAACAAGAAAAGTAACTTGTTTAAATGCTGCCCCACCTCCAGTCAGCTCTCTGCTGTTTTCTTTTTGGATTGCTGACATGCACTATATTTAGAAAACTTAAAAGGATGTGTTTTGCTAATTATACAGCAGCTGCATTATGTGAAGACCTTCCTCTCTTTCCTCATCTCCATTTAATATTATTAGTACATCCCCATAAACTTCCACTGCACCTGTGGAAAGGTTACAGTGAGACAATTTCCACATTTTGCTTCAAAGTGAGTAGATCTGTGACAAAGATTTCTTTCAAAACGGTGTTCAACACCTGCTAGCATGGATGTCAAAGAAAATTCTTCCAAAGTGTAAGATAGTCAGAGACTACTTTTTAAAGCAATGGAGGTGAAAGCCAAGGATGATTTTTAAAATTAAAGTAACAGAAAACTGCATACAACATCCTATTTTGTAGAGAAAGCAGTGTTGTCAATGACCAAACAAATATAAAGAAAATAAATTATGTGTAGCAAAAACCTATCTGTAGGTAAGAAATTGTTTAAAGAAAGACACTTCATTTTCTTCAGTATCATGAACAGAGTCAGGATTAAACAAGCAACTTATGGTGTAGCACAAAAAAAAAGAGTATGATCCAGAATCTAATCTATGGATGAGGAAAAGAAAATAAAATTAAACAGTCTCTAAGAATTTGTATATACCTATTGTTTCTGCTTCCTGACTAGAGGAGTGTGTATGTTTGTTGTTGCCATTACTTGAGCTACTTCCCCCTTGATCCCTGCTACTGTGCATCTGTTGAGAATGAAAATTATGTAAAGCAGAAGTTATTTTTATTTCTTCCAGGGTACCACTGCACCACCAGCCCAGCTGAACAAGTGACTGCTAAAACATACTGACCACCCATCAATTTTATGTTATTTGCAGATCTCTTTGAAAACATCAGTCTGACTTGGAAGCTGTGTGAGCAGGCTGGGAGGCCTGCTACCTATCCTGATCTCCACTAGGAGAAGGCAGCATTCTGTTTAGGATCAAGTTCAAACTATTGCTCCCAGCAATACCCAGATCGAAGACTGGTTGTAGGCCATACTCAAATGGGAGACTGAGAAGCTCTCAGGGACTCAAAGAAATTCTCAAAAACTGACATTTTCAAAGCCCAAAGCAAGTAGGATATAATCTGGGATATATTTTGAAAAACTCTATTTAGGGACCTTATGTCTAGCAGGCAAGCACTCTGTACATGCAAGTATTAGCAGCTACAACACATTCCTATTAAAAGATCTGATTTATACAGGCAATCATATCATATCTCTCACATGGCAAAATGATTATGAAAAGCATGTTGGACAATGTGATCTGGGGGAAGGAGAGAGATTACATGACTGTGATTATGATGTGGAACAATGCTGACAATTTCTATGCACTGAGATAAACTATAACGTCCCTTGAATTTCATCCACACTGAATGACACAATTACTATTTCAGCAGCTAGCCTGAAAAACCATGCTCTTTTACCAGGTTAAACACACCAGTAAAACAGAGCTGTTTTCCACAGTACCATCAGGATGGACAACTTGTAGGATGTCCACATCTTCCATACATTACACCCGGCAGGTGTATTTCAGAAACCATTCCCAGAAAACCTGCAGCTACAGTCATCTTTTCTTGCTCACACAAAGGGACAGTTAATAATAATTCTCTGGAGCTGGTCCAGGAAAAGAAAGAAGAGTGCTTCTGTCCAAACTTCCTCACATTTTTAACTTCAGTAGTAATTTTGCAAGCAAAGAAAATGAAAAGACGGGCTCATTATTAACATTGTTCCCTTATGATAAGGAAAGTTTAAGTGCTGGTTTTGGAGGGCTAGAGGGAACAGCTTACAAAGAACACTAGTCAAATATGTAAAATTTTGCCTAAGGGTGCTACATTCATCTTATGGATACTCTCAGCAATGTACTATATCTCATAGGGCAATGGAGTAAGACTAATACATATCTCAAGAACTTTCAGACTAAGTAACACTGCTTTTCAAGTACCTTTGCTGAAGTATTTTTAAACATCAAACAACCGGTTCTTGACATCTGATCAAAACCATGGTAAGTTTTGAGCTATTACAGTATAACAGAGTTTTTTTGTACCACTATGTCTTTTAGCTTTACATGACAGTATTCATGACTTTAGACAAGCTTTTCACTTTTACACAAATATGAAAAAAAAATTTCTTTACAGGATGCTTTACAATTTCTTTCCTCCAAATAAACCACAAGGAGCCACTTTAGCTTACTGCTACCCCACATCAATAATTTACTTTTTAGGGATGCAACAGGATCATTACAGAGAAATAAATCTAGGAAACTCCTACAGCTTTATTATCTTACTGAGTTACCAAATTATTATAGGATTGCTGTAAATGGCACAAGACAAACTAAGGAGTAAAACTGATTCACTGTATTGGAAATCAAGGAGAAGAAGTAATAAGAACAGGTGGCTATTTCATAATTGGCAACCACCTATCCGGATAGGAACACCAGGCACTGGAACAAACTCTCCTGGGAACTGGCCATGGTACCAAACCTGGCAGAGCTCAGAAAGTATTCAGACAGCAGTCTCAGGTACATGATCTGATCCTTGGGGCTGTCCTGTGAAAGGTCAGGAGTTGGACATGAAGAACCTTGAGAGCCTCTTCCAACTCAGGATCCTCTATGATTTCAGATATCAGTGTGCTTCTCTTAAGGAAATCTACATCAAAGAATTGCACAAGTGACTTTTCCTTTCTAAGCTGTCTGAATTTACTGAAGCATTAAACAGTGTGCTTACAGTTATTTTGTAAGCTATTTCTTCTCTTGGAAATACACTTTACCTAATTTTTTCTGCACTGATATCACCACTATAGTAATTACAGCATGATCACAGAAGTTTCTTAAAATGTTGGATGCAGAACTAAAATAACCTTTTGAAGCATAATGTCATTGCTTGCACATTTTAACGAATTAGGAATCACAAGCTTTACCACACTACGCTTCAATTACTATTCCTTTTCCCTGTCAAACACAAAACCTATTTTACTTGTCACTTACCAAGAAATACGAAGGTTCTTAATTAAGGTCACAATTCTTTCCAATTAAAAACAAGCAAGATTAGGAATTCACAAAAATTTGGTAACAGAGAAAAACAGAAAAACAAACAGAGAAAGCAAGCAATGGTGTACAATGATCACATTGTATATGGAGTAGTAAAAACATAATGAATGCGGAAAGGGTAGATTTGCACAGGTTGCTGACCATTGCCTACCTTCTCCTAAGTTAAAAGAACTTTGAAAATAAAGGGAATCAACAACTTTTGCATGAGAAAGGCTTCTCTGACTGCCACCTACAGACACTGTTTAATTTATAGCTGTTTAATTTCAATTACTAATGCCTCCTACATTCTGGGGACCTGTGGGACTTCAAAAAGAATAGGAAAAAAAAGCAAGAGGCATTGTCAAGTTTTTTCATATGCAAAAGAATCAGCACAAAACATCAATTGCTTCTTTGAAGGTTCAAGTATTCCTGATCAACAACTGCAGTACCTGTTGACAGTGAACAGATTTAAAGAGCAGTTTGAAGAAAATAAGACACATCTTCTTTTCCATACAATAATCACCAGTAAGCCACTGCAGCAATGATATCCTAGTTCTTAAAGGGAGCTACAAAACGGGAAAAACACACTGAATACAGTGAAGAGAGAAGCACAATAACATCCTCTTTAAAAGGATTAAAAGTGGCTTTTTATTTCCCCCAAATTAGCAAAACAATACTCGACAAAGTAATTTACAACTCTAAAAAACAATTAGCTTATTGTTCTTATGTAAACACTGAAAAGCATTCCTTTCAAAAATCCCAAATCCTGCAAGCTGTTAAGAAAACCGAATAACTATGCAAATGCCTCAAATCTCAGACAAGCTAAAGACTTTTACAAGTTCTGTAAAAGTACAGAACAGCACTAAGACAGACAAACAGTAATTACTACAAATCACACACAATACTTGAAGAGCTATCTCAAGCAAAGCAAAGCTACCAAGCACTCACTTGGGGCCCAGTTCCTGAATACCAAGTTAAAAAACAGGAACAAAGTAAAAGCAAAAACACACTTGCATTGTACCACTGCATTTTCCCTGTTTGATATTTTTATGCATAATAATCCTCCTTCTCAGGAGCCACTATTCCCAAAAAGTTTGATGAAGAAGCCCCTCAAACTGTCCACTGGTCTGACCATGACTGATGCAGACCCCAATGGCCTCTTCTTCCTTATTTCTTCTTTTGAAGTGTGGGGGCTGCCTGTTCTAGTACAGAAGTGGAGTTCAAACTTTTTTTACCCCCGTATTATTTCCAGGCCTTTCTGATATCCCAGGCCTCATGCACTTCATCCTTGTGCCTCTGGGTACCTGGAAGGCAAAAAGCCTAGGTTGTGGAAAATGGAAGAATGAACTCAAGAGAGGAGCAATAAGGGCATTTAGGCAGATCTGCAGAACTGGAGGCTGTGAATGTGGGCACACAATCCAAGTACACACTTCTGCTTTTAGGAAAGGAACCAAATGTCAAAGGCTATGACCTTTCACGAAGTTGAGTCTCCAGACTTGAGAAATCATTGGGGGAAAAACCCAAGCACACAGTATGGAAACAATACCTAACCTCAGTAAAAAAGTGAGTCTTAGCATTTAGGTGTTTCAAAAAGCTTCTCTTATTGCTACTGCATTACCATAACAGCTGAAACCCACTGCTTCTCAAACAGAACACATACTTCCTCCAAAACAAGTTGCTCCCAAAAGTCATTCATACAGATTAGCAGTTTTGTTATGACAGGAAGGGATCAGACACTCCAAAAGAGAAAGATTGTATTTACATTCATTCACAGTTATCTTTTCCACCTGAAAGTACCATTTCCTAGCCTTTGCAAACACAATTCTGTATCCTTCTACACTGGTGCTCCATTTGTTCCCCTGTATTGACTCCTTCCTTTACATGCAGAGAAGAGCATGTAAGTAGGCTCTCATAGCTTTCCAAAGCTGATAGCATCAAAGCACTATCCTCAAGAACTCTTTTTTTTTTTTTTTTTTGCTGAAGCGACCTCTGTCAACAGGATTTTGTATGCAACAGTGCCATCTTCAGTTCCTTCAGAAAAACTGCTTTACTGAAATATGATGGATGTGAAGAGGAAAAAAATGACCCATAAATCGGTCCAAGAGGTGCTATTTCTTCATCTAAAAATGCAAAGCTGATGCCTTCAGCTAGTATTAGAAGGGCAAGTCCCACCCTGATCTCAGTTTTGGTTCAACGACCAGCCCACAAAAATCTTAATTGCAGCAGAGGAAGTCTCCCATTCCAAACCCCTTTATGAAGATGTTAAACTCTTAAGCAAACATGTAAAATAACGACTTAGCTAGAGGCATTATTTTTGATGGCAGAGTAACAAGGCTGGACTGTTAATTTTTCACATTTTCTCACTCTCAGAAAGCACTACATAGTTTTTCTTAAAAGACAGTAAAGGTCACTCAGCTCACTTAGTACTAGCAAATGTATTTTCCCAGCATCACCTGCAGAACGCATACAGCACCATCCACACATACTGACAGCCATTTATCTACAACATCGGACAAACTTTCTTGCACAGTCTCAACATTTCAGTTAGTTGTTCTAAATAAAAAACAATCACACTGCTATAAACACACATGATGTTCCATGTTTGAAGAGCACTTTAAAAGCCTCATGGTGAGCTCTTAATGGAGAACTCTCTCTCTGAATTAATGTCAATAGAAAAATCTTATAAACAAAACACAGTAAGAACATCTGCTCACCTGGTGCTTGGAAATAAAATACTATCATATAATGACAAAGTAGGAACTTGTTTCTACAGAGATCCTGGCTTCCAAATTTTAATCTGTTGTTTTAGGATTCTGATGTCAAAAGTAAAGATTAAACAACTCTTTGCCTCACAGTAATTCTGTTCATCTTTTCTCATACCTTTTGCACTTATAGTCTTCTGGATTAAACTGTATATTCATGATTCCATAATTGCTTTCATCACTTCCCACAGGAACTAGGATAGGTTTGGTATCCTCTTCCATATTTGCTGATTATGTCTCCTTTTAGATTCTGTCAGTTACTCTAGCCTGGAAAGAGGAAAAAAATAAATGAGTCCACTGCATTTAAGCAAAACTATGTCTCTGCTATAAATTTAACACTGGTAGAGTCTCAGAGTTTCAGAAGTTCCTGGGGTGAAAATCACCAGTAAATAACTTCAGTGTGCCACTTGAGAACTCTCATTCCATAATGCAAACATCATGAGGCATGCATGGTGGGGAGAGTATTTTTTTAAAACACACTCTTCAGCCCTTAATCTCTTTTAGCACCAGAACGAGGCAGTAAGAATTAAATAAAAATTTCTACAAGAGCTGTATTTCTAATGGATAACAGTACTGTTGAGAACAATATATCAGTTACAAGAGCCTACTGTTTCACTGAATTACTTCAAACTTTGCAGCAGACACATACGCAGTTTATTGCAGTTCCAGTATATTTCCCATAATAAGGATTAGATTATTGCAGTCTACTGTGTCCAGGTCTTTTGAATGAAAGGTAATAAATGGTTTAATAATGCATTAACTATTACATACATTTAGACCATTCCTGGCGGAAGAGTTGGGAGCAGATTGCTTTTAAACTAATGGATTTCTACTCAGATTGAATTACAGGCCTCTCATGGGACTTTCCATGGTCTTGTGTGCAGCTGAACAAACATAATGGCTTAACAGCTCTCATCCCTGCTATCTCCTGAAGAAATCCTCAGGCAGGACTCTTTCAAACAAAAATGTCAGAAGCCAGGACACTTTCAAACAACAGTGGTAGAAGTATCTGTTCTTTAACCATTTCAGAATGCTTTAAAATATTTGACAGGCTGATGGAAAGAGAGATGACAACCACAGCTGGCACAAGACAAAGAAGGGTAGTGCTGGATGTTTGAAGCCTGGAATGGCAATGGAAGAAGGTAAGATAGAAAGAATAAGGTGTGTATCAGCCTTCTGCATTCTCATAGAAATACACCATAAAGGCCCAATCTCAGAAATCATACCAAACCAAGTTAAGCACTGACATGGTTCTATCCCCTCCTAGGTGCATAATTGTCAGTCCTCTTCCATTAGTTTATCCTGCTAATACCTCTGGCAAAAAACCAAAACAAAACAAAAGAATCTGAAGGAGAGGATTAAAAATTGAAGTTATCGGGTTTTCGACCACGTCTACCTCCCAGGTTGAAAAAACCTTTTGAAGGAGGCATGGGAAAACACTGATGGACAATGTGGCAGGAACTGCAGAAGCACTAAGACTGGCTCAGCCTGCCAAGGAAGTGCTTTTTAGAAGACAGACACAGGTATTGGCTCCCTGCTCTCAAGGGGAGGGGATCACTAAAGGACACAGTTTATGAAAACTGTACTGAAAGTTTTTACTTCCTTTCATGTAACACATTGTTCCTCTTCAAACTCTGTTTACAGATCCCCTTTTGCACATTTCTTTTCTACTGCATCCTCTTATTTTTCTACAGCTCCAGACCTTCTGCTTTCTCCCTACTGATGCCCTTCCAGTTAAAATTTACAGTGGTGCACATCAGCTTCCTGCAACAGCTAAATGCTTCCGAAACAAAAACATGGGCCCTAGAGATTGCACACACTGCTACAGACATCCACCCAGTCCTCTGCCATTCCCATTAAAATATGCCATTACTTTCTTTTAGTCTATTCTATTCTTTCTCAACTGAATATCCTATATTCATTTTAGGAACAGACACAGCTAGGTGTCAAACACGTGTTCTGCATTTGCATCTCTCTTAAGAATTTAAATCACACTTCAGATCTAGCCATAAAAACGAAGATGAAAATTTTAATTCCTAACGCCTGAACTGAAAATTGAAATAAATTCAAATCCCAAAAAGTCAGTAGTTTTAGTCAGAAATTTGTCATAGTATCACAGTATAGACATCCCTTCCTTCCACAGGCCACAGC
Source organism: Poecile atricapillus (assembly GCF_030490865.1). Taxonomy (NCBI): domain Eukaryota; kingdom Metazoa; phylum Chordata; class Aves; order Passeriformes; family Paridae; genus Poecile; species Poecile atricapillus. The sequence goes on along the minus strand of NC_081289.1, from coordinate 128,590,009 downwards.
CTGTGAGACAGATTAAGCAGACATCAAAGGCACATCCCTGCCTGTTAGTACTGGTGCTTTACGAATCAACCTGATAAATACTGACAACAGTGATCACCAGTTTCATTTTTTCTGCACTACTGCTGTAGTATTTTATAGTATTCCATGAAGAAAAATAATCTTCCCAAAATATATCACACACTAAGTTTGGCTTGACAGCGTGATTTGACATTTGTGGAGCTGGTGCTCACTGACTCTTTAGGGTCACTTAGAAGCCAGGTCTGCAAAGACAGGTTATTCTTTAAGTACTTATTGTTGATGACAATTAAGTTTATAACCAGCAAGCTTATGACCAACAAACTGGCTACTCTACAAATAGATGCAGCTATGACACATGTAAAGGCTGAAGCTGGAGCTAGTACAGATTAAAGGACAACTGTATGCAGAAAAGCAAAATGAAGAAGAATTAACCAGGTTAATCTCTCTTTTATCTACCATCTATGCCTTTTGACTGGATTGCATTCACAATAAACATTTTTAATACATAGAGTGGAGTGAGTTATGCTATGTGAACTTATTGCCTGTTTCCATTACAACACTCTCTTCCCAACTCTAACCTTCATAGTGTATTCGTTAGCTACAGATTCTTCTTATCCTGAATGTCTAGTCTATGTTCATCTCACTCAGAAGGTTTCTTTCAAAAACCTGTGATGGGACACGGAATATTGTCTATTTATAATCAGGAATGGGATGCCAAATACAAAGAATTCACATCATAAACCGAAGCTGTTTGACAAACTTCATTCTGCTTGTACATTTAATGATACACCACGGTTACAGCTTCCATGAGACTACTCTTGCATACAGACAATTACTGTGGTTTTTTGGGAATAAAAGTACAGCTGTTTAGAAATGAATAAGGCTGTCACACAGATACCCTACACATTTGTTATCAAACTGAATTTTCCTGCAAGTGGAAAAGAGTTCCTTTCAGCTGCAGTGTAGCTGGAGTTAGAGATAAAAATTCATGGTACTATGTCTTTAGCAGAGTTAAAAGCAGTGCTGTACATTGTCAGTCCTTCCTCCACCTGTTTGTCACAGCACAGCTATTTGTCTTCTTTCTTGTCTTCCTAGGGAGCAGGACTGGGGAAGAGATCTAAAATAGATCTAGGAAACAGCAGAAGTCTGAAGGAGCAGATAATTAATTGTTTTGGTGCTGGTTTGGGTTGTACAGCCAGCAGTTCCACTGTTCAGTTGAAATGACAATGCTATGGTCTGCAGAAGAAGGCAAGCAACACTAGAGCCACAGCCTGATGGACCACCTACCTCTCAGACTGTGTTACCTCTTTTCTTCCCCTGCTGCTTAAAGTCTGCTTCATGCAACACCAGATAATACAAAAGAGCATTTGTGCTGTGCACCAGCGAATGATGTTAAATATTTTGAAAAGCAATCAAAAGCTTCCAAAAATTTGTGGATTCTTTCCCTGTGTTTTAATCCCTATCCTTAGAATAAGGACAATGCCAGTTGTTGCCTTGGACTCATGGACATGCTGAGAAATTAACTTTTACACAAAACTAAAGTGATCTGTAGTAAGCACTGCAAAAAATATCCAAGAGGAACAGTAATGATTTGTTGAGCAGCAGTTAAGCACAATTTAACACCATAACTTTGCTGCTCTAACAAAACATTCCCTGTGTCTCAAGCCAGACAGTGAGAACAGTCTGGTTTGATAAAAAAAAAACAGGAAATATTTGTAATTTATATCATAATTTATAGGTACCAAGACGACTAAGATTATCTAAGTAATTTTCATTTTCATTGAACTTTACTAAGTTTAATGCTCCAACCTTTAAAGAATTCAATTTTCAACCTCTGTCCTTTTAAAAATGTTTGTCTGTTTATCCTTGCACAGATACTAGGATTGCTTTGTAGTGTATTTGGTAGTGAACAGAAATTTTCTCAACATATTGCACCCAATATTCCCCTCTAAAAGTCCTTTTGGTCTGTCTGGATCTTCTGTCATTTGCCTGTCACCATTCTACTGTTCTTTTTCCCCTTGCAGGGTCCTGCTTTCTGCCCTCCTCCACTACAAGCATCATATCCCTCTTAACTTCTACTAATACAGCTGTGATGAAGCTTAGTATGACCTGCTGCCCTATTTGTAATTCTCCCACAAACAACTGAAGCACTACATGAGAACGGCAGCAAAAGGAAACAAGTGGATCAGAATTTAATAATCCAAGTTTTCTGTTGCTGGTCATAAACTGTGAAGCAATACCTAAGTCTGTGCAAGTTATTTTTACCCAGTCTCATTCTGGGCTACACTCCACACGACTTTCAGATGGCCATCTTAACAGGACTGGACCTTCATTAATCTTCACTGGCTCGGGCCTATGAGCTCCTGCTTTCACTGTCTTCAGGTTGTCTCACCTGGTTTCAAGGTCTAAAAAACATGAAGGAGTAAAGACAAGGTAGATTTAGATACCTCATTGTAGCCTGTGATCTAATAATGTTGGCACTGGATAGCAAAATCCTGTTAGTTGACTTCCACTGTGAATTTAACAGTGGCAGTTTATGGCTGAGTTATACGTGTGTGACGAAGCTTTAAGATGAGCCACCCACATTGACAGATCATTCAGAGTTACAGCCGAGGCCATAGAAGAGAGCTAGCAAACAGGTTTAACCAAATGCAAGAACAAAACTCTGTTCTGTGAGTCAATCATCCCAACCATCCCATAAGCATGGGCTGTGCCTAGCTGGTATTTAATCAGAGAACCCCCCAGAGTGGGCAGGAGGAGAAAGGCTGAGAGGATCACTACCAGTGCAGCCTCCACTATGCCATCATGGTGCTGTACAAACAGCAGCTGGAGCACTGACAGCTATTTATACTTCATTTCTTATTTAAAGCAACTACTTCTAAAAACCACCTCACACTCATGGTTTAAATACCAGAATCTGCTAATCGAAGTATTTAGTTCAAACAAGAAACTTTTTTGCTTGTTTTTTTTGTTTTTTAAAGTGCCACTTGGAGTAATCCAGTCTTCTCTTAAATTCTGCACAAGATTAACACAGTTCAAGGCATAACACTCAAGTAAGCTGCAGGGTGTGCACATATGAGGAATAAGTACAGTCTACACTGAAAGACGAGAACTTCAACACAGGACAGCAAAGCTCCTCAGTTCTGGAGTGAATCCTCCATCAGAAGGATGCTACGCTGGTCATGAAAGCAGCAGCATACATTAAGAGGTCCTTCAAACGGGGACAGCATACCACCTCTTGGGGCACCTTATAGACACCTTAGCTTGTCCATACTCTCCTACAACTGTATTAGTTAAAGGCAAATAAAACTGTATAAGCAACATAAGTTAGCAACTTTTTGAGGAAAACAAGACTTTCTAATATACAAGCTGAACCTCTGCTGAGCTTTCATATAGCTCTGACTGAATGAACAGGTACATGGTCAATGTCAAATGATAAATCTAAGTAAAATTAAAAAGAAATGGCATGTTTAACTAGATTTGTCTTCAACTGATAAAGCTTGTATAATTTACATATTTGTGGGCAGTGTAGATAAATACTAACAGAAACAAAACACTATCACCTTAAGCTAACCTACAGTTTAAACACGATTTTTGTTTTTAACTTAAGGGGTCCTCCCCTCAGGCCCGTGAAAACAGATGTAAACATTTCCCTGCTTCACGGACCGCCCGAAAGGGTTCCACGCTGACCCTGTACCTCCGCCCCCCCTCTGACGATCTGCCCGTGCCGCCACGAACACGGCGTGGCCGGTCCGTACCCTGCGCCTGGTCAGTGCCAGCGGCCGCCTCGCCGCCTCCCCGGCCCCTCCGCCCCGCAGGTCGCGCCCCCGAGCCGGGCGGGCGGCGGAGGGCACGGAGGGGGACACGGCGGCGCCGCCTCCCCGCGCTCCGGAGGTGCCCAGCACCCCGAGACCCCCGCGGCCGCTCCCGCCGACAGCTCCCCCCGGACGCTGCCGCCGCCGCCCCGCCTGACGCGGCTCCTTTACCTGCGGCTCGGCCCCGCCGGCGCCGCGCTCCCGCCGTGGCCACAGGAAGCACGGCGGCGGCTCCAGGCGTGCCGGGCCGCGTAGTTCCTGGGGCAACTGCGCCGAGGAAGCCGCCAGGGTGTTGCGGAGCGTAGAACTACGATTCCCAGGAAGCGGCGGGGCGGTGTACCCGGGCTGCCAGTCGAGGGCCTTGTGCCGCGAAGAGATTTGCACTTGCTGGTGCTGGCTGATGAGATGCTGCTAGTTAAAAAAAAATTAAAAGAAAGAAAAAATAAATAAAAGAGGATCACTTATTTTCTTGCATGTTTTTGCGGTCAGTATGGTGACAAAATGCATACATGACCCGTGCCAAAACAAACAGTGCTGGTCTTCACGTGACTGGCTAGGGAGTGATGTGTCGTGTGACGCGCTCAGCGAGGTATGAAACGCTGGGCAGCGCACACTAAGCATACTAAACATCAGGGACAATGTGCCGGGCAATACGTTTTAGAAATGCACTATTTTTAATCCTGAGGGTGGGGGGGATGGGGGGTTGGTTTTCGTTTGGTTTGGTTTGGTTTGGTTGTTTCTGAGTTGTTTGTTTTACTTGACACTTAGTACTTTAACACTACTTAAATCAAACTGAGATAATCCTTTTCATAGCTGAAACCATGGTGAATCTAGGGGTATTTATAGCTCATACGTGGAAAAACTGCTGAATTCCAAGGAAGACAGAAGAGAGAGGTTCCCCATGTGACAATATTACAAAGCAGGCTTCACACAAAATCACCCTCCGTAGGTTGCGTTCAAGTAAAGCCCAAAACAGAATGTGCGGCTAGCAGCAGAACTGCAGGACTGTTCTGCAAGAAAACTGCTGTGTAATTCAATTTCAGAATGCTGACGGAAATGAGGCAGCAAGACTTAACACTTCTCAACATCCTGAAATCCAGCTGCACTCAAGCTCATTGTGTATGTCTTGCTTCTGTACCCAGGAAATCCACCATCATCTTTCACCTTTGAGTCACTCTTAGAATCCAAGTGTACATGGTGGGTTTTGGCCATTAGAAGACTTTGGTCCATGAGTTAAGAAGTCTGTGCAGCTGCTATCACAGGAACGTGAAATGCAATGCTAGGGATGGTGCTATGAAAGTAAATTAAACTGAAACCCACAAAAGTAGATGTGTGTGAAGAACTGGTTTTTTCACCTTACAAGCTTCTAGTCTCACTATTGCAGGCCTGTCTTCTGTGTCCTATGGTGTGAATGATTTGCATAAATTACTACTATAGCAGGATTTGTATTTCATTGCATTCTTGGTCACCCACTACAGTTCTTGAGTTATGCCTAGGGAAAATGTTTTATTGTAAGAACTACAAAACTAGCAGAAATAGATTCCTCCTGCTCCCTCACAAAATCTGCTGCCACAGCTGACTTCACGAAAGGCTGTTCAGTCTCTACCCTGCAGTGTTTGTGTTCTGGCTTTCTATTCTGATGACACATTACCTCCTGGGCAAAGAGTGTCTCTTCCTACATGCTTGGACAGTGTCTAGAAAAATGGGAACCTAAACTAATTTTGCAACTCTTTGTCTGTAAAACAAAGGGAGTATTAAATCTAGCTCTAAGAAATTTCCATCTCATGCTATTTTGAACCTTCTTTTTACTGCCTCAAGGGCTACTTTACTGTTCTTGCAGTTATAATTGCAATAGGCACAAATTCATAAAATTCAGGCATTATAGAACGTTTCAGTGGATGAATTAATATCCTTCCCTATTGATACAAACAGAGTATGGTCACATAGCTAATAAACTTGGAGGGGTGTTGCATTTTGTTAGAGAAAACTCCAGGTTTCTTTCTGACAGATACTGTTAATCAGGATAGCATTTGAGATATAGAAACTATATTATGCTCAAAATCATGTTTGTTGGCAAAGAGAAAGTATACCTCTTATTTAACTAAGGCAGTAATTTGTTAAAAGTGTAACCAAAATTCTATGTGTCAGATCGCTATTAGTCCAGCAGTGTTACACAAAAAGAAAGAATAATGGGTTTTATGCACATATTTGTTTCCTTCTCCTGTTCTTGGTGCTATGCTCACCCTTCTACAGCTGCTCTGGATCGTGAGGTTGCTGTTTTCAGTCTTGGGCAGTGGTGAGAGGAAAGGACATTACAGCAGATTGTCAGCATCTGGAGCCCATCTCTGAGAGGAATATGATGTTTATATTGCTGGTTTCTTCTTTTCTTTAAGGGGTTGCACTCACACTTGGGGTAAATTCTTACAAGTTTTTGTAAAATACTTTTGTATGTTTTTCTGGTTAGCCGCAACTCCATATTATGTTTGAGTGTACTACATAAGATGCTGTTTACATACGTTGGATAATACTTTGTTCTGGTTTTGCTTTAGGTGACTCTGCTTGAATGGGACTGGTTGGCTAAAATTTCCTCAAGGGTAGTGTGTAAACATCTTGTGCAATTTGTACGCTGCCACCATGGTTTACATTGAATTGTTAGCAGCCTTAGGGGGGAAAATTATGTAGCTCTCCAGAGAAACCTCTGAGTTGAAGAAATTGGTTACCGTTACCATGTAATTTCTTGCCATTCACAAAATTTCATAGATTAGCTTCTCCTAGTGTAGTGGAAAGTGATCTGGAGGCAGTACAGAGTGTCCTACAAAGGACACAAAGGAGTCAAAGGAATAAGGAAAGAAAATAACCCTCCAATTCTATTTACTAGTTAGAGGCTGTGACGTGTGATTGTAGTTAAAATTATCTGAGATCACTCACCAGGGATTACAGATCTGTTACTGAATACAGACTGCATTCATAGTAGTTCTGCATGTCTACCATTAAAAGTATTAAACTGTACAGAGTGCTGAACATGAAGTTACACTGGCAAAGCCGAGGGAGTGCCAACCTGTTCCTGGAAAGTAGGACGAAAAATTTGAATGCTTTCAGTTTGGCTTCAATGTGTCAAGAGTAGCACATCTGCCACTAGCCATACATTTCTCACAATAACAGACACACTGCTCTTTTTCTTTATGGCTATCTAAAACAGAGCTCCAGTGCAATGCTAACGGAAGCCATTTTGCCATTAGGCAAAAAGTAAAATACTTACTGCAGTGGGTGAAATTTAGCCTCTGTGCTAGTTTCAGATGCTGCTTTGGGAACTTGTGAACAGCTTAACACGCTTCCCACGGAGATGCTCCCACTGCAGATTCTTCATCCTTGGACATCATGTGTCTGAGTACTTATTGAAAGCTGGTAACTCCCAGCACTATGCACATTGTACACACACACATATAAAATCCAGTGGTGCAGATTTCACCTCACTGTGAGACAGAGAAGCTGGTTGTGTCTCTTACCCACTTTGCACTCTAACCTGACTCTTGTCTTGATGCTCCTGCAAAAGGAGCAGCTGCAAAGGGTAGGGCTTAACACATGATGGCTAATGAGAAAATAACAAAAGCATTAGTTCAAAGACCACTTCCAAAATTTCCCAACTGCTGCAGGAATTTGCCTTGATCCTTAAAGCCCCTGCTTTAAGACGTTCAGATGTTTTGGTTTTTTAGACGTTCAGATGTTCACTGCAGAAATACAGATCTGGTGTCACCTCTCTGCAACATAAGGCATTAAATTGAACAGACACACATTTTTTCAAATTGTTTTTCTCATGAGGAATATCTGCTGAACATGGTGAAGGAGGTTTTAATGAGTTTTACTGTGTTTATGAAATGACATAGGACATTCCTTAAGGTTTTTATGAATAAGCACTGCTATGTTATTTCACAGCATGAAAAGAGGTACAGAGAAGACAGACACTGCACTGGTAGCTTGGAAACCCAAGCTGGAGTGCCAGACTACTTGCTACTAATTTTAGTAGATTAATTGAACTGATGGGAGTGCAATCTATATTCTCCTCTACTCCAGCATCACATCCTGAGCCAGGAATTCAGCCACCTTTCTTATATTTGACAAAAATATCTTTGTCTGTTAATAACAACAGCGGGAAAAAGGTGTTGTTCTTAATTTTGAGTTGTTCAGGGAGTTAATTTTGTTTCCTTTTGTTTTTAAATCATGTAACCTCTATAACACTTTTTTCTTTTTTTTTTCTTTTTTTTTTTTTAGTTCCAGAGAAAGCACACGTCCGGTTGGGTATTACCCTAATGCTCAGGAAAGGTGTGCACAATTAAATGGTTCCTGCGCCAGGTGCGGCTCGGCGGCTCCGCGCCCGCCGTGCCTCGGCAGCGCCGTTCCCGCCCCAGCGCCACGTGAGGGGGCCGGGGCGCGCCCGCGGAGCCCGGCCGCGCCCCGCGCCCATTGGCTGCCGGGCGCGACACGTGACGCGGCGGCAGCGGCACGTGCGGCCGTATTGCTATCTGTCTGTGGTAGTCGCCATCTTCTTTCGGTGCGCAGTTTTGTGGACTGTAGGAACGAGGTTGGAGAGGGCCTCCGCGTTGCCCTAAGGAAGCGGGCAGCTTTTCCGCGGGAGGACCATCTCCTCCATCCCCACCACCACAGCGCGCGGGTAGGGCGCGGTCACCCGCGCCCGCAGATATCGGCGGCGCCCCTGACAGCGAGCCTCAGTGCGGGGCGCCATCTTCTCTTTCGCGGTAGCCTCCGGAGCCTGGCGGGTGCAGGTGTGTTCTGACTCCTGCAAGCAGGTCTGGCTGAGCGCAGCATGATTGAAGAAGACTGGAATGCGGAGATAGGGGACGAGGCGTTGCTCAGATCCCTTGAGAAGGTACGAGTGGGAGGGGCAGCTATGGCGATGGAGTGTGTTTGCTGCTTTTCCGTTTCTTTTCTCCAGCCCGTGTCCCTGCAGCCTGAATGGCTGCTGGGCAGTAGTGTCCCCTGTTACCGTGATTTTTGGAAATATGGTACGCAGCCGTAGGAGTTCACTGTTGCTGAACAGGGTTTTTTTCTGTGGTAGCAATTTACTTGCTACTGTTTTGTTTAGTGATTGTTGTAAATTTAAGTGTTCTTGACGTGACAGCTGTGTATAATGTGATTTCTGGTAACATTCAGATGCAAACAGTATGCCAGTTAATATACTGAAATGCGATAAACTGAAGTAAACAGAAGAGCATGAGAGTTTGTATTTCAGAAGATGTAGAAGGCAAATTCTTTCAGTGCATGACTTAGTAGCTGTTTTTGTATTTATGTACTTGGCTACACCTAAAGTCATCATGATGTGTGTTTTTTCTTTCTGCAGGTTAGCTTGCTTGAGAGACCAAATGACCCCTCATCTGTTTTCAGTCCAAGTGTAGATTCCTTTGGTATGTGAAAGGCACTTCTGACTTTACTGATGTTTGGAAAATTTGATCCCTTGAGCATTGTACAAGATAAAAGGAAAATACAGTATTATTGTGGTATGTTCATTGGACCTCCATGGAATAGCAGCATCAAATTATATACAGAACATGAGGAGTAGGCTTTGCTTTTAACTATCAAAGCTTCCTTATTTACTGCAATTCCATAGTAACATATAACTAGTAGTGAGTTAAAGAGAGCTTTGAATTTTAACTTAATTCTTTTTTTTATTTAATTACAGATACTGATGAATTTGTGAACACACAGCATCAGCCAGTGAGTAGTTTTGGTAGAGGAAGGAATTTTGCAGCCAAAGGTAACGTCCAGTAGTGGTTGTATTTCTAACAGCTAGTTGTATATAGTGTATAAAAGTTTGCTGTTCACCACTTTCAATCAGCAGGCTGGTTCAGCTCCATGAAACTAGAGCTCCGTCATGGGTGACCATAGCTTGGGAAGTCAAACACCATCATGCAAAATGCCTTCTCTTTGTCCTGCTTTCCCTGGCTTTATATGCTGAATTTGATGCCACATGGGGTGGGATCAGCTTTCTTGGCTCTGTCCCATCTCATCTTGTGCACCCTCATCCCCCTTGCTGGTGTGGTGAGGAGTGGAAATGGCCCCAACTCAGTGTGAGTGCTGCTCAGCACTACCTAAAAATATCCCTGTATTATCAGTACTTCTTCCAGCAAATCCAATGCACAGCCCCATGCCAGCTGCTGTGAAGGAAATTGTCCCTACCCCAGTCAAACACAGCACAGTTTATTCTTTGAAAAAAACCTATACCATTTCTGCATCCTTTTGTTGAGCCCTGTTATCGTGGGTGAATGCTAGGCTTATTTTGTGCAGGTCACTAATGACAAGCAGTTCTGCTGTAGACTCTCCAGCAGCAATTATGAACTCACAAGCTGTATTTATGGTTACTTAGGATATTGTATATGTACATCATACCATTTTATGTGTATATCATATCACATCATATCATTTATATATGAGCCCTTAAGATACAATTTTTGTCTTTAACTGATGTGGAAAAACCAAACTGACTGACATACCACACCAGGCTTTGTGGAGAGGAAGCCACAGGTGCTGTGCTAGGAGAGCTTGATGGTGTCCTGTACCAGATGGTGCTCGTTGTTACAATATGATAGAATAGGTGTTGTACTGAAGAATGAGGACTAAGGAGTAAATTATGATCTAAGCTGATTGTTTGGACCTTAGATGAATTGTGAAACTTAAGTCTAAAATGAGGAATACCTTTATTTTATGCATGTGATTCAAATCTATGCATATGTTTATTTCCCTTATCCTCCCATCAGGAGAGTGACTAAGGAAAGGGATTAGAAATAAAAATACACTACATAATTCTCACTGCCAACTGAATAATTGTTCTGAGTTACGAAAAAATACAGCTATGTAGATCTGAAAGACATGTTTTCACATCCTCACTACATACCACGCAGCAGCTGGCATTGCCACCATCCTCTATAGCACCAGTTTAGAAAACTGTGAAGGGCCAAATCCTGTCAGTTGCCCTCGAACCAGAAGTCTGAACTGATGTGTGGCCTTAATGAAGAGTTGAGGTTAGTGGCTTGATTAGCATACACGGATGTAAAGCTGAATACTTACAGACCCAATGTTTGATTTACTTCTTGAAATTGTACAGGAGAGCAGTTCTGTTTTCTGTCGGACTTCTTGTCAAAAAGTAGTTCCTGTCTTCATCTTTTTCATATGTTTAGGCAAAACATTCTGTTATATATTGAACTGCTTGTGAAGTCACTAAGCAAGGAATGAGAAGATCAAATACCAGATTGAAGGGGCTTGACTGGCACATCAAAATTAGGCAAACTTTACTGATTGTGTGCTGTGCTGTACTGCAGGTTTTCAAGAAGGAAATGGAGATCCTCTTACACAAAACAGAGGGTTTAAAGGATTTGGACAAGGTGAGAGTAAGTTTTTGTATTGGCTGGTTTGTATGATGGCAGGATGTAGTGGTTGTTCTTTTCTGGCTTTGCCCATTCTCTGAGAACTAGCAGTCAAGAGTGACAGCTTTGGAATGACCTCTGTTCTTCAGCCAGATGAAAGGCACTTGATCTGCTCATGCAGAAGTGGGCAAATTTGAGTGTGTGCTATGCTGTATTATTGCAGGTTTTCACGAAAGAAAAGCTGTAGATGGTGCTAGTACACAGAACAGAGGGTTTAAAGGATTTCGTGGTGGCTTTGGACAAGGTGAGAGTAAGTTGGATGGTTTGGGCCTCTTTTCATACAGAGTGGTTTGGTATGGGGTATGGCATATGTTTAATGTTCTTCCTGGATTTGTTTGCTTCCTGAGAAACTACCATTACAAGGGTGAAAGCAGTGAAATGGCTTTTTAAGTCATATAAGTGATGTTTGATCTGTACATGAAAATTGAGCAAACTACATTATTTTCTGCTATGCTGTACTGAAGGTATTCAAGAAGGAAATGGAGAAGATGCCCTTAGACAAAACAGAGGGTTTAAAGGATTTCGTGGTGGCTTTGGACAAGGTGAGGGTAAGTTGATTGTATTACCTTGTTTGTGTGATGCCAAGATACACTGGTCATTCTTTCTGGCTTTGCCCATTCTTTGAGAACTAGCAGTCAAGAGTGACAGCTTTGGAATGACTTCTTTTTTTCAGCAGGTAAAAGGCACTTGATCTGCTTGTATAGAAGTGGGCAAATTGAGTTACTGTGTGCTATACTGTATTGCAGGTGTTCAAGAAGGAAATGGAGAAGATGCCCTTAGACAAAACAGAGGGTTTAAAGGATTTCGTGGTGGCTTTGGACAAGGTGAGGGTAAGTTGGTTGTATTAACTTGTGTGTGTGATGCCAAGATACACTGGTCATTCTTTCTGGCTTTGCCCATTCTCTGAGAACTAGCAGTCAAGAGTGACAGCTTTGGAATGACCTCTGTTCTTCAGCCAGATAAAAGGCACTTGATCTGCTTGTATAGAAGTGGGCAAATTGAGTTACTGTGTGCTATGCTGTATTATTGCAGGTTTTCAAGAACGAAAAGCTGTAGATGGTGCTAGTACACAGAACAGAGGGTTTAAAGGATTTCGTGGTGGCTTTGGACAAGGTGAGAGTAAGTTAGATGGTTTGGGCCTCTTATCATACAGAGTGGTTTGGTATGGGTACAGGGTATGTTTAATGATCTTCCTGGATTTGTTTGCTTCCTGAGAACTACCACACAGAACTGAGAATTCCTACTACTAGTTCTGTTCTTCAGCTGTGTTGTGGCATATGAATGGTCTCTTTTAAAAGCAAGTATTATTGGATATAGTACAGGATAGGTTGGATCTAATGAAGAAGTTGTTGGGACTGTTGCTCTGCCAATTTATTGGAGTCAATAGCTGGCTTTAGTTTGTAGTATTTCGTGATAATGTGCATGTGATTTAGAGGAGCTGATCAAGCAGCTCCCTCATCCCGTCCCCCCACCCCATGCCAGCTGTTCAGGTGAGCTAGGGGCAGTATTTGGGCCGTTTGCATACAATTTAAAACACTCTAGGAGCGCCAGTGACCAGGAGTGGGCAAACTGGGGCATAGCATGGCAGGCAGTAGGAGTGCTGAAATGGGCAGGGCAGTGAAGGTGTGGCACAACAGGGACTGGCATGCCCATTTATGTGGCAGTTTGCACAGTTGGGACACAGCCATCCTCCTCGTGATGGGTTGTGTGTTAGTACGTCACTGGTGTTTTGGCAGGTTTGTTGTTGGTTTTGTACTTGTTTGGTTGGTTTTCTGTCATCCCCCTTCTTCCCCCTCCACCCCCGTTTACTAGGTCCAGTACTGATGTGCAAATGGTCAGAAGCAATTGCCGCTGTCAGCCAGGGTTTGCTAACCCAGACATAATTTCCCAAGAGGGAAACAGGTGTCCAGGCCACTGGCTGCAGGGAGTGTCTTGGCCTGGTGTTAGTACCAGAAGATGGTGCAAAAAAAAAAAATCTGCCTGTGGTGTAAGCAGGTGAGTGATTTGCTCTGTCTAGGGGCAGAGCTTAAGAGATGGAATGGCTGAGGAGTATTAGAGGTAGCAAAAGAGAAATAGACCAGGGGAGTTATACCCTTCCAACTCTAAGAGAAACTCAGCAGATGTCAGAGGAGCCCTGCCTCCTGCAGGGAGGAGGAGGAGACCTCCCTAGATGGCGGGGAATCAAGTCCCTTCTTCGAAATCAAAGTGTTCCCTTGCCATTGCCTTCCCAGGTATCCTTATAGAATAGGAATGAGACCCTGGATCCAGAAGGTCAGGCAGATGATACTCAAGAAAAAAATATCTCTGGAGGGTCTTCCAATTGGGGTTTGTCAGATGGATCACAACCTCAGGTATTTAGAAGAAAGGAAGGGTGATTGTAGTAGGTGGCTTGCTTATAAGGGGATCTGAGGACCCAGTGTGTTGACTGGACCTGGAACCACCTCACAGGAAAGTCTGCTGCATTGCTGGGGCCCGCTACAGGGTATCACCAGGAGACCCCCTGAACTAATTCGGCCCTCTGATTATTACCCACTGCTGGCTATCCAGGTTCACAGTGACAAGAGGGGCACCAGTTCAATTTAAAACGACTTCAAGGCTCTGGGTCTGTTGGTTCACGGGATAAGAGCACAGGCGATAACCTGCTCAGTTCCTTCAGTAACAGGGATGAATGATGAACAGGAGAACCCATATTATCAATAACTGACTTAAGGCCTGGTGCCATCAGTGAATTTTGGTTTTTCTGATATGGGCCAGTTTTCACAGCCAGCAGCAGGCCTGTTTGAATCAAGTAGGCTCTGTCTAGGCCAGAGTTGGCAGAGCTGATTGAGTGGGCTTTAAAGTAGGTTTGAAGGGGGAAGGGATGAAGGGATGACCAGGCTTTCCAGAGGGGGAGGCTAAGGGTGGCAAGCCAGAGTCAGCTGTGAGAGCCCAGCTGAAGTATGTGCGCACAAATGCGTGCAGCATGGGTAACGAGGAGCTGGAAGCCGTTGTACAGAGGGAAAACTCTGATATAGTAGCTGTCGCAGAAATGTGGTGAGATGACTCATACTATTGGAGTGCTGCAGTGGATTTCTGCTTGCTCTTCGGAAGGGACAGGCAAGGGAGAAGTGGAGGAGTCACTTCGTGTATTAGAGAGGTCTCAACACTACAGAACTTAGGATTAGTGATGTTGAGGTTGAGTGCCTAAGGGCAAGAATCAGTGGAGGGCCAACAAGGCTGACATCCTGATGGGTGTCTTATAGATTACCTAACCAGGATGAAGAGATAGGTGAATTACTCTGTAAGTGGCTGGAGGATGTTTCAAGATCACCAGCCCTTGCTCATGTAGGAGACTTTAACCTGCCAAATCATCTGCTGGGAACTCAACACTGTGGAGAGTGTGCAGTCTAGGAGGTTCTTTGAGTGTATGGAGAACAGCTTCTTACTGCATCTGGGGAAATACAGGCCTGTGAGCCTGCCCTTGGAGCCCAGCAAGATCATGGAACAGATCATCTTGAGTGTGATCATGTGGCGCGTCTAATACAGCCAGGGGATCAGACCCAGCCAGCATGGATTTTGGAGGGGCATGTCCTGCCTGCTGAACTCGATCTCCTTTTATGGCCAAGTGACCCACCTGATGGGTGAGAGGAATGCTGTGGATGTTGTCTACCTGGACCTTAACAAAGCCTTTGATGCTATCTCCTATAGCATATGCCTGGAAAAGCTGTCAGCCTATGGCTTGGACCACATGCTGGGTTAAGAACTGGCTGGACAGCTGGGCCCAGAGAGTTGTGAATGGTGCTACATCCAGTTGGTCACCAGTCACTCATCGTGTCCCCCAGGGATCTGTGTTTGGCCCAGTCCTGTTCAATACCTTTACTGATGATCTGGAAGAGGGGATTGAGTACCATTAGCAAATTTGCAGATGACACTAAGTTGGGTGTGTGTGTTGATATGCTGGAGTGCAGGAAGGCTCTGCGGAGGGACCCAGACAGGCTGGATCATGGGTTGAATCCAATGATACAAGGTCTGTTAAGTCCAAGTGCTGGGTCCTGCTCTTGGGTCGCAACAATGCCCTGCAGTGCTACAGGCTGGACAGCCGACGGGCAGAAAAGAGACCTGGGGGTACTGATAGGCAGCTGAATGTGAACCAGTGGCCAGGAAGGCCTATGTCATCGTGGTCTGGATCAGCAGTAGTGTGGCCAGCTGGGCCAGGAGAGTGGTTGTGGTTGATTGGCACTGGTTAGGTTGTACCTTGACTGCTGTGTCCAGTTTTGGGGCGCTCAGTTTAGGAAGGATCTTGAGATGCTGGAACAAGTCCAGAGAGAGAACAGGGCTAGTGAAGGGTCTGGAGCACAGGTCCTATAGGGAGTGGTGGAGGGAGCTGGGGGTGTTTAGCCTGGAGAAAAGGAGGCTTAGGTGCGGATTAAAAACCTTACGTGCTGGTTTTGCACTTAGCACTCTCTACAACTAAATGGAGGTTGTAGCCAGGTGGCGATCAACCTGTTTTCCCAGGCAGCCAGTGACAAGAGAAGAAGAAATAGTCTTAGGGTGCAGCAGGGGAGGTTTAGTCTGGACATCTCAAAAAAGTTCCTCACAGAAAGGGTGATTAGGCATTGAAATGGGCTGCCCAGGGAGATAGCAGAGTTGTGGTCCCTGGAGGTGTTTAGGAAGAGCCTGAACTTGGTACTCAGTGCCATGGTTTAATTGATGAGGTTGTGCTCACTCGTGGGTTAAACCTGGTGATCTCAAAGGTCTTTTCCAACCTAGTTGATTCTGTGATTTCTGTAATTTTATACCCTATATGCACTACACTGTCTGTTACAGGTACTAGAGATGGACAAAGGGGTATACCTCAGTCTGGAGCTCTCAGAGAAAGAGGAACTCCTGCAGATGGTGAAGGTGAGACTTTTTAGTAGTGGGGATGAACTGTACAGATTTCCTCACTGGTGGGTTATGGCAATGTAGCTAATTGTTAGCTTGATTAGGACTTTGAGCAGCCTGATCTTGTGTGTGGCAACCCTGCTTATAGCAGGGAAGTTTTAACTATGGGACCTTTAAGGTCCCTTCCAACCCAAACCATTCTGTCATTATGTTTTCAGAAGTGCTCCTTGGTATCTGAAGAACAATTGATTTGACACTATTTTTGGTTCAAGTAATGATTTTTAGTAAGTGTTACAGTGGCATTATGGTAGTACTCATTGAGGACATAATACAAGTTATATAATATATAATATTATATATTACATATATTACATATTACATATGTATAATATTACATAATACATGGTAGCAGTTCTTTTTTATTAAAAAAAAAGCTGCTTTTTTACAAAGCCAGTACAGTTTTTATTCTTCAAAAAATATTAGGACCATTTTCCTACCTTTTGGGCTAATTGTGTTATGGTAAGGGAGTGCTGGTCTTGTTAGACTAAGCAAGACTAAGCAGCGCTTAGATGCAGGGCACTGGTGATAAGCAGTTTTGCTGTAGACTCTTGAGCAGCAATTGTGAGGTAACTTGGAAGCTGTATAGCTGTATTTAAAGACTGTTATATTTTTGGATACTTAGGATACTGTCTTTTGCAATATCCTTTAAGATCTAGTTTTTATTTGTTGATGTGGAAAAACCAGTCTGGCTGACATACTGGTATACACCAGGCATTGGAGGAGAGGAGGCCACAGATGCTGTGCTAGGAGAACTTACTGGTGTCATCTACCAGATGATGCTCGTTGTTTTTACAGTATGATAGAGCAGCAAAATGCTTTCTGGCAAAAAAGTATTTTTTCATATATTTAGGAGAATCACTTTGTTATATTGTACTTTTCATATTAATAAAATAAGGACTGAGAAGAATAATTACCAGATAAAAGGTGCTTAACCTGCACATCAAAATTAGGCAAACTTTACTGATTGTGTGCTACGCTGTACTGCAGGTTTTCAAGAAGGAAATGGAGAAGATGCCCTTAGACAAAACAGAGGGTTTAAAGGATTTCGTGGTGGCTTTGGACAAGGTGAGGGTAAGTTGGTTGTATTAACTTGTTTGTGTGATGCCAGGATACACTGGTCATTCTTTCTGGCTTTGCCCATTCTCTGAGAACTAGCAGTCAAGAGTGACAGCTTTGGAATGACCTCTGTTCTTCAGCCAGATAAAAGGCACTTGATCTGCTTGTATAGAAGTGGGCAAATTGAGTTACTGTGTGCTATGCTGTATTATTGCAGGTTTTCAAGAACGAAAAGCTGTAGATGGTGCTAGTACACAGAACAGAGGGTTTAAAGGATTTCGTGGTGGCTTTGGACAAGGTGAGAGTAAGTTAGATGGTTTGGGCCTCTTATCATACAGAGTGGTTTGGTATGGGTACAGGGTATGTTTAATGATCTTCCTGGATTTGTTTGCTTCCTGAGAACTACCACACAGAACTGAGAATTCCTACTACTAGTTCTGTTCTTCAGCTGTGTTGTGGCATATGAATGGTCTCTTTTAAAAGCAAGTATTATTGGATATAGTACAGGATAGGTTGGATCTAATGAAGAAGTTGTTGGGACTGTTGCTCTGCCAATTTATTGGAGTCAATAGCTGGCTTTAGTTTGTAGTATTTCACAGTACTAATTTTTTACCCGTATCTGCTACGTGTCTGTTACAGGTATAAAAGGTGGGCAGGGGGACATACCTCAGTCTGGAACTCCCAGTTCTAGAGAAAGAGGAACACTCACAGATGGTGCAGGTGAGATGTTTTAGTGGTGAACTGTATGAATTTCCTCCTTGATGATTAATGACAAAGCAGTTCCTTTAAACTGTTGTATTACGTAGTATTTTTTCTTTGTCTTGCTGATGCTGGTCCAGTTGATGCACAGTGAAGTAGAGGTGCTAACCCCAGATTTGAAAGTAAGCCTTAACGAACTTGTAAGTTTTGAAAGAGTTGATCTAGACTGTCTCCCTTCTGTACAGGGAAATATTTTATTTTCAGTGCTGACAAGTAAAGGTGTATAGCTCTGACAGGCCACTTATTCCTGATTTAGCTTTATTTTAGTGTTGAGGGGTTTTTGTTGTCTGCTAGGGATTTTCTCCCCGTAGTTCTGCTGTATTCTTTCGCCACCGATGCTTTCTGTACCTGGCTACGTATGTTGTCCTACTTAAAGCGTAGTAATATGTTACTCACAGGAGTACTATAATTCAGATTAGCGGGATTAAACCACTGTGATGGCCATGTAAAACATTTTGTGTGATACTCGTAAAAAAGCTTCTCATCATAGAAAACGTGGCTAAATGGCTCTTTATTCAGAGAGTGACTTGCAGTGAAGCACTGAAACAGGTTGACTGGAGAGCTTGTGGATATCTCATCCCTGGAAGTGTTCAAGGCCACATCCAGTTGGGCTTTGAGCAGCATGGTCTAGTGGATGATGTCCATCCTGTGGCATGGGGGTTGGAAATGGATGCTCTTTAAGGTTCCTTCCAACTCAAACCATTCTGTGGTTTAATTCAGATGATTAGTAAACATGTTCAGAAGTGATGCTTAATATCTGAAGAACAATTGATTTGCCTCTCTTTGACTCAACTTTTTCAAATTTTTAGTTCAAATAATGATTTTTAGGAATTCTTTACAGAGGCAATGTGTTAGTGCTTATAGTGGACATAACTGCATCTTTCACACAGAATAGTAATTCCTTTTTCATGACTATAGTGTAAAGTATTAGCATCTTAAAAACCAGTCTGGATTTTGGTATGCAAAAATTGCATCTATCTGTATGGAATTTAATGAAGAAAGAGAATCTTAAAGAAAGAATAATTTGTTGCAAGGGAGGCGTGTCCTTCCTTGTGCCATAAGAGTATGTGTCTGTCCAGATGATAAAGAAGAGCCTAATTTAATTTTTGCAAATACCTCTGGGAAGTGGGGTCCTTGAGCAGATGTGGACATGAATGCTTTATGAGTCTGACTTAATTTAGAGGTAAATTGTAGGTCTCATAGTATAAAATTAAGTTTTATAAAATTAAGTAGAATGAGTGTATGGAATTTTTTGCCTTCCTGAAAAAAAGGGAAATACAGCTGAACTTGACTTCAGTAGCTTCATACTTAAAATTTTATTTTAACTTCTCTTTATATTGTTTATGAACTTAAGCGGTTGTATTCTTAAGGTCCAAAGGTGACTTATATACCCCCTCCTCCACCTGATGATGAAGAAGCCATCTTTGCACGTTATCAGACAGGAATGAATTTTGACAAATATGATGAAAACGTTGTTGAAGTGTCAGGATTGGACCCTCCAGCAGCATTAATGGTTAGTGAACTGGTTATTCTCACAGTTTATGTGAAGCATGATTTACAAGAATGTGTAGTCGGTTCAATATTTGCAGCGAATGAAAATACTAATAAAAAATACTGAATCTTGCAGATAGTGTCATGTTGGAAGGAGATGCTCCCTGTTTGAATGATAAAAACTTGAATTCAGAATAACTAAAAAGCTACATAAGTAGTCCAGAGAAAGTAATACTGGATATATAGAAAGAACAGTCATTAAAATTGTGGAAGAATACCAGTTCAGATATTGAAAGAAAGAGGTCTTTGGGAGCAGTTTCTGGGCAGGCTGCTATGGTTACCTTACTGAAGTCAGTTACTGGGGGATCTTAAAAATGTAAATGAAGGCTTGTTGGGGTAGTATTTGGACACAGGAGTGTTTTAAAAAGCCCTGTTCTCTGTGGTTGCAATTCATTGTTTAACATAATAACTTAGTTTTTATCTATAATGAGTGGCCAGTGTTTTTTAAAGAGAAAAAAAGCTCTTTTTAGGGCAAATAATGAGAAGTGCAGCAGGGTTAGTAGGACCTGTGTTAGAAGAGTAGATCCAGGGGTGTTCTCCCCATCCGTCTTGTGAAAGGTGTTCTCACTGAAGTTAAACTGATTTTTGTCACCTGTATTGCTTTCTGGTCCTGGTTAGGAATGTTGTTTCAGGTACCCTTACCGATTTTAGCACAGAGACCACGTATAACTCCCTTGTTAAATGAAGCTAAAGAGTTCCAGTTTTTTTTCATAGCATGCTATGTTAATTTACTTGCTTGAGTCCAGGTATATGGCTTCCAAGCAGTTTTGTCATAAAACTAGTAAGATCAGCTGAAAGCATTCAAAGCATTCACTGTCCTGCAGACAATGTTATTTGAATGGCATGAGCTTATTTTAGAGACCCTTGGGGCTTTCACCTTTAGGAGCCTTGACAACCTAAATGACTGGTGAGTCTGCCTCTAAAATTAATACTCTTTAGTATTCGGATGTCTGTATCCTACAGTAAACATTTTGGTTTTTAAACTTTTATCATCTGTGATTGTGTAATAACTGTTAATAATTTTTTCTCTTACAGAGTTTTGCAGACACTAACATGTGTCATACTTTAACTGTGAACATTGCTAAAGCTGGATACTCTAAACCTACTCCAGTACAGAAGTACAGCATTCCTATTATACTGGCAGGACGGGATTTAATGGCATGTGCCCAGACAGGATCAGGAAAAACTGTGAGCATTTTGTGCAGTATTTATTCTACTGAAAGTGTGTGACCGTGAGCTGTCAGGGGGATGCCTCACTCTTCCACATGTCAACATCCTTAACTGCTTGTTGTCCAGTAATTTCACTTGCACAGCAATGGCACATGTCAGGTACATAACAGGGTTATCACATTTTGGGCTTCAGTGTTTTGATACAGCAGGCCAACCTTCAGAGATACAGCTGTGGATTCGTAAGTATAGGCAGGTAGTCTTAGAAACTGCTGATTAAAGGACCTCAGGAGTTGAAAGTAGGGACTTTTGTGTTGTGTGGAGTTCTGTCTTACTTAGTGGGGTTTTTTTATTTGGGTGTTTGGTTTTGTTGGTTGGTTGGTGGTTATTTTTGGTGGGTTGTTTTTGGTTTGTTTTCGTTTTTTCTTTTCTGTTTGTTTGTTTCTTTATTTTTCTATGCTGTGTGTATGAGTTTTGTGTGTGTTTTGGTTTTGTTTTTTCTTTTCAAACTTATGCTGGAGTGTAACTGTGTTGTGCAGGTTTGTTGTACTTGGTTTGATGAAGTCTGATCTGCACCAGTCTTGGTTTTAGGTGATTAGCTTTGCACGGAACAGTGTTGAGAGTTGATATTAAGTTGAAAATCGTCTCAACTTTTTAAAACTGTCTAATGTATCCAAACCTAACCACTGATAGCTGGTGAATGGGAATGTTTGGTTATGAAATGTAGCTTTTTGCTATTCAGTTTAGTGTGAAATCCTAGTTTTGATTTAATGTAGCTTACTAGTTACTTACTTTGAAAGACCTCTTCTGTTTGCAGAAGGGGAAATATTCAAAGCCTGTGCTCTGAATAGTCTGAATCCTTTTGGGACTGCTGTACAGATGCAAGTTTGTGGATATCTAGTCTTATGTGGCAGTAAGTGTGCTGGTGTGGTGCAGCTGTGTTGCAAACTGACCTGAAATTCTAGCAGTCTGGAGAATGCTAGTACATAATTACTTTACAGACCTACTGATGATAACCTATAGCTTTTGAGTACACATTAAGGCTGGTTTTAATCTGGGGTTACTTAATTACCAGGGTATGTCATCAGTGTATGGAACTGTATGGAGAGTTAGCCACTGCATGATTGTGTTCCTGTGTTACTAGAATGTTAATATCCAGACATACTTCCATTGTGGTTAACAAGGAGAAATAAGCTTAAATGTTCTGTTGTGTATTCAGATCAATCCTTTTGCGGGCTGATGTCCTTGATCATTGTGTGCATTGTTATTCAAGCTTTAAGACTGATAGACAGATTTTAATGTGACTGATGAAAGCTTTTAAGACTATAAACAACCCAAATTCTGCTGTGCTTTTTTTTCCCCCAGGCAGCCTTTCTTGTACCAGTTGTGGCCCAAATGATGAGGGATGGTGTAACTGCCAGTAGCTTTAAAGAGCAGCAAGAACCGGAATGTATTATTACTGCCCCAACTAGAGAACTGGTAAATCAGATCTTCCTAGAAGCAAGAAAATTTGTGTATGGGTAAGCTCTTGCACTGTTTCCTGGTATTGATGATTGATGATTACTTTGCTTGAATCAGCCGTGCTTTGTTTTTTTTCATAAATACTTGCAATTGTGCCAATCAAATTACAAACACTTTAGATTATAATGAGTTCAGATTATAGCACTGGTTAGCAGGTTTCTTACTATATGACTAGGGATTTAAGTGCCTAATCTTTCTGATGCTGGAGTGTGTGAATGGAAAGCTTAGTCCACTTCGAAGCAGAGATGAGTATTCAGCTTATCACTGGTGAGAAAAGTGAGATTTCTTAAAAGATGTGTTATGAAAATTTTCCTGTCTGGAAGAATTTCTGACTGTCCAGGAGCCACTCCTGCAGTCACTTTGACACCACCAGGGACTTAAACTGCTGGGATCAAAGTCCCTTTGCAGCAGGTGGCTCTAGTGAGCTGTTGGCTGCTGTGCTTGACTTCGTATATGCACCACTCAGAGTCAGATGAGGTTTCCTCACTGACTTGACCACATATTTCCCATAGCAGAATCTCAGACCTGATTTCTTTAAGTAATTTCGTTGTTTTGAAGAAGCATGCAACTGCTCCAGCAGCATGTCTCCTGAAGGGATCCCTGAACAGTGGAATCACTGACTTTTATATGTTCTCAGTTTATGTACCTAGTACTTTGAGGTCTTTTTACTGAGTTATTTACTCCTGCAGAGTCTGAATGTCAGATAACATGGCTAGTGATGCAGGTCCTTGTACCCTTTGTTAAGCAAAGGGTCAGCACCAGTTCATGGTCTCTTGCCTGGGCTCCAGCTATTTCTTGCCACCCAGAGGTCAGTCAGCAGCTTGCACTGCAGCTGCACAGTGAGATACCTGCACTAGATGTATTCAAATATGAAGAAACTTACTAGCTCGTCTTATGTAATTTATACATGCTTTACTTTCATATTGGTAAAATGGAGGTGGGTGTTACCGGTTTTAGTTAGCTTCCAGTGAGGGTTTCTAATTACTCTTACTTCCCTGTGTTTCTGGTCTTAGACAGATGTGTCATAGCTCAGGGAAACTTTGAGCTCTCAAGACAGAACTAGATATCTAAACTTCTCATTAAGTATCGTGTGAGAGTACATTTGTACTAGATTTGTCATTAATCTTTTTACTAAGTAATAGGTTTTTACCAGTGTACAGAAGAGAAGTACATCTATTGTATGTAGCAGTTTGTTACTGTTTGGAGGTGAAATGCAGAACATCATTGCTGCAGAATCTGATGGGATAAATTATACTTGCCTTTTTTCAAGGAAACTTACACTTGGAAGCTCTCTGCCTTCAGGAAGAATGATCATGTTTGCATATCCACTTAATAAATGCGTTATTAAGAAGTTATAATTTTGTAACTGATTCTGTTCATTATGCTATTCTAAACTAGGTACAGATGATTTCACCATAAAACAACATCAGAATCTAAAAAGTTTCTCTTACAGCTGGCTGTCGTTCTAATTGGGAATGGCAGGAAAGAAAGGCAGGACTCTCAAGGGAGTCAGAGCAGGAGAGAATCTCTAGTTTATTGCTTCAGCCATGTTATATAGACTAGTTCGTGGAAAGTACAGAAAGGAAACTCTTATTGGTTAGTAAAGTGCTACATTACCATCATTGGTCAGTGGGGTTCACCACCCCCTGACTTTCTCCTGCAAGGAAAACACGGGAACAGACAAGCAGCACCTGCAGGCTGTTTTCTGTCTTTGAGGATTGTTTTGAATCCTCCCATGAAATTCCCAGGCTAGCTCTCAGGCAGGCCTGGCAGGCCATGGGCCTACAGCCTGCTCCAAAGCTAGCCTCCACAGCTGGCCTGTAGGAAAAAACGAGAATGAGTTAAACAGTATCAGGGTATGAACCTGTAGTGTCTAAAGAAGAGTGCATGCATATTGATTAGTTGAGATTTATCATCTTAGGCTCTTTGATTTAATTCACAAATGGGAATTTGAAATACGTATGTCTACTAATAGTGGATAAATACTGAAATTGTATGATTCCAGAGGAAATTTCTGTTCTTCATTCTTCACTAGAACTTTCTGAAAAGTTTAAATTAGCTTTGGCAAAAATTCACCAGGTTTATCTGATCACCATTGTTGCATATGAAGTGGAATTAGTATCTTCAGTAAAAGATCATTTGAATTTGGGTGTGGAAATACTCACTGCATGCATGTAAAAACCTTAGCAGAAGGTGTTATAAAGATGAGCTTGTACCCATGATTCAGAGCTTCATAGGGTAGTTCTTAGAGAAGTGGTTTTCTACAGCAGAGTATCTGATGTATCTCTAGTTGGCAGATAGAACCAAAAAGCTTGGTGGGAAGAACACTGAGTAGTCTTTGGGTGGATTTCCTGTCTAATCCTTAAGTCACACACTGTATGGCCAGTGTGATTAGCTGTTTTATAAAGATGCCATTTATGTCTTTATTATTTTGCCCTTTTAAGGTCTGCAAAAATTACTTCCAGAGTTCTAGAGGCATATGTAGTGATGTGTCTACTTTTTCTGAGCATGCTGTATAAAACAAAGTCTTATCACTGTTTTGACTTGTTAAAGTTAGTAGGTCTCAGTTGAAGATACGGAAGAATGTGTGTGAAATTGTGTTTGTTCCTAGCAAGCCACTTGGGCAGCCCCTGTTCTATAGTGCGAGGAGGGGGAGCTTTGAGCTTATTTTGAGTGAGTTTCTGGTTTTGAGCATTGTTTTTGGACCGAGCTATATGCTGAAGGAGTTAAACCACTCTTAAACTGATTTGTGGTAGATTTGATTCTTTTTTATGAACTTTGATGAAACAGTACCATTTGCATACTTACACAATTAATCCAAACCTTTTTCTATATCATAGGACTTGCATAAGGCCTGTTGTGATCTACGGAGGTACACAAACAGACTATTCGATTCGTCAGGTAAAGCAAGGCTGTAATATACTGTGTGCCACTCCAGGAAGGCTTCTAGACATCATTGGAAGAGGAAAGGTAAGATCTTAACACTTCATCTGAATTACCTAAATACTCTTACCTAAAAGATAAAATACTGTTTTTCATTCTTTAAAATTTGTAGAAGCAGAGATTGGTTTACAGCACTGAAATACAAGTGAGGTTTTCTTGGACTGTCTGAATTCCATGAGGTTTTTGAAGGAGCAGCCTGAGTCTAGATCTCTTGACTTCCTTTCAGAGACACCTGGATGATATCAGTCTAAATAAAGTGGCTGCAGTGGTCATGGCAATAAAATTTTATAGCTTAAATTCCTGGAACACCTTCACTTTGTTCTTCTGGCATATTCTATATTGGATCTTCATTTGGTGTCCTGTTTGTCTTGCTACAGTGGCTTTTTTATCTGTCTGGCACTATATTTTCATGCTGATCCTGAGACACAAACTTTGAAGAATTTAGAATTTTAGAGAAGATTTTAACTAAGGATAAGCTTCACTGAAGCTAATTAAAAATAAATAGATGGGCCTTGCTAAAATTAGGAGTTAATAGTTAGCTATCCTGGATTTGAATAACTACTTGCCTGTCAACCTTATGTTTGCTCAGTTGAGCTTGTAATGAGAAACAGAGAATCTGCTAAGAGACTTCAAGAATGCAGAACAGTTACATATCAGAAACTCATTGAAGACAGAAAACTGAGAGTCCAAGACAGGTTCATTTGTCACTTTGCATTGAAAAAGTAGAAAGGTCAGAACGAGGAAGAGCTGTATTCCTTCCTCCGTTCTATGACCCCTCCCCATAAAAAGACTACTGACCCATTTCAAAGAACAAACTACACATACTTAATTGCTTTTTGCTGATGAACATATGAAGCAGAGGGTGGGTGGTGACTGGATTATGAATATGTATTTGTATTCAATGCTTTTGTAAATAAAAGGCCTGTAATCGGTGCAGTGCATGTTAAAGGGGCTGCTCCTGCATTAGTGCGGCGCTGCATAAACATACCTTTTCTGACTTCAAATGGTTAGACAGTCTTTGTCCGTCACAGTTTGATATTGATACTATCAACATTTTAATAAATCAATATAAACCACAAAAAACTCCAGGTTATATAGTACTATATTTGAATTTTTATTTTCCCCTATTATTATAAATTCTTACTGAATTTTTTATATGTTAGAGTGGTGACTCAGTGATGTTCACTGAACAAACTTAAGTTTGGAAAAACACTTGGTAGTACATTAGAGATCACTTTTCTGCAGTTATCAGGCTTTTAGTCAAAAGTGATAGTCTTCGTCAGCAACAGTGACGTTCTAATATCCTTAGTAATGCTTTCTAACATAATTTTTTGCAGGGAAAAAAGGGTTTTTTGAGAATGAGGGTTATAAGATAATATTTCTAAAACTCAAAGCATAATTCAAAAAAAATGGCCTGAATTATAATTGGCTTCCGTGCTCTGTGTTTACATTGCTGAACCAAGTTCTGAAGCACTGTGGTGTGTGAATTTGTGCAGATTAAAAGGCTAAGTAGAGACTGAAATGTAAACAAATCATAGTACTTTCACTTCCTATTAACTTGAGAGAAGTAAGTAAAAGGTGGATTTTGGTGGTTAGGCTATTCTGTAAGTGCATACTGTCTGAGAACCAATAGTGTTTTTCTTTGACTGAAATACTTGCAGATTGGTTTGCATAATGTGAAATACTTGGTACTAGATGAAGCAGACCGCATGCTTGATATGGGTTTTGGTGCAGATATGAGGAAGTTGGTATCTTTCCCAGACATGCCACAAAAAGACAAACGCCAAACACTAATGTTTAGTGCCACTTTTCCTGAGGAAGTACAGAGGTGAGTAGAATAAAAATAGAAATATATCTGAAGACGTACTTGTATTGAACTAAATATCTGAAGAGTTAAAAACATTTATTTTTAAAAGCTTGAAAATACCGAAAGGTATAATAGTAATATTAATTGTGTAATATAAGCAAGGACTCTAAAACATTAACTGCTTAATTTAGGTGGGGACTCCTAAGCAATTTAGAAAGCAGTCTGAAGGCTTTTAAACTGTACTTCTGCAGAAGTCCTCATGTTCCCTCTGTTGGTTTCTTGTTCCTCCCCCACCACACCTGTGCAAGCCCTAAACCAATGATGTTGCTAGTAACACGGTCTTTGGCTAATGAGACATACCAGTTATTATTGCTCAACTTACCAGCATTTATGATAAACTGTTCTTACTTATGTGGATAATTGGTATTTTTTATCAGTAGTTTGAAAGCTTCTACAGATAGGTTGATGACGAATCTTATATATTTACTACTCAATACTTTTAAAGTTCCTCTCACTTACGGGAACAAGTCTTCCACAGACGGTAAGTATAGTTGCTTAGTAACAGAACAAAACAACTAATTCCCTGCAGGCAGATGGAAACTTTTTAGTATTTATTCTCCTTTTTGAGACACCAGCATCTAAATACTGTTAAATGAGAATAGTCTCTAAACTTCAGTTGGAGCAGTGCAAATAATTTTGATGATTTATGTGGTAGGGATACTGTTAGAGTGTTGGTAATTCAGTGAGTCAAATCCTGACAACATCCTTTGGTCTCAGAAAATCTGAAATACCTTTTTTGAGGCAGGGAGAAAATACTTCTTAGTCATTCACTGTCCTGAATGAAAGAGGGGAATGGGCTGCTTTCTCCCGTTCAGTCAGGTAGGGCTGACCACTTAAGTGGAAATATATCACCTTTCTTAAAGCAGGACTTGCCTGTTGTGGCCTTGGTTCTTTGTCAAGATGTTTTTCATAGGGTTCTTTGTATGGAAAAATGACCTTGTAGTGAACTAAAAATGCTCTTGTTTGCTCAGCTGGCACATCAAGCATTCAGATGATACCATACACAAGTATAGTTTGTGTTCATGTGTTTACCTGTTCAGTTTTTGGGTTTTTGTTTGGGGGTTTTTTGGTTGTTTTGGGGGGGTGGGGGGGTGATGTTTCAGCTTTTTTTTGTTGTTCTTGTAAGCATCTGAAACTGAAATGCCTGAAGGTACTGTTCACATTTTAGTGTGTGAAAACCTTTCTTTTTTGGAGTCAGTTCATTCCTGGATTTAATGCTTTTCTGCTGCTGAAGTGAGGAAATTATTTCCTCATACTCTGCTGCCAGGAGAGCTTTAAACAGTATACTGTCTTGGTAGTACTGGACACAAAGGTGCTTTCTTTGGACCTGTTGGGTTCAGATTGTCCTGCACTTCAGTTCAGTGAGTATAATCAGATTTAGTTTTAGTATAACATTTGGTTTTATACCTGGACTTGTTTCTGCTGTTACATAGACCTTTGATCTGATCGTTGAAACTTTCTGTACAAGTGAATTGAGAAAAACATGTGTTTTTCTAGTTGACTGGAGAGTTTCAGTTTAGGATTTGGGGTTTTACATCTGCCACTGAGAGGCTGTGGTTTAATCTCAGCTGGCAGCTGAGTATCGAGCAGCTGCTCACCCTGGAAGGCTACTCCAGGGTCTCCCTGAAGCCTTGTCTTCCCTTAGAACAACCCCACCTCTTGTCAGTCTGTCTTCATAGCAGAGATACTCCTGCTCTGTTATAAGGTTAGTGGCCTCCATGAACTCATTCCAGCAGGTCCACATCTTTGTTATACTGAGGACCCCAGAGCTGAACGCAGGTGGAGTCTCACAATATCAGAGCAGAGGAGCAGCATCCCCTCCCTTGCCTTGCTGGCCACACTGCTTTGGATGCAGTCCAGGGCACAGTGGGTTTTCTGGGCTGCAAGGCTTGCTGGGTCATGTCCAGCCTCTCATCCACCAGCAGCACCATGTCTTTTCCTCCAGGTCTGGTCTGGATCCAATCTCTGTCCAGCCTGTACTTGTCCTGCCCTATCAGCCTGTGTGAAAGGTTTCTCTGTCTTTTTTGTAATGCCCCTTTAGGTACTGGAAGGCTGCAAAAAGGTCATTCCAGGCTTAATAATCCCCATTCCTCAACTCTCTCAGCTTGTCTTCAGAGGAGAGGAGTTCCAGCCCTCTGATCATCATTGTGGCCTCTCTGGATCTTAATCAGCATGTCTGTCTTCTGGCTGAGGATGCCACAGCTGGATGCAGTACTCCATCTGAGGTCTTACAGAGGCAGGAGTCCCTTCACCTGCTGG
The DNA here is from genome assembly GCF_030490865.1 of Poecile atricapillus. NCBI lineage: Eukaryota > Metazoa > Chordata > Aves > Passeriformes > Paridae > Poecile > Poecile atricapillus. Next base: position 128,560,694 of record NC_081289.1, on the reverse strand, counting down.
CTACACTTCATGCAGCCCAGGATGTGGTTTGTGTGCTGGACCCAAACTATGCAGGCTCTTCTGGTTTTTAAAAAATGTATATAAGACTACTTGTGTTGTTCCTCACAAAAAGGAGGATAAAAATATTTCAGTGTCGTACATGATTTTAAGGCAAAATTAGTTGCGTAATATGTTTCATGTTGCTCTATTATGTCTCTTTTTCAGGCTAGCTGGTGAATTTTTGAAAACTGACTTCTTATTTGTTGTTGTTGGACATGTGGGTGGAGCATGCAGCGATGTTCAGCAGAATATTCTTCAAGTTTCTCAGTATTTCAAGAGGGATAAACTGATAGAAATTCTACACAGCATAGGTAACTTTGCTAGCTGCCGGTTGTTCACCAGGGAAGTCAAAATTTCTTGGTTTTAAACTTGTGTTTAAAAGATCATGGCTGTATGATTTTGTTGTGTGTTGCATGCTTTACAACACTGTTGATGAAGCTTCAAGCAGAACTTGGGGAGCAGTGGGTTTTTAGGCTTATTTGTTTAGGCATTTCATAGAGTCATAGGATAGTTTGGGTTGGAAGGGACTTGCAAATGTCATTGAATCTTGTCTAATGCCCAGTATTTGTTAATGATTCATCCCTATTAGTACTAGCAGATGACCTTTCTAGATGGGTTTCTACTTTATATGATCAGTTACAGTATTTCAACATTTGGGGGTATTATCCCAAGACTACAGATATGTTAAGATTGTGTGAATGTTTGGGCTTGTATTTTAGTAGTATCTGGGATTTTTCAATGTTTGTTCTATATGTCTTAAGTTTTAATGCTGAAGACTGAATGTGAGTTTGGAATTAAAAAATAGTCTGTGGAATCTTGCTGTTCAGCGCTCAGGATAATGTGCTGCTTTGAGCCACATGCTGTAGAAAGGGAATGCATGCCTGTCACAGGGAACAGTGTTTGTTTCCTCCTTTTATTGAGTAGAAAAACAATGTATGTTTCTTCACTCAGTTTCTGTATTGATACAGAAATTGATGGATTGAATTTAATTAGCTCAGAATAGGAAAGAAATTACAGTCATACTTCAAAGACTGTTCAAAATGTGTGCCTGCATGAGATGCTAGTACAGATAAGTGCCTCACTATACAGTGAAAATGCATCATGTTTCAAACTGCAGTGACTTTAAACTTCTGTTCAACATAGGTAATGAACGAACTCTGGTCTTTGTGGACACAAAGAAAAAAGCTGACTTCATTGCATGCTTTCTTTGTCAAGAAAACATACCAGCTACTAGTATCCATGGGTAAGTATTTTTAAAGTGAAAGTCACCTGTGTTTTGTAAGAAGCTTTTATTGAGAACTCGCATTTGGCCGTATCTGCATAGTTTAGCTTGCCATGTGTTCTGATAGAGGCAAGAATATCAAGGTTTAAGAAAGGCTAAAATGGTCTTAGCATGATGCAGGATGTTTGTGCGTATATCCTGTGGCTGTTGGATTTGTAGGTGTGTGAAAGCCACACAGCTTTTGAGAAGATCTGGCCTTCTGATCCTAGCGAGCCTAAATTGCAGCCCCCCTATGTGGGAGGAGGTTCTAAATACATTTATGTAGAATTATTATACTGTGAATTGAAGTATGCATAGAATAACTGGTTCAATGAAAGCTGTTAAACTGTCATGAATGTTACTGGTTTCTGATGAATTTTACCTTTTTGAGTTGAAGTTAGGATAGTTACTCTTCTCTGGAGTAGTGGTTATACCAGGCTTCACTAAATATCTCATGTTAAGATCCTAAAGAGCACTAGTTAGCTTTCTAATTTGTTTTCTTATTTGGACAGTGAAGAGCACAAGTGAAACCCTGAACCGTTGTAGCTCAGTCATGATAAACAGAAGACAAGTTCTGTACTGTTGACTGCTCACAGTTTTTTTACTATATCTGAAAAATGGCCTGTGCAGGAGTATTTGTTGACTCTGTCTTTGCTGTTCTGTCTCCCTGCTACAAAGCTGTAGGAAAAGCACTTGTAATCAATTAAGCAAGTGCATTTTCTTAGAGTGGCAGTGATTTTAATGCATAGTTATCTCCAGTTCTTTTAAAAAAAACTCAGTTTCTCTACAGACTTAAGTTCAATCAGTTGCTCTGTCTTGCTGCTCCTCAGTTAAAAATTCAGAAAACCTAAACTGGGCAGTGTATGAGTTGTTTGGGTCTTTTTATGTTTTGAATTAATTTCCCACCCCCCCAGAGCTTCTTCCCATGAATCATGGCATTTAAATTATATCTTAAATAATACTGTAGATTTTAGAGACATCCATTCTAACCCTTGCTTTCTTTCTAGAGATAGAGAACAGAGAGAGAGAGAAATAGCTCTTCGGGATTTTCGTTCTGGAAAATGTCCAGTTCTTGTGGCAACCTCAGTGGCAGCAAGAGGTCTGGACATTGAAAGCGTTCAGCATGTTATTAATTTTGATCTTCCTTCCACCATTGAAGAGTATGTACACCGAATTGGACGAACTGGTCGTTGTGGAAATACAGGGAAAGCAGTTGGCTTCTTTGATAACAATTCAGATGGTCATCTTGCACAGCCTCTAATTAAAGTGCTTTCAGATGTAAGTTTCAAATCTTGGTGCTTAACTTCTTCTGTTAAGATTTCACTTGAATGTACTGAGCAACTTTGGTACAGTTATGGAAATCTTAATCTGAATTGGTAAAGCAGTCAAAGTCTCTGAATGGATATTCCTAATTGCATAGGCTCAGCAGGAAGTTCCTGTTTGGTTGACGGAAGTTGCTTTTGAGGCTGAAGGAGGACGACTCCCAATTCATACCCAGAAGGTAGGTCTGGAAATCAACTGAAAGTCTTGGCTATTGGAACTTTGTCTTGATTTAAAAGTGTCTTTAGTGGAATGTGACCAGAGTAATGCCATTGAAACTGTTCTGACTGTAATTGCATCCCTTAGTTGTGCATCATCAAAGAATTCAGTATTACTGAAACTAGTTTCAGACAAGTGCTTGACTTGGGTTCTTACAGTGTGGCCCCTTACTAGCTGCCATAGTCTTGATCTATAAAGTCAGGATTCCTCTGGAAGAAAACATTCATGCAAACATGCACAGAAGCTGTCGTTCAGAAATCTCTCTGCTTCACATGGAGGGTGGGAGCAAATAGTTGCTGATAATACAGTTGCTCCTTGTTATGAATCACCCAGTCAAGCAACTCATTTGACTGAAAACTTCAGCTAATTATAGTTACATAAATGTCCTAGTCTGGTCCGTGTCAACATCCTTAATGTCGGTGACGGGGACAAGCCTTCTAGTCTTCCTGTTACTAATTTTAGGATTTAAATTCTATGCTTATGCCTATTTGAAAGCCTTACCTTTATGTCTTGATTCCATAAGAACTTCATCACATCTCAGTTGCTTCCAACAACAAATGTACAAATGTACTTTCTTTGAGACCATAGTAGAAATAATTGCTCTCAGTGCCTAAACAATGTCTGAAGCTTCAGTTCAAGCTGAATGAATTCCTTTCATTATCTTTTCCCATACCATAGTTGTTGAAAACATTGGGTGGTTGGGTGTTTTTACCTGGCTGGCTAGTCCACTTAACTAGATCTGAGTAATTTTGCTAGGGGGCCTTCATGAGATCTGTTACACAAATGTCACTTGCTTCTCAAACTTGCACCCTCACATTACAGCTGTTGTGTGTGTTTGTGTACACATACATTTTCTTGCAGAGTAATGCTTGACTAGTGGATCTTTTTTGTATATTCTAGTTAAAGGACACTTTATTTTTGCTTTCTTACTAAATTGCTTTCAGAGGTGGGTCTCACTAGATGGTTTCCAAATGCAAGTCTTCAGCCTTTGTGTCTCCCAGCATTTCATCCGTCATTTCTAGGTCCAAGTCTGTCTATGTCCTTTATGACCTCTGAGCTACCAAATCTGACTGTGACTCTTTGTCCATAATAGAATAGATTTTCTTGCGAAATCTGTCTGCTTGGATGGGGAATTTTGCCCTTAATATCACATATACATACAGTGCACCAACTCCTTGAGTTGTAGATTGTGAGGTTTTAATTATTATGAGACCTTCTCATGTCAGTCTGACAGAAACTCTTTAATTTGTAATTGGCTCAATTTTTCAAGAGAAGTCCATTCGATAATCAAATGATGAATTTGAAAGAGGAATTGTCAGAAGTTCTTATGTGATTATTTTGAGGAGTCTTGGAGATAAATGAGCTTTATTCTTTTTCCAAAGGAATTTTACTGGGAAGTAATGCAGACAGTCATTCTTAAGTATATAGTGGAGAAGGAAGTTTTTTTCCTCACAATTTTATGAACTGATTTGTGTTTGGTAAGAAGACAAGTTGGGATGTGAACTGTGGGAAGTGTTATTCCCACATATGGTAAAATCTGAGGTTGATTAAACTGCGGTAATTTAACACCAGGGTCAAAAAACCTTGTATGTAGGAGATTAATAATGAAAACTTTGAGTGTTCAGATTATCTTGCGATAGATGCATGCAGAATGCTAAAATTGTTTTGTGGTGACTTACCATTAAATGATTGAAAGCATTAATAATTCTAAACTAAGACTTGTTGTGTTTCCTAGAATTACAGAGGCAGAGGCAGTGTGAATGCAGGAGAAGTAAGGATGGAGAGTTCTGCAAGAGAAATCGAGTCATGGGATTAAACTACTTCATACCAAACTAGTTTGTACTGTTGTGCTGTAAGTGAAATGTTGCATGAGAAAGTAATCTTGTGAAGACCTAGTTTGGGAAGGAGCTTTATGTAAGGGTTCACCTAAATTTTGTTCCTTTTTTTGTAACATGTCAGTTAAAAAGTTTGAATCTTATGTTATGATGATGTAAGGATTTGTTAAACAGCTCTTAAGCAGTTAATAAAAGTTTGAGACATGCACTTTGATTGTTGTGTTGTCTCTGTATCAGCTATATGTCATTGCAGTTTCATGAACTTTGACATGTGTGGAACATTTGCATCTGCATGTGGAACTAAAGGTCAGTGGCTACACCCACAACTTAGTGAAAATATATGTTTTTTACAGAGATGTCTTCAGAGGGGGATGGAGCCCTGTGTTGCATCTATTAGAATGTTTTTAGCTTTGACTGACATAAATATACTTCTGCTATCCATTATGGAAAAGTTTGCTTTAGAACAAGCTTGGTGCCTTATATCCAAAAATTTTCCCAGACTTGCAGAAGCTATAGGAGGTAAGCAGTCACTAACAGTCATAGATTTCTGTAAAGTTGCTTTTTCATTTAATTTTTTTTTCCTTACCAATCCAGTATGCTACAAAGATGGATTTTCATTGGGTCGCCAAGGAAAAGGGCAAGGTGATGACATTTTGTAGTATCTTGCACAGCTGAGTAAGCTTACAGGCTTCTCATGGCTTGCTATTTAGTACACAGTGCTGAACACTATGTCTTGTACAATCTTTCCACTAAATCCAGGGAAATAATACTTCTAATGTCTGCTTACAGGACTGGAGTCTTAGTACCCAAGTTAGTGAGAATCAGAACTGACAGGCCAATACTAGGGGAACTCTCATTGTGGAAAAGTGGGCTGTCAAAGATACTTGCATGCGTATCTTTGCAAAACTATTTGCTTAAATATCTACTCAGAGAAATACAGTTATTTTTGTAGGCTGTAATTTTACTGCTATATATTATGCAAAAAGAATGAAGTCTTTATTGTGTACTTGGAAGTAAGCTGAAAGGACAGTATACTTAAATTGCAAATCATATATAGTGGATGTATTTAAGTGTGATGTTAATAACTCAGAGCAAAATATTCTGGGCAGTATGACTCATTTTCCTGAGAAATATCTTTTAAGATCTTTGCATACATTCTGAATTTCAAATAAATTGAGGGTGCTTTTGGATGTCTGGCTGCAGTAAGCGCAGGTGAACTGTAAGTGTTGGAAGAAGCTGTAAGCTGATAAAACTTGCCCATTTCTGTGAAGAGAAGTTGGAGTCACTTGTAACCTAAACATTTAAAGGGAACCTGGCTTAGCATTGTTTAAAGGACCTGAGTGTTTTTTGCTTTGTCTCCCATCATACGACTTGAGAGTTGTGGTCAGGCAACAGAGGGAGTTCTGCAATGGTTACATTTTCTGTAAAACAACTGTTCTGGACCCATTCTTTGTAATAATTCACAGAGAAAGGTGATAAATGATGGCTGTTCTAGCATAGAACTGCAAACTATCATGAAAAAATGGAGCCAACCAGTCTGTAGAATGGTAATGAAGTAACTCGATGAAAAGTCATGTTTACTACTTTTTATGAGAGGATGAGTGTTGGAAGGACCAAGTCTGCTGTAAAGGAAGAATAAAATTAGAAGGAATAAAAAATTGGAGAGCAATATTTACAGAAAGATACAATATTCAATTTTGGTTTAAACTTTGTGATTCTTTAAATAAATATCTGCATGAAAATACTTCAGTGTGATTTTCAGCTGGAGTAAAATGCTGACAAGGGATGTTGGGGTGGGGAATGAAGTGCACTGTCAGCAGCCAGTGTATTTAATTTTTGCACTCAAGTAATCTTACATGGAGAACATGTTGAAAAGTCTTTGCTCAACAGAATCCTGTTGTCCTGGTGGCAAGTCAGGGTAAATGTTTTTAAAAGTTCTTTGCTGAACTGATTTTTAGCCTGAGAACAATGTAACCAAGAACCTGAGATTCCATTTAGGTGATTCTACAGCCTGTAGTTTGTGCTGAACTGGGGTCACAGTTTTTTTCTTACCTTCTACCTCCAGGGTCATGTAAAGGTGCTATTTGTATTGGAACTTCAAGTTCAAGATTGTCAAAAGTTCTGGACAGACTAGTATTAAGAAATTACATCAAGCTTTTCATTGAACAAACATGGATTTTTTTTTCAAGCTAAATTCAAGTTTTATGTGATACCTAAAACAACATTGAAAACGTGTTTTCTTTTAATGACAGTTTGAGCACAAATTATGCCCAATTCTTGTCACTAAAGGAAAATATAAATCAGTGTGTTGGTTTTGCATGGCCTAGTTTTCGGTAGTGGGGGAGCCACAGAAGTGGCTTCTGTGAGAAGCTGCTGGAAGCTTCCACCATGCCCAGCAGAGCCAATCCCTGATAGCTCTGAAGGTGGACATGCTGCTGGCCAAGGCTGAGCACATTAGAGGTGATGGTAACGCTTCTGTGATGACAGAATTAAGAAGAAAATCAAAACAAAGTTGGAAACAACATGCAGACACCAAGGTCAGTGGAGAAGGAGGGGGAAGAAGTGCTCCAGGTGCCAGAGCAGAGATTCTGCAAGCCATGGTGAAGAAGACCATGGTGAAGCAGCTGTGCCCCTGCAGTGCATGGGGATCCACAGGGAATGCAGAGATCTGCCTGCAGCCCATGGGAGGTGCCCATGCCAGAACAAGCAGATGCCTGGAGGAGGCTGTGATCCAGTGGGAGACCCAGTGAAGAGAGTGGCCTTGCTTCCAGGCTGGAGCAGCCTGTCCTTGGAGGACTGCACCCTGTGGAGGAGCGACCCATGCTGCAGCAGGTTCAGGAGCACTGTGTGCCCATGGGAGTGACTCATAGTGCAGCAGTTTTGGGAGGACTGCTCTCATGAGAGTGTATCCACACTGGAGCAGTTGATGGAGAACTGTCCCCCATGGGAGGGACCCCTCGGTGTAGTAGGAGAAGGAAAGGACTCTTCTCCCACAGCAGCAGAAGAAAATCCTCGGGTGATGAACTGACCAAAACCCCCATGCCCTGTCCCTTGCACTGTTTGTGGGAGGGAGGGGTCATGGGAAGGTATTCCTAAGGGCTTGCTTCCTGCTGTCTTCTGATTTTGTTAGTAATAAATCCACTTTGTACCTTTAAGCCAAGCCTGTTTCACCCTTGGAGTGTTTTCTCCAGGTTCTTAACTCATGAAGCCTGTGTTAATTTTTCTGTTTTATCTGCCCAGCCACGGTCGGGTAGGTGAGTGAGCAACTTGCTTGGGTGCCTGGTGTTTGGCAAGCATCAAACCGTAACAGTTAGTAATTTACAGCCTTTGATCTGGATCTGTCCGTGTGCTATGGACAAGTTGTAAAGAATCTGGAGGTAGTTGCTTTATTCTGCTAAGTTTTCACAGTATGCTTAACTTTGCTGATTAGGGGCAGCATCGCAATTCAAAAATTATGGCCATAAGAATCGAAGGACTGTAAAAAAAAGAGTTCTGAAAAACAGCAAGAAAATAGAATGTCTGCAAAACTAATACTAGGCTGCTTAAAATCCTCCAGAGTATTTTGGCAGATAGGAAAGCAGACTGAATTATGTCTGCTGAAGACATAATAAACAGTTTGTTCTGAAAACGTCTTTCATTGTTGGTAATACTTACAGGAATTTACAGTCACCTACAGATTAGCTTTAAAAATACCAAAGAATGGGCCTCTCTCTTCATTGACCTCAGTTAAAGGGCTGGGAACAAAAAGCAAGCTTGTGGAGTATTTTCAGTGTTAGTTGGCTTTATGCAAAATCTATTCCTCTAAAATAAAGTGTAAGGCTTCGATGTTAGGTACTAACCAGGTTTTTTTCTATTAGCCAAGTTTAGTGATTTGAATGTGCTGTCCAGCAGTTCTAGGAATTCCCTGGTGACACAAGAGGAGGATATTTGACATCTGTCACAACTTCAGTGACACCATAAATGGATGTGTTTTGGTCAGATATGGACGTCTGTACATTGTCCTGTACTTCAGAAATTGTGAAAATACTACTCTGTTGTTGGAAATTTTACTTTATGTGACTTGTAATGTGTGTGGTTACTGTCAGTCTTTAGTAATAACATTTCTTATAAACCCTCAGTTATTTGAGGGTTTTATGGCATGATTGTTTCTATGCCTTAACTCCACTAATATGCAACAGCAGATGAAACCATTTGACTATGGAGTATGGACCAAGGACATGGGAATCTTACATTTTAGCACATTCTCTTCAAATTTATCAGATACTTGTATTTTTTCTAGATAGCTTAAGGAAAATGTTGAAATCAGTAGAACTAATTCTGGACAATAATTCAGTAGTGCTTGAAATATAAACATTAAATGTTTTTTATTTTATGCTGTTTATTTCAAAGTAAATATGGTACAGTCTTTGGTACTTCTAAAGGCAATGAGTTTGGCCTTTATCTCTTTTTATTTAGCAGAAAAAATAATCTTGTGGAAGGACACTTAGAGGAACTACTTTGTATTCAAGACTGGGGGAGTAATCTCTTTGTTCAAAGTTGACTAGACAAATTATTTGGGAGCCAAACTGCTGTAAATGTTTCTTTATGTTTATGTTTCTAAATAAACCTGACTTACCTGTCTGAAGAACCTGATACCCTTATGTAAGTAAGAATGATAATTTGCTTTCTCACTGTAAATGTACATGTTGCCTGCTGATACTGTCTTAGAAAACTGTGGACAGTTGCCAGAGTGGCCAGGATGGCAGGAGTGTTGTGACCTTCCTGAAGAAGCGTCCTGAGAAGGACAGCTTTCAGAGGCACAGGCATGTCCCTTTCTTGGCAGGGCAAGCAGCATCTGGCTCGGCAGCAGCTTCTCCCAAGCAACACAGGGAAGAAAGGATTGGAGCTCTGGCTAGTGATTCTACAGAGAAATCAGTCTTTATTAGACCAGCGCCCTCCATGAAGGAAGCCAGCACAGAAGCTCTCTCAACTGAGGAAAACTGGGGTAGATACAGGGAAGGTGAGGGGCGGGGAGAAACCAATAACCAATGGGATGCAGGTACAGGGCGGAGAGTAAAGGGAAGAACCAATGGTGAACCAGGGATTAACATAGGGTTGCAAAGGTCTCTGGGGGGGAAATTTTGCTCTCCATAAAAACGGGGTCTGTGGATCATGGATGAGCTCTGCAAGGGAGTAGAGCAAAGTCCCTGTTGACCTCCACAGACAGTGGCTGTAGTCAGCTAATTTCAGTGTTACATGAACTTGTCATTCTTTCTGCAGTGCAATATGATCAAGTGGGATTTCCTTGCACTGTTTCTTTTTCCTCCTTCTTTAACCAAGTCAGCTTTTAAAATAGTTTTCAATACCCAATCCTTAAATATCTCCCAACTTTAAAGAATGCTGTGCTTTGCTTATCCTCCACTCTTCAAAATGAAATATGCATGGTCATAGGAGATGGGTTGGTTGTTGACAAAGACTTTGTGTCCTGGAAAGATGAATGATGTTCATGCTGGAAGAAGTTGACTCAACTTTGGCCTCTTACTGCTTTTCCCTTTACTACTAGTAGCAGGGAGATGAAAACAGGCAGATGATTTCTCAGTAATTCTTTCTCAATAATTCTTTGTCATCATCAACTCTGCCCCTCCACTCCTGCTGCTTAAAAATGCTGGGGTTTCTTCCTTTAGGATCATTATCATGTATCAGTTGAAACTGAATCTATTCCTGTAGCGGTATTTTGTGGGCTTCTTGGTCTAAATATGCCAGTCAAATTAAATTATATTGAAGACCTGTGTTTCCTTAAGAGGTTCTGTAATTCAGTAATTCAGTAAAACATATAAGGTCATATGCAGCATACACAAATGTACTAAGCAAAGAAACATTCTTCACCAGAAGAAACTAATTTCTGAGCTTGCAATATAAACTTTTTCTAGTAGTTGATTAGCTCATTTAGAGATCACTTCTAGAAATTAAAATACTTGCTTTATTCACGTTTCCTGTCTAGAGTGGTGTAATCCACCCTCTCTAAACCACTTTAGGAATTTTTGTGCATGTAGACTACACGTACAATATATATGATTTAGGAATACAAAGCAGTGGTTTATTAGAAGGTGTAGATAACTGGCAGCATGTTAGTCTTGACTAAATGCTACTGTACCCTTCATAAATAATCTGACAATTTATGAGGAAAAACCTGACCTCAGACCACAGCAAAAAAATGCCCAGATTAACCAAGTGAAGACATGGTGTCCTGACTCCTTGGAAGGTACAATTGTGGGTAGCCAGGTAAGAAAGAGAGGAGCTCAAATCATTCTATGAATCCTTTATAGGAATTTTAGAGACTTAAAAGCAAGCAACGTGTCTAAAACATTTCCTAAGCTGTTTTTCCTGTTCCAGATATGTGGTGCCCTAGTCAGTACCTGCAGTGTCTCAAATTCAAGTTGGTCAAGCTTTGAACTGTAACTCTTCTCCAAGCTATGGATATTTCATTTTATAAAAAATAGTTGTACTTCCATATTGTATTCTTCAGTCACCAAGACTTACCTCAGATTTGCAGGTTAAAGATTCATTAGTGAAATGTTTTACCTCTCACTATTTTCGACACTGAAAAGTTTCACCAAGCACTTAGTGTTGCCTACCTGTAATAAAACCTTTTGCACAGTTTCCCACAGCATTCTCATGGAAGACCTGGCAGCCATGGATTGAGCAGGTGGGTAAAAGCTTTCAGGATGTCCAGGCCTTGAGAGTGGTGGTGAGTGGAGTAAATATCCAGCTGGTGGCTGGTCATGGGTGGGGTTCCCCTGGACTCAGTACTGGGAACACCTCTGTTTAATATATTTATTAATGACCTGGATGAGGGAATGGAGTGGACCCCCAGTCAGTTCATAGGTGGAACCAAACTGTATGGGAGTGTTGATCTGCTGGAAGGCAGGAAGTCCCTGCAAAGGGATCAGGACAGGCTGGATCAATGGGCTGAGGCCAATGGTGTGATGTTGCAGCGGCCTCAGGGAGACAAAGAGTTACATTGTCCCACCCCAAACCCCTTGTGAAGGGCGGCCCAGGAGTTCTGATTGGGTTTGAGTCCCTGGGGGGTTCTCCCTTGCTGTGTTTCTAATGGTCCCTGACCCTGAACTCCACCCTCAAAGGTGTAAACCCTCGGTTCTGTCCCTCAAAAACCCCTGCTGTGCCTCTGTTCGGGGCTCTCTGTTCTGGACCTGACTTTGTTCCTATGCTGAATAAATGGTTTCATGAACCGGGAGCCCGTCTCGTTGGTGTTTCATGCTGGTCCCCAGAACCCTGCTGCTTCCCTGGACGAGATCCTGAGGTTGCAGACTGCAACAAATGGTGAGAGAATGCGGGCATCCAGTGAAGCACCAGGAGAACAGCAGGATCAGCTCCATGGACACCTCGTAAGTCCCCGGCTGATGGCTTGAGAGCCAGCGAGACCCCCGCCTTGGAAAGGAGGACTCGAGAGTACCTGGCAGGGAAGCTGGGTTGAGAGTGCCTCGGGCATGGGGGAAGAAAAGGGATTACGGAGGTGGGGGAGCCGAGACCAGATGCTGGGACAAGCACCTAACATCACCCAACGAGATGTATTATGGACGATATCAAAATTATGGACGATTATATCAACATTATGGACGATTATGGACGGTATGGATCTTCCGGTGGACTGTTTCTGTCTTCTGTGAAGTTCCTTTTTTTTTGGTGTATACCTCCCTGTACCTTCCCCTTTCCTCTGTTCCTAAGGGCAGGACAAAGGGTGAAAAAAGCCAAGATGGCTCGGGGTTGCTGCCGTCTGCCCGCCGTTCCGTGTCCTCCTTCACCCCCTGTCTTTCCATATTCCCGTTCCCTGTCGGGGAAAGCCTGTCCCGGCCTCCCCCCCCTTCCCAAGATGGCGCCGGCCACGCGGTCTGGGATCCCTTGTTTCCCGCCTTGCTCCTTCTTTTCCGGTCCCAAACCTTCCCTTCCCGAACCTCCCAGTAACTCCTGCTTGGCCCCATCCCTTTGTTCGGTGCTCCACCCCTGGGGGCTGTGCCTTCTCCATCGTGGGCAACACCTCCTCCGGGGAAATCGAAACTGTAACCGAGCTCCCAAAGCCAGTGCTACACCGAGATCATCTAAAGGGCGACGCCCACATGGGAGCCGGAGCCGAAGCTGGAGATCGAAGAATTCTGCCCCTCGTGAGAGGAGATCTAAGAGCTGCACCCTTCCTAACAAAGAATCCTAAACTGGAAGAGACTGAACAAAAAAAAAATATTATGTTTGCATTAAGTACCATCACCGTTTAATTTGCCCGGCGTAGTCCGAGATTTAAGTGTTTGTTTTCAATTTTGTTTTTTCTGTTTGCTTAATGTGTTTTGTTATTGAGCTATTGGTGTCCCACAAAGCAAAGTGGGTGCTCTGTGGAAGAGGTGAGATTTTAAAGTGTATGTTTGGAAACGTTTTAAGCTCCTAATTAAAATTTGAAAAAAAAAAAAAAAAAAAAAAAAATAAAAAAGGAGCAGATGTTGCAGCGGCCTCAGGGAGACAAAGAGTTACATTGTCCCACCCCAAACCCCTTGTGAAGGGCGGCCCAGGAGTTCTGATTGGGTTTGAGTCCCTGGGGGGTTCTCCCTTGCTGTGTTTCTAATGGTCCCTGACCCTGAACTCCACCCTCAAAGGTGTAAACCCTCGGTTCTGTCCCTCAAAAACCCCTGCTGTGCCTCTGTTCGGGGCTCTCTGTTCTGGACCTGACTTTGTTCCTATGCTGAATAAATGGTTTCATGAACCGGGAGCCCGTCTCGTTGGTGTTTCATGCTGGTCCCCAGAACCCTGCTGCTTCCCTGGACGAGATCCTGAGGTTGCAGACTGCAACAGTGTGAGGTTCAACAAGGCCCACTGCTGGCTCCTGCCCTTGGGTCACAACAACCCCAGGCAGCTCCACAGGCTGGGGCAGAGTGGCTGGAAAGGAGCTGGGGGTGCTGGTGGCAGCAGCTGAACATGAGCCAGGCTGTGCCCAGGTGGCCAAGAAGGCCAATGGCATCCTGGCCTGGCTCAGCAATAGTGTGGCCAGCAGGAGCAGGGCAGGGATTGTCCCCCTGTCCTGGGCACTGGTGAGGCCACACCTCGAGTGCTGTGTCCAGTTCTGGGCCCTGAGTGCAGGAAAGACACTGAGGGGCTGGAGTGAGTCCAGAGAAGGGCAGGGGAGCTGGGGCAGGGTCTGGAGCACAAGTGCTGTGAGGAGCAGCTGAGGGAGCTGGGGGTGTTTAGCCTGGAGAAAAGGAGGCTCAGGGGTGACCTTATCACTCTCCACAACTGCCTGAAAGGAGAGTGTGGCCAGGTGGGGGTCAGCCTCTTCTACAAGGCAGCCAGTGACAGGATGAAAAGAAATGGCCTTAATACCAGGAGACATTGAGGTTGAGTATCAGGGAGAAGTTCTTCACGGAAAGGGTGATTAGGCATTGGAATAGGCTGGCCAGGGAGATGATGGAGTCAGTATGCTTGGAAGATGTCAAAAAACTGGACATGGCCCTTAGTGCTGTGGTTTAACTGACAGAGTGGTGTTTGATCAAAAGTTGGACTCAGTGTTGGGATGTCTTTTCCAATGTTAATAATTCTATGGTTCTATGACAAGTGAAAAAGGCCCTAGATTGCATCAGGGGAGGTTTTCCTTTGTTTAAGGAAAAACTTAAGAAATGAGTCCTTAGGTATTGGATCTGGCTCCTCAGGTTGGTGGTGGAGTTGCAGTCCCTGGCATTGCTTAAAAATGAATCAACATGGCATTTTGTGATGTGATTTAGTAGGGAGTGGTAGGTGTAAGAGAAGAATATCTGTATGATAAGCTGTTCTCATCTACATAGTCTCTTCCTGTGTTCTTTGTTAAAGTGTATGTGAGAAAGCTGTTTGATTGCAGGTGCTTACTGCAAACTTCTGCAGCTCTCCCTTCATAGTGACTTTCTGCCAAGACTAACTCATGCTGATTGAAGTTGTCATAAAGAGTCTGCTCACTGTGGTCTTGGGGTGGAAAATTACAATAAAATGCACTTTGTAGTCCTGCTATTAAAGCCACATGGGATTTTCAGCAATTCCTTTAGCCTATTTGTACTAATGGGTTTAAATAGGTTTTGCTACTTTTGCAATTGTAGTAAAAGGCTTGGGAATCTTAAATTACCATAGGATGAAAACATATAACAGATTGCAATTATAGCTGTTGTGATGTTGCAATGCTCTGAAGGAAGATGTGACAGGAAGGAAGTATTGCATAGTTCTCTATTCTGAAATTGGTAACAGCCTTGTGGCCTTCTTAGCAAAACACCTGATTCTTTTCTTGAGGAATAAATCTTCTCTAGAGTATGGATGAAGAAGGTTCACAAATAATTGCACTTGGGCATTAAAACATTTCTGTGTGTACTAAATGTTGGTAGTAGCACACTGTACAACATAGTAATTTGTACATTTCTTACGTGTTTTCTTAGGTTTGAGCAGTTTGTAGAGTCTGCCTCTGGCTAATTTGACATAGTTTTTTACGTGCCCACTGTAGGGATGCTGACTTTAGGCACACAGTGGATTGTGGTGGTCCTTTCTCTCTTCCCCTATGCCTTTATTAAAAACCCACTGCTCTGTGCTTATACAGTAGGTCAGGGAGTAACATTAATTTCCATGCCAAATGTGTAATTTCCTAATAAAACTTTCTGACTAATTTTGGGCCGTTTGACTCATTGTTCCTTTTGAGTGAGCACTTAGGTGCTTCCTGCCCCTTAACTGTGGGTTGTCACACCCATTATTGTTGCTTCTTCAGTGATACCTTACATAAGTGTGGACATTGCGTTGCATTTAAACTAAGGCTTTAGTCATAAACCAGTAATTTAAGAGCATGGCTTTGAGGGTACTGCTATTGTTTAATTTTTATGTTACACTAAAGTGAAATTTAAGAATGGCATAGTTAATTTTTTACCTGTTAAATGCAGCCTTGCATGGAGGTTGATGCTAGATTTCTAATGACAAGCTACTCACTGAAAAATGGAGTTATGCATATTTGGAAATTGATATCAAAATCAGACTGGATTCACTGGATTTTTCTTCCGCATGAGTAAAATCACTAGGGACTAGAAGGGCACTCATGGTTTTTGTGTTTTGCAGTACCGTAAGTCATTGAAAGTCTATTGTCATGCCCTCCTCTTTACATTTAAAGGACTGAAGTGGTTCAAGTCATTGGATATGTGGAAATCAGCCTAATGAGTTTCTTGGTTAAAACCAACTCCGTAACTTACTGATATAAAATTCAGTATACGTTTTCCATCAAAACAGCTTTTGCTAAGACTGCACAATTAAACACTGCAAGGTCAATCTGCAGACTGGTCAATGAAAATGCACCTGATTTTTCCACTGAATTACAAAATTCTATGTTCTTTGCCACTGTTAATACAGGCTCACTGTAATTATACAGTGGTCAGTAACTTTATAGGGTGTGGTCATACATAATATAGAAAATAAATGTTTCTTGAAACTGAACAACTAAGAGTAACAAATCAGTTTGCAATGAGGGTCAGGTTTTTAGCAGTAGTTCTGCAGTCTCCCGTCTCACCCTGCCAACAGAGACAGTGGAAATGCTTCTCTTTGGGATCAGCTGATCGCTGGAGCAGTTACCCCTGAATCACCAGTCCAAACAATACTGATAGAGAGGCATCAGCAATGAAAACAGTTGAGTCCTTCCACAGAAGGCGCTTCCTTCCTTGTGTTTCAGGAACAGTAGTACCTTCACTTTGGTCTCACCCTTAGGATGGAGGAGTTAGTTCTTCTAGAGCAAAGTGAATAAAAAGTTCTTCATGGGCAAAGTGGATAAAAGTGTCTATGTGTCTGCGTGTGGCTATGGAACAGTTCTTTGGCAGGATTTCTGTTGTACTCTAAAGGTTTCCTGTCTTCTGTGCCAATCACTTTTTGTAAATGACATCACTTTAATATGATGTTTTTCTCTTTACTATTCACTTGCTACTAATGGTAGTAGCTGAAACAGTTACTGATGCTATCGTTAAGTGCCCTCTGCATCCTGAAATCTCCTAAGTGCTACTGAACAGTCCACAACCAAACATTTAAGTCTGTGGCAGCCTTAATGTAAGCATGTACATCACCATGAGCCAGGCAGACAGATGACTCAAGGGTTTTAAAAGTTAAACAAATGTTTAATTAGTCTGTTAGGTCTGGTACAGCTTTTCATGATTTTGAAAGATTGAGCAGTCAACTTTCAATGTGTCAGTGAACTCAATGTATTAATCTGTGACAACAGGCAACTAATCAGACCTAGTATAGAATAGAGGTTCAATAATTAAACATAATTAAGGGTCTGGTTCTGCCCTTTCTTATATTCTTACTAAAGGAAAAAAAAATCTGGTATACCAAAGAGCACTTAGGTTACAGTTTACGTCTGATTCTTTTGAACTGCATTTGTTTCATCTGTTACCTCATAGTAAAACAAATGCAAGTTTTCAAAAATATCACTATGCATTCTAATACGTACTTATTAAATAGCAAGGGGAATTAAAAATTGTGAAAAACAGAGTTCACTCCTTAGAATTTTAAAAATTTTAGTAAAGGATAAAAGAAGGACAAACAACTAATCCTGCACTGGGGTGCTTTTGGCGAACAACCAAAAAGCATGGAGGTAGCTTAAAATCATGTTCGCTATATACAGTAACATTGCTGGATATTCATTAGCTTATACATTATTTAAACATTCCTTTGAGTTTTTCATGTTCTAGGAGCTCTTGTTTGGTTTTAACTTCTGACTTGTCTGCAGGACATTCTGTAAATTAGGTATTTTATTTCTTCCTGTAGTTTTATCCTATTGGTTCACACTCCCTGATAGAACTGATAAGAGTTGATAAATCTTTCTCGGATTCCTTGCTCTGTTTTTTGTCACTGTTATCACTTGAGGAGGCCAGTCTGCAGATGTAAGAAACAGAATAATTGCTTTACATTATTCTCTGAGTTAGTTGTTTGGAAGTATTTTAGTCTCTATTTTAACATTTTGCTAAAGCCCATGATATAATCTATTTATCACACTTCTACTTATAAGAACTATACAATGCATACTTAAACCGACAGATTATACAAAGCAGTTAAAAGTATGTATAAGTTGTACTATATCGAAATACTTCTGATGCAAAAAGCTAATCTGTGAATGCGAAAGCCAATATTATTTTATCATCTGTAAACAAACAGAAAACATTAAAGCAGTTTGCAGTGCAGCCTCACACCGAGGTTATGGTTGATGGGGAGATGGCATTTTGAATGAACATCATTCAAAAATAACAAGGTAAGCAAATGGGCTACCTGGCTGAATCTAATGACTAGCTCTAAAGAGGGTGAAGGCTAATGAGTGATCTGGAAGCTGGAGTGGATGTTGAGCTTGTGTGTTAAAACAGTCTGAAAGAACCTGAGCTGCACAAGCCATGGAAGTTGAAATGAGTCAATCTGCAGCTTCTCTTGTGTGTGACACTAGTGCAGGATAAACAATTTGCTGTCTGTAATGGATCTCTTCCTGAATTAGGGCCAACTGGTGTACTGATTGCATTATTAAAATTCAGTATCTGTTCTCGGGAGTGTCTGCTTAGCGAGGCCTCTCAGTGCTTAATAGGAGACGCGTGACTAGGGACTTTGGATTTCCATTTATTAACTTCACAGCATCTTAATTGCAAAGTTCCTTCTGATTTTCAGTCCCGTTATTCCTTATTATGTTGGTGATGACTGCAGTCTTCTTCCAAGCCATTAAGTGGAATACATTTGTTAGTTTTAAAGGGGATCACACTTGATTTATTCCCCGGCCCGTGCCCTAAATGATGTACTCCTGAGTGCTCCTCGGCGGTGGCTGTTCCCCAACGCGTTTGTTTCTCTGCGCGTGTTTCAGCGATTTGAAGACGCTCTTGACTTCACTCCCCCGCACCACGGCCGCCCGCCTGATTACCGCCCTTGGGGAGAGCGCCGTCCCCGCCCCGCCCCGCCCGGGCGGAGCTGTGGTGGCGGGGGGCTGCGGAGGGCCGGCGGCGCGGCTCGGGGCACGGGCGGCTGTCGGGGCTCCGGCAGGGCGGAGATCTGCCCGCGGGGCCGTGCGGGGCGGCAGCCCGAGCCCGGCACCGCTAGTCCCAGCGCCCGGCCTGGGGGTCCTGCCCTGAAGAATTGCAGGAAAAAGCGTTCCTTGTGCTCAGCCGGCAACTTCCTATTTTGTCCGTCCCTTCGCCGTCGCGGGGAGGCAAAGGCCCCTGTTAAACCAAACGCCCGTTCTTGCAGCTGAGGTAAGTGAAAAAGACGTTTTCAGAAGAGGTCTCTCTGCTAATTTTCATTCATATGAAACGTGGCAGAGTGTGAAACTCTTCCCCGGACTGTTACTTGCGTGGATCTCTAGCAGTGAAGCTCGCTTGCATCTGTCCATGCGTTCATCCCAGACTTGGGGCAGGATATGCTTCTGTGTCTCTTCGGGCCAAAGAGATCCTTTTGGTTTCTTTCTTTCAAGTCCATGACATAGTAAGAATCGAAACTTTCTGTTTAGCTTGTTGCATTCGTCTCATTTTGTAAAGAATGTGATACAGCTGCTTGGCAGTGGTTTTCCTTGTCTGTGTGTAATGGTTAAGAGTAAGCTCTCAAAATGTTTGCATTGTATGTAATTATCAAAGGAAGGAAAAACTCTTGCTTAATTTTTCTCTGCTTATTTTGAATTCACTCAGATTTTCTTAGAGTGACGTATCAGACTTAAATGCATGGGCCCCAGGTTTCTTCAATGCTTGCAATTTTTGCCTTTTGAGGAAAAATATTTTTGTAATGTATTTGTCTCCATATCCATCATCAGTACCATCTTCATGCACTCATGCTTAAATTGCAGAAGTGTCACTTGCCTTCTCACCTGTAATGGAGTGCTTGACTTGTCTTTGTGGAGGAGTGGAGGGTCTGTGAGGAGCAGCTGAGGGAGCTGGGGGTGTTTAGCCTGGAGGAAAGCAGACTTGGGGAGACCTTATCACCTCTACAACTGCCTGAAAGGAGGTGGTGAGATGAGGGTCGGTGTCTTCTCCCAGGTTATAAGCAGTGGATAAGGAAATTGCTGCAAGTTGCACCACAAAAGGTTTAGATTAGATGTTAGGAAAACTTTCTTGCCAGAAAAAGTTGTCAAGCACTGGAACAGGCTGCCTGGGAAAATGATGGAGTCATCGTCCCTGGGGGTATTTAAAAGGCATGTCGATGTGGCATTTGGGAACATGGGTTAGCAGTGGAATTGGCAGTGCTGGGTTAATGGTTGCACTTGATTGTCTTGAACCAAAATGATTCTGTTTAAAATAGTTGAAATCAAACTTCTAGACTCCATCTGTGAATTAAGAAATTGAGCAAGAAAATGTTTTCATGCATGAAGGAAGCTTTGTGTATTGGGCAAAAGAATAGAGTGGTCAGATTTTTCTGTCAGAGGCTAGTCAATAGCTAAACAAGTCTCAAAAGGGATAAAAAGGGAGAAAGAAGCTTTGGGCTTATATTATAGAGGTTGCAGTATTGAAGATTAAAGATACTGATTTTTCCATAATTATCATTTAAACCTGGGGAAATTTTGCATGATTTGGTGTTTGTAGGGGGCATTTTCCATTCAAAAAATGCCATACTAAGAGATGTCAAAACGTAAATGTGTTTAGTAGAGTTTGGAGCCTGATTTCTCACTACCATGCCATGTTCTGCCTTGCAGTTTTGATTAAGATCCAAAAGTATTGTTAGTAAAGTTTGCAGCATAGATGGTAAAGAAAAGCAGGATATATAACCTTTATGGGTTGATCTGAAGCAGCAGCGTTATGGTGCTGCAATGAGTCTGAGTTCATAATGTTTTCTAAAATACATGATTAAATATCTTTTTCAGACATTTAGTATATTACATGTACAGATAAGTTTCAGGGTTGTGGTAATCTTTTTTGAGTGTGAAGAAAGTATGCAAGTGAAGTTTTGTGCTTATTTTATTGTCTGTGGAGCATGGTATTACCTGCACTGTGTTACATGTTCTACTTGCAGCACTGGGTAATACAGGGATTATAACTATATTTTGCATTTTGGGGCTGTAGCTGATTCCATAACAGTCCAGAAACGAATTTGCTTTCTTCCAAAACATGTTTTGTTAACATTATTTAAGTAGATGTGTGTTGTACATCTAGTTCCAGTCTTAGTTTGAAAGGCGAGACTAGAGAAGGTGAACTAATGCTCTGAAATAGTAGAGAGAATCTTCCTTCTGATTTTCTGACAGATGTGTATTCTGTACAATACAGATTGAAGACACTTAAGATTGAAGCCGCTTTAATCTGACAAATATAAAAGATTTTGATCTGGCTTTTCAGTGAGAGTTGTAAGTTTCTTTAGAGTTCAGTGTATGGATCCTCCTACCCTGCCCATCCATTTTGCCCTCCTAGCTGCTTGCCACACAAAAGACAGCTTGTTCTCCATCAACACAAAAGGGCACAAAGGCAGACATTGTCTAATAATGTCTTACTTGCTGAATCATCTGGTGCAAAATCATCTCTCAAAGTAGACCTGTGCAGCCCAGATAGACTTTGTAGTCACTCAGACAATGAGCCAAAGAAGGAGGCTTGCTCCAGCAACAGACCTGTATAGGAACTCTCTTTAAACCATAACTCGTCTGTTTTTCCTTTGTCAGTGAAAAAAGAACAGGGGAGGACAATGCCTGAAAGCAGCATTATGTCTGGTAATATACCCAAAATTTAGTTCTAGTGATACTGATGACCTGACCTTTCCTTTAGTGAGCATTAGCAAATTGGATGTCACTGTGTGACCCATATGTAAAGATAAAGTAAATCTTGTTTTGCATTTGTAACTTTAAGCTTTTTCTGTAAAAATACAATTTCTTTTATGAGGTACAATACATGAGTTAGTAAAAGAATATCTGTTTTGCAGCTTTTTTTATCTATCTGAGCATTTTATACTTTAAGATTTATATAGAGACTTCTTTGTTATGCTTGTTCAGAGAAGAATGACATATTCTTTTTTTTTCCTATTAGTATCAAGCTTATGTGGTTAAAAATTTGATTTAAATTCCAATGTAGCAGCATTTTATATTATAATGTACAAATATTTAGTGTAGTGCTTTATGAGGAAAAAAAAAACAACAACTTTCCAAAACATGTTTTGCATCTGTAACTCCAGGGTATATTAAGCAGAATAACTGTTATCAGCAGTTATTAGCAGAACTGACTTTTCCTGGTCCCGATGTCCTTCATGATTTTAGAACAAAAGTATCTTATCCTTTTGTGACTAGATTTGCTATTTAGAGACTGAAAGAGGAAAAATGCCTTTCCTGCTTTTTCAGTTTCCAGTTGGTTTGAAGTTTTTAAATTAACAAGTTGTTTGACATGATGGTGAGGGGTTTATTTTTTGTTTTTGTTTTTTTTTGGTGTGTTTTTTTAGTTTTGGGGTTTTTTTTACGTTATGGTGCTTTTAGAACAAGTTTCTGTGGTCAACAGTTGATGCAGCATTTTGAGAGCCTCACCATGTGGCTCCTTCAGATATGTCTGTAAGCTTAGTAGTTTTCTGAATAGATATGCATTGTTTGAATTAATTTACTTTAAGTGGTGTTAGTAGATTATGATATCATTAAGTTTTCTGCTAGGCCATCATAATTTAAAATACATAAAGGTTTATTTTATAGAAAAAAATGCACATAACAACTATTTAAAGGTGTTTCAAGTCCTATTCATCCTGCTCTGAGGTTCAACTGACTATTTTAAGCTCAGTTAAAGACTGTGAATTGTGAAATCAGTGTGCCCAGCATCTTTGATCACAGTGTCTGTCATTTTTTCCAGTGCATGGGCATAAGTCATAGGGGTTTAAGAGTTGAAAAAAACATTATCTGTCCCCCAAATTTACTGCTTCTTCCATTAAGTTTATGTGTTATTGTCTTCTCTTGACCAATGTAGAAAACCCTCCATTTTCCTCTTAGGATGCTCACTGATACTCACCTTTGATGCAACCAATCATGAATCTGGTGCACCCTATTACCAAAAAGTAAATATTTGAATAATTTTCCTGAAATGTCCTCTTTCCCTCTAGGATTTCCCTAAGTGCAAATGGATTTGAATCTTGGAGTTCTGAAAACAGATGGTTATTGCTTTTCCAGGTGCATTTTGCAGAACCTCGTGGTTGGGTGGCCCAAGGGGCAAGAGTGGAGGCTTAGGCTCCTGGCTTTCCGTGTTTGCTGGCTGTGGATAGGACAAGGTCTGTCTCTCCATGTGGCAGCCATCATGGGAGAGCTGTAGCAATGGATAGTAAAGACTAAATAAAAGGAGTGTCTATTCACCATCTTTCTTCCTTCATAGTTGTTTAGAAGAGTGCCAGACTTTGTAGGAAAGACTTCCCTGTCATGTTCCAGCAAAAATGTTAAAAATTGTTGAAGATCACAAGAACAAAGAATAGTGCTGAGTGGTGCCACATCCAGTTGGCAGCTGGTTGCTAATGAGGTTTCTCTTGGGCCCCATCCTGTTCAGTGTCTTCACTGCTGATCCTCACAAGGGGATCAAGGGCACCCTCAGTCAGTTTGCAGGTGAAACCAAGTTGGGCAGGAATTGATCTGCTGAAGGGCAGGAGGGGTCTGGACAGTTTGAAGGACTGAGGCCAGTGGTTTGAGGTTCAACAAGGCCAAGTGCTGGGTCCTGCCCTTGGGTCACAGCCCCCACAGGCTGGGGCAGAGTGGCTGAAAGGAGCTGGGGGTGCTGGTGGCAGCAGCTGAACATGAGCCAGGCTGTGCCCAGGCATCCTGGCCTGGCTCAGCAATAGTGTGGCCAGCAGGAGCAGGGCAGGGATTGTTCCCCTGTATTTGGCACTGCACACCTTGTGTCCATAAATATATTGCAAGGAAGAGAAAGGTTAAGGATAGTGTGGGCCCTCTTCAAAAGGAAGTGGGAGACATGAATACCCTGGGCAGAGAAATGGCTGAGATTCTCAACAACCTCTGTGCATAAGTCTTCAACAGCAAGTGTTCCAGCCATGTCAATCAAGTCAAGAAAGGTAAACGGAGAGAGAATGGGAGAATGAAGACCCTAAATCAACTGTGGGAGAGGATCAAGTCTGAGACCATCTAAGGAACCTGAATGTGCGCAAATCCATGGGATCCAATAAGATTCATCTGTCGGTCTGAGGGATTTGGCAGAAGAAGCTGCTGAGCCACTATACATAATTTTTGAAGAATTATGGCTATCAAATGACTGAAAAAAGGGAACCATAGCCCCCATTTTAAAGAAAGGCAATGCATAAGCCCCAGTCAGTCTCTCCTCTGTGCCAAGATCATGGAACAGATTCTCCTGGAAGGTTTCTGCTAGGGCACCTGGAAAACAAAGAGGTCAGTGGTGATAGCAAACCTACCTTTACTAAGGGCAAACCATGCCTGACAAATATGGTGGTCTTCTGCGATGCGGCTACAGCTTTGGTGGACAAGGACAGAGCAGCTCCCATTGGCTACCTGGACTTAAGCAAAGAATTTGACACTGTCCCACTTGCCATCCTTGTCTCTGTATTGGAGAGATGTGGATTTGATGGATGGACCACTCAGTAGATAAAGAACTGGCTGCATGGCCACACTCAGAGTTGTAGTCAGCAGTTCAGTGTCCACATGGAGATCAGTGATGAGTGGTGTCCCTCAGGGGTCAGTCCTGGGGCTGATACTGTTCCACACCTTTGTCGGTGATGTGGACAGTGGGATTGAGGGCACCCTCAGCAAGTTTGCTGATGACACTGAGCTGGGTGGGGCAGTCGACACAGGAGGGAAGGGATGGCATCCTCAGGGACCTGGACTGGATTGAGAGGTGGGACCATGCAAACCTCAGGGAGTTCAGCAAGGCTGAGTGCAAGGTCCTACACCTGCATTGCAACAATCCCAGCCACACCCACAGGCTGGGCAGAGAAGTGATTGAGAGCAGCCCTGTGGGGAAGGCTTGGGGGTGGTGGCTGATGAAAAACTCACCATGAGCCCACAGTAAGTGATCACAGCCCAGGAAGCCAAAGAAATCCTGGGCTGCATCCAAAGCAGCATTGGCCAGCAGATTGAGGGAGGGGATTCTGCTCCTCTGCTCTGCTCTGCTGAGACCCCACCTGGAGCACGGCATCCAGCTCTGGGGTCCCCAGCAGGAGGACAAGGAGTTGTTAGAGCAAGTCCAGAGGAGGGCCAGCAGGTTGCTGAGGGGACTGGAGCACCTCCCTTTGAGGATAGGCTGAGCAAGTTGGGGCTGCTCAGCCTGGAGAAGAGGAGGCTGTGTGGGGAGCTCATAGACACCTTGTGGTATCTGAAGGGCCCACAGGGAAGCTGGAGAGGGATTCTCTGACAGGAACTGGAGTGACAGGGCAAGGAGGAATGGGTACACACCGAAAGGGGGGAAAATTAGTTTAGATACTAGGAAGAAATTCTTTACTATGAGGGTGGTGAGACACTGGAACAAGTTGCTCAGGGAAGTTGTGGATGCCCTATTCGTGGAAGTGTTTGAGGCTAGGTTGGATAAGGCCTTGAGCAAGCTGGTCTACTGGGATGTGTTGCTGAACATGGGAGGGAGTGTTAGGATTAGATGGTCTTTAAGGTACCTTCCAACCCTTAACATTCTGTGATTCAATGACTCTGTGACATGCTGTCTTTACGTTTGTAGATGTGGCATATTCGTTATTCTATTGCATCTTTTAGATGTCACATCTACACTGTGTAGAGAGGCATGTAGCTCATGTAGTTAAAAACAGTATTAAAATTGGATCTGAATGGAAAAATGTCTTATGTCCTGAAAAGGAGAAGAAGGGCAGTTAAGAAATGGTCTTAAATATAATATGGTGAAAAGCATGGCTTTGATTAATCAATATTTTAATCACTTGAAGAGGACAGTTCTATTCATATATGTTAAGTCATTTAAATTTGGCTTTTATAGGCATCTTTTAGTGAAACACTTATGCTCATACAGTGAATTTTCACTCAGACACGTTCTTTCATCACTTTCACATGTACAACCTCTTCACTAAACAGCCAAAGAGCTGTTTTGTCACGTGTCATGTAGCAGTGTCCTGACAAGCACATAAGATTTGAGCAGCATGTCAAGGTAGTGACCTTCTGAGTCACTACCTTGGTTTCTGGCAGGTAGTCGCTAGGACCTGCCATGCCAAGTAAACAGCTGCTAATTGCTACTGAAGAAAGTGGAAGCAGGGGCACTGAACCAAGTTAACAGCTCACATCTGGGAGAAGTTGTGGAGGTCTCTCTCCCCAGTTCTCTCCTCTATTTCACCAATGCAGATGCTTGTCTGATCATGTAGCAAGTTGCTTACATTTGCTAATGTAGTACAAATACTTTCTTTCCTTCGTTTTCTGCTGTTTTGGCAAGTGGAAGTAACTTACTGTGTGGCTAGAGTGTAGAAGTAAGGTTTTGGCGCTCAGAAGATATCGGAATGTCATGGAAAGATAGTAAACCCCCCCTCTCCGTTAGGATGGTAAGGCCCCCTGCAATTAGCCAATAGCACCTAGCTGTGATGAAAGCAGATGGGAGTAACATAGTGACCCTAGGTTATAAAAGGTCAAATTCTCCAGCAATAAACACCATTTTTTGCCATCCATCACATTGATGTCTTGTGGGTAATGGACCGAGTGGCCGGGGGGGGCCACTGTGCTGTTCCTTGAACCAGGGTGTCTGCCTTGCTATAAAAGACAACACTAGAGAAGCACTAGAAGAGAGAAAAAAGGTACAGGATGATTACAGGATGATGAACACCAACTGTGTGTATGGAATCTTCGACTGTTTAAGGTTTCTGGTGTGCATGTGAAACTAGAATTTTTCAAAGGCTTCTAACTTGGCATTGCAGCCAGCTTGGTTATGCCTGTTCCTGTAGTGCTGTGCTCCATTGTGGTGGGATATGCCATGGTATGTGGTATTTTCAGCTTAAGCATTCAAAAATATTTTCATGATTTGCCAATACTTCTGAGTTCAAATTAGTTCCTAAAAAAGTATGGGATTACTGGAACTAGTTAAAGGAGTATGATAAAAAATTTGGAAAAAAATTGGAAACAGCTGAACTGTTTTGGTTGAAATGCAGCCTCTTCTGTCTCATATCCCTCAAAAATAGCAAATCCACATGTGTAAGATATCAGCAGAATCTTTATCTCTTATTATGAGGAATAAACGAGGAGTTAGAGATACACATGTGCCTGCAAAACTGTGGTCTTGGCATAGTGGAGATGTGGTGGGATGATTCCTACGGCTGGAGTGCTGGAATGGAAGAATACAGGTTCTTTATGAAGGACAGGCAGGGGAGATGAGGAGATGATGTTGCCTTTTATCCAGTGACCACTGGTGAGCACAGAGCTCTGCCTGGGTGTTGCAGTCTGCAACTTCAGGATCTCGTCCAGGAAGCTGCAGGATTCTGGGGACCAGCATGGAACACCAACTGAGACGGGCTCCCGTTCATGAAACCATTTACTCAGCATGGGAACAAACTCAGGTCCAGAACAGAGAGCTCCGAACAGAGCCCGAGCAGGGGTTTTTGAGGGACTGAACTTTTGAGGGTTTCCACCCCTGAGGGTTGAGTTCAGGGTCAGGGACCAGTAGAAGCACACCAAGGGAGAACCCCCAGGGACTCAAACCCAATCAGAGCACCTGGGCTGCCCTTCACAAGGGGTTTGGGGTGGGACAGTGTTAACTCTTTGTCTCCCCTGAGGCACACTGCCACACCTGGGGGCAGGTGAGGAGCTGACAGACCAGTGATGGGACAGGGGACAGGGACAGGGGGACATCATAGTGGAGGTCTGCTGCAGGCTACCTGACCAGGAAGGCTGAGCAGATGAGACTCTCTACAGACAGATTTGGGGAGCCTTGTGTTCATAAACCCTGGTGTTCATGGGGGTCTTCAACTTCCCCATCTCTCTGAAGGACAGCACAGCTAGACATATGCAATCTAAGAGGTTTTTGAAATGTGTTGGTGGTTACTTCCATCTCCAAGTGGCAGTGGAGTTGATGAGGAGAAGTGCTATGGTGGACTGTGTTGTCCCCAACATGGAGGGGCTGGTGGGAAGGTGAAGCTCAGGGGCAGTCTTGACTTCCATGACTGTGAAATGCTGGAATTTGATCAAGATCCTTAGGGCAGCAAGGACAGTAGGCTCATTATCCTGGACTCAGAGGAGCAGACTTCAGCCTCTTCAAGAACCTGCTTGGTAGAATATGATGAGATAAAAGCCTGGAGGGAAGAGGAGCCCAAGAGAGCTGGATGATACTCAAGATAAAAATCTTTCTCAAGCTAAGGATTGATGCATTCCAACAAAGAGGAAGTTGGTCAAGAACACTGGGAGGGCTGTTTGGACGAGCTCAAACACAAAAAGGAAGTCTATACCGAGTAGAAGCAGGAACAGGTAGCCTGGGAGGAGTACAAAGAGCAGCCAGGGATCAAGTTAGGAAAACTAAGAGTCTTGATAGAATTAAATCTGGAGAAGGCCATTAAATCAAGGGCAATGAGAAAAGCTTCCGGTGTTGTGCTGGAACAAATACTTTTTTTTATTGCCATCAATAGTGTAATCCATCTTTACTTCTTTGCGAGCAGAAACATACATCCTATATGAATAAGCAGTAATACATTCTCTTTATGTACTGGCTTTATTTTGTGATGGAACACATCTTGCTACTGCTGTATTCTAGAAGTATGTCACTGGAAAAACTCCTCCCTCATTTTTCTTTGTATCCCACATGTTCTTTCCATTTTTTTTCTCCTAGTTTTTTTACTGTCATAGCCTCAAAATTTATAAAATGCTTCTCAAGACAAACTTAAAATAATATTTTAATTGATTTCTGACAGAAACTGAGCTCAAAGCATTGTTTTTATCATGTTTTTCTCTTTTAGATTACTGTAAAGTTTAATTTTTTAAGAAAATCCAAGAAGTTTTTGTGGAAAAAGCCATAGTGTGGGGTATAATCCATACTGCCTATATCCCACTTAGATCTCTGTCCAGTAGCTTGGTGCACACCTGCTTCCTGGCATTATCTGAACCTGTGGGAGCAGGAGATACTTTATTGGGACTGAAAGCTACTGGTGTGCCAGTTTTAGGGAGATAGTACTTGTCTCCCACCTGGAGCCATCCTGAGACACAGGTTCAGTGGAGAGCTGAAATTCCAGGCAAATCTGAAAACCTAATGTGAAATATGGACCCTAGCTACCTGCAAAGTAGTAATGCCCACATGTTGCTTATGAGCATAGTAACTAGAGCTGCTTGTCCAGGAAGTAGGAATAGTGGGCTCTAGCCCCGCATGTGGTGAGGGCATCTGACACCTCTGTTTTCTACAGGCTGATCTCTACTTACTAACCAAAGGAGTAGTGTGGGTTGCTATTCATGCTGGAATTGGACCACTTTACAGGGGTTCTTACAGACAAGCTGAGGAAGCAGGGGCTGGATGAGCAGTGAGGTGAATTGAAAACTGGCTTAATGTAGGCCAACCACTGGTGATGTATCCCAGTGGGCAATACTGGATCCAGTCCTGTTCAACATTTTCATTAATGTTCTGGATTAGAGCACTCTGGCAGAGACTGTCTGCAGTGAGTTTGCTCATGACACGAAACTGGAAGGGGTGGCTAATAAACCAGAGGGTTGAGCTGCTGTCCACAGCAACCTTGACTGGAGAAATGGGCTGGCAGGAACTTCATGAAGTTCAATAGGGATAAGTGCCAAATCCTTCATCTGGGAGGTGCAACCCCAGACAGCCGTACAGGAACCTGGCCAGGTGGAGGGCAGCTTTGCAGAAAATGTTCTGGTTGTCCCTGACACCCAGTAGAATGTGAGCCAGCAATGTGCCCTTGTGAAAAGAATGCTGGTTTCCTGGGCTGTGTTAGGACTGCAACGAGTAGGTCAAGGGAAATGATCCTGTCCCTCTGTTCTGCACTGCTGACCCATGCTTTGAGTATTTAGTCCAGTTCTGGACTCCTGATAGCAAGAGAGACATGGACAGAGTTCAGGGAATAGCCACAATGACAGTTCATGTACCGGAGCATCTGCCGTGTGGGAGCTGGAGCTATTCAGCCTGGAGAAGAGAAAGCTTCTCATCAGTAAGAGAAGGATCTCATCAGTACCTGAGGGGAGGGTGCAAAGAGGGCATAGTGATCTTTCCAGTGATAGGACCAGAGGCAGTGGGCACAAGCTGAAACACAGTAGGTTCCTTCTGAACATCAGGAGATACTTTTTTTTGCTGTGAGAATGGGTGAGTACTGGAGTAGGTTACCCAGAGAGTTTGTGGACTCTCTGTCAAAGGACACCTTCAGAAGCTGTCTGGACATGGTCCTGGGGAGCTGGCTCTAAGAAGCCCTGTGTAAGCAGGGAGTTTGGATGGTCTGTAGGGGTCCCTTCCAAACAAACATTCTGTGATTCTGTAAGTGCTGACAGCAGCACTCGAGGCAAGAAGAGTGTTTGATTTTTGTAATTTTTTTCTTACAGAACACTAGATTCATCTGTCCTCCTAGAAGAAATCAGTCTACTACTTTGCTTTCCTCCTTCTTAACCTAGAGTCTGAGTTTTCTTTGTCTGGACAGTAGTTAAGTAGTTCTTTTCAAAAAGAAAGGGAAAGAGAGGTGCCTTCCTTTGTCTTCGCAGAGTGCACTCAGGTCTGTTCCAAGGGACACTTAACCAGGGAAAAAACAATATGAATTCACTCTCTTTTGGGTGAAATGTGACCTGGACTGTTGTCCACATCCTGAACATTTCTTGACTATGTGGTGGTGATGAACATGATAGGCAGATAATTCCTTCTCTTACAGCAGCCTTCATTTTCAAAATAATTTGCTAGATGAATCTGCTTAAGACAAGACTAGGCAGGCTGAATGTCAAGTGAATGGAGATACATTTCTTACCAATTATTTACATGATCCTTGGAAGGTAAAACTCTTGTGTGGATTGGATTTCCCTCAGTGTTATAGGTACACTTATCTTTGTTATAGGAAATGTACGCAACTTCTCTTAGTAAAATTGCATCAAATTTCTCCATTGTTCAGGTAAGTAACACTTAGACAAAGCAATACTTCACTTGAACACAAATGGGAAAAGCTATTAACGTTATTAACTTCTGCACAAATCCTAACAAAGTACTGAAAGGGCATCTTCACTTTACTTTAAAAATAAACATTATTTTTATTTTTATTTTATGATAGCATTTTCTGCCCATACTTACTTGAGAAGGAAATGTTCAGCAATTTGGTTTGGATGTTTGTCCTACTCTGCAGCTCTGTAGCAGGTATGTTTCTGGATTATTAGCACCTGTCTTGCCATAAGAAATTTTTCCAAAAGGTAAAATTTGCCAAATGAAATTTTGAAGAGTTCTGAAATATGTTGCAGCTTAGTTGTAAATTTTAGCCTTACTGATTTAATGTATTTTTGGATATTGTAAGTAATAGTGATAAATGCATGTAAGTTACATGCATATCTTTTATATGTAGGAATGTTTTGTAAAAACAGGCTTGAAGTACAAGCTTTTTTTTTCTTCCTTTAAGTCTATTAATAAAGTATATGAGTGGAAACTTCCTCATTGTTTCTGTGAAGTTGTTGAAATATCACTCTAATGTAAACACCTATTGTAATACAGTAATTAATGTGAACTGCATTTTCAAGCAGCAGTGTCTGATTCCAGTGACTAACTGGGCATTTTATTTGATTTCTAAATGAAAAAGAAAATGAAATTATCTTTAGACAACAAAACAACTTAACATTTTTCCACTAGTATTTTAAGAGGAATATGGCTGTGTGATGTCTTTGATTTTTTTTTTAGATGAAAACTTCATCAGAGATGCTGACATTTTTCCTTCATCTCCTGAAATTGAAAGAGGATCCTCCCTGGAACTATCTTGCGTTCTTAGAAAGAGCGACACACCTCAGAGAAATGCAAACCACATCATCTGGAAACTGAATGATGCATTGATTTCTCCAGAAGAATATAACGTTGTGAATGAGACTGTGTCTAATATAACCATCCATAATTTCACTTACAGCACAGCTTATGTGGAATGTCTCATGAAATACTTGGACAAGGAGCTACCTTTGGTTCACACAGTAGTTAAATCTGGCTGTAAGTAGAAAGGCAGAAAGAATAATATTAACACTTTTTAATAACTTAATATAATAATTTTACTTCTAAAACAGCTACTTTTGGTTGTTGCATTTTAAAACACATGTATTCAAGTATATATATATTTATATACGTATTATTTTTTTTTCTGAAATAAAGCGTGAAATTACCAGCATTTCTTACTGACACAGGCCTGTAATCTCTCAGACCCTTTTGCCCAGATGTAGTTTTCTGTTGGGTTCCAAAGATAGTGGGTCTGTCCATTTGGTTATATCTTCTTTCTAGACTAGCCAACTTAAGCTTTCTCCAGAGATGATTTCCTCTCTAATCCTCTCTTCTAAAGAAATTATATTTACACTCTCTTACAGAGAATGTTAAAATATGTATATGAATTCTCTAATTCATTGAACAGATTAAGTTAAGATGATACTGGCAGGTGACTGGGCCTCCCATTCTAATAAAGAAGCAATAGAAGCAAAGCATCAGTAGAAAAAAATCCAGCAAAAGCCTTGCTTGTCTGCAAAGCTTAGTGTGCTGTAAGCTTGTTGATAAAAGCAAGATCTTTTGACAATTCTGTTAGATGGGACAGAAAAACACTGTTTTGAAAAGAGGGCTTTTTCAACTAGTTTATTTCACTGGGCACAGTTCTCTTCTTTTCTACTCCACTTTCTTCTAACCAATGAAAAGCTTGAACTGTAATAAAAAAGTCTTTCAGGGTGTTACATTTTTATGGATGACTTCAGACTATAGAGATTGCAGAAGATTGTTTCCTTTGTGCTATCTTGCTTTTAAGATAATGGGAGTCTAGAATTAGTGATCTCTTTGAGGTCACATTGATCTGTTTCCCAGGAACTTCGGCACTCTTGAGGATGGGGAGGTTTCTCGGATTCAGGTCTTTCATAGGGTAAATAATTAGATATTTAGAGACAGAACCAAAAGGAGTTCTGTCTGTCACAGAATGCCTTTTTATTCGTGCTTTTGCGGTTTGTTTTCCTCTTACTTTCTGGACTCACCTTAAACTACAGATGTGTTGCAGGAGATAGACGGGGTATGTATATGCTTAGATGTTCAAGACAGTGTATGAAGTGTTTTGATATATGATAGTTAAAGAGTTACTGCCTTTAGGCACACTTAGTAAGGTATTTCTGAGAAGTAGGTGGAGAAAATCTCACTGTCTCCTCAGGGTGAGATTGAGTGGTTTTGATTTTGGCTTTGTGAAGAGTTCTGAGGGCAGTGAGGGATGATAAAATGAAGCGCTATGAAGACACTGAATGAAGTTTGCCATAATTGCTTTTTGACCAACAAAATCAGGTGTACATAAAGTTACTTCTACTGTTTTTTGTTTTTTTTTAAACCTCTCTAATTGTAGTTCGTCCAGACATGCCAGAAAATATTTCCTGCATTTACTTCTATGATGTTAACCTTACCTGTACCTGGAGTGCAGGAAGAGAAACAAGTTTTACAACGAACTATACTCTTTACCGAAAACTGTAAGTACTAGAGATACTGGGCACTGGGCTGCTGGGGTGTGACAACCAGTTCTCTTCCTCTCTCATCCTGACTTCTGTTTAAAGAAAACTTGAAATCATCATGGAGATTGTAGTATTGGCATTTCTCAGTAATTTAAATTGATTAATTCAGGGTTGGTAGTTGTTGAAAATACTTGCAGTCTGATACCTTTTTAGTGTGCTGTATAAAGGAAGTAAGCATTCTCAATGAATATTCAGTAGAGAAATATATATATCAGAGTTGATACTCACTTGTTCTTTGAAGTAACATTACTAGTGAGATTGGAAGTTGAGTGCCCATACGCACAAATGGAGAATGGAGGCATTTTATGGGAGAGTTTCCCAAAAGCTTTCTATGTAATGAATTATCTTCATTTTGGGTGTGTAAAAAAGTTTGCTTTCTCATCTGCTTTAAAAAATTCCGATCAAAATTCATTAAACCACTGCTTTACTGCAGTATTCTGCTTGACTCCAGTAGCGTTTGACTTAGTGACCCTTGGAGTCATACGGTTTCAGTGAAAAAATCCAGAGCTGTCCTTTTGGATTGCTTGGGGATTTCTTTTTACAAATATGAATTATATGGTCTCATGCTTTCCAGTGTAAAAGCACAGATACTTGGTTCTTTCCATTTCTATTAGATTTTAAATGCTGGTTAGGAGCTTGCTTTTTCATAAGTAACTGTGAAAATGGTGAAATCAGTGATGTTCCAAGGCAGATCTCAGAAAGGATTTTGAAGGTGATAGCACAGATCTATCCCAGATGAACTTGTCAATCTGACCTTCATAGTGCTGCTTCTGTAGTAGTAGTAGTAGTGCTTTTTTTTCTGCCTAACCAAGACTCCAGGTAATACTGTTTCATGAAGATATTTCTAAAATGCCTGAAGTTATTCTTGAGAATAGGAAGGAGTTCAGACTCTGGATGGTACTTTTTCCATCTGGATGGTACTAGCACTATTATGCTAGTGTATACTATCTTTTTAATTTAAATTGTGAGGTAGGGAAACCTCTTTAGTTTTGTCTCCATTTTAGCTTTGATGTTTTAGTCTTCTTCCCTTTTAATGTGTAACTTTCTTACTACTTCTGGTGTTTCTATATTTTATAACTTGGCTGCATTTGTGAAGCCAGAAGCTAAAACAGCCATTGAAAGCACATTTCAATATTATTCCTTCCAGTATAAGCACAGACTTTTTATTAGCCACAGAGTCAATTGGACTGTAGAACAATTTCCAGCCAAATCTAAACACTAGTTTTAATCCTGGTATCTCCCTAGATGAGTTAGCATGTGACTGCAAAAGCACTGGTACAAGGGGGCAGGGAAATTAGGAAAGGGTATTCATTTGCACAAACATGTTGTCTAAAGATGTTCACTGGTAAAAAAGTCTTGCAGCCTCAAAGATTTAAATAATAACCTAAGAATTTGTTTGAATTTTTCTAAGAACGTCCTCTAGTTTCTAACTATTTTTTTTGTTCTCTTTTATAGGATGAGTTCTCCATATACAGTCAGATCCTGTCAGAATACAACAGAGTCATGTTCATTTTTTTATCCATACAATGATTATAGTAATGATTTTTGTTTTCAAGTGGAAGCTAAAAATGTTTTGGGTGAATCCTTAACAGAGTGTGTTTCTATACCTTTGCAAAAAATAGGTAATTAAAAGAATTAATAAAGATTTAATTTATCACCTTTCCATGTAAAATTCTTCAAATTGGTTGGTGTTTCAGGAGTAATTTTCAGCAGTTTCTTGATCTTACTGTGAGGTGGTGAGAAATGACAGGGTGTTGTTTTCATGCTATGCAACATCTAACTGCAACAATACTTCTTTAAGCTAACATCTGATATATCCATTACAAATTTTTAATTATTGAGAAGTGAAGGCCTTATATTAAATTTTTTTGTCATCCTAATTGGTACTCAGACGCTAATATTTCTGAGTGGCACCAAATAGCATTGCAACACCTGGCTGTAATGAATAGTGATATTACAATTTCTCAAACACCATCCATTATTTGCTCTGCTCTTCTGTTTTCTGGTTAGGAATGTTAAAAAAAACCCACCTGTTCTATGTGCAGTAATGATTGCACAAAAGAATATTATTTTGTCTACCCCTTCTCCTTCTGTCCCATGCTTCTCCTCTGTTCATTTTGGTGGTGTTGTTATTCAGTAACTCTTGTAACTGACTACTTTTTGCTGCAGCACTCAACATCAGTCATATCCTTTATTCCTGTGTTCAGACCTGCTCTGACTCCTCATTACTCTTCACATATGACTCTCATTACTCTCCACATTCTCCATGCCAGACTTGTCTTATCTTATTGCTAGGCCATTCTTTTCCCATCATCTCCTTTACACTTTTCTCCCCCTCAAATCCTTTTCAGCTGAATTCTTTTCTCATCTGCAGTTCAGTCTTGTCTTTGGCATCCCAGCTCTGTTTGATTTGTTTTCCCTGCTGTTATCTCTGGGTAATATTTTTCAGTCCTGATACAAATGAAAGACATCTGCACATCTATTTGAGAGCAGGTTTGTGAGTAGAATCACAGAATCATAAAAAGGCTTGGGTGGGCAGGGACACCTTCCACTAGACCATATTGTTCAAAGTCCCAAGTAATTAAATCAGTTATGTGTGTAATTTCTCTTAGAGATTATTTCTCATATGTAGGATTATGTCTATAAAATAAACCATCACATGAATACTCCAATAGGATGTATGTTCCTGGGATAAGGATTTAACTTCTTGGAACACACAGAGAAATTTTCAACTTTTATAGAAGCATTTTCCTCTCTTAATGTTTTTGTTTCTTCTTTCTAGAGAAATTTGCCTCTCCTGAAATCCTTTCAGTAAAAAAAATCCCTGGTATTAAGCAGTTACTTATGGTAACCTGGAAAATGCCTGAGAAAATTATCCCTTTAAAACATATAATTTGCCAGGTTCAATACAGAAACTTGTATTCAAACTTTACCGTAAGTTACATAATTTTTCTTTTGCATGCCAGTTTCTTTGTGACTAACTTCTTAATATTATAAAAATTATAGAAGTAAGAAAAGCAACAGGTTTTTTGATATAATGATAACCTTGCTGTTGTAGTGGAATGTTATCAGGGGTGTGTGATCTTAAGAACACTGTTTGGTTTTCTGGGGTTAATTGTCCTTTCTCTTTTGGTCATTATCTGTTTTGATACATATCGTGCTTCTCAGTATTATTCTGTGGAAGGATGAGGGATGACCCTAGGCCAAGGGATTATACATGCAGTCAGTCACAATATTTTATTTTTCTCTTGCATTTTGGTGTTGAAAACAGCACTTGCTCAGAACCACATTACTTGAATCTGATTAAGATGGAATGATGTTAAATTTATTTGAAAGTGAATGCAAGTACAAATTTTGCAAGATGGAAAATAAGGGAAGTTATTTACTTAGTTTGTCTTCCTGACACTTAAGTGGAATGGTTGTAAAAAAACCCCAGTATTTGCATATTTCAGCTGATCTATTCCTGTGATTCTCAATATGGAAGGGGTTGTGTTTGTAGTTTTACTATTTCTTCTTTCAAATTAAGGAAGTGGCTAAGTTTCTTGGATTGTTTTTTTAATTTCATTGAACTGTCTGTCTACTGTTTGATGCACTAGCATTACATGTAAAATTTTGGGAGAAAAAAATACATCAAGGTAGTCATCAGAGCTTTAAAAAAGTTTCTAATGTTAAAGTTGTTTCTAACTAGCATCTTTCTCATGTTCTCAAGCATCATTACTATAAATATGACATACTGTTTCTTGAATTCAGGATATAATATTCAGAATGATTGGATGGGCAGGAGGGCTCAGGTCCTGTTGGGGTACTGGAAATGGAACTAATGATTGTTTAAAAGATCTGTTTGAGATGTTTATCCCTTTGGAGCCAAGGCACTGGTCCCCTTGTGACACTTACTGCTCTGAGGTCCTTGGAGGGCTACAGCTTTATTGTTTATGCTGGCTATTTTTCAGCACTTGCATTAGAAATCACCTGGTTTTTTAGCTATCTAGTACAGTCTGTCCATTTGCTTCCTCCGCTCACACCTCTGGATTTTCACACAGATATTCCAGAAGAAACAGTAGCTATCCATGACTAGTAAAGACATAGGAACTGTTTCTCTGTCAGCACATATATGCAAAAAAACCCCAACGAACCAAAACCAACACCCCAAAAAAACCAACTAGAAAATATTTGAGCAAATGACAGATACATTCTTGGCCTTTAAAGTCATCTGAAAAACCAGTCTAAATAGTGTGAACTGTTTTTACTGAGTGAAAAACATGTGACTTGTTTTTGTACTTGCATATACTAAATTTCTAAGTTTCTAATTATAGTGCAATACCAGTGACAGCCTTTTGGCAAGTAACTAAAACCTGCTATGAGGTGTCTCAAATTCTGTGTCAGGTTCTGCCAGAGGTTGATAATAGTTTTGGAGCAATCTTTTTATTGTAGATTTGTTGCAGTCTGTCGCCTACAGTGGTTTGGAGAGCCCTGAATTCATTCTTGTAGAAGCAGGTATTTTTTGACAGTTTCTTGAAATCAGAACAGACTAAAATCTTCAGTTACATTAGGCACTGCACTTCCCATTATGGTTTTCCTATGAGTGGGTGTCTGCATTTGTTGTCGTTGTTATAGGTTGTTATAGCACAGTCTGCATTGTTAGAGACTGATTCATTGGAAGGTTCAACTCATGGAAGCCAGGAATTTCTTCACTGTGTTTTAGCCCTGTTGTGTGTGTTGGAGTGAGTGAGGTTCCTTTTAAGACAAAGAAATGACTCGCATTGTTATTACTTTTCTGAAAAGATCCCACACCATTTATTTCTCACATTCCCATCTTCCTTCATCACTTACAGGCTTTGTCTAATTTTTTGCCTCTTGGTATCTGAATTTTTTGTCTGTTCATTTGCCTTTTCGTTTTAATCCTATGCTGATAATCTTTGGGACAGCCCACAGCCACACTGTTGTATGGCTGAGCTAGAAGGTCTTGTAACTCAAACAAGACAGGAAACAAGTACCCAGCTGACTCACAAACTGTGGTGGGGGGAATCACTGCTTCCTCCAGGATGCTGTTCTGGGACATTGTTGTAGTAATGGCTTTAGCAATAACCACTTGCTTCCCTCCAGTGGGACATGCATTCCTCCAGCAGCTTCTGTGCGCAGCTGCTCTAGAATCACATGTGAGCTGCACACTGTTCAAGCCACAGGTCAGACAGTAGAGACCTAGTTTGGGATCAAGTTTTTCAAACTCTGGAGTTTTACAGGAAGAGCAAAGGTGCTACACAAAAACTGCATCTTTTTTTTTTTTTTAAAGAAAATAAGTAATATATCTTCATGCAATTTTATATCAAATAACTTTTGTTCGTATATGTATTTCCAGAAATTTGTCAACGTGTCCCTGAATTCTAAAAAAGGTATAGTATCATGTAATCTCACAGGTCTGTGGGACTCCACAGACTATTCTGTTGCCATTCGGTGTATCAATAATGAGTCAGCATTTTGGAGTGGATGGAGTGGAGAGAAAAACGGAAGTACAGAAGAAAAAGGTAAACTGCCTACCTGTGAAAGCTTTCTTCTGCTATACTTTGAGGCATTAGGGTTTAAATTAGGGAAAAATTGTGTTTCAGGGTTCAGTTCCTATACTGAATTTAGAATCCTGTTACTTTAACAGAATATGTGTATTTTGTTTAAAGATAGAAAACTGAAAAACAGCAAGTATTGGGAATTAGAAAGATGATTCAAACAGCATAGGCCTAAGAAGAAAACAAATGAGTAGACAGTGAAGAGAAGAAAACTTAAGAGTGTAGATGAAAGATTTAACAATGCAAAGTAAGATAGTAGCAGAAAAGTAGTGCAGCATGTATATTCAATGAAATAAATTTTAAGCAGAGAAATCAAAGTGCCAGTTATAAAACAAGACTAGAAAATCTCTTCTAGGACACTCTAGAACTCAACAAATAGAAGAGATCAAGCAGGAAACTTACGGAAAGAAGGAAGTACCTAATTAGGGGAAAAAAGGCATAGCACTACAGAAGAGAAAACTTTTAGTAAGTTTCTCTTAGACTCTGTGTTTGAAACCTTTTGATTGTTTTCACCATATTAAGAAACCTTTTGCTTGTTTTCACTATGTTAAACTGTCTCTTTAACATAGCTACAAATTGCAAGGTTTGGTTTTCTTTTTGTCTTTAAATAGCTCCTTCCAGAAAAATGGATTTGTGGAGAGTAATTGAGTCTTCACACTCATCTAGAAACAGATCTGTACATCTTATGTGGAAGGTATATACATATTTTTGTGAATTGATAAGCATATTGGTATCCTGTAGCTGCTGTTGTCTTTAAGTATTTTAGTGCTGTAGAGCATAAAATTTCCAGAGGTATTTGCTGTTATCAGAAAAAAAAACTCTCACTGAACTAAATTAGAATTGAAAAGGCTTTTGTTTACTGAATGGTAGATGAATGGAGTTTTGTAATCTCTGTGAAAAGGGAGCATTTAATTGTGTTTGGATCATTCATTGAAAGTCCTTTAACTGCATTTGAATAATCCAGTTTACCAAACTGTGTTTAAATTCACTTTAATCTTCTAGTAAATTGTCCAGAGGCTCCTTGTATTTTAAATCTCAGCATTTGACTTTTGAAGTACATCAAGGAAATTGTCATGGCTGTCTGTTCTGAAGATGGGCCTGAAGAAAATACCTTGCTTTTCTAAATAAAATATAATAGTTTTGTAATTTGATCTTTAATGCAGCATATATTTTTGCTTGTGCAAATAACACTGCAAAACACTTACTACTGTATATTTTTTTTAACAGCCATTAAAAAGCTTTCTGCCTTCTGGGAGAATTCTAGGCTACAAAATACAGTATTTTCCAGAAAACAAGACTGCATGTAAAAGGACAAACAATTCTACTGATGAGAAAATCACCTTATTTTTAAATGAAGATGCACATATAATATCTGTCACTGCCTATAACTCTGCTGGAAAGTCTGCTGAAGCTATTTTGAGGATTCCATCCGCTGATGAAAAATGTAAGATTTCTCAATGTTATATTTTTCTCATTAATGAAAAGTGATTTTCATATCTGTTTAAGTTCTGATACAGTGAAAGCAAAATTGTGCTAAGGACTCCTGTCACATGTATCTATGTATATCTTGTCATATTTTGCCATCATGAGTCATATTTCTGTTAAAGATAATTATTATAGGGGTTTTGTTTTGAGATACAATTGTTAAGATATGAATACTTTGGGATGTCATATTGAATTTCTACTGTATTACTTTCTGAAGGTTTTTTGGTTGGTTTAGGTTTTTTCCTAACTTTGCAGCTCCAAAATAAATTTATGGAATGCTACCCAGTTCTTTTGCATCCTTTTGTTAGCTCATAAGATTGGTTACCACAGGGCCCTATTGCAGAGTATTCAACAACATCATTCAAAGATATGATAAATAGAAGTCTCTAACTTGTGTTAGTGGAAGCAGGGAGAAAAGCCTTGTGTTTATTCTCATTTCATAAGCATTCACAGAGTACCCATCCCACCCACTACCAGGGGTGGGAAGCTGGTCTGCTCTAGCACAAGAGTTGCGCTTTGGCTCTTATGTTTAATTCTGATACTGCTCTGAGCCTTGTGTTGCAACATCCTGCTCTGATCTGCCATGATCTGACAGAGAGATTGTATTTGACACACTTGAATCACTTCTAACATCAGTTTTTCATGATGTAAGTGCAAGTGTCCGCCTGGAACTGCTCAATCAAATTCCATGTCTAATCAGAAAACTGGATACGTAGATTAAATGTAGTTTTGTCCTAGAGGTTGCTGACTACCTCCCTATCCACTTTTGCATCCCACCACAAAGGTTTTCCCGCCTTTTCCACTCTGTGGTGTGCTTTCCCCCCACTAAATACATCTCTTTTTTTTTCTCTGCTTCATCAGGTCATTTTTGCCTCTGCTTTGCCAGGCTGGATTTTTTCTCCGACTTTGATTACCTCTGTTCTGCAGACTGATGGTTCACCTTTGCTGCAGCGTCGTTCTTGACCTTGCTGACTTGCTTTCCTGTTCTATTGCCTTTGTCATCTAGATCAAAATTGCTAATGAGCTACTTCCAAAATTGGTAGTAACTTGGTTTATAAGGCTTTGCACACTGCAAAATTTGGGTTCTGAAAGAGAGACTTGCTCTTGAATTCTGTATGTGTTTTTCAAGCTTTTGTGAAGACAGAATTGCTGATATTTTCTGTTAAATTTTTAGCCTCTCAGATGATTGAAATAGTGATGGCCTCTACAATAAATGAAGAAGTGGTGGTGCAATGGAAGACCTCTGGTCCACAAACAACCACATATGTGGTTGAGTGGTATGAGGAATTGGAGACGGACCCTTTTGGTAGATCATGGCAATATGTGTCAAATTCTACAGAGTGGAAAAATAACAAAAGTATGTTTATCAGATACAGCTGTAACAATGTACAGATGTACATGTATTTATAGGTAGATTGGAAAGAACAAACAAGGATGAACTCATGCATCTTTCCTTGACCAGTTTTAAACATTTTATTGTTATTATATTATATTAATAATATGTATTATTACACACTTTATTGAAATCTCTGCAGGTAGTGTAATAGCATTTTTTAGTCTTACAAATGTTTGTGCAACATGCAAGATAGTGTTTGCTCCTGTATAAGATTAGGCTACAGAACTGGTGTTAAAGCAGTTCTGTGGCTTGATCTTATACCAGTAGGGAGGCCTGTGACTGATGTCACTGATATGACTCATCTAGCTGAGAAATCTAGAGCTATAAAAAAAAAAAGAGAAGTTGAATATGGGAAAACATCGTGCTCCTATATGTTTTAAAGTGAGAACATCATAGCATCATAGTCCTCCATGGGCTGCAGGGGGACAGCTTGCTTCACCATGATCTTCACTACAGGCTGCAAAGGAATCTTTACATTCCCTGTTCCAGTGTGGATTCCCACCTATGGGAGACAGTCCTTGTTGAACTTCTCCAACTGTAGTTGGAGTTATTCAACTCCAGTGTGGCTGTAGTTATTCACAAACTGCTCCAGCATGGCTCCCCTGTGAGGTCACATTGTCCTTCAGGCATCTACCTGCTCCAGTGTGGAGTCCTCCACAAGCGGCAGGTGAATGGTCCACTTTACACACTGAGTATGATGGCACATGGTCTGCAATATCCCTCTGGTCACCTGTCCTGGCTGTGTCTGCTCCCAACCTCCCAGGCACCCCCAGCCCCCTCAGCACCACGGCAGTACGAGAAACAGAAAGGCCTTGGTTCTGTGTGAGCTCTGCTCAGCCATAACAAAAACATCTCTATATTGTCAACCCTGTGTTCAGCATAAATCCAAAACTCAGCCCCCTCCAGCCACTGGGAAGAAAATTAACTCTACCCTTGCTAAAACCAGCTGGATTAATGTATATATAATGGCTATTGCAAAAGGTGTAAGGGACTGAAAGAGCAGCAGAAAGCTGATATAATGCAGGCATCTGTTGATAGCCATTATTCTTGTTGAGCAAGCTGCAGAGCTTGAGAGGAATGATTTAGGAAACCCTTTACACTGGTTTCATTCCAGGGAATGTAAAGCTACAGGTATGTCCTCTTGGAGTTGATGGGAGTAGTTGTAAGTAGTGGGTGCACCCGGTTGATTACTTGGCTCCTGGATTGTTTAAAGTTCAAAACTTCATTTCCAGAAACTGGAACTATGTCTTGAAACATAAAATTTTACTGGAGAGGTGTCACTTGGGACTATTTTACCCTTGAGTCAGGCTGGTTAGAAGCAGATCTGCAGTTGGTATGACTAGAACATCAGCGCAGAAATAATAGAATATTCTGAGCTCTAGGTGGCCCAGAAGAATCACTGAAGTCCAACTCCATGCACAGGACACTTCAAAAATCACACTATGTGTCACTATGTATTGTCCAAATACTATTTGAATTTTACCAGACTTGGTGCTGTGACCACTTCCCTGGGGAGCCTGTTCCAGTGCCCCTTCTGGGTGAAGAACCTTTTCCTGATACCCAGCCTAAGCCTCCCTGACACAGTTACTTGCCATTCCCTCGGGTCCTGTGTGTTAAGAGTGAGGGACCCCACTGCTTTTTTATCCGATACATGAGACAAAGTTGTCTCCCGCAGAGCAGTAAACATAAAGCTATGTGAAATCAAGAATACTACCTTCAAGTGTTATTTTATACTGCTTATTTGAAAATAGAGACTTCCTCTAAAACCGTAGAGGGTTTCAAGATGAGTAAGTGGATTCATATTGAGAAGTTGTATGATGCTGAAGTGTAATTACCCATTCAAACTATTTCTCCTGGAAAATGAGTCAGAAACCATGTGCTCTTACAAGTACGACAATGAAAAAAAGTGTGTTAAAGCCAGTAATG
Source organism: Poecile atricapillus (assembly GCF_030490865.1). Classification (NCBI taxonomy): domain Eukaryota; kingdom Metazoa; phylum Chordata; class Aves; order Passeriformes; family Paridae; genus Poecile; species Poecile atricapillus. The sequence goes on along the minus strand of NC_081289.1, from coordinate 128,517,088 downwards.
AGCATTCAAATTGTTAATTTCATACTGCACTTGCTAGAGAGTTGAAGAAAAAAGTCGGTAACAGTATATTTAGAATTCCCTTGTGATTTAGTCTGTTTTCATTGTACTAACATCAGATAGAGATTGTGTGTAAATATTCTTTTCTTTCATTTACAGAAAACTTTAAACCTTTTTTATGCTATAACATCTCAGTGTATCCTCTTTATGGAAATAACGTAGCAGCTCCATCTTATGCACAAATCTATGCTCAAGAAAAAAGTAGGTATTTTAAAGTAACATGTTGTGAAAGATGTCTTGTGTCTGTTTCTCAGGATGTATTATCTTTGAATGATTTGGTACTATCATTATTTGAAAAAGAGATTAAGATTGTGGAAAACTCCCCAGGTTTCAGGGTTCCTGATTTCTCTTCTGTTCAGTGACAAAATTGGTCTATAAGAAAGTATTTATCTTGTGATACAGGTACATTGCTGCTTGCACCCACTAATTTTTTACAAATTGTATACAAAGCATTTAGAAAGAGTATAGCTACAAACAAGAAAGAATTTTTAAACTAGCTATCCCTTCAATATTACAGCTCATTTAGATATACTATTATACTTGATTACATTTGTCAGTCTTAATATATTAGGAAATTCTACTCATAAAATGTCTGGTTTGAAAAATCCACTTTTTGTTAAATTTTATAACATAATAAAATATTTGCGGTCTTGCACATAAAAAAATGGTAAGAAGACATGACGCTTATAATTAGATAGAAATTGTGGATGAAGTAGTGCTTTGTAAGGGAATGGTTAAAGTTTCTATATTTGTAGAAGTTTATTGTGAATTCAGTGATTTATACAACCAGCTAGAAGAATGTAGTTTACCAGTAATTTTAAGATTCCATGTGAAAATGTTGATTGGCGTGTGTGTATATGCGTAAGTACATCTATGCAAATGTACATGCACACATACTACAATGCACCACTAGAGAGTATTAATTACTGGGGGGAGGTAATGGATTATTTTATGTTTGTGTAATAATTACTAGCACATTCAGAACTGTGTTTTGAGTGCTTTCCTGTTTATAGGTAGCTGTGACAACACTCAAGGTTGTTAGAGAACGGGAGGGAAGTTGATTTGTTTTAAAACTTCAACACAGAGAACTCTTTTTTCAAAGTTATGAACAATGTGTGTGACGTGGTATTGTGTAAGTAGAAAGGCTTTGTTTAGTGTGATGGGCAAGGCTGAGGATGCTGGGGGTGCTGGAGATGACACTTGAATCCCAGCTCAGCCAGAGACATTCTGCAAAGGCAGCGGCCTTGCACCTGAGTCCACTCCCAAGTGCACAAACTATAATTTCCTCTTGATCTCTCCCTGATGTTGTAGCAATAGAGCCCTTTGATGATCACAGAGTATTTAAATACGGTAACACCTAGAACTATGCAAATGCCAGAATAGATGAGAGGAAGTTTTATCAGAAGAATTCCTACCATAAAAGAGAGTGAGAAAAGTTAAGGACTGTGTCAGAGCACTGAGGTTACGTACTTTCTCATGCATATGTTTCCCCTAATGTTACTGGTTTGTGTGAAATCACAGAGCTGGATAACACTGTGGCACACTGACTATTTTACTACTTTTGCTTTTTACAATGCTTCTCTCTAGAGCCATCAGAAGGACCTGTGGCTGATACAGACATTCTGGGGAAAAATGAAGTTACAATAAAGTGGAATGAGATTTCAAAGGCTAAAAGAAATGGATTTATCACTAACTATACAATATTTTATAAACCTGAAGATGGAAAGGAATTGAGTAAGTATACATCAAACAACAATACTTCCAACACAGTTACAAAATTTTCAATCACTCTTCCATCTTGATGCACCTTTGAAGTCAATGAAAGAAGTCATGACAGGAGAAGAGGCACTAAAATATATTGGAGAACCATAGATTCTGTGTAAATTCCTAGATCAGGAGGGTTCAGTGAATTTATAAGTTTCATGCATGTCCTTGGAACGATATGCCTTCAGTTTCTGGAAAAGTATGGTGAAAACATTTTTATTGTCAGTTTTATATTAAAAGCAAATTTGGGAATAACAGTAAAGTAAGCTGCCAAGAAATAGTTTCTTTGGACATTGTTTTAGATCATTTTCTTCAGATGTGTTTAATTTTCCATGCTTGCCATTGCTTTCCTGGTCTGGAGGCTGATAGCATAAATTTGAGCATACTCTTAATCTCTGCCTCAGGAATAGTGTCCATACAAGCTGGTACTGGTAATGGTATCTGTTCAAAACTTCTTTAGTTTAAATCTCAGCAGAAGCTTTCATGAGAAGTGTTTGTGTGACCTAAACTTTTCTTCCTAAATAGCTTGTGAAGAAAGCTGTTGGGTCAGTCAGTGCTTCAGAATTGTTTTTTTCCCTCCCTTTTTTAGACATCATTGTTATCAGGCACCTAACACAATTTCTTTTGCAAAGTTTGCAGACTTAAAAATCTTGTGATGGTTGTTTCTTATGGCTATCCAGTTCAGACCCAGGGCAAGAATATTCCTGGTAATTTTTAAGTGTGAAAGAGAAAGCTAATTATTTCTGTCAGATTTAGTCACCTGCAAACAGTTTTTCCTACTATGTTGGTTTCTGAGTAATTTAATTTTGACTGCTTTTTGCAGGGTCATCTGTGAGACATGGGGGCCTCATGTTACAGAGCTTTATTTCTTGTTATTACTTGAATATAAAGCAGGCTGTGTCCTTTTTAGTATTTTTTAGGATTTTCTTTAGAATACTAATATACTAAAATACTAATGCAAGGGAGTTAAATTTAAATGGCAAAAAGTGCTGTACTGATGTTTTTTGACGCTTCTCTGATGTCATGTGTTCTTGATAATAGTAGAACATGGGGATGTATGCCAGGGTGACTTCACTGATGGCCTTTTAACATTAGAACTTCACTTTCCTACCCTTAGGAGAAACTCAGTTTATTTAACTTTGGACATATTGCAGCATAACTATTTCCTGGGTGTTTCTTGGTAGAACTGACTGAGGAAATGAGTTGCCTTTGACTTTGTGCACCAGAAAATGTTTTAGTGACTGTAATTTCTTACATGAAGGTGCATTTGGTACTGTTAGACATAGGATGACAGGATACATGCCCTGCTTAAAAAAAATCTACAGGTGAAGCACATTACATTAATTTCAGTACAAACTACAGTATTGGAAATACTGAATTCTATTCATAAAAGCATTTTGAAACTTGGAAAAACATTCTTGTTTATTTTGGCTTTCCTTTGACTTATTGGGGTGGTATCCCAGTGCTGATAAATGACATTTTTTTTGATGATCGGTGTCTAACTGTGTGTAGTCGAAATATAGTTGAATTTCACAAGCTACATAAACTATTTGAAGTTCTTAATTTCTGAGCCAACTATTTTGAGGAAATAAAGTTATCAAAGCACTAATTTCAGTGATAAACTGCAGGAGATCGTCATTCACCTATCTCTAATATTAGCAAAAATATTTGTATTTATTTTTAAAAGCAAATAGGTTATGGTTCAGGTTTTTACCTCAAACTTTTAAGTGGTGCTGATAAATATTGTTTAGTAATTTAAGGTTTGTATTTTAAAGGACTCGTAAGGTTGCTTTGTATTTCAAATCACCTTTAGAATAGTTTGTGATCTGTAATTGTAGAAGTTGCTGAATAAGTGTATAGTTCCCTGATGTAGCACTACTTTTGTGTGTTTACTGACATAAGTCTTCTCCTAAAAAGATGAAACAGTGAACTCTGACGTTCTGCAATACAGACTGAAGTCCTTACAGGCTAATACACAATATACTGTTCGGATCATGGCAAGCAACAAAGCTGGTGGGACCATTGGAGAGCCAAAAACCTTCAAGACTTTGAAACTGGGTAAGTAATAAGCCAGGTTAATTATTACTGTTTTTAAGAATGGGCTTGGAAGTAAGAAATGCAGGACATTGTTGTTTAGGCATTTGTTAACTTCTATTTGTTTTTTAAGTAGTGTTGAGTGAAACAAGGAAGAATTGGCAGCTGTAGTTGAATTTAACTTAATTTTACTGACAATCTCACAGACTAAAAAAGCCCTCAGAATTAGAAGTTAACCCCAAAAGTCTTTATTTACTTGTCAGTAAGGCTGTGGAGTACTGTGGTTGTTTGTGGAAGCAGCAGTGTGTATGCTATTAGCTATGGGATGGATGTCTAACAGTTCATTAAAAAGTAGACTTTTCCATCTGAGAGATTTACAATAACCATACATTGTGTTGCACCTATTCTGGTATATAAATTTAACTAATAAATGAGTGCAGAGGTGTTGTGGCCAGTGTGTGTGTAGGGAAATACCTTTTCCTATCCCTTACTATTCATTTTAGCCAGATTTGACAGGGAGGTTGGTATAATGGCAGCGGATCAGAAGTTCAGACATTTCCTCATTTCAACTTCTCAGTTGAAGAATATTTTCAGCACATTCCTAAATGCCTCTGGTGCTCTGGTTCTTGGAAACTAGCTCAGAAATCTGAGCAGTGTTTCAGTCAGAGTAACTAATTTTATTTTTTTTTTGTGTGTGTGGTTTAAAATCTATTTCCTGCACCTAATTTGCAATTTATCTTTTTGTAGCTGGTAGAAGTAGCACTGCCTGGCAGATTTAGGTGAGCATAAAATAACAGGTGACCAAGAGGTAATGGAGTCTTCATCCTAGATTGCTTTCAAAGGTTGGCATGGTATGACCCTAAGCAGCCTGATCTAGTTTTAATGTTGCATAAAGTGATCTGCAGATATCCCTTCCAATCTAAATTACTGTGTGATTCTGTTAAAAAAAGGAAATTTTAAAATGTGATAAATCTGTTCCTAGAACATCTTGGAAAGTCTCATCGTGACCTGGTTTTCTGGCTCAGTAGCTGTGACTTGTTGGATTCTAAATCCTCATATTTTGACTCAACTAGAATGGGTATCCTACAGTATTCTGAGTAATTTTGGCTAGTTTTGACAGAGTTCTTTAGAATTGTGCTAATTAAGTGACTTGGCTATTAAAAACAGTCTTAAGGGAATACTTGAAGAAATGACAATGTGTACTGATTGGTGGTTTTTTTTATTTCTTTGTTTTTGTCTAAAGATAAAGATGATGTCTTTTTTTTTGCCATACCTGTTGGGATAAGCATGTTGTGTCTGATAGGCCTTTGGATAACATGTGTTTTGAAAAAACATGCGTGAGTATATTTTCTGCTGTCTAAAACTGAATGCAGCCACTTAAAATTAACTTGTAAAATGGAAATGTTTATTTATTTTTTAAATGCCTTTGTTGTTTTCAAAACCAATGTCAAAATAGAAAACACGCAATTGAAGTAACAAATAAATAAGTGTACAGGTTATACTTTGACTGCAGTTTATGTGCCAAGTTAAAAAATAAGGATTAATTTTAGAAAATTTAGTCAATTGAAACAAAATAAATGAGAGAAACAGATTAACATATCACCTACATCAGTTCATGGAAAATGCTACATACATACCATTTGCAGTTCCATGGTTATTTAAGTGAGGGGAGCAAACTTTAACTCAGTTTCTGAAAAATTTAATAATGCCAAGAAATAAAGCTTTCTAGACACTTTTAATATGCTAGGATGGTACTAGGATATATTTTATATAGCCCCTATTGCTTATGTTACTTATAACAATATGACTTTTATTAGTTTGTGATGCCTCCCTTGAGCAGCAAAGGAGTAAGGAAAAAACCTAGAAACTACATTGTGTAAAGATATTGGAATGCTCGATCCTTGATTTTGGATCTGAATCTGTACATGATTCGTAATCCTTTGATCTGCTGTCATGGATGTCCCCATGGATTTTAAATTTTTTTCTCTGAGCATGGAGATCCAGTAACATTCAAAAGATGACTGTGAGGTTTTCTTAAATCAGCTAATAAGTAGAACTGAAGCAATAATTTCCACCCCTTTTACATCTTCATCTGTGTTGAGTATACTGAATTTTTGCAATCATAAAACCTGTTTTTTTTATTCTGAAGAATACTTTGAGATGCAGTAGAATGTTTACATTCTTGTGAAGATCAAATTGCCATGTGAAAAGTCAAGCTGAGGACTGGTTTTCATTCCCTTACCTTTCTACCCAGTGTCAATGAGTGATTCAACAACTGAGCATCATTCATGTGCTGTCAATTTAGGAACTCAGAGCAGCTCTAATATGCTGCAGTGCTAGGGACTCTTTTCACCTGAAGTGGCTTTTCACTGAAGAAACACTCTGAAAAATGATCACAACAAAATTTGTATACTGTCTTATTTTGGCATGCTCTTATTTTATATACCATTTAATTGAGTGACATAATAATATATATAATTATACATATATACATAATATGTAGAATAATAAAAAATGGCTTTTGTAAATTAATAGATTTTCTGCAATGTCTGTGTAACCCCAGAGGTCTTGTTGTGATCTTTTTTAATAAAAATGGGAAAACAATTTTATTGAAAAGCATTGTGTTGATATAGAAAAGACTTACTTTGTGAAAGTTTGATACTTTAGCAGTAATTGGAATTTCTGGTAACTTGCTAATTTTATTTTTAATAATATATTTCTTTCATAATTTGGCTAAAATTACTTTCTCAATTATAGGTTTAAAAAAGTTTGCTGGCCTGATATACCAAATCCTGAAGAGAGCCTTGCAGTTGAATGGCCTCTTGCTTCATCTATGGTAATAGTTGGAATTTTATGCATTAAAGAAGGGATCAAATGGAGAGAAAATAAATCCTTTTCTGGCAGTCATTTTATGAATCAAACCCCCCTCCCACCTTTATTAAATTCCATTCTTCTTTTCAAGTGCTACAGAACGCTCTTTGTAGTATTCCAAAACAACAGAGAATATGCATCTTGATAAAGTATGTTCATCTGATTCTTACAGGATATTTAGAAATAATGTTTTGAAGTGACAGTATGGTTGTGGACATCGTTCATTTAATAAAGTAAATTAAATTTGCACAGGCTGTTGAGTCTACTAAACCAGGTTTCCACATCTGCATACCTCCTCCCTTGTCCACAAAAATGTATTGCAACATATAGTAAGATTCGGTATATGGTTGTATTAACAGTTATTTTTATTTTTTGAATATTCATTCCTTATTAAAATTTTGATGTTTATTTGAATGGAGTGGAGTTGATCAGGTATACACAGAAAGTGTAATTTGTGGATAATGGGATTTAAATTTTTTTCTCAAAAATGTCTGGTTAGACTAGAAAAGATGGACACAATCCAAACCTGATTCTGAGCTTTCAGTGAAATTCGTTATTTCATTAGGCACAGGAAACCTAATAAGAAAGTGTTTAGCAAATGGACAGAGTAACATTGCCTTTTTTAGTACTCATTCACACATGTAACTGCATCCCATCTGAAATGCACATGAGCTCTTTACTAGTGCAAGTCTGAAATTACAAGTCAAACAGAGCCCAAATAGCAATAATTTATTTATTAAAAAATGACCTGATGCATTATCTATCTGTTTATAACTCTCCAGTTTATCTCTTTGTACTGACAGAATAATTCATTTTTGAAGAGAGTGTCATCTCAGACTAAAACTGTAGACTTCGAAGACATAAATGTTTTGGAATATTGTTTTCCTGAAGAAGGTCAGGAAGAATCACTACTAATAAATTATGAAAACCAAGTTTCTGAATGTACTGATACTAATACAAAAGGCATAACTAACAGAGATGAAAAGATACTTCATAATGAAGAGGATGAAACTGCTAATTGTTTTTCCCTATCCATGCCTTACGTAATTACTGATCAATTTACCAGAAGTCAAATCCATTCAGCTTTGATACCAGTGAAGGAAGTCCAACCCATAGAAATGGTGGCAAATGATGTGTGTGGATCCCAACAGAATCCAATTAAAAATGAAGAAAATGATGTTGAAGAAGTTTTAAAGCTGGAAGATTTCAATGAAAAAGCACTATTCAATCCATACCTTAAAAATTCAGTTAAAGCAAGGGAATTTCTTGTTTCTGAGAGCTTGCCAGAGCACAGTATGGATGAATGCAAAAGCCAGTCAAGTGTCTTACCTCCTTTTCAACCAAAAGTTCCAGGACAGTCCTACATAACGCTTGACATGTTCAGGCTGGCCAAAGCTCAGTAGCATGAGAAAACTCCATTGTAAAATCGTCCTGTGGGATATCCCTTGGCACTGCTGCTCATAGGCATTCATATCTAATGTGGCTGATCTCAATTAATTTGGATGGAAACACCCTTTTCCTTCAAATAGCTGGGAAGTAGTTTTTTAGATTGTGTGTGTACACATCAGAGTTCCCTTTCAAAGTGGATTTTTGGGGGTTTTGTTGGATTTTTGTTTTGGTTTGTGTGGTTTTTTTTTTTACCAGGCATGCCAGTAGTGAGGCACAAGAAATAGCTTTTGTTATTTCTACGTAGTTCTCCTGTATCAGCCTGCTAAAACAAACTGCAGGAGCATCCATCAGTACAAGCAGCTCATCTCTTTCTCGCAACACAACCAGTTCCCAAGGCTCAGCTCTGATGGGGAAGCACGGGCGGACTTGAACAGAGTCAGAATCTGCCAAATCCTTTCTTCAGTTACATGGAGAAGAACTACTTTCCTGTTCTTATTTTCCTAGTTTGTTTTTTATCTGATTTTATATATAATGTTTCTCTTGCTTTACAAATATTTTCTAGATTTCAGTAGTTGTCTTTTTTCATCATGACTCTTGAATTAATAGTTTGGCCTTTCTTGTCTTTAATGAGAGTATATTTGCTATGTTATCTGCATTTTGGAAAATGTGTTATGTTGCCTCCTTTCCTTTCTCATGTTTTTAATAGTCCTCAGCATTTTGTGCTGTTTTTGTGTCTCCTGTTTGTTTCCTGCTTTCTAAAACTGCTTACTGAAGGATGACTACTTATCTTCTTGTTCCTTTGCTTCTGTTTCAATTTAAAACTACATTTCCCAGTTGAGATTTTGATATTTTGAACTGAAAAAAAAAAGTCAACTAAATATGTCATCTTGTGTTAAAATAAGCACTGAGTTAGGAAGTTGTTTTTCAGGGAGGTAATGAAAAGACACCAAGTCTATAAAATCTTCCCAGATTTAGGATTAAATCAATTACCATGTATTTACATTTACCATGTTGCATCCACCAGGTATTTCTACATGAAGATATAACTTTTGTCATTTTTTTTATGGTTTTGTTAAGCCATAAATGGAATTGTAGTTTCCATTTTACAAATCAGCAATTAAGCAGTAAAACACTCAATCACACTAATTTTTTAACAAGAAAGAAGGTATTATTGTAAAACTCTCACTGAAATACTCTGCTAAATAACAGGTTCAAAAAGGTGGAGAGTCCAAATAAATTGTATTTGAAAGGAGTGTTCAGTATGTCACATATGGGGGATATAGTAATTTTAAGACTTTGAGCTATTTTTACTGTATTTAGGGGCTTGATGTCACCAGTCATGTTTGCACAAGATTGTTGTTTGCACAACTACAGGTTTCTTCTGGGGTAAAAAAGATACAGGAGTTATGGGGATAGAAAAATGAGAGACAAATGCGAATAGGATTAGAAAGCCTTTCCCTTCTGTGCAGGAGGAGGAGCAGAAGAATGGAAAATATATTGTAAACATGAATGAGGAGGCTGGGCCTTTCCCTGGATACAGTGGCTATTACTTGCATTGTTTTGGGGAAAACAGTATAAAGTTTTCCATTTATGATCTTTTTCTATAGTTTGGAAGCTGCTTTAACTTAGAACAATATTCCTCTAGTTGCCAAGAAAGGATGGGGAAACAATTTATGCAAGTGTTTCTTATCCAGCAACATTCATTTCCACCTCTCATGTTTGTTGGATCACTTTCTGAACCATGGTGCTTCAAGATGAAATGTTGAATATATGTTTGCTTTTATAAACCCTTGCTCACTTAGGTAAGTCAAACTCTGGAGTTAGGACAGAGCTTTGGTTAGGTCAGTGCTTTTTCTGCTGCTTCAATTGTTTCCGTACTTCTCATTCAAAGCTACCTCGTCGTATCCCTGGGCCCAGAACTCACCAATTCTATCACAGCATTTTTTCCCCTTAAATCTCAGTGTTTGTTTTAATATCACAATATATAAAAATAAACACATGCAGAGATATTTTTGACCTTTCTAGGAAGTGTTTAGCAGTCGTATGAAAGCTGCATATTCTGAATTGCATGTTTTAGACCAGTAAAATGTGAAAATAATACAGCCTTTATGGCTGGGTGGCTTGGGTAGGTTATCCTTGTAACAATTCTTAGGTTCTGGAGGGTAAGTATATCCTTTTTCACCCCACTTTATTTCCTTCCCTATTGATATTGTGCTTTTCTCTCCTCATTTTTCTTCTTCCCCTCTCCATTATTTTCTCAGAAAAAACAAAATGCTAGAAGTGGGCTCAATACATTCCAGAAAGCAAGGTTGTCTTTGCACATGCTTTGAAATGAAAGCTTTGTGCACTTGGTTTGTTTTGCACTGGGAATTTTACTCTTTTTGACCTTTTGCAATTTGTCTTTCAAATTAACACTGTGAAGCATTAAAAAATTAAAACTGAGAAAACGTGTAAAATTTTTTTACTGATTTGTACTAAACGCACCATTTAGATATTTTAGATTTTCATATTCACATAGAGTAAGTCTCACTTTGGACTGCTGTTTATAGGGTCACAAGAGTGGGCTTTAGTCCTAGTAATTTTTTGCAGCCACAATTTGAGTTGGTAACTTTCTTTGAATGTTTAACAACAAAAATATTATTCCATTTGGGTTGTTATTCAGGCAAGAAAAATAGGTTTCCAAGTCAGCTTGTTAATGAAACAGGCACTTATTAGACAGCACTAATTCCTGAGAGCAGACAGTGGTCTGAAAAAATCAAGAGGAGCTCAGCCCAGGCACTGTTTGACAAGGACTAATGAGCATTTCTCAGATGATGGTGGTGCTGGTGAGGGAGTGGGGGATGCATCACCACAGTCCACCCCATGACTAAAGTCAGCTTCTCTGGGCATGCTACCCCAGACAGCACTACAGCCTTGGGACAGAATGGCTGGAAAGCTGCCCTGTGGAAAAGAACCTGGGGGTGCTGGTGGCAGCAGCTGAACATGAGCCAGGCTGTGCCCAGGTGGCCAAGAAGGCCAGTGGCATCCTGGCCTGGCTCAGCAATGGTGTGGCCAGCAGGAGCAGGGCAGGGATTGTCCCCCTGTCCTGGGCACTGGTGAGGCCACACCTCGAGTGCTGTGTCCAGTTCTGGGCCCTGAGTGCAGGAAAGACACTGAGGGGCTGGAGTGAGTCCAGAGAAGGGCAGGGGAGCTGGGGCAGGGTCTGGAGCACAAGTGCTGTGAGGAGCAGCTGAGGGAGCTGGGGGTGTTTAGCCTGGAGAAAAGGAGGCTCAGGGGTGACCTTATCACTCTCCACAACTGCCTGAAAGGAGTGAGTGGCCAGGTGGGGTTGGCCTCTTCTTCCAAGTAACAAGTGTTAGGATAAGAGGAAATGGCCTCAAGTTGTGATAGGGAGGGTTTAGACTGGATGTTAGGAAAAATTGCTCCAACAAAAGGCTTGTCAAGCACTGGGCCAGGCTGCCCAGGGAAGTGTTGAAGTCACCAGCCTGGGGTTATTTAAAAGATACGTGGATGTGGCTCTTGGGTACATAGTTAAGTGGTGAACTTGGCAGTGCTGGTTAACAGTTGGACTCTATGATCTTACAGGTACCTTCCAACCTAAAGAAATCTGTGATTATGCAGGGCACATTCAAAAACATAATCCACTTTATTGATACATTTTCCCCCAGGGCAGAAAGGAGTGAAGTCTGATCAGACTTTTTGTAGGTGCACCCATGCATACCATTCCTAAACAAAAAGAATGTTAGAATTACCTCTGTGCTTTTCTAACCTACCCAACACACTCATTTCTTTCTTGTTCAGAGCTTCTTTGCAGCTAGTTGTCCATTACTTGTATTAGTATTTGATTTACCCTCCAACTTCTTGTCACTCTCAATGGTTGTTAGACCTTACATGAGGAGCTGTTGAGCTGCCATGTATTATGCATCCTTGCTGTGAGAAGAATATATGTTATACACACACAGTTAAGGTAAGCTGAAATGCACTCTCTTTCTCTAGTGTTTGCAGAAGCAGAACACCTCCAGTTGTAGACTTTTACCAAAAGGAGATGACTTGGCCCTGTCACTGCTGCAAGGTGATATGGCTTCATCAGAAGTGATGCAGTTGTGCAGAAATCAACATGTATCATGTGCATATATGCATCTATGTAACTACAGATTCCTTTGGGAAATGCCTGTTGAAGTGCTTGTGTATACCTGAGCATATGCATGTGTGCACATGCCTGAGCTCAGACACGTGCATACATGGGGTGTCCTAATTAATGTAGTTTGTGCGAGAGTACCCACAGAGAAGGAGTTGTTTATGTGATTTATATTGCTGCATAGTGTCATTCACGAGCACAGATGGCATTGCAGGCTGCTTCACTGCTGGGATGTTGTATTGTGCATGGACTCTAGTGTAAGAGCCCACAAGGTCCTGGCCCTTGACCAGAAACCCTAGCCCACGTTTGTGCTGTATCTGTGCTCTGTATTTGTGCTTTTAGATTGATGTGCCTGGTTTCTGAGTTTCCTGTATGAGGAGATGTCTGGCTCCCTCCATTCACAATTCAGTGCAAAACAGCACTCAGTCTGGATGCTCAGGAAGCTTTGGAAACATGGAGGCTCAAGTCCAGAGCTACAGGGTAGGAGTGTCACCCATTGCTCCCATGATACAGGTAATTGCTCAGATCAATAGTAAGATAGTAACTTGATGCCTTGTGATTGCAGCAGTGCTAGACAAGGCAACTCCCAGGGATAAATTGAGTAAATCTGTGCAATGACACAACGACCTTAGGTTATTAATACTGGGCTAGATATCATACATTTTAAAATGACACTGAAAGGCTGGGCAGAACAAATGTCAGAGCCCATGTTCTGTGCAGCCTCAGATGAGCCGTGGTGCACACATTATGATGTGGTCATGAAAGTGAGGTTTAGTCTGGTGGTCTTTTTGTAGCTGAATGGTACCAAATCCTTTGGCCTTACATTGTCAGGGATTAGAAATATTACAAGAAAAGATAATGAGTCAACTGAAGTTCCACCTCAGAGAAATATCAGATTTTAATTTTGATCGCTCCCTTGATGAGTTAGAGACTTCTTTTATAGCAGGGGTTTCATGTATTGGGTTGTAAGATTTTAGCTTTGCTCATCTAGATGTTAAAATACAAAATACCAAAGATTCAACGGTGCAATGTTTGGTGTAGCAAGCAGTGCAATTCTAAATCTCAGAGGTCTCACAAAACAGTGTTTTGAATAAAAAAATCATGCTCTTTAGGATTATAAGAGGTAATTTGTGAATACTTATTGAATAGCTTTATCTTTTGCTATTAACTATTCTGAAACAGTCAGGATATCCTGCTAAATGTCACTCGACAATCGCATAGAGCTTATATACCATAAATTATTTAAGGCTATATTAAAGCTTCTTTTAAACAGATGAAATGGATACTAACTTAAATTAATATCTGAGTTGCTTTGCTCTTGTATCAATCTGCTGCAAAGATAGTGGAAGTTTTGTTCTACTGCTCTGTGTTAATGTCTGGTATACTGATAACAGGCAGCAAGGCATATTCTCACTGCAGGTGAGTCTTGAACCCGTAAGAGCATGAGCTTATTGCAAGTACAGGTAGTTGTTAATTGCAGCCTCTTCTCTCTCCTGGCACAACAGAAGTAAAATACACAGTGGTCTTATGGTGTTTCTCTAGAAAGGCTGTAAAATGTGCTAGTCTTGCCTCCTTGCATAACTAAAGGAATTTCTATGTCTTGTGAACAAAGGATGACATTTGTAAACAGAGCTGACAAAAAATCATTAAGCATTGCTTTTGTGGCATGACCTGTTCTTAGTCATACTGTTTATTAGATGTATTTATGCCAAAATACTATTTGTACCCTTCTCACGTACATGTTATGTTTTGCAGTCTGAGAATTTATGAAGAAGGCTCTGAGCAAAATAGTGTCAATTTAATCTGTTATGTCTTTCTTTCTTCCACTTTGCAGAACAATTATTCTAGTGAACTTGGACTCGTTTGCCTGCTCTTTCACTGGGCTTTCTAATGATTCTTTTGTTTGCCTTTTTTCTCATGAGTAAATAGTCATTTTACTTCTGCCTCACTGTTTAATTAAGAACTATCTTAATAGCTAAATACTAATTAATGAATACTAATCTAAATACTAATTAATACTAATTAAGAACTATCTTAATATCTAAAACTAACTGTTTTAATTTGGTCTCTTGAACTCAACATGAATATGAAGAGTTACAATCAAAAAATGGGAACAGATGTTTGACTAACACATCCTTCTGTGAATCGAGATTTTAGCAATATATCAGTTTTCAAGAATATCAAAACATTAATAGAAACAGATGTGCATATTTATGCTGTAGATTTATCCCATCAGTGTCCTAACAAGATATTCGAAAAGTAAACAGCATGATTATTTGGTGCTGCCTGTGTATAGCAGACTGGAGGAAAGATTAATGGCTCAAAACAACTGAAGTGTGTGTTCAGAGCAGGAAACAGTGCAAGTTCTGGGTAGGTGGTGCAGCCACTGCTCCACCCCTCACCCACTGGAGCCCCTGGCCGAGCCCCAAAGTGGCTACCAAGCCACTGTCCCCCAAGCCCTCTGTCCCACAATTTCCTTTTCTCAAAATCTGTGTTACTTAAAACTAGAATTTGCTAAGTGAGTGCTTTGTGAAGTGCTTTACTTTAATTGTATGTTGCTTTAAAATTTGCAAAGTACTTTATTCTCTAATGTTTGCAAATAAAAGCTTGCTATTCAGCCTCCTGAGAAGTTTGTTGTCTTCTGAGGGTGTTGAAATACCACAGCCCTTTCAAACACTTGCTGAGTGAGGTTGGGGTTTACTACCACTCCTGTGCTATACTTCCTTCAGCTCTTAAAAGCGACAAGTGTAGAAAATGCTCTCACCCAACGAAAGGGGCACAGTTTCAAACCAATCAGGTATCTGACTTTACCTGAGAAGTTAATACTGCAGGGTGCAGGCTGTCCTGAGATACCCCAACTACAGGTTAAGGATATCCTTTCCCAAGGTCCTGAATTACTCAGGTTATTCAAGTGGGCTTTGGGGGCATGGAGGACGATGGAGGGTTAGCCCACAACTCATTTGCTGGGGGATGAGGATTCTTTTTGAACAGAACATCTAAGGCTGCGCTGGGCTTGTTTCCCAATTCAAGCTGTCAAAGAAACTAGGCTATAATAGGGTGGTTTATATTTTAAAAATGATGCTTTAACATTGACTAGTCCTATTGAGCAGTGAGATTAAGACTTTTGAGTTGGAATGGCTCTACTGATATCTTTCTCAACCTCTTATGTTGCCTTGATTTCCAGGCACTGCTCAACCCCACACTGATAAGTAGCAAGTCTTCTGAGCCAACTAGTATATTGTTTCAGGGTATGACCTGATAGAACTGTAGTTTCTGAGTAGTTATTTCTTGGAAAAATAGCTTTATTTATATTCAATGGGTTTGCCATTGCTATGCTCAGAATGCAGTAGTAGCCTAGCCAAGCCTAACTTCTACAGAATTTTCACCACTACCATGAGCATGACATGAGTATGTCTAATGGAATTTAACAAAGTAACACTTTTCATAATCACAAAAAGATTATGCAAGAGTATCTAGGGATGTCAGAGACAATGAGCATAAGATTATAATCACAGTTAATGCTCTGGATGTCCACTTAGACCATCACTGATCTAAACCAAACATTTGATTCTGAAGCAAAGGAGCATAAAAGACTTTCTAAAACATTACTATGGCAAATTATGTCCTAATGTAAGAAATTTCTTTATTATATCAAATGAACCCAGCACAATTCTGCAGTGAATCTTCTCATAGCCAGTGTCTGCTAAGTCTGGACATGGACTCCATGTTGTATTTCTGTTACTGTCTTAAACAGTTAGCTGAGAGGGTTTGAGCTGGGAGGGGTTTTAGCCTTTGTTTCTTTTTCCTGTTTGGTTATGTTTTGTTCCCTTTTAGTGTAGGAATATATGCCTACACTATCAATAGTTTATGAGCTACAGATTTTTTTATTTGCAAAATATGTTTCTAAATCCTCTGAACACAGAAAGATTTGAGCAGTGGGGGATGGTGTCTATGCTTTGAATGTAAAGCTTTTTTGTCACTAGCATACTGCCCAGAAATGCTCATACCCAGTGTTCATGTGTTCATGAACACATGGCTCATACCCAGCCATGTGTTCATGGGTTGCTGCCTTTGCTGCCCGCTTCTCTCTCCCATGACTTCACACCTCCTTCAAACATGCTCCATGTATTTGCTTTCATCTCTAGCTATTTTTTTTGTTTTATAGCTTGGCTCACAAAGAGGCATGGACTACTGTTTGTCTTTAGCGACTGCATCTCTCTTCTGCTTTTGCTTTTATTTTCTGGGGAGCTTAATTGCTTTTTACACTTCTGATGAAAGGTGTCTACAGTTTTTGGACTGGACAAGGTTACCCAACATCTGATCTGCAAGGAAGGAAGCAGGGGAGTGTTGAATCATTTCAGTTGAAAAGTAACACAGGAGTTTAGATTTTGCTATTTTTCACCTTTCTTCCAGCACAGAGGGCTGGTTCTCTAAGTACTGTCTTTATTAAGTAAAGAACAATCCTGGAGATGTAATGCAGAGCTGTCCTGGATTACATCTCCTGATGCAGTATGGTGAGACTGAGAAGAGATGCTTGAGCTGGAATAGGGGTTGTCCCCATCCTTTGCTCCCATCCCTTTTTACCTTTTTTGCACATATTCCCACTTCCCCAGCCTCGCTGTCTCGATGCAAAACTACCAAACAAACTGCTGTGAAATTACCTAAGCCTTGGGTTTGTTAATAGATCTGCTAGTTTGTAGATATAGACCATGTTATGAATACATATTGTGATATTGGCTTTTTGCAAGTAATAAGACGAATATATGTTAGAATAGCTTTTGCTATGTCTTTTTCTTTTTTCTCCTGCTAGTAGCTAAAAAGTTTGTAGGCATAGGTCAAGAAGAATTTTGGATGTTAGGGCTATGTCCTGTCTATATGAAACAACCTCCAGTGAACAGATGAATGGGGCCCAGGCTACTCAACCTTGCTATCAACGCTGACCGCCTGTAGAAGGAAAAACCCCAGCCCAAATAAAAAGATGATAAAAGGGAA
This sequence comes from Poecile atricapillus, assembly GCF_030490865.1. Classification (NCBI taxonomy): domain Eukaryota; kingdom Metazoa; phylum Chordata; class Aves; order Passeriformes; family Paridae; genus Poecile; species Poecile atricapillus. The sequence continues at coordinate 128,499,843 of NC_081289.1, read as the reverse complement.
ATCAAACTTGAAGAGCACATGCTCTAAAAAGGTGGGCCCAAGGAGTGACCATGCCAAAAAAAAAATAAAAAAAAGTTCCTGGAAAAGTTTGAATAGGCATAAATCCATGTAGCAGGGATGGTATATAAAGGATGTTTCCAAAACACCAGGTGTGCTCTTGGCAGAGAGCCAAACACTCAGGCATTTTAACCCTTTGCTTTATTATCTTTGTCTCCTATTCTCTTTTTGTTTATATTAAACCTTTTAAAATTTATCAGGCGAGTGAACCTCATTTTTCACAACCAGGTTCCTGAACTAAGGTAGGACCAATGTAGCTCATGTCTCAGGAAGTGAGCTGGCAGTGCTGTGTCTAATATGAATAGGATATGATATGAATATGAATATGTGTGGGTAAATCCCTCACATGCCCCTGCTTGTTTTGTGGTGACTTGGGTTGTTCTTTTGTTTCCATGTCCTCAGATAAATTCTTGGATGCATTGTCTCCAGCTTGTGGTTGTTCTGCTCCTATGACTGAGGTTTAATTTTGTAAGGATTGATTTTTTCTTTAATGATAGGGCTAACTAGAGTTTCTCTCTGGAGGCACATGGTTGTGCAAGGTATCTCTGTTTACTTGAGTTTTTGTGGCCAAGTCTGAGTTTCACTGCCTTTAAAGGAATTTGTACTCTGTCAGTGTTTGTTTATTTTTGGTGCTTCTATGCTAACATTTTTATTTAAGTTACTCCACATGCTGCACTCTCATGGAGTCTGACCTTTTCCCTGCATTACAGTCAACCTAATTTTAAAGGCTGATACAAGATCCCTTATTCTTTAAGCTCATAAAATGATTCAACTTTCTTCCATTTACCGATGTGTATCTGCATTATCTATCTTAACCGGCATTAATTTATATAAATACATAATATGAAGAGGCCTTCTGACACATGCAGAAATGTTAATAGTTTCACTTAAGGAAGATACCTAAGGAAGATACAGCAGACAGAGAAATAAAAAGACGTGCAGCAAATGGAGCATAATGAGTGCTAAAAGAACTGAGCCCTGAGCAGGCTCTGGAGACATCTGCTATTACCCTAGGACTATTTGGCAAGCTCTTGTGTCTGAGAGAAGAAGGTGGGGAGGGAAGGAGGGACACTCTTCAGGTGTCTGGCTGAACACGGCAAGTTTCATGTAATACATGATAAAAGGACACTCAGGGCACGTTTTAAAGTTTATTACAGTGACTCCATTTAGGAAAGTTGCCTTAGTACCAAAATAGCACCCTTGCCTCATCCACAACCGTGTCCTGAGTGATGGTGGGGAGATGCAGGGTGCATGGTGGGGTGGTCCCCGTGGGTCTTTGGTGCTCATGCAGCCATGCATGTTCTTTTGCTGATGACACATCTCCCCAAAATGGGAAAAAGCTGAATCTCTTCAAGCAGGAAGAGATGTTCTGCCACAGGTTGAGTCCAGAAATGGTCTTCAGGAGCCTCGTGGTTTTTTCCCAAAGCACTTGGGTCAGTGGTAATTACTCATCTGGGCAGAGCAGGGCAGTGATTCAGGCCACAGCAGTGCATGAGAACAGGTTTCCTGTCAGCAAACCCCAGCACGTCTATGAGCCCGTGGGGATAAGGAACCGGTAATTGGGGCCTGTTTCATGTGAGCTGGCTATTGTGAGGCACCATCTGGGGGGATGGTGTGCCAAGTGGGCTCTGGGATACTGACCTGCTTGGCCACAGGCCGCTGCTGAGCCTGCTGCTGACCTGGATTTATGACTCAGAGTGCGGGGGATGGAAAACCTTAACAAGGGTCAGGGCTTTTGCTCACAAAAGGAGGGGAAGAAAATCCAATGGGACTTGCTAAACCTCCAGAAAAATCAATATTAAAAACATTCAGTAGCTAGTGCTGGAGCAGTCAGCCTGCCAGCTTTACAAGCAACGTGTGCTGCCCTGTCCTGGTACTGTCTTGGTGGGCTGGACGGGCCGTGGGGTGCCAGGGCACAGCTGCTCTGCTCGCCAGAAATGCCGTCAGAGGCCAGGAGAGGCTGTGTGTGCTGCTGAGAGCAGCGGATCTGCAGCACGCTGGGTCCCCAGCTGCTGCCCCACTGCCCCAACACCATGGTGCTCCCTCCCTCGCTGGTCACAGCACGTGTCTGCTCAGCTGCATCCTGGACACAGTGTCCCAGAAACTCACAGCCCTATGGGACATTCTCTAAGTAGCTTTATTTGGGATTCTGGTGCCCAGAACCTGCTGCATGACAGACACTGCACTCGGGTAACAGGCTGTGCCAGCAGCAGAAGAGGACCAGCTGAGAGCTGCTGGAGCTGTGTGGCTCCTGCAGAGCTGTCCTCTCACTGAAACCTGTTGCTGGCCCCTGACCCAGCTCAGAGCCCAGGCTGGCTGTGTGACTCAGGAGCCGCCACAAAAGGAAAGCCAGGGCGACGCCTAGTACACTAGTGCAACTACGCTTCCATTTCCAGGCAAGCCTGGAGTCAGATTACTCATTGGGAAAGTCGTACTGCGGCTCCCGGTTGGGTCACTAGTGCTCAGCCTCCTTGGCTGATCCAGGAATTTCCTAGCTATTTTGTAGGAAGTGGGAGGAATATTTTGGCTCTGCTAGTTATTTCGTGTAGATGGAGCCTGCTGGGAAGTCAGTAAGGCAGTGGATCACCCTGCCATGAATAGCACAGATGACTGGAAAATACATGTAAGATGGTTTTGCAGGTAAGTTCAGTGTTCCTGTGATTATCACTGGTCAGAAGAAAGCAGAGATCTGCCAGCTGCACTGCAACCACCTTGCCCAGCGCTGGGCAGGGCTGGCACCTCTCAGAGTGGCTGTGGTGCTGTCCAGTGCCAATCCTGGCTGGACAGACCTAGGCTAGTTCAAAGGTAGAATGTGGTTAGGCACACCTCCTGCTTCTGTGCTGCAGACCGCTTGCCCCTGCCATGGGGATAGAGAAAGTTTCCTTCCAGGAACCAAGCTGTTCCTGGTGCTCTGAGTGTACACGGCACAAGTATGTGCTTCCTGTCTTGCTCTGGCAGCAGGGAAGCAGCCTGTAATAGACAAACTGCTGCCTCCTCTTCTGCACACACTGTTCTGCACTGGTGGAGCTCAACTGCATTAATGCTCATCAGCTGTGAGCGCAGGGGAGCAGGAGGCACAAAAATGTTACACCTCTCTAGAAAGATGAAGGGCCTTATGTGAATCAGTGGTCAGTGAACTACTGTGCAGCAACCCACGTTTTGGTAAAGAAATCTTTGCATCTAAACACCACCAAGCATTAACATGCGTGGGATGGCTCTTCTGTGGCAGTAATAATTTCTCATGACATATAATGGAACACCCCCTTCCTCACCCCAGTGCCCACTCAGCTTTATAGGGGTCTGTCTCTTCAAATGAGGACTTCAGTCAGGAAGGAGGAGCAGCTTTTCCCCAGCTGCCCACCTTAAAGCCTTCTGTGAAGGTGACCAGCCTTTGAAGACCCACCTCTGCTTCTTCAGACCTGTGATAATGTCAGTACTTTTTAGTACTGAGATACAAATCTGTGAGTATCCTCCGCCCATGAGAAACAAAAGAACTAAACCCAGGTGAGACTGAGAGCAGTACCAGAGGTCAGTGATGCCTTTCATGGAAATGAGGTTACATAGGTAGAGTATTATCTGTTTCCAGGAGCACTTACAAAGGCAGGACTAAAGACCATTCACCTGCTGCTGATGAGGTAGCCTTTTATCCAGGAATGTCATGGTCATGTATCTCTGTTTTTTGCATTCCAGGAAGCAGCCCAGTCTCTTCTTCTGTGGTTACTACCTGGTCAGCCTTACAAAACATCGATGCCAGCACACAAGGTAAGTATGGAATTTTGTTTTGTTTTCTTTCTGCATATTATGTACTACAGAAATGCAACATTCAGGCTCAGTCAGGTAACAAAGAGGAAGACATTCAAAACCAACCATAAAAATAAATTGTAGAAAGCAGATTTTATATGACAATACACATGCAGCTTGCAAAAGAATAAAGACAGTGAACAGGTATTAAAACACATTTCCATACAGAGACAGCTTATGCAGCAATTTACAAGTTTAACCTCTGGCCAGAGTACGCAAGCCCTTTAAAGCTGGCATTCAAATTACCACTAGCTTAATCAGCCATACTTAGTTTAAGTACACAGCAAAATTTAACTCAATGTTTACATTCACTAGCCATCCAATCCAGCATCAAGGCACTTTCCTTGTTGGTACATCTGTTCCTGTGTCACACACCTCCGCTCACCTAGATGCATACATTGGCACAGCAAACTGGGTGACCAGTAACTTCTTATCCCCAAATAAAAGCAATTGGTTACTAGACAATCCCTGGCTGTATCAAAGTGTCAGGCTATATGTGACACTGTAAACAAAACTGGTGTATTAAAAAAAACACGGCAAGTTGACTGGATCCATTAACAAATGTGCTTTGATGATGGAAAGTGATAGGTGTTACTAGTTTCACACTGCAGAGAATGCCCATCTGCCACGCCCATAATCCCCAGAGAACAGCTGACAAACTTAAGTCTGAGCAGGAGGATGTGGATGTGGAGCTTTCCAGCCATCAGTCAACAGTTGTGCCATAAGTGTTTTTCATCTATTGTTACAGAAGTGTGCTTCTGCAGAGTAGCAATGACATTATTGCATATATCCCCTTCAGGTTGTCTTTGCAAATAAATACAAGCACTGGCTAAGGCTGCATTCCGGGAGGTACTTGCTGCCCACCCTCTCTCTGCACTACAGTTAAGAGGCAGGGAAGCAGACAATTGTTGAAAGCTGGCCCTTCGTTATTATTTTTATGTTTGTTTTATCAAATCCTGTGGCCTTAGAAATGCATCCTTGTGCATTAAGTCAGCACTGCTTTTATTTTCAAGAATGGCTCAGATTGCACAAGTCCTACAAAGGAAACAACAGTGAAAGCAAATATGCATGGTTTTTAGCTTTTTGTTTGTTTGTTTGCTTTACTGAAGCTTTCACTTTAAAGGAAGAGAAATAGAAATTCATGAGTCCAATACAAGATACTTAACATCAACCTCCTCCAGACTTTTGCACTTATACCTTGACTTTATTGCAGTTTTCTGGATCAAAAGCAAAGCTGAAGACGCGGGTTGGCTGCAATTCCCTAACAGCTGTTTCATGAGAGAAGACTCAACATTTTTACATAAACTTCTCCTGTATAACATTACAAGTGACTCCTGGAATTTAAAATGTTTATATGTCTCCATCATTGCAGACAGACAAGAGGTGATGGGGATTAATGAACTCTTACAAAGTCAATCAATCTAGAATTTTTTAACACAGTTAAAGGAATGCATTCAAAGGACAGTTAACCTCAACTACAACCACTGTCTACCGGGGAAAATAAACTAGTGTATTTAGTCCCATTTAATGCATACAAATGACAATGTAAAATGTGTATGTCCTGGAGTGGGGCAGACTATTAATAATATGAGAGTCTTTGGAGTTTCAGATCCCACTGAGAAGTCAATTCCATAGCAGCATACACTGATGCCCACCTTTGGTATCTGAGACCTGGCTCTAATTAAACAATTACTTAAATTAGCATGGTGATCAGCACGTACTGGGCATACTGATATGTGTTTTAACCACCTGATAAAGTTCATGATTTACAAAGCTGAATTTCCCATGCAGGTGATGGGTCTTCTCCAGAGTCCAAGAATGGGACTCAGCCCAAGCATGCAAACTCCCTCATCCTCCCAGGGCCAAAGTTTTTTCCAGTTTTTGCTAGGCTTCAGTACCAGACAAGCACATATTTGCCATAAACTCTCCAGAACAAAGTTTAAAAAAATTTTTCTTCTGCTGTGCTTGTACTGCCATGTTAAGGTGTAACAGGCAGCTTAAATTTCTACAGTAGCATGTATGAAACAATCCCAAGACTTTCACTACAGCAAGAGAGGATATTCCTAGACTATCTGCCCTTAAAGTGGGCCAACACACTCCAGAAAACATTACCGAACATCTCCTGGTCTAACAGGACCCCCACAACAGAGCTACAAAGGTAATATTCACTTCTCTTGTAAACAGAGAAGCATTAACCAGCCTGTATTTAAGAGGTTTATTCAAATATGCTAATATATTTCTACTAGGCTCCCTTCCCCACCCTCAAATTAAAAGTCCTTACAACTATTCTTCCACCTGTGCCTGAAAAATTCCAGTCCAGAAATCAAGACGGACATGAAAGTGTCTATACTGAAATATGACTTTAATAATGCCTTCATTTTGTTATGTGCACCACTAGCTGGGGGAGGGTGTGGAGGAGGGAGAAAACTTTTTATTTAATTATTATGTTAGGGTCAACTCCGAAAATTTCAGTGGATTGCTACAATTACACTGCAGATACTCTTAAAAACCTCTATGCAACTGTTTGATAGTCCAAAGTACAAAATCTTGTTAAACCCTGAACACTGCATGATATATTTGGCACACAGGTTTATGAACTAGCTGTAAACCTGTTATTTGTATGTATTGTGGCTTCTACAAGCTGTTCACCCACCATGAGCTCCTGCTTAGGCTTTAGTATTTTAGCCCTAGATAAATGCACTAAGTATGTCACTACCAGCCAGCCAGAACTTTGTCCAGGACCCACTCAGTTCTTCAAGTTTATTACCACTGGCCCATAAACAACAGTGAAAGATACCAGAAATGACAGGCCAGAACTCTTGTTAGCAGAGACTTTAAAAATCAGAATCTTGCTGCTGTTCAACATCAGTTAAGTCTTGCATGGTCCATGATTAACAGCAACTGAGAAGAAAATACCGTCCCTTTACAGAAAGACAAGTAGCAACTTACTGAATACCTGACAGTCTCCCTCATATAACATATGCTATCAAAAGTTAGTATTACTGAATCACAAAAACATAATTTAAAACAAATCATGAACGTGTCTTTGAAAACATCCAGACCTCTGCAGCACTGTTTAAACTACATAGCCAGGTTGTGGCCTATAGCATTTCAGGAGAAGATGGATTAAATGCAGTTCTAATAAGCATGCACACTGCTCAACAGAGACTCTCCCTTTTACCTGTGGCTTCTACAGTCACTGTGAAGTTTGCATAGAGAAGATCACTCATCCTCCAATAAAGTAACTGCTATTTTTTCCAAGAATAAATGTGTTCTGAAAAAGGAATGCTCCTTCAGCCTCTGAAAAACCAAAGATGGTATCTGCTGTCTCATGACAGCAGTTTTCATTATGCCTTTGCTCCCTGGGAGGGAGTTTGAAGGTGCTGAGGTGCAGTGGGGAAAGGAAAAAAAAGGTCTGAAGAAAGGTGTAACTAGAGTAAGCTGCAACATAGCCTAAAAAAAAAAAGTGCCTAGACACAGAAAAATACTGTCAGGAGAAAGGAACTGTGGAATACTGACATGTTAAAGATTCTGCATTCTTTATCTGTTTTAAATATTCCAAACTTCAAGAGGTAATCCTACAAATTTACTCTTGCACTTGATTTCTTCATAACAAAAGCAAAAGACATGTGGACATTTACATGTATACCCATCTTTTCATGCAATCTGGCAGACAAGGGAAGATGAAATGATACTGACACAGGCATTTCAAGGGCTTTTAGCAAGTGCTCTGCAGAACAGCAGTACCAGAGGTCACAGCACAAAAGGTTTCAGGTCTTAAATACATAGTTATTTTATATGCTGAAGGAGAAATAAAACACTTGTTTTAGTCTCACAAAACAGCATTTAGTGTTTTGAAATACAGTTTTATTAGTGTCAGATTAGAAAGCTAGCTAGCCTATATTAGATTTAAAATTAATTTTTAAAAAAAATCTTTAAGAGTGCCATAAAATTTCTGGTTATCGCAGGAGAAGGGGTTTATTGTCACATAATTTAAAATTTTTTTAAACACTAGTAGAGGAAGTTTGCAAGAAAGGTAGCTTCCTCAAAAAAATGTAAACTGTATGAGCAGGGAAAAAATGAGACATTAAGAACAAAGTAAGGAATTTTAACAGCCACTGAAGTGTGTTTTGTGGCTCATGATTGCCAGTGGAAAAGTAAAGAATTTTTAACAACCACTTAAGTGTGCTACCAGCAAAGTTCAAATTCAGAGTACAGGTTTTGGTTTTAGTTCCAAGAGCATCAATGACTTCAATGCTTTGGCTGCCTTCACTTTCAAGGATGTCCTGCAGTATTAGCAGTGAGGTTAGAGCACACTAATAGCTGCAGTCTGTTAGGAGGAAGGTCATATTTCCTTTCTCCTGAGCAGTCAGAAAAATGGTAAAATCTTACAGCTTGTTACTTGAGCTGTACACAGCAAAGGTGCACTTATTAAACAAAGGCATATATGACCACAGAAGTTTTATATAATCAAACAGTGACTGGGGTACAAAGCCTTTAAGTAACCACTGATCTGTGTTGTCATTTGATTTCCAAACTTTTGAGACTGAATTGCTGTGGGTCAAATTGCAAGGCACATTTTTTAGGCCAAATTACTCAGTCGTTCATGTGTACACACATCTAAATGTAGGTAAAGTATCGATTACTATAGTAGCATTTAGATTCAGGCAATCTTGGAGTTTTCCTATTTGTACACCATAGCAAGTTCTGTTTAATTTTTATGGTTTTCAAACAGGGATGATTGGCAGGTCTGGTAAGCTGAAAATTGAGGCACTGGGCCAAGTCAAAATTCAGTAAGTCAATTAAGTTATTGAATAGTGTATCATACAAGTATTCTTCCATGTCAGAATACTGAGCTTCAGTCTTACTTTTGCACAAAGCTGCACTATGCAACTAGAGCTGGCTTTTTAGGCTCGTACACTGTCACGCATAGAAGTGTTTCTTCTGGGAGGTCTATTGGCTGATGTGGATATTTAAAACTTTACCTTTCCAATCATGTGAAATTCCGTTATGAAGAGATACACAACACCCAATGTAGCACAAAGGCTCGTTCAGTTACCCAGATGTAAGGTTTTATGTAGTGCATAAAAGTAAATCTCCAGTAGGTTTGGACTGGAAATTTTCCACAGAAACAGTCCTTACTGTATTTTGTCAAATTACTCTTCGCTTAATTTCAGTTTTTCTATCTGCAGGAAGATAAAAATACCTAGCTTACTTTATCAGAAACACGGGGAAAATGTGAACAGGCACTAATGAAGGCCTAAACAGAGCCAGTCTTTTCTCTCACTGAGGCATATAGCCCCCTTGTCTCACAGTCTGTGGGAGGTAACTTTTTGGCATTTCATCTACTGACAGTGGATTTTCTTCCACTGTTTCAGGTCTCACAGCTTGTCCTTCAGTACATGTCTGTAAAACATTTGATAGAGCAGCTTCCTGGATATTTTTTTCCATCCCAAGGCCCAATGGCTGTGAACTCTGACCTGAGATCTGCAGTTGAACAAATCCAACAAGATCTCCCTCATTAGCATGAGTAACCTGCTTTGTTCTTTCAAAGCTTGGCCTGTCTGTGTTGGTTTCATCCTGACCACCATTTTGTCTGAAATACTGCTGCCTCTGTGCTGTACTCTCAGCTCCTCCAGCATGATCCTCTGATCTCTCTTCTGAATCTAGCAGTGGCTGAGTTGACTCAGACCTTGAAAAGACTTGTACAGGTGTCTGGTCTCTGTAGCCATTAAGCACTACAGTCGAATACTGTACAGTGCTTGAAGTGTTCTGTGTTGTTTCACCTTCATCACTGTCAGAGACGCTTTGCCTAGGAGAAGACATGCACGAGGATCCTCCAATACCACTGCTGTGCCCTTCTGAAGTACTTTTTTCTTTTTTAAGCAAGTCAAAGGGTTTTAGATCTTGTTCTGAAAAAGACTTCTTGTCATCAGCTTCTATTTCTACAATGCTTACATCTGTAAGGCTGCCTTCTGGGGACATCTGATCTTTGGAATTAAAGTTATGCTGAAAGAAAGAGATGTATGTCACCTAAGAGAAAGGTTATGTTAAAAATCAAAAGCCTCAATAAATATATGAATTTTTATTCATAATGCCTTTGAATTTTTTCATTTAAGTCTTCTCTTTACAAAGTCTGGCAATATCTCCAAAGCACATGTTAAAAAATGAAGGATACAGCTTTGTTTCCAATACAGAGCCTTAACTATGTGGCTATTCTAAAATCATAGTGGATGTGTGAGCAAATCTTTGCTCTCATTTTAATTATTCTTCAGAGCTGTAGACACAGAAGCATTTGCTGTGCAGCACAGGAACATTCTGTACTGATAATCACACATTACTTCAAACAATGTACCCAAAATCAGAATACTTCTTCACAGAAATTTGCCACAAGAATGGCTAATTTGTTGAACAGAATTTGCCTGATCACTCACCCCACATGTGGCCTAAATTTTGGTGCCATCTTTTCATATTCATGAGGATAGTCTTCTCTCTCATTCTTGACTGAATTTGACTGAAGCAGACAAGTCACTTCAGGGTTTTAAGAACAGGAATCACAAATTGTTTACTTAATACTGATCTCCCATGGAAGAGCAAAGAAATGAGTACTTGACCCTTCCAACTAGTAAACTGAATGTAATTCACAACTTTAAAGCCCATACTAGACTTTGAATTTGTGCTAATCTGTAGATTCAGCTAATGCTGAATCTACAGATGCAATAAAGGCTTCTAACCATTTGTATAACAATGTCAATGAAACTTAATATTCAGTTTTCCTTGAAATCTATGTGTGCTAGAAGACAAAAGACTCCCACTGGTTAGTTTATCTGAAACCTTGCACACTAGGAAGATATAGGATGCAGAAAGGTATTACCTTAGCTGGAACTTGAGGAGACCACTGAGCAATATTACTCTTGGATGGATCAGGTACGATAGGCCAGATATGTTTTTTAATTCTGTAAAGGATTAAAAACAGAATAAAGTCACAAGATGCACACCCCAGATTCCCTGTTCATAGCAACTACAGCAGAATCCAGGACACCACTCCCTTACACAGAAACTTTGCATTCTAAATAAGAATGCTTCCAGGGTTACTTTTCATATTTGTATGAGGCAGTACAACTTTTCAAAACACATTGCATTTAACTCCTCCAGACATTAGATACAGCTATTAATGTAATGCAAAACAACAAATGGTAATGGTGAGAGATTTTCAAATTTATAGCCCTCTAGAATGTACAGATATATTACTTAGGTAATTTATGATGCATTACAGTATGAAAATAAAATCCTGCTTTTTTTTTAATATAATTATGAATACCAAAGATCAAAATCTAAGCGAACTTCACAATTAAAAATAAAAAAATACTTGGAAGAAAAGCTTGCTTTGTAACTCTTAAGAATGTAACTTAAAACCAGAAGCTTTTGTTTGATACATCACCCCCAACCAAACCAGCTTTGAAACTGTTGCACCTATCTTGCTCTTTTATAAACAGGCTCCCACAACAGATCATCCGTAGGAGAACTCTTAAGAACAGTTCACAATAGGCTTTCCAACTGATGTCCATAAAGAACTAATTTGAAGAGCAGCAGGGAGGTCAAAAGGAAAAGGGCATAAAATGCAGTCTTTAAGTAGAAAGAAAGGATAGTTGACAGAGGACACAGGAGAGGTGCTACACCTTGCCAGGGGAAACACTGCAGCAGTGACATCTTGGTTAAAGCCACAAACAAGAAATTTGGGGTGGGGGAGCAAGAGGAGGCAGGTTGTTTCCCATCAGTCAGTAAAGAGACACAGAGTTACTGAAGATGATGATGTCTGCTTAATTTTTTTTTTTTTTGTTATCAAGCTTAACATTTGTTAATGCTGTAATTAAATAGCCCAAATACAACACAGAGATTTCCATGCTTCACAAACTAGGGACCATAACTCCACTCACAGGAAAACTAAGAAGCAGACAGTATATCCTGATCAAAACCTAACAAAGCTAATCCTAACTGTCCAGCAAGAAAAGCATTTATTTTCTTGAAGGACTGAATCATAGAACATTTAGTATGTGTATAATTAACAGTAAGAAATTAGTATCAAAAGAGGCCCTAGTTTCTCAAGGAAAACACTGAAATTTTTAACACCCATCAATATATGCATGTTTTAACTTTTTTCCTGCTCTAACTGAAGAATACATAACTGGGTTGGTATGAATTACTGCCATTTCTATTATGCTCAGAAATATAAGAGGAAGAGTTAATTTGTACTTACAGGTCACGTTTGTTGAAGCAAAACAGAACTCCAAGAAGCACAATCAACAGGAATGCTAGACACACAGGTACAACTATCGCTTCAATTTCTCCTTTTCCTGAAGGAGGTGAAAAAAAGCAGTTTTGGCCCATTTTGGCATTTAAGGAACACAACAGTAATATGTATTTCCAAAAGGACAGGGAGAACCTGAAACTGAAATACCTCAATGCTCAGTCTCAAATCTTCATATTCAGAACCTTTTCACCATATGAAAAGCGCCTCTTGGTGAAAACATGAAAAGCTCTGTCCTGACAATCTAGTGCCTTGCATCAACAAAAAACATGGGCTGGTCTAGAAGGTGTAATACTGACAGAGCAAATAATTTTGTAGCTTGGGCAGGTATGACAGTAACATCTTTGTCAATTCATCTGCTGCCCAGGTGTTTCAGCGCCCTGGGGGCTGTCATAACATGGTCATGGTCAAATAAGTAAAGTAAACAAAGTTACTACTCATCCATCAGTTTTTTTCTGTACATGAAGATCTTCTCTGCCTGCAAACACCAAAGTTTGCATTATTGTTATGTATTCCTTCCAGTGTTACACACGTTCTTAAGTAAACCCTGGAGAAGGCTTAGGGAAGAGCAACACCATACAGAAAAAAGCCTCTGCTAAATTTAAGTAAGTGTCTTGCACAATTAAATTCTGTTAGTAATGTTGCTGTTACTCTTACATATAAGAAACACCCTAAAAAAGCTGAACATACAATAAATTTAACTATTCAAAATAAGTCTCCATAAAGAACTGTATATGATAGTGATATGAAAGAATGTGGAAGGGCTCTGAGAATGACATATGCTTACTGGTACCTACAACAGCTGATCAAGATACAAGCAGACGTCACTACAGCTTCTGCAACACACCTCAGCAGGATTAAAGCAAAGACTCTTGACTGGGGGTAGGTGCCACTGGACACCAAAGAGACAAGGGAACTGGGTAAATCCTAATGACTCATGAAAGGTCAGGGCAAAATATTATAACCTGAAGCATACATAAAACACATCCAAAACAACATGCTTAATAACATAAAAAGTGCAATTCATGAGGTTTGAAGAGGACATCTCGTTCTCTATACAATCAGAAAAATCCTGACTAAATTACCTTTTAAATTACCTGAAATCGCACTAAACAAGCCACCCAGGTATTATGAACATTGCAAGCCGACTGTAACTGAAGCTTTAAAATAAAAGCACCTTCCCTTTCAAACACATCTTTCACAGACCCCCACTGTATTGTTGCAACATTAATTCCTTCTTTTACCCATTGTGCCACTCTACCTTACCAAATTTTTGTGTAGTAAATGTGAAATCAGGACCAGTCCTGCTTCCATTATCTGTGGATGCCATCATCCGCACAGTATACAGTGTGTCACTAGTTAGAGAGGAAAGTGTATACTCTGTCTTGGAAGGGTCCACTGTCACAACTAAAAAGAATAAGAGATTTAGACTAGTTTTCTACAAACAAATTACATCTCCACTAAAAAAGCAATATTAAGATATCAAGACTTCAGATGTGAAAGGTAGTTTTAACAGAATGCATAGCATATGGAAAATACAACAGTCAAAGAATACAAATTTGTACAAGAAATGCTGAGATTCATTAGCTTCTATTTAGGTGTCTGAATTAAGCCTCCTTCTATATTTAATTGCCTGTGAGATTTTTTTTATCCCCAGAAACAAAACTAGTAGAATTGAAGCTTAAAGTCTGTCTAGTAAGCCAAATACATAGTGCTAACAAGGAACTGCCAGTACTGACTAGAAAAAAAACAAGGTAAGGAACAGTAGGAGAGAGGTATGCATAAGAACCCTTACTGGCCCTTCCAATTTAAGCAAACCTAAAAATTAAAGTTTTGGTAGTGCCAGCTGCCTGTAGTATGCCTGCAGGTCATACACACTACTGAAAACTAAAATGCACTTGAAACAAGATGATCTACATCAGTACTATATTGATCTACAGCTCCAGGAGAATTAAAATCTACTCCTCACTTCCTTTTCTTAAGGTTTTACCATAGTTAAATGTAGCCAACTCGTTTTGAATCTCAAATGGTCTACCATCAACTTGATATACCACATCTCATTCTGTATTTAACTATCAATATATGAGCACAATACTCACAAATCAGCTTTCAGAAATTAAACTCAGTACCTTGCTATATACTGACTGAATGTCCTGAATTCTTCACTAGGGACCTTCTGTTCTGTATGGAGGAGAATTATGGCTCAGACACCAGTTTTACATTCTCAGAACAGATTGTCAGCTATAACTGATTCTGCGTTTTTTTTTCAGGAACAAATATCAGGAAGGAGACAGGTGAAACACTTCAATGCCATGAAACACTTCTATTTTCTGGTACCTGTTTCATTTCCATCAATAGTTTTGTACAGTATGGTGTAATTTCGGATAAATCCATTTTGTTCCTCAACTGTGAGATGGTTCCATGTCAAAACAGCTTCAGCTTTTCCTACTTTTTTTGTCTGAACAGTGGGTCCTTTTGAAGGACCTGTAATGGGAGATGATGATTAGTTTCTGCTTGGCAACCTTGCATTCACAGAAGCAGCATGTTAACAAGCACTGAACTGTTTCAGCATAAAAACTTCAATGGAATAATTTGACTAACTTATATGGAAAGTATTGTTTTCAAGCAACATAAAAGTGACACAGATGTTTTAAAAAAGAAACATTCAGGAACAGATATTAAAAGAAAAATCAGTGCATTGCAGGAAACCTTCAAATTAAGTTAAGTCTTGATTTCACACTTGAAATGAAAAATAAATATCAGCATATAAATATCACCATTATAAATTTTAATTATATAATATAAACGTATCACTAAAATAACAAATTCATATCTAATTGTCCGATAAAGGTTGGAAAAACAAAGAGACAGCCAGAGACAGCCATCTGTCTAGTTCCAAAACCTGTAAGAAAGCAGAATGTATAACAGAAAGGAAAAAAAAAATCAATGATGTCACCTGACCCTCAAGTACTAAACCATTTTTCATCATACAATCCAGATTAAAGCAAAGGTTTCTTTACTTTTTATCAAAAAGGGCCAGTGTATGTGCTTCAAGGCGATGATTTTATACTTACGATCTTGCTTAAGATAAGCCTTCACCGACTGTCCACTGCCCTGACCATCAGCATACAGAGGGTACACAGTTATCAAGTAACACTTGAAAGGCTTTATACCTAATAAAAGGAATTTAAAAGGTGTTGTTTCACAGACAGTCAAATTGCTTATCATTCTTCTCATTACCTTCAGATACAGGTTTCTGAGTTTCTGCTATTCAACTAGGTGCACTTGTACCTAATGAGCTTACTGATACACTGCTCCAAAATACTAACTAAAAGATCAGTATAATGGTTCACATTCAAATGTAAAATTTAGTAAGTAGACTTCAGAGAAGTAAGGGGTTTTTTTCTAATTTGTTTGAAATAGAAAGCCCTTACTTGTCTGCAGCATTAACTCCCCAAATTATTGATTTCAGATACTGATCATAATCTCAGAAGAACAATAAAGCTAATCAAATTTCACTGTTTGAATTGAGTAACCAAATAATTTGAGTTTGAAAGAACTCAGCCTTTTCACTATTTTAATGGTTTCCAAGAATGACAATACTAAAATCAAAATGGAGATAAACCTCTTGTTGTTACATTATATAAATTGCAAAATGCAAGATCAATACAGTTGTGTATTTGACAAAAACATACAAATACCTCCATAATGCTCACAATAAACTAAGTGAAACCATCAGCATTAAACTCCTATTCTACCATAAAATTCTAATAATTGTGAGGATGTTTCTAGTCTTCAGAATACTAAGCGGTTTTTAGTGTCCTACAAACTATGTGTAGATTTATGAGCTAAATACCTTTTAAGTCTATTCCTTGAACATCTCCTAGTGCAATCTGCCAATCTATGATGCAGTCTGAGCTGCTGGACAACAGACACCATTCGATCACATATTTAAGAACATAACTATTAGGAGCAGTCCATCCGACCCACAACTTGTCATGTTTAGGTAATGTTCTAAGATTCTTCACAGGAGCTGTAATGAAAGAAAAGAGAAAAGTGATCAATATTGACAGTTCTTTCATGATAGGAGCTGTTCTGGAAAATGTTGAACCTTTAAGGTAATGGCAGCAATTTAACAGAACTGAAGTAAAAGTAAGTGCCATTTTCTGAAATTTGGAGATTTACACATGGATCTTTGCATCAGAGATCCAAAAGCAGTATCAGGCTATTTAAAAACTGAAGTTAGACTGAACTTCTCTATTTTCTTCTTTCTTCCAAAGAAAGGTTTTACTTCAAGAGAAAAAGCAGACCTAGAATGGGAATTTACAAATCTATCAGTTACACTCAAGTACCATACTAAGTACTTTTACTTTATGTATAGTGTGCATATATATACATATACATAAGTAGATAGTATATATAATGTCCAGCCCAGAAATGGATAAACACATTATGGGATGGGTGAGAACTGGCTCATGGGTCAGGCATAAAGGGTTACAGTGGATGGGGTGGTATCAGACTGGGCACCTGTCACTGGGGAGTTCCACAGGGCTCCATCCTCGGCCCTCTGCTCTTTCACATCTTCACACATGACTTGGACAAAGGATGGAAAGGAATACTAACTAAGTTTGCTGTTCATACTAAATTTGGAGGAGCTGTTGACTCCCTTGAGGGCAGAGAGACTTTAAGAAATTAGAGAGATGGACAATCACCAGCTGTATGAAGTTCCACAAGGGCTGGTGCCAAGTTCTGCACCTGGATGGGGAAGCCCTGGCAGCCCTGGCTGTGCAGACAGACTGGGGAATGAGAGGCTGGAGAGCAGTGCCATGGAAAGGGCCCTGGGGTTCTGGGGTTCAAGTTGAACATGAGGCAGCAGTGCCCTGGCAGCCAGGAGGGCCAAGTGTGTCCTGGGAGCATCAGGGACAGCATCACCAGCTGGGCAAGGGAGGGGATTGTCCTGCTCTGCTCTGCTCTGGGGCAGCCTCACCTCGAGTGCTGGGGGCAGTTCTGGGTGCCACAATGTAATGAAGTTACTAATCTCTTAGAGAGCACCCAAAGGAGGGTAAAAACAAAGAGAAGGGCCTTGATAGGAAGCCATATGAGAACAGCTGAGGTCACCTGCTCTGTTCAGCCTGGGGGAGACTGAGAGAAGACCTCATTGCAGTTACACCTTCTTTAGCAGGGGAAGAGGAGGGGCAGGCACTGATCTCTGCTCTGAGTGACCAGTGACAGGATCCAAGGCAATGGCCTGGAGTTGTGTCAGGGGAGGTTTGGGTTGCATATCAGGAAAAGGTTCTTCACCCAGGGGATGATTGAGCACTGGAACAGGCTCCCCAGGGAAATGGTCACAGCACCAAGCCTGACAGAGTTCAAGAGGCATTTGGACAATGCTCTCAGGCACACACTGTGACCTGTCCTTCCAAGCAGGGCCAGAAGTTGGACTTTGAGATACTTGTGTGTCCCTTCCAACTCAGCTCATTCTGTAATACATATTATATGCTTTTATACTATGTATGTATACCTTACTAAGTACTTCCTCCTGGCTGCAATATTACTTTGTTTTAATTATACCTTTAACTAGCTCATCTAATAGTTTTAGAACCAGTGGCTCTCTCCTGGTGTTTACCTGCACCTATCCATGTACCTATTTTTTTTGCTTCCTCTCCTGGCAGTGTTGGGATTGTCTAAGAAAAGGCTGGAAATAAGGACAAACCAGCTTGTCCTTACTATTAGTGCAATAATGAACAGAAAAAAGAACATTAACAGTAGGGAAACAGTGGAATCAGATAACAAAACAACCAGGTAAGATACTGAAAATGTGGGAGAATGAGACTGGGACAAATGAAGAAAGGAGGGGGAGGGAGATCAGGAAATTGAAGGAGGAACAATGGCAGAGTGTATACATAAGTATGTACCAATCCTTTGATTCTTTTATTTTTATTTTTTTTTAGAAAGACACAAAAATGCCTGCTATGCCAAGAAAAGAAATAACAGGGAATATAGTACACAGAAGCCCCAAGAATCAAAAACTAGCAGAACAACACAAAGAGCTTCAAATGACACTGTAAGTACACAAATTCACATGTTCCCTGGTACACAAATGGCAGTATATACAAAAGTCATGAAACTGTAGATAATTCAGTAATACTTTAATTATGTGTCCATGTAAAAGGTACTATTTTATAACACTGAATATTTCTTATAAAAAGGGCCATGCAGATTTATTTGACGGAGACATTACTAGGACACTCACCCTTAGAATTACTTGCTGGGATAAGTAAAACTGATGGAGGCGATGCCCCAACACTGTTACGGGCAATCAGAGTCACTTCATAAGTTCCCTCAGGCAGCTGCAAGGTATGGTTGGTGCTGGTAACATTGTATTTCTTCACTGGACAGGAAAGAGATGATTTATCTCTGACAGTCACTTCATATTGCAAGATTACTCCATTGGCTTCAAATGGCTTCAGTGCCTATCAGAAACACATCTTTGATTAAGCTGATACTGAATAAATGTGACGTAACCCTTATTGTCCTAAGGGAATGATCAAAAAATATGAGAGCAAGGCAAGTTCCACAGATCAAACACCTACATTTAAGAAAAGCATAAATAACCTATGCACATTTCTATAAAGCAGTCACTTCCAAACCCTATTTTTGGTTTCAATACTCTTTTTCTTTGATCATACCTAATGATTTAATAAAAGCTATTCTGTAAGGATGCAAAACTTGCTGATAAAAACCTCCATTTCATGTAACTTTACACCACAATGACATAAAAGAAATCTCACACCTTCGGTTCTGTTAATATGACAAATATGACACAATTTATGGACCAAAAGAAAGCAGGAGTTGGAGAGTGACCGTAATTACATTCCCCTTCTCAGCTGGACAAACCATCCAGTTGGACACAGCAGCCTTACTGCACACAAATGCCCAGTGCTGTTTTTAACAACCTTGGCCTCTGCAGTATCTCAAGGCTTAATGGATTTTGCAGCTGGGTATCACTGTCCAGACCGTGTTGCCATTTTTTAGGTTACAGCAGAAGGCATGACGTAAAGCCATGCTTTGTTCAAGTGGCAGTTCCAAATTCACGGAAGGACAACAAATGAGGGATCTGAAAGTACAGTCTGTGTATTTTAGGTCACAAATGAGTGTCAATTAAATGATGGCCTTTGCATCTGTACATTTAATTTTTCATAACTAATTATTATAATAAGAATACTAAAGTCACTTCTCATATCAAAACCCCCTATACTATCTCAGCCATCTCTCAAGGCTGTTGGATAGATTTTTCTACTTAAAATCTCATGTTTTCAAAAGAATGCTCAATTTTGCGATTTGCTTTACCTTCCATATTAGATGCACAGTCCAGGAAGCTGGTGAGTGAGAGGTATCAATGATCCTCCAGAGGGGTGGTCCCTTAGATGGTTCTGAGGAAACAGACAATACATGACAGTAGAAATATTTTTATTTAATCTGTTTGAATTCATCCTTTGATTATCATTATATGCTAACTTTCTTTAAAAAAATCCCACATATTAAAAGGCATTTCCTTACTTTCTCAATGAAAATAATGCTTGGCATATTAAGTGGAAAATTTCCTGAAGAGAGGAGCACGGCACCTGTTCTGCTTTAAGTGTACAGCATCAAAAGAAGTATGAATCACAACAGTGGGCATCTACAAGATGCTACCATCTTGTAGATGCCCACCATTGTGACTCGTATTTCTTTTGAAAGACTGAAGGTGACAATGCTGAGTGAGGCATTATCATACCTACAGGTTGCAGCCTGCATCCAGCCCAGCACACCTGCACCCTGCAAACCTTGCTACAGTCTGTACCCACCATTGTTCCTACCCCTCTATATCAAGTTACCTAAAAAAAGGTAAGTGCACAACAGTCAACAAGGAGACAAACTTCTCGCAGTAAGACTCCTTGATTCTACAAGGGTAACAGATGCAGTACTTTTTTACAATACTACAGTACATTTTGGCATCTGTACTATGAAAAAGTGGTATTTCCACAACAAATCCCATTTCAAAGTAAAAAAAATTCTTCACCTATGACTTTTACTAGCCTCCTAAACATCAAGTTGCTCATAAACTAAGGCAGTTGGCCTACTAAGAAAATCTCTTCTAGGATAACTTCTGTTATAGACAATCTTCAGAATAAAAAAAACAAGCATAAAGCCTAGATTTCCTCCAGAAGACAGTTTTCTGTGAAGATGGCTCTTCTCCCCTGCTGCTGTTCTAGCTGTTTCAGGGAGCACCTCTACACTAGCTTAATGAGCTTTTCTTATGCTCCTTGGAATGCAGAGGCCAAGTCAGCGCTGAAAGTAACTCAGGACAGCTTTGCTGCTTATACAAGCAAGCAGCTCAAGCAAGGATACACCATTTCAGCTGGCCATTACCAAACTGCTGAGCACTCACACACTTTGTAAGTCAGTGATCTACTTTTATACATTACCTACCATCTTCAGTGGTAATCCCAGTCTTTTCTTCACTCCAGTCACTCCAGTAGCCAACTCCATCTTCCTTCATGCAACGAATGGAAAAGACATACTCTGTGTAGGGTCTGAGACCCTGGACACTGAATGAAGTTCTTGGGGAAGCTGTATCTTCAGAAGGAACCTGCAAATGTGACAAAGATTTTAAAGGCACTGATCAAAATACTGTAGAGCTGAGTTCTGTGCTACCTCAGCTGTCATCAAAGAAGGCTCCCCACCACACACACACCCCTAACACAAACAAGCTTTCCTTCCCTCTCATTTCCAAAAACTTCAGTTCTCAAACACTGGTAAAGGCTCAGAGTTGTGTCTTTTACCAGGTATAAGAACATATATACACTAGAACAGTTAGGCAGCTACCTCAGGACAGTATTTTTTAAAATTTTTTTATTTTTTTAAATTAGCATCTCTCTCCTTCCTTCCCACATAATTCTGCTGCTTACTGATCTGTAGTATCCTGCCTCAAAATTCAGAACCTTGCTATGTTACCTGCTTGATTATTGATTTCAAAATTATTGTTTACTGGAAGTTAAAGTCCAGGTTCATTGCTTCCACTGATCCAGAACAGCGCTTCTTGAGTGAAATTGAAAATAGTTTTAGAGTAGTTTATAGTTTCTTTAATAAATTATTTCCATAAGCTCTTTCATTTCTCTTAGGTGAGAGGCCAGAAATGTATTCTTAGTAGGTGTGTAAGGGAGCAAGGTAGAGGAGATAGTGGACACAAGTAGGTACACACACTGACTCCTGAGGTTATTCCATTTGCAACGAGGGGCTTTTTACAGTGAGAATCCCTTCAAGGAATGACTCCAGATTAAACACAAATGCAGGACACTTAAGAGGTTAATCCTGAGGGCAAAGAATTATCTAGTCAAATTCTACCACAGCTAAGCAAGTTCAGCTGATTTGAAAGTTACTATTTCATTTATTTTGTGCATATATTAAAAGGGCAAGAGAAGTTAGAAGAACTTGTCCTATTGTCCTACCAGGACAACATATGCACAGATCCTAGAGTTGCACACTAGACTGTGCAGGCCAGTGCTTTTTAAAATAGCAGTAGAGGTGACCTTAACTGTTCCTGCATCTAAAGCCACATTAGTCACAAGGAGCTGTGTTAAGCCACCTGCTCCAAAGAGAGTATTTTGGTAAAATCAGAAGCAGTCTTCCTTCCATGAACTCACAGAATTCAGAATACATTTGGGCCTCTGCTGAAGTACTGCTGCTCTGAGAGAAGGCTTAAACTATGGAAAAGACTGAGGGGCTATTAAAAATATGTCCACAAATTGATGTAAAGAAGAAAAACCCCACAGTTCTTGATGACAGCATCATACCACATTACAGGTAGGATTATTCCTTGCTCTTTTCCTGTTCTTCTCTGCCTCACACTTGAGGCACGTACACAGGGCAGCCAGATTGTACAGAATTACACAATCATCTAGGCTGGAAGAGACCATTGAATCTAATCATACACCTATCACTGCTAAATCCACTCCTGAACCACGTCCCTGAGTGCCACATCTAGACATTTTTGAAACACTTCCAGAGATGGTAACTCTACAGCTTCCCTGAGCTGATCCTTGACAATTCTTTCCATAAGAAATTCTTATATCCAATCTAAACTGTCCCTGGCACAGCTTGAGGCTATTTCCTCTCATCCTAATGCTTGTTATTTTGGAGAGCAGACTGACCATGACCTCACTACAACCTCCTTTCAGCCAGTTGTACAGTGACAATGTCACCTCTAACTGCTCTTTCCTCCAGGCTAGATAACCCCAGCTTCCTCAGCTGTTCCTCATAAGACTTGTGCTCCAGACTCTTCCACAGCTCTCTTGCCATTCTCTGGACATGCTCTGCTCAGCACCTCAGTGTCCTTCATGGAGTGAAGGGCCCAAAACCAGAATTCAAGGTGTGGCTTCACTAGTGACAAATACAGGTACACGGTCACTGCTTCTGCTGGCCACACTCCTGCTGAGCCAGGCCAGGATGCCATTGGCCTGTTTGGCCCCCTGGGCACAGCCTGGCTCATGTTCAGCTGCTGCCACCAGCACCCCCAGGTCCTTTTCCACTGGGCAGCGTTCCAGCCATTCTGTCCCAGCCTGTGGCCCTGCCTGAACCTACTGTAGCCCAACTGCAGGTAGAGTAAGTTCTAAAAAGCATCCTAGCATGAAACAGTATTTACCCCAGCTCTGAAAGACATTTAGATCACTCAATTTGCATATGGATGGAAAGATGAAAATTCATTAATGTTCTATTCACTGCATGTGCCAAATTAAACTTAAAATAAACATACTGCACTGTGACAGGGAGGACAGCAGAAAAGGCCACAAAGACATGGAAAGGTCACCATACTCAGACTGCACCAAAAAATAATACCTAGATCACAATCTCCATGAACAGGCCAGATAAAATTCCTTGAGTGGCCATAACAAAATGAAAGTGAATGCTCTGAACTGCAACAGAGGGAGTTCCAGTTTGACAGATGTCTGGATTATAGCAGAATCATGGCAAGAGGTATTAGTGGTATTACCTCCATCCAGTTTGTGTCACCAACTATCTTGTAGCGAATATTGAATTTCAGTGTCATCACAGCATCTGAAATCCAATTCTCCCAGGAAAGCTTCAGAACAGTAGGTAGTATTCCTGAGCTGACTGATACATTCTGTGGAGACAGTGGTTTAACTAGAAGAGAAGAAGTTAAAGTCAACTTCACAGCTGTTCTTTAACATGCCTTTAGAAGCTGGCTCACTGTGTTGCAGCACCTACTATTAAAGCCTTTCAGGACCTGAAACAGCAGCTACTTTATACTATCTTCTAAATCAGACTGCTCAACACAAACTTGCTATCGCTCACCACCCCTACCTTTGCCCAGCACAGTTCAAGCTCTAGTGAACAACATCTATGCAGTGGTAACTTTCATAGTGAAGAAATGTGAGCACACCAGTTAAGCAATACGCACAGCAGCAGTAGTAATATTGTTAAAGCTTTAAGGGGCATATAGTTACCAATGTCAATGGGATCAACAACAAGAGGATCAGATTCAGCCTTCCCAAGTGCATTTGTTGCTTCTACCCAAATCTCCGTGTTAACAAAGAACTGAATATCAGTAACAGTGCAAGAATTGTTTACATCTTTTGGTATACAATCAGGAAACATCTCTTCTGGCCTAAATAAAAGAGAAAGAAAAAACAAGATACAAAGCAGTAAGTTTGGTTTCCTTTAGAGAATATTTTGAAGTAGATCCGAGTGAGCAAACAGTTTATCGTGTATGTCTCCCCTCTGCCTTAACTTTGTAAGCAAAGGGAGGGGAAGAAAAAGTGGGAATGGCTTGTTCAGCCACAAAAGCATGACTGCTTTAAAACTGAAACCAAAACATAATCTCTTGACTTCCAGTCAAGTATTTTCAAAAGCACAAGCTAGAGCACTGTAATTAAATTTGTATAAAAACTTGACCTGGCTTAAAAAGAACAAGAACTGATACAACTAATCAGAAGCAACATGGTCAGTAACTAGAATGCATTAGAAAATATAGTCAGTGCTACCCACACACCTTTCAAGAGTACAATTAGAGGTGCAATACCTAATTTCTATTCACCATCTTCTTCTACACTAACACTAGATAGTTCCAGGGGTATCAGGAAATTTGCAAGGCATTAACATTTTTCATCTGCACAACCCTTCAACTACACCTGTTACCAAAACACTTCAGCAGAATGGCGTAGCTGGAAAGCTGTAGGCAATCACTCCTGTTTCTAGAGTAATGCAACAATCCTGTTCACTCCATTTTAAACTATGAGAGACCATCCAGAGAGTTTGGAAAGTAACTTAATTTGCTTTCACAGGAAAAATATTTCATTGAAGCTTTCATGTTAGGATTAACTCAGAACAGTGTTTGTACACAGTTCCTATGAACTGCAGATAGGTAATACCTTTACAAAATTCAGTCATTTCAGTAACTTCCCCACTTAGAATCACAGAATGGGTTTGGATTGAAATGGACTTTAAAAGTCATGTTGTCTGGTCCTCCTGCAATAAGCACGAACATCATCTGCATGTTTAGAATGGGATAGAAGTGTCAATCCAGAAAAGCATAGAAGCTTGGGTACAGCCCCCTATTATTAGACGTATTGTACTCAAGTAACACTAATCATGTATTTGAAGAATAGAAAAATATGGATTACTGTTACTCCAGAACAAGTTCAGCAACAAAATTTCAAATCTGACTTAGAATTACTTGAATGTTAACTTCTTTAACTCTTCCCTTCTCCCACCTACCAGACAGGCAGCAATGCTTCAGAAAACTGGACTTATGTTAAGAGCTCTTCCAAAGAATCATGAATTTCAAGGACTGTTGGTTTAGCATAAAAATAGTCTTCGGAATTATTTAGATATTTTATAGAGCACTACTTACCAGCTGTATCTCAACCTGAACTGAGTATCTAGGAATGTGTGCCTTCCAGGGTTCCAGGTACAAGTCATAACATATGTGAATCTTGATACCTGATGCACAATGCAACTTAAGTTTTTGGGCTTCTCTGGGGCCACTGTACAGAGAGAGTTAGCAATAATTAATCTAACATTTCAATCCAGTAAGAATCCTTTTAAAGTCCCACTAGAGCAATTTTGGTGAACATCAGAAGCATTTAATTAATTTTTTTCTAAAGGATATGGCAAAAAAGTGCTGGATACCATCCTGCAATCGAAGTCAAGAATCTTAAATAGCTCCTTTGACAAAGAGTAGGCTGTGTAAGGATTAAGCATCTGCTAGCAAGGAACAAAAAAGCTTTCTCATTCTGAGACAGAAAACCTTGTATTAAACATTTCTCATATAAATACATTTTAATTCACACAGAAGAAAAATAAATTAAAAACCAATACTGAATTGGCACATGTTGACTTTGCCAGTGACCTGAGCTCTGACGGCAATTTGATAATTCTGTTCTCTCCCAGCTGAGGTATGGATGAAGCTTTTGTTGCAAACCCATGCAAGAAAGGGATCTTCATCAATGCACTGTAGTGCGTAAGAAACTTCTTCAGAATGCAGCAAAACTATTTTCTTTCCCTCTTAAACTCAAACATATAACATACAAAGCATTTGCTCCTACCCCTATATTATCACTATTTACAACACTAAATAATGTACTTAGAGAATCTTACTTGCTTTCAAGCAGAGTGTTAGTTTCAATAGAATAACCTTATTGCTTTCTTCCTGAATAGCTGTATTCTTCTCAAATCTGTTGCTAGTCTCATTATTTAGTTTTTCTTTAATTGACAGTATCAAAATACAATAGCTTTAAATAAAAATGCATCTCAAGACTTATAACATGAATTAAAAATGCAGAATGTCATCTGTACTGTCATTACATTTATAATAGAGTAATTTATCTTTTCTCACCTTTCCATATATTTTACCTTTCAGAAATATTTTTTATTTTATCTTTTCTGGTACAACAATATTTATTCCTCAGAAGTTGAAACGGAAAACAATTTCCTGTGATAACATTTTGTAAGTCATATCAGAAACATGTAATTTTAAATTGTGAACCCAAGCTGGCCTTTTGCATGCAGACCATTCAGCAACTGCAGTTGGTCTCAATCACTAGGATTCACTTTTGCAATCACTAGGAGACAACATAATTCATCAGGCATATCATGCGATATTTAGGACACTACAACACTTGTCCCATTATCAGGACACCAAGTAATTAAGAAGTAGCATATTAAATTATTCATGTGACTTTCTCAAGACAGTCATGTCTAAAAACACTTGGTCTCCACCATGCTAGTGCTATCGTTCTAGAATAAATGAAATTTATTAGTAGTTAGAAGTATTTTCTAGGTATAGAGGTAAAGTAAAACAAATAGTATGTTCTATCTTTAAGGCAATTCAGGTTAGCTTTAGTGATACAGATGAACTAAATGTTTCTCAGCCCATTAAAGAGGAAAACATTTTCAAAGAGTTAGTATAATACCAGAACATGTCACCTAAAATCTACCTACCTCCAATTCTGACACAGAATCAAGAAGTAAGGAAAAGTTAATTTCCTGCTTTCTATTTCAGTTAAATCCATATCTTTATTCTGTAATTAAAATCTGCCATTTTTTGTTGTTCCATTTTTTTTCCTATTCCAACAGTGAAATACTCCAGAGTATTTCCTACTTTTTCGAAAACTTTATTCAGTGCATACTGAGCACCTGTGGTGGCACATAATTTGTCAATATTTTGACTCACTTATCCAGGAACTGAGGGAATAAAAATAAGTGCCTCAAGATATGCACACATTCTATTGTTTGCATTTTCCCATTTCTCAAAAACAATTTTCTTAAGACCAGAATAAAATGTTAAAAAATGGTACTCACAGCCTACTGTAACGGTAATTCCATAAATGTTCTGTTCAATCTGTCCATCTGCTAAAATGTTGCATGTCAGAGGAGTAGCTAGCGTAGAAGTGTCATTGAATGTGACACTGGAAACTGTTCTATTTATTTCACGATACTGTTCTTTAGGTACCAGTCTATTTTTAATCTTCCAGATAATCTGACTGGCATAGATATTGCCAAAGTCAAGACAACTCTCATTCAGAATGCATAATGCTGTGAAATTGGAACCAAGGGCCAGTACAGGTGACTCCGGAATGATGTGACCACATGACTGCACAAGTCCACCTGAAGCTAAAAAGAAAACAAATTTCACATTTATTAAGAGCTACAAAACATTCCCTAATCAATATTGCTACTACATCACTAGTGCAATGTTAAAAACACTACATGTATCTAATCAGCAAGTTAATAATGTCATCATGTGACAATTACAAAACTGAAACACATTGGTAGACTACCAAGACACTAAGAAGATTTAAGGGCAAAAACCAGTGTAGCATTCTCTAGGCTTTGCTATTACAGAAGCATTTTGCCAACCTAGGAAAGCTCTACTAACAAGCACAGGCACTTAAAAAGAGAACAGTAGGAAGTCAAGGGCTGAGCGTTTGTATCTTTTGAAGGAGGAAGTAATTACACTTGAAGTTACTATTTTGATTAAAAAGTATTTTCTGTTAAGAAGTAACCATAGGAAAATCGAGGTAAGTGTGCACCTCTGTTGTGGTGAACCAGTGTTAGAAGATTAAGTGCCTTTATCCTAACACACCTTGCCTTCTGACCCCATCCAACAAGTATCATGACAAAAAGAAAGCTGGTGCTTCAAACATCCAATGTAACTAGTTCTATATTCTCCTGTATTTGAGACACAGAACCCTTACCATCAGGAGAACAAATATTCAACACCAGATAGAAGCCACAGGCCACCCAGTTCCACCTAGAAAACATGCTGCACAGGATTTCTGTAACAAGAGAAAGAATTTAAATTATTACTCTTTACTTTAGATCGATGTCATAATCAGATTTGTAGTTGCTCTAAGATAATTTCTCACATATACACATTTATTTTCCTTTGTAGCATTTGTATCTTCTCTCATTAGAATGGGCATATTGCTTCCATTTTCCTCACTGCTAAAACAAAATCCAATGTTTACTTAAAAAAGAGTGTTTAAAGCTGCTTTAATTGCAAGTTTAAGAAATTTATCAGCTTCAGGTTTTCACACTGTATACAAAAACAAACTTCACTGGTAAGTCTGGGAGATTCAGTTAGAATACAGGGTATAATACTGTGGTTCAGATTTTAAAAGATAATCCCCTATGAACTTGATTATGGTTATCACACTTACCTAACTTTCAAGGGCACTGATACAAAAGCTTCAGACAAGGTTCAGAACAACTGACCACAAAACCATGTGTCTCACTCACAAGAGAGATTTAAAATACATTCAGGAGTTACAAAGCACAGTGCTTCCATATCAAGAACTGTTGTCTGCTATAGAACAAGCACAAACTAATTCTTCAAAATGTTACAAGGGAGCTTGCAAAAGCTGGAGCACATTTTATAACACCATATTTATTTCTGTATTGCAACAGAGCCTACTCTGTTCTCAAGTTTTGACATTTCTAGAAGACACCCTGGAGAAAATAAAGTATTCACACAGCTTCCACGCTGTTGTTCTGAAGACAGTAAATCTATTCTGATTTTCTCAACCTACAGTTTTAAAGCAGTCCTAAACTACTAAAACCAAGTGACCTTTATGTACTAAGCATAGGAGCTATATTATTTTTAGCTACATTTAGGCATCTTTACAGGAACAGGTAGATTGGCTTAGTAAAATAAGGCATTTAGTTCACAAACTGATTTCTAGAAACAGACTTCCTACTATCCTTACACCTAGAAACTAAACACATGTTCTCTAGGTTTACTAAGATTTGAGATGAGATGGCTTGCAGTAACACTGTTTCTGAAGTCTTATCTTCCACTAACCTGACAAACTTCTTTGGGAACTAGTATTCTGAGCTTTACCCCATAAAAGGAAACCCACTTAAAGTTTTAAGGAAATTCCACAGTATTCCCTAGACAGGAAAATTATTAAGCTACACTTACCATTATCAGAAGAAGAAGCAGCTGCAACTTATGACAGTAAACACAACTTTGCTTTGATTGCATGTAATTTACTTTATAATAGTAACAGAAGGACACAAAGCATTTCACATAGATAAGTAAAACTAGACACACATTTAAGCATAGATCACTATCAAGCCAGAACCTCATTCTTTACACATCAACACAACTAATCCATTTTTTCTTTGCAAATCAAGATAAACAGTGTAAAGAAAAATCTCTATTCACAGGAACAACTATATGAAAACAGATCTCAATAATTTATAGCAGTCTTCATAGTGTTTGTCAACCCAGGTATCTTTCAGTTAGAACTAAAATAAAAATGTACCAGAATCATCCAGCAGTATTTTTGTTTGTTTCTATACTTGTGAGTTCATTACTCAAAGATCACCAAAATTTCCAATATAGAAACTTTATAGTAGGAACACTGCTTTGAATAAACTTGACAAATATGTTAACAAGCATTTGTTTGTCACTAAAGTTTGTTGGTTTGTTGTTTGACTAAATAACAAGTAATTTGTAGCTATATGGCATTGAGAACCAAAAAGTTACTATTTTTTTCTATGTTCTACTTAAAAACTCTCAACTGGCTGGATATAAGAACCACTATACTTCTTTAAATGCAATGTGTATTTGGATTTTTATTAGAAGGGTACAGTAAAATAACTGTATCAATTGATTCTTGCCTATTTTGTAAGTGTCCACTATCTCAAAAATAAGATGTCTACCCACACATGAATTTCTAAATTTTAAAAAAATCTTAACTAGTTTAACAAATTTTTATAAATTTGCATGGTGAATACAACCAAACTCTAAAGAGTATCCTCTTTTAGTTTAAATAACTAAATAAAACCATGAAACATACTTTAAAACACAAAACATACTTAAATGATTTGACTTACGCTAACACTTACCAGAATACTGTTCGTTAACCAAACCTTATTGTGCCCTACTATGGATAGCCTTTAGTATCTATTATTTCAAAAAAGACCCATTTAAATTATTTAATCAGAATAATTTAAGTTGCAGAAGATCTGAAATTCATCAGAAGCCTGAGGGCAACTGCAAGCTGGGTGGAAAGATGCAGGAGCTCTGCTTCACAGCTAATTGACAAAAGCTGCAAAACAACAGCAGAAACAACTTTCACACTGAAGGGGAAAGAATAAAACAGATGTAAAAATAAAGTTTCAAAAATTTTGTTTCATTTCTCTCCCATTTGCTCTCATGATTCATGCTACCTTAGAATAACAGCAGGGTCACCTGAACTATTACATCATTACAAAGCTACTGGTTTTCTTTTGCATCATTAAAGTCAAACAATATTTCCACAAAATTATTCACTAATTTTCTCACCAGCAGTTATTAAGTATGGCTCAGGTTATTAAAAATATACTGAAAAGCAACTGAAAGAGTAAATAAATAAAAAGCAACAACCAACATAATAAGTAAACAATAATATATAATTATCACACATTTTGTCCTAAAGTATGA
Organism: Poecile atricapillus; assembly: GCF_030490865.1. NCBI lineage: Eukaryota > Metazoa > Chordata > Aves > Passeriformes > Paridae > Poecile > Poecile atricapillus. Next base: position 128,469,184 of record NC_081289.1, on the reverse strand, counting down.
TTTTTTTCACCAGAAATGAAAATTAAATTACTATCTTTTTGTATAAATGCCATTTCTATATTAAACTGTTTTCCAGACTTGAAAAACAACATTTCAGTTGTTCCAAGCAAATTCATTCACACATAGGAGATGGAAGTTCTCTTCTACTACTTTGTAGCTCTCTACTACTTTTCACTTTGGAAAGTTCAACAATTGTATTGAGTGAGCAAATCGCACTACTCTATTCCACCGCAGTCAGCTCCTGAAAGGCAAGGGAACAGAGCTTCATGCTCCATCACCTGCAAAGGAAAGTTAAGTAGAAAGCCTGCCCACCTACACTATGGGAACCAAGCAGCTGAAACCATAATGTCAAAGCCATGCCATAATTCAGCATATACCTGCTTTTAAGCTGTTGTGATGTATTTTACTTACCCCCACCCCCTGCTGATCAATGTAGTCTGAAGAAGACTGAAGCTAAACACCTCCAAACCCACAAAGAGGATATTACAATCCCTTCAAATGTGTGCTATTTGAAAAAACATTAGTGTCTCTGGCTTTTTACAAGACTGGTTCTTAACTGAAATTTATTTCCAGGGGAAAGATCCAGAGTTATAAATAGACACTTCCATCAATCTTGCCTATATGAAAGCCATAAAATAAATGTAAAAACAAAATGAATGGTGGGACTTAAAACTAACAAAACAAGCATATCAGAATGAGGAAGATACTCCTATGCAAACTGCTGTTTTCTTATCTGAGTGTGTAAAAATGCTCAGGCAAAAACAGTGCAGAAACCCTGCATATAAGCTACATCAAACTTAAAAGACAGTGCCATCATTCAACAGTAATGCTAAACACTAATTGTTCATCATTAATGATTTTAAGTCAGACTAAGCTGTTAGTCTAGACAACAGAAAACTCAGTTTCTTTCAGTCACTATGCACGGCTCACCCAAGTGACTGGTACAGTGTTTATATATCTAAGATGAAAGCTGAACATGATGCTGAATGAACACTGAGACAGCTAGTCAGCTCAGATTCTTTTATGAAAAAAAAACAAACCAAAAACAAATAGCCAAATCAACACTTTTTATCTACACTATGCAGTTATTGTGGATCACTAAGTGAAGGGAGTCAGAGAAAGAAACTGACTTTAGAAGTTTGCCAGATTATTCTCATGGTTTAGTGGCAAAAGATCAAAATAGATGAAAATACTACTGAATAAAACCAACACGGTCAATTTAGGATGCTGCTGGTGACAGTCCTTAACTTACAGAAAATAAATTACCTCGAAGAGGAAAAAAACTCTAAAATAATTTCTGTAAAGACAGACTTCTAAAACTCATATGCCATGAGATCACCCCATTTAATCTCCAAATCAGATGGGACTTCTATTATTCTTCATATCCTGCAGCCATTTTGAAAAGAATGCACTAAGACACACTTTATGCTTGATCCGTAAATTGATGCTTCATGCAGTGTCTATGAAAAGCTATTAACAACCCTTAAATAAAAACCTTATATGGACAAAGTAGCAAAAGTGTTAAGACAAACCTGTGACTAACCATTTGTGAAGTAGTATCAGCCTTTCATGCAAAACAGGTATCACTACTTATTTTGAGCAAGAAAGAAATCTTAAAAATTAATCAAATTTCATATGTCACAAGATCTGCCCCAAAATGAACACAGGGATACATCATTGTAAAATGACACATACAACAAATCTCTCAATTTCAGAGAAGCGGCAATTCCTGTCCAAGTGACCTACAAATCACAATGTCAGTTTATGAAACTACAGCTACAATAACATGCACTTGCCAGCAAAGCTGGCTTGGAAGTCAGGAAGTATAGATAACACCACAACCACCACAGGAAGATGTTCAGTCTATTAAGGCTCATCATCACATCGATCACAAGAGACCAAAGGTTGCAAGAAAATGCATTTCCAGAAATTCCTCCAAAAAAAATGAAGACCTATGTTTACAGCTTCAAGAGCTAATCTGTCACTAGGAATCCACATAGCTCAGGCAGACAGAACCAGGGATGCTTCACAAAGCAGCTGCTGCTTGAGGTTTTATAACAAGCCAGACTGTACCTAAAGCCATCTAAAAGCTGTAACTGTTCTCAAGGAATTTTGATTACTCAAACACTAACTGCTTTCTAATTAAGTGTGTTCCATTTGCAAGCTTCCTTCCTTCCTCCAAGCTTACTTCCTTCTTGGAAATATTTGTCTTTATGTCAAAAAACACCAGACACCTCTAAGAGAAGCACTTGAAAATTTTACATAATGTTATATGAACAGAATATTCTAAAATACATTTTTGTATTCAAAACGTCTACATGCAATGACATTTCTGTCCCTTTCACCATCTAAACAGGCGATTTCTCCATATTACTTACTCCTCTGCCTCTAGAAGGAGGCTTGTCCCTGGAGTTTTAGTAGAGCCCTCAGAACAAAAAATAAACAGAGAAAAAAAGAAAACCAAAAAAGGTACAGTTTTTTGTACCTGAAATACCTAATTAGAGGTACCAAATATTTGCTTGCAATAATTGAGTTCCTTCTGGTACCTTCTTAAAATGGTAAATTAACTTCTATGAAATACTTCAGTTTTTTTTTCACAGCGAGCAAGTAGTTTTAGCCTAAAAATCAGATTAATTTATACAAAGCGATGTCTTAGCATTCTGTGTTCTCATTTTAAAATCAAACCTTCCAGACTGACCACAATCAGTGCTGCTTCTCTAATCTAGACAGTTCTTGCTAGTACAAGAAAAATTGATAAAAAATGGTCAAAAAGTTTATTTGATTTCACATAATCATGCTAGTGCTAATCCTCCAGACAAGCAGCATGGGAACAGAATCTCCATTTGATATACTCACTTACAGATGTGCATCTATCTTTCTCATCAGCCAAAAATATTTATCTATTGACTTTACTTGAAGCACCACATTTTCACACATATAAACAACATCCAAATAATTACTTTGAATGCTCAACTTCTAGGAAGTAATCTCAAATTCTCATCATAAACACTTACATTCTTATTGTGCTACAACAACACATAGATAAAAAAAAAAATCTCTGTTCAGAAGTTACATGCTTTGAACAGTGTATTTTACGTAATTATGCCTCTGAAAGTAACAGCAGATAGGAAGCATAAATGTTATATCTTTATAGAAAAGATGGTGAAAGAAAAAAGACATTAGCTCCCAATAACATCCAAGCTCTTCAGGTTGTGGATTTCCCCCTCTACCCCTATGTGAGAGGGGATCAGTAATGACAGAACTATAATACCACACAGTTCTACTACCTGGTAGCAGAACTACAGCTATGTGTAGAACTGTGCCTTTGGAATGCCTCAGCAGTAACAAGCAGCCACCAGCTGGCAAACCCCTAGTCAGCCTAAAACAAGCATAAAAACTGAGACTGGGAATTATTCCCCTCAATCCTGCCAACACACTTGGCAGACTGCTTTCCTTTGTGCCTCAGTTTCATCATCTGAGAGATGAAAATAATGATGCCGATTTTTTTTTTTTTTTTAGAGAAAGCATTAGAGCCCCACTACAGGGTTGATTGGAGCTCAGAACCACATGGGAAGTAAGCAGACAGCCACTGTACCCGCTCCTCCCTAATTCCTCAGGGAATCCCCTCCAGTGCTTGGACCAGCAATAAGACGAAGTGTGCCTATCTTTCAGGGCAGCAGTTTTCTACCATCTACAGGCAACAACAGCAGACTACTTATGGCGACGGCAACAAAACGCAAATCTCTTCATCAAGGAAATGCCTGTCGGTGGCATAGCCACGCTTATCTGATAGTCGAAAAAGCCGAAACACGCGAGTCCCGCGAGGGTCGCGACACCTTTGCCAACTCAGACGGCCAGCACTAACCACCACCGCTCTGGGGAAGAGAGCAGATAACCTTCAGCCCGACCCTGCGCCACGCCGGGCCAGGGCTGCGGATGGGGCACGCTGGAGCAGCGCCGCGAAGGGCTCGGCGCCTCCAGGCCCACAGCGAGCGGCGCCGGGCGAGGCCTTGCTGCGCTCTGAGCGTCACCGCCGGGCAGCCCCGCCGAAGCCGACGCGGAGAGGCTGGACAAGACGAGACACCGCCGCGGGGCACGGCTGGCGATCGGCCCGGGAACCGAGTGGCGCAAGGCTGTCCACCCGCCCGCCCCGGCCCGTCTCCCGGTCAGCCCTGAATGAACGCCCCGGTGCCCCCGCCCGCGGCGCACGGCCCAGAGGGAAAGGATAGCCCAGCACAGCCCCCGCCGGCGGACGCCCCTCAGGGAGGGGGCACTGGGAACGTGGAGGGGAGTCCCGCACAAAGCCGCCCAACCTAGCTCAGCCCTTACCTGGCACCGCCGCCTACGCTGAGCGGCCGCTGCCCCTAAATAGCGGCACAGCCGCCTCGCGCCATCGCGCCGCCGTCCCGCACGCGCGGCCCCGCGCCCGGTCACACTCCCGCCCCGCCCCAGCCTCCGCACGCCCTTCCCTCCTCCTCCACCCACGCCACCATTGGCCTGCGGGAGCCGTGACGTCACCGTGCGGGGCGGGGCTGAAGTGAGGGGCGGGGCTTCCCGTAACGCGGCGGCTGGTGCCAGGATCCCGGCGGCGCGGGGGGCGCGCGCGGGGGGCGGGAGCGGCGGCGGGGGCTCTGAGGGAGGCGGTGCCCCACCTCGCATCGCTCCATCCCGTCCGTCTGCCGTGCCCGACGCCCCCCGCAGGGGTCTCCCGTCAAAGTGTGTACTCGCTCTGGGCGGCAGCCGCGGGACGCCGGCTGAGGACAGCCGGACCCTCCCCGGGCCGCCGCCGGCCAGGCCTCTGGAAGTTTCTCCTGGCCCTTGACCGGCCGGGCCTGCGCTAGCGGCGCGGCGGGGGTGTTGTCCTGAGCAGGCCCGAGGAGCCAGCGATCTTCCCGGCGTTTCGCAAGACTCCCTTGGGAGTACGGGCGGCTGGAGAATGCTCTTGTCAACAGCTGCGGTGTGAGCAAAGCGCTGCGATCCGGAGCAGTCTCGGTGTTTCAGTCTCTGAAAATCGGTCAGGATTCCAGTCCCTGAAAAAGGTGTTTGTGGAAGGCTAGGTCGCTTAAGGAATGGTCCATAACATAGATCGTGAATATGATCATAACCCACCTAATTCTTGGACGTTTTTTCATTCAGTTCATTTCATAACTTTGAAAAATTACTTCAGTAAATCAGACAGAATCATGTGCTCTAAGATGCTTTTTTCATTCCACATTTTTTTTTTTCCAGTTAGTGAGTAAGAAAGAACGCATTTCAGTTCCACACTGCAAATTCATTGCTGAGAGTGTCAAAGAAGGCTGTTGCTAGTGAGTGAGGAAAGTACCAGACATCACTTATGCATGCCCGAGTTTATTCCTCCCGTATGCTTTAGGATTCTTTAGTTCTTAAATTTCATTTAGGCTCAAGTAGGCTATGAAGTATATTACACTTCTAGTTACATCTGTAAACGACTGGGCAGACTGGCTAGATAAAAAAGATAAAAAGATAAGATGATAAAAAGATATGACATCTAGTTCAGTACCTTATTTCAGGCACTGGCATGAGCTGCTAATAAGACAAAATCTGGAACTTTGGAAAAAAAAAGTGGAACATAGAATGTTTATCATGGATTTAGTACCAGTCTCTGATTGTGCTTGGTGTACTGTCTCAGGTGGTGTAATATCCAGCAAAAATGTTGTTGCTAATTCTGAAAATATTGTATTTTTTCTATGCAACAGAGTAAAGCTGGTTGGGCACTTTAAAATAGTATTTTTTTTTTTTTTCTCAGCTTTCCTAAAAACAAAATTGTCTGTACATACAAAATTTGTGATAGGTATTTATCTAGGCTGCACATTAAATGTATTACTTTATGTCCCTGCTTGCAGCTGATGCTCTCTAGTAACCTTAGATACTGTAGATACTGCTGTTTTCTCCCAGTGGTGATTTTTGCACTCAATAGACTCAATCCTTTCCATATTCTCCTACAGGATTTTTGGTGTTCAAACCCTTCTTAAGGTATCAGGACAAATGACATCTGGGCAGTAAGTTTCACAGTTTTTTCAATATGATAAAAGCATTACAGTTGGTCACTTTTGCTTTCTCACCAGATAATGGTAAGTATGTTTGTGTTTACATTGATTCTGCATTACAGTTTGAGACTGTACAAGTACAATTTGATTGTATAATTGGTAGACTTCAGTGTGTATGGATATGCCTGCTTCAGCATCCTCAAAAAATTGGTGTTTGGCAACAAAACTTTAAGTGGAACCAGGCTCTAACTAGAAGGACTGAAAAAATTAATATTTTTTCTCTTGTTCTGTCATGTCTTCTGTCTCTTGTAACATCACTTGAGTTCTGCTGCTAAATAGACATTCCAGAAGTAGACTCTCCACTCTACTCTCTCCCCCAGCCAACAGAAAGCCTCTTATGACATTCTTATTCTGAAATCCTATAGCCTGAAGCGATTCCTGGTATATTGCCAGAACTTGTAGAACAACCTCCCACTTGCCTTCAAAACCAGTCCTGTGACTGGCTTCACTTACACATGACATGCATTGTAACTCTTCAAATAAGCAAGAGATTGTGCATTTCACAAACTATTTATGGATTCAGTGTAAAAGTATGTACACATATCAGAAGTTGTGTAGAAAAATAAAATAATTTGTTTGCAACTGGACTTAATTTTTCTGTATTGGCACAAAGTACCATTTATTCATTAACAATTTAGTTGCCAAAAAACTGATTGTTCTTAGATGCCAGCCATTTCTGGTGCAAGCAGATAAAAAGTTAATAGCATTACAACTGCCACTGGATAGAATCAGGACATTTGGGATCCCTGGTAAAGAAGAGAATTAAGCTGTTCAAGCATGTTGTGAATTGGCTTTTCTGCACATGGATGATTTCCTGGAAAGACTCCTTAGTTTTATTTACTACTTCATAGTCTTCCCTACTGAGACATGTTATATGGCTTTATACTGTATGTGCACTATAGTACTGGTATATAGGTAATATAAACACCAGTTATATAAACTTTCAAATACTGAGATAAGTGAAGAATTCTGACCACATTTTATAAATGTTCCTGCTAGCTAGCATTTTAATCTGCACATTGAATAAAGCATTATATGAAATGTTTATTTTATATATTTAATTACATGTTTGGTTATATATTCCTTAAATATATGAGGCAAGAATAAAAGAAAGCTAGTTGTCAGGAATTGGAGTGTCTTTTATATAAATTACCCTCTGCTTATTTACACTGCAATTTATATTCCGACACAATGCTCACATCAGGGCTATATAAAATATTTCCAGACTCCTGTGATACACGGTTAGGATAACAGTCAGTGAAGCATGCCTTCACATCCTCTGCTTTCTCAGTCCCAGAAAGAAGGAGGTACCCTGGAAGTGTAGAGATGGGCACTGACACCTGAAAAACATGGAGCTGTTGGCAAAGGTTGATAGCTGTTCAACTGTGGCAGTGGAGATGTTTTTGGAGAAGCTATTAGATTGCTGAGAAACAAACTTGTACCACTCTATGGATATTTTCAGCAGTTTTGTAACAAGTTGTGAAGATTTGCAGTATGTGCAGAATTCACTGAATCTTACAATAGGTGAGCCACAGAGAGGAAAAATCTTTGAAGAATGTATTATTACCTTGGTATAAGGACATGGAGCATCCTATAGATTCATCAGGGTTGTGAAAAGATTCCTCACTCTGACTACATGTGGGTTTTTTATAATGTGTCGCTCTCAGAATAGGGATGTTGGGGACAATTCTCATAGTAAGGGAGAAGCTGAGCAACAACACCCTTTAGTGGCAGTGTTCTGACCCATGCCAAGATATTTTCTGTCAGATGGGTGAATCACTATATAGAGCTATTTGCCTGGAGGTTCAGTGATTGATCCAAGCCTCTTGCCAAAGTGATGATGTTGTCGCAGCCTTGTATCTCTTCTGAGCTTAGGTTTAGGATCTCCAATGTCTGACATTCTTTAACATGAAGAAGAGACACTTTATTTTTTCCCCCTTTGGCCTGAGTGGTCAGAGCAGTAGCAGACTTTTGTATTGAAGCCACAGTCTTACAGGTCATAAAGTCGTGGTGAAGTCCTCTGAAGAGGTAGGGAGGAGACAGCAGCAAGGGAAAAAAATGGCTGATGTAATTGTTGGAAATGATTCAGTGACAGTTGCAACACTTCACAGCCTTTTAACTTACCAAACAGAGTAGCTCAGTGGCAACAAAAAAATGGACTTGGTAATTCATTGCTTCCTCTTGAGAGAGATGGGAGCATATTGCTTTTTTTTGAGAGCAGGTAGGTGTTTGCAATTTGTGTGACAAATGAGTAAAGTTCACTGAGCCACAAGCAGCCATTATGGCAACCTTGTATGAACAGCTGGATGCTTGATGACATCTCCTTACAAGGGAATTAATGATGCATATTTCAAAAGGGCTGACCTCATTCTTTAGCATTGCTATGTCCAGCGAAAGGGCATAAAATCTGAGACTCTGGACAAGACCTTGCAAAATTCAGCCAGGGTCTGTGGAGCTTCATCAGGACTTCAGAACTTCAGGAGAATCTTGTGATCATTGGAAGAAGCTAGGAATGGGGATAGCTGACTCCTTGACATATGGTATGCTTGATAGGAAAGCTTTGGAGAGCTGAAGAGGGCTTGACCTGTTCTTTCATTCTGATTCTCGAGAATAGGAATGCTAACACCATGAAACTGAAGCAGGGCATATAGAACAGAAAGGAGATTGGTTACAGCCCACTTTAAATTAATGGCACATCTAATGGACCAGTGTGGAGCCTAGAAATTTGCTTGTTTTTCTGTGGTGGGACTCACAGAGCTAATGACATTTAAGACCTAGACTGGAAGCTTTGACTGATGGAACATGTTGCTAGGGGGTGTTTTTTAGGAAAAGATAGTGGGTAGGATAATCAGAAAAAAAGTGGTCTGGTCTTAACTGGAAGAACAAGACCAAAAGTGAGCTCAGGAAAAGGAAAACAAATAGGAAATTTGTAAATATGAAATTAAAAAAATTGTAAAGGATTAAGTTGATTAAACATGAAAAATGGCTAAGTCAGAATGAGCAATACAGTTCACTGAGAAGAAATGCTTGTTCAGAGCTATGGTGAGGTGAAGGTGTCATGCTGCAGTCTCTTACACCACATGGGAGAGATGCCCATGAATTTAGTATGCTTTTGGCAGCTGCTGGAGCTAAAATGCCTTTGGAGTAATTCTGCACATACTGACCAGAATGTGGATCTGTCCTTAAGGTAGAACTCTTGGGCAGTGAGTAAGAAGACCCAACTAGCAGTAGCAGAAGATGATTAAAAAGAAAATGACGTCTCAGATTGACTGCAATCAGTGTTTCCTACTTGGCCACAAAGGCTTTCATGAGCAGTATAGCCAATAAAAAATATGCAAGAAAATGTATATCAGTACTTTTTTTGCCAAAATAATGAATTATTTGCAAAAAATAAAGTTGTGTGAGGAACAGCTGAGCTGGGCCTAATTATTTGGGTTGACAAAAGGCATGCTAGCAATAGAAAAAGGCATTCTGAAACGAAGGCTGTGGTTCAGTCTGCTCTGTTACGGGAAGCCAGTCTGTCTTATATCAGTGTAATTTTGGATTCTTTTCTGATGTTGACATCTTAAAAAACACATGGGTGGCCCTTCTGTCCTTTCCAGTGAGTGAGGGAACAGTTCTAGTCAGGCAAATTAGCACTGGCCATGGTTATCCAGGCATTCCCTTGAGTTTTGGGCAGGCTATAACAAGGTTCTAGTTGGTGCAGAACAGCATCAGGGATGTGCCATTTCAGGTTGTATGATGATTGGCATACAAGGCGTGGAGTCACAAATGGAGCTCATGTTCTTGGTCCTCAACAAGAGAGTGTAGCAGTGACAGCACAGGGGTGCCTAAATCTATGCAACACACTGTGATTGCTCCATTTAGCCTTTGCCTCTCCAGATCAAGGCTAAAACTTGTCTGTGTGAGAGCTGGTCTTAGTGGAATGACTCTAAACACAGAGTATGTATCAGTTAAGCTGTGGTTGGAAATGTTTGCTTTCTGATACTACAGCTTGTGACTTCTCAGGAAAGGATGGCAGAGACATATTTAAGAAACCGTGTATATGTAGCTTACAGAGGGGAAATACTCTACAGGCAAACTACTGACAAGTCCTTTTGGTATTTTTCCTTGCTACAGCTAGTGTTCTACACTATACCACTGAAATCAATACAGTGAGATACCACTTGACTTCCAGGAAGAGAGCTTTCAGCAGTAGTAGATAATTGTCTTGAAGTGACATGTTTTAAAAAAGAGGCCTTGACAGCACTGTGCTTCAAGTGTTCTGCTTGAACTGTTAGAAAACACAAAAGGCTGGAGCGTGTTGCTACAAGTAAAGACTGTGGAATTCACAGGGAAGAACCTTCTCGTCACTAACACTGAAGCTAAGTTAGTGTTATATAACCCCTCACTGACTGCTGCCTTATAGTTAAATTGCTATTCAGAGCAAGTAAAGATATACATGGTAAAATATATTCAGTCCTGAGTACTTCACTGATAATATCGTTGAAATGAATGCTTTTGTGAGAAAGAGTAACAACTTTGTATTATGAAGGAATGAAGACCTCAGAATAAAAGCAATTGGAAAAGCAGAAACGAAATTTAACTTGCCAGGTATATTTGTGTGTAAATTCAAGAACTAAGAGATGCAGAAACAAAGGCAGGGTTTTTTACACAAAATTCTGTAGAACATAAAGTATACAACAGAATGAAAGAGAACAAAGGAGAACACTGGCTTTTGGTAATAATTTCTAATTGCTGAGACAATAGACTAGATTTATACATATATATATATATATATATATATGTATATATATGTATATATAGTATAGCTTCCATCAGCTACAAGACTAAATAATTTATGTCTGGAGTGAAGAAGTACCTAGGAAACTTATGGATTGACTAAAAAATTCAAAGAAACAGTAATGATTTGTATTAGCCAATTCATGTGGCAACTTCACATATGGTACAAAATACAGGTAAAGATCTTTGCCCCAAGTGTTTCACTGCCTTTGAGGATCTACTTTGTATTTTACATTTCTGGTCTCATTGATTTATCTTCTCTTCTTCAGCTACCCTACCATTTATTTACCATTCTTTACCATTTGTTAAGTGGTCTTTCTTGCTTTTATCTCCTTCTGTTCTTTTTGATCTTTGCCATTGCCAAACTCAAATTCATGTGTTTTCCTGTTTTTTTCTGCCCTATCTAGCATTGCCTGTTGTATTTACAAGTTTTCCAGCATCAGTCTGTCAAAATAATTCCTTTTAAGAGTTATTTTAGGAGAAAGTAAATTGCCTAAAAATACTTTTGTGCTCAATTTATACTATCACTCAGCTATATAACAAGTCAAATTCTGCCAAAAATCTGAAGTGACAGAGTTAATTTTCCTCTTGTCTAACCAATATGGCATAACAAGTGCTTTGCACTCAGAATTTAGGAAACAAAAATGATGGTGGCCATGCATAATCAAGTCAAATTTGTTGGTATTTAAACTCCCCTCTAGTGCCAACAGCACTGAAAGCTTGCTTTAAGAGATAAGCCAGAGGCATATGAATCCTAGCCTGAGAACATCTCCTTCACTAATCTGTGAAGCATTCTTTTTAGAGCCAAGTCCGCAATGTAGAAATTGTCATTGTTCCTTGAAATTCTGTAAAACTGTAACTTCCAAGAACAGAGCTTGGTATGTTTTGTGATTTCTCTTTGTTTTTGTTATCTCACTAACATTTATCAGACTGAAGTAGGAGCACATTGTCTTGCTGGTATATAAAAGTATGGAAAAAATGTAGATCTTCCCCAGAATCAGAGATCCTAAAAGATAAAGAAAAGATAAAAGAAAATGGTAGAAAAACATTAGTAATAAGAAATGTAACATACATACCAAACTGCATAAACGTAGACTAGTGCTCCCTCATTCTTTACTTTATGATTGTCTACTCATTTCTTTTTCACTTTCCTGTCTCTTTCCTTTTGCCCTTCCTTTCTACTGTAATTGGAGCCACTTACCATACATTCTGTAAGGGTTTACTTAATGTGTTTTGTCTATAGTTAACCAAGCAGTGGGAGAATCCTCTTGGAGAGTTCTACATACTCAAGATCAGGTTCAAGTCACAATCCTGAGAGATATAAACTTTCCATATTTCAGTGCCTTTTCTGAACAGATCCTTTATGAAACTACTTCCTAGTATTTCCTCCAAAGTTATAGTTCATTACATATTACTTGAATTTTATTATATGACTGTCTGTGCAATCAATATCAACTTAAATAATAATTCATTCACCAATCAGGAGAGGCATTACAATTTTTACTATCCTGATAATTTGTATGTGGTCCTTAACCACGTGAATAAATGTATTTCAGAAATGCTTTTAAATTCATATATCATTCATTATTGCCTGATAAACTTGATTCAACAGGAGTTGTTAATAAATTACTTCTAATGTATTTGATATGTTGAAAATTTATCAGATTATGTTGATATTATCCTCCTAGCTTCTTCTTGTCAGCTTTATACTATAAATTGCATGCATGTCAACATGTAACATGTTGGTATAGAAAATATATGTAACTCCTTTGAAACTAAATTTTTGAAAAACAGTAATGTGGAGTTGGATCATCTCATCTTTGGATGTGCTGAGTGTACATCCTGTTCCCTCATAAACTGATAAGTGTGTAATACAAGCTTTAAGAGAATGGTAGAAGCTCAGCACCTGCAGAGTTTGCTTTCTAAATTATTTATTAAATTATTTTACAATTCTGTGCTGATCAATAACTTATCACTAATGATCAGGTTATTAGCCCATATGCTGTCCAATGCATTTACTACCTGCAGAATTACTGGAATTTATTCAACATGTCTTCTTAATTTTTTTTTTTTTTTAGTGGTACATTCATGCATACCTTATTACAAGTTTAAGTGTGCATCACTGATAATATACCTATTTTATACAGGCTTACATGACCATTAATGCCTGGAAATACAGCAATACATTCACAATAACCAATCATCTCCTCTGGAGTGATTCCATGTTTAATGTAAAGATGAATTCCATATGTCATTTTGAAAAAAGCTGCCCTATAATGTCTAAATGTTACCCTTCCTAGTTCCGGGAAAGCTTTTCAAATGTTGTCTAAGCTATGGTCTAAAGCTGCTTTGCAAATTGTTGACAGGTCATGGTTTTGTAGAACACTTGGTGCTCTCAGGAATGACCTGGTAGTTGCTGTCTCTCTGACCTCCTGCAGTGTTTTAAGTGTCAGGCTGTTCTTTTCCTACCTTGTCTTCTTTAAGTCTTGTCCCGCTAGATTTCTTTTCCCTGACTTTTGCATTTTATTTTGAATTTATTTTGTGTTGTCCAGGGCATGTCTCACCATTCAGAGGCAAATTTGGTTAGGTAGATTGGTACGATACAATACATACAGCCTGTGATTGGGGGGGAACCTTGCTACTGACAGAAATACTAGGAGCAGGTACAGACGGGAGAAAAGGAAGCTGTGAACAACAAGGTACTATTCTCCGTGCCTGAGTTAGAAATTTATGGTGGCTGTATTCAACACTGGTGAGGCCACACCTCGAGTGCTGTGTCCAGTTCTGGGCCCTGAGTGCAGGAAAGACACTGAGGGGCTGGAGTGAGTCCAGAGAAGGGCAGGGGAGCTGGGGCAGGGTCTGGAGCACAAGTGCTGTGAGGAGCAGCTGAGGGAGCTGGGGGTGTTTAGCCTGGAGAAAAGGAGGCTCAGGGGTGACCTTATCACTCTCCACAACTGCCTGAAAGGAGAATGTGGCCAGGTGGGGGTCAGCCTCTTCTCCCAAGCAACCAGTGACAAGATGAGAAGACATGTCATCAAGCTGTGCCAAGGTTCAGATTGGACATCAGGAGGAAGATTTTCATGGAAAGGGTTATTAAATACTGGTATGTCTGCCCAGGGAAGATGGTGGACTCACCATTCCCAGGAGCATTCAAGAAATGACTGGAAATGGCACCTAGTGCTTGTGACACTTAGTGGTGATTGGTTAAAGATTGGACTTGATGATCTTAGAGTTATTTTCCAACCTAAATTATTCGGTGATTCTGTGAAACTAATATCTCGCATACAGATGAGCTATTGACGGTATAGTGGTAGGATCTTGTCCCCTGGGAAGCAGCAGTTCCTGGCTTCTGTCGAGTTCTTCCAGCAAGTTCAACCACTGAGTTAGAAAAGAAAAACACAATCTGACATATAATCCTTGACAAATTGCTGACCCTTGTATCTGAGGGATGAGAGGAAACTATTATCTGTGTTCACACAATTCTTTTCTCTGTAAGCAGCAATTCTTTGTCCTCAGCCTTAAGGAAAAAAGTCTCAATTGAAGACAGAAAGTTCAGTCTTATTTCTGTGTCTAAGAAGTCCCTTTTACAGATGATTGAACTCAGCTATGTCTGGAGTGAATGTAACAATTGTTTAAAAATGTGAAGTCTTAAATTATATCCAGCTGATTCTGTAGGGGAATTTTGCAGGCAGGAAGAAGTTAATTATTCAAAGCTGGATCCAGATCAGGATTAGGTTTATTGGCTCACACACTGTAAACTTGATAGCTCTAATATGGAAACTGACATATTTTTCTTTTATCATTTGTGAGCATGTGCAATGCTGTAAGAAAGTGTTTTCCCAGACAGCTCAAGAAACAACTTTTAACCTGTTTTTTATTCAATTACACTTTTCTTGAGAAAAGGAATGTAAGCTAAAATAATACTCCAATATTTACTGAAAAAAAAAAAATCCAAGTAGAAGCTTTTCAGGTCATAGTTTAGAATTCCTTGGTTTTGCTTTTTTCCCCTCTAAATGGTCAGGGTCAAAATGACCAGTATGTTTTCAGTGTTCTCATTTGTAGTAATGTGATGTTATCTTGGTGGTATGATTATCCTGAAGAATCACAGCTAGATTTTTGTCATATTAAAGGCTGGAAGATTTGGTTCCTGAACCATGAAGTGAAACTTACTGATGAAAATCTAGACCAGCAAAGCTAATGAATGTTTTGTTAGTGACCCCTGTAGAAGGATGTTCTCTGAGGAATTAAATCTTCAGCCATTATTAGAAAGCTAAACACAAGTATGATTTTATTTTAATCCTAAATCTAATTTTATTTTTAAAAACAGGTGCTTGCTGTTGAGCTCAATAACAACTGGACTCTCTTGTTGAATTCTGCAAAATTGAGCTGACCTCTGCTAATCCCTCTTATTTATATGAAACCTAAGGTATCAGTACCATGAATAAGAAAACATTTACAAGAAAATACCCAAGATAATGAATTTTCGTAAGAATTATCTTATTTAATCTCTAATTTCAAATTTGACTTAATTCACAAGTTAAAAGATTTTATAGGTTATAGCCCATGGTTAGGGTGATGTCAGTATTGCCTTCTAAAATAATGTTAGGGAGGATGAAATTTGGACTTACAAAAGAATGGAAATAAATCTCTCTTCAAAGAACAGAAGGAAGAAGAAGAAGAAAGAAATAAAATTGTCTGCTCTTAAGACAAGTTGGTACTCAGAAATTAATAACATGAAAATACCAATTTTTAGTTAGAACAGGCAAGACATTTTGAGTTACTTACAAAAAAAATAGGATCATTATGAAAGTACCTTGAACTCTTCAGAATCCTTATAAAATATTGGTACAAAAGTAAAGTAATTTCAAGATACAATGGTATTGTTTTTTCCTTATATGTTATGGTTAACTGAGGAGGAAAGTTTTCTAGGATACGTATAGCCTGTATCAGGTAAAAGAATCTTTACTTCATCAGGAACCTTCTTAAGCAGTATAAAACTTGATACTGTTAATGCAGTATATCTGTGTTGAATGAGTTTGATCTATTTGTGCCTGTTTGTAGAACTTTTTTTTTTTGTGTAGATGAGTCCAAAATGCAGACAAGAAATGTCACCTCTGGCAGACAGAATTGATTTTCTGCAAGGGAGTTTTGTGAACAAAAATTGTAGTGCCCAAATAATGTTTTGTGATATTGCTTGTGTTCAAATGGAGACTGAAAACCAGTATTTCCTTGGAAAAGTTTAATGTATAAAAGAAGTAAAGGGAAATTCTCTACTCAGTAAAGTTAATTTTTTTCAATTGTCTTCTAGGTCAGTTTTCATCCTTGGTTTTCCAAAAATGGACTATCCAGGTGACTAAATGCAATCTAGCCAAGCTATAAAGAAATGTCACAGTAATTGAGGTCCTCTACATATTCAGCCTTTAATGGTACATTTTTCACAATGTGTATGTTTTCAATTACAGTTGATTTTTGAAACACGGATGACAATACTTTTGTCAATTTCTTTATGAAATGAAGCTACAGTGTAATGGTGTAATGCTTGACTGACCTACAGCTTGAAAGGAAGGGAAGTACAGTGAATCTACTTCCTATTTGAGTCAAACCCTAGTTCTAAAAAAAGAATCACTGATAATAACAACAAAGAAAAGGGCCAAAAACTGTCAAGGTGAAAAGGGGGAAAACAGTAACAAGATTATTGAAAAGATACAGAGGACATTGTGCCTCTGTCAATGATATTAAGGTACTGCATAAATTTTAGCTACTGTAAGAAAAAGGAAATTTATCTTTTCTTGTTTACCTTACACAAATAATCTTTCAAATTAATTGCTTTAAGTAATAGATTTCTTTAAACTCCACCAAGTTTCAACCTCTAACCTTCTCTATTTCTTATGCCAGGACCTCTGAACCAGGGGCTTCTGTTGTTTTTTGGTTACATTGGTACAGTAGGCATATAACTCATTCTTCCGTGAAACCAAACACATTTCTCTAATTATCATGAATATGTTGTATTACCTAGCTCTCTTCTTTGAATTCTTACTGTTAGTATTTGCTGACTTTTCAAAGGTATATTATGTGACCATTTTAGGTACAGTGAGCATTGTGTTGTCTAATGTAGGTATAGGAAATGCTTCTTAGCCCATCTAATAACACCAGGAGGAGTCTGGATAATCTTACCATCTTAGTCTAATGTTGGTTGTGAGTACTAGGGTCAAACCCAGCACCATTACCCTCAAGCACATGTTTGTTAAATCTTTTCCTAGCAACCTGTTTTTCCTCGACAGTAGTCAACATCTAAGCAAGACCTTGCATTTAAATAAAGTGTTTGAATTTGTGAGCCAGTCTGTATAAACTTACCAACTCCAGACTTTTCAGGATCTGTAAAATTTTAATTCTTTTGGGACATCAATTATTTGGTAAGCCTGATCATCAAGCAAAGCCCTTTGTGTTTGCCACTAACCAATATTAGCCATCTGGCAGCTATCTGTAGATTTAGTTTCCCAAACCGTAATTTCTTTCCAGTGCTAAGCCTAGGCAGATGACCAGGGGCCTCCATTGGCGTCTCCCTTTCTGTTATTTTTAAAAATTACTTCCAGTATTTCTGCCCAGTACTTAGCACCCTTGTTTACTTTAGAGTATTTCCAGCAGATGGGGAAGAGTGTTCCATTTTCCTCACATTCAGCACATTTCCAAAAGTCTCCTTTTTTTTTTTTTTTTTTTTTTTTTTTAGCTATAATGGGACAATATAGTACTGGAATAATATGTTTCAAGGGTTTTCTTTCAGGGCTGCACTTCTTGATGACCACAGAGATCTCTTAGATGCCACTGTTCATCTTGCTTTGTGTTGCTTTGACTATGGCATAAAAGCAGAAGCATAGTCTTTAAAATGAATCTGCTCTAAAGAAGTACTCCAGATCTCCCCTGCATTTTGCAGCTCTGTATTCTTGCTAACTGTGGCTGACAATTACAACTGAAAAAACAAACAGCTGCTTCAGATTACAGGAAGAGCATAATAGTCCTCAATTCCAAGATAAGAATTGTTTAAAAAGTGAAAAAAAACCTCACTGCAATATTATCTGTAGTTTTTCTCCTGGTTTGGAAGAGTGCTATATTTGCATGCTAGGGAGGCTTGTAGAAGCTTTGAGTTATAAAGACAAAGACAACACTTTTGGTAGTGCTTTTTGCCAGTGACATGGCTTCTCCAGCCTCTGTTCAATATACAGGGTTTATATTCTAAATACTTGGTCAATACAGCTACAAGAAAGTGGAAAGCACACACTCTATAAGCACTTAGCAGTATTGGGAAACCAGTGAAGCTAAGGTGAAGTTATGCTGGTGTTGTTTACTTTTAAGGGTAATGAGGATGTTGCTTTGCTCCACCTGTGTAATGTATTGTCAGAAAGAAGAAAAGCTCATGTTTTCCACTTGTATGTTTTGTGGCTCACTCAAGTTTTACCTAGGTAGTATTCTCAACAGACACACTACTACATTTCCACTGAAACAATTCAATTCTAAGCCCGGGAAATACAGATAAGAAATTAAATAGAAACATTGATTCAAAACTTTGTGGTTACATAATTATTGATAACAAGAAGTCTGTCTTCCCATTTTATTCATCTATGGGTTCATCTAAATCAGGCCTTAAATAATTTTTGAATGGACTGAAATCAGTGTAGTTTAGAAAGCTGTCACAGAGGTTTCTGAAACTTTACAATCCTCTCTTAAGAAAGGCTGTGGGCCTCCTTGTGATAGGAGTCTCTGTATGAATAAAAAAATTTTATGTAGGACACAGAAGACACTAAAAAAACATTGGTATGAAAATTCCAGGGAAGGATTATGGGAGTAGGTTACAGTTTCTAAACTTTCCAGGCTGGAACACAAGCAGGAGTTGTTGCACAGTGTATTCTGGAAGAGTGGGTGTAGAAAGTCATGTAGTGCTCAACGAGCTCATGATTTGGCAGGTGAATTCCCCCTTCAAGACAAGCTCATAGCCTGTAGCTCCTGGCATCTTGCCTGCTTTTCTGGTTTGAAATGGGAGGAGTGAATTTCCATGTATAAAAGTGCTTTTGTCTACAATTCACCTCAAATAGTTGTTGATCAGCTGCTACACTTTCTAGCTGGCCTTAAGCCTCAAACCCTATGACAGAGAAACTTTTTTTTCTAAAGCACTGGAGAACATGTATATGTATTTGTGATTTAAAAAAATATAAACATATTAACTACATTGGAAATACTGTTCAAACAAATTGGACTTCCTTTTAAAGAAGCCAAGAAATATCTGGGGAGAAAGATTTTTTTTTTTCAATTTTTTTTTTCTATTTTCACTTTCTGTATTAAATCATTTAAAGCATGCTGATTACAGCACATCCTCTTTACTTCTTGTAATGTTCTTCTCTAAGAGAAACACTCATATAAACATTGCAGCAAATGGGTCTAACATGTATTTCATTTTTCTCTTCACCTCACGACTGTAAATGAGCCTAAAAAAGATTGTAAAATGCTAAAAAATGTTTTAAATTACTAACAAAACATGAAGAATTTATACACAATATATCTTGAGGCTCTTCTGACATGAGACATAAAGGGTTCTGAAAGTCCTGCTGCACTTATCTACTAGAATATTTTACAGTGCAACTGCATCTCAGAGCTCTATAAACATTATTTTAGAATTGACTGGAACATCTGAACCTAAGTCACTGCTTGATTCTGACTGGCCCCATGTTCCTCTACAATCATTTTACAGTAGCATATGCAAGAATTCCAACAGCTGTACTTTTCAACTGGCCTTGCAATCTCCCATTTTAGACAATATGTTTACATCTCTGGCTTCTAAAAACAGTAACAGGAATGAGGTGAAGGGTGAGAGATGCCTTGCAGGAAGACTAAAGAGCACTCTCTAAAAGATTCTTAAAAAAAATGAAGCTAAAAGAGCATGTATTTCTTAGTTTACATAGATTGCTGATATGTTTGAAGGAGCATGGGCTGTAACTATTAATTTAAAAACAGTAAATAGTTAGAGAAAGCCTAAGGAATCATGCATATAATAATCATTATGCTTTATCCACTGCTAAAATGCAGCCCCCTCTTAGGGTGAAACAGTGACTGCTCAATACGACTTGTCAGCACTACAAGGATTCTATCTGTCAGATAACCAAAGTGACTGATATTAATGGATGACTTGAGAATACCAGTTTTCAAGTTTTCAGTAATTAACTGCAAACGGGCATCATGCATGGCTGAATCAAGAAACCAACTAAGATACCTTTGCTATATCACCTTGACCAAAATAGTTTTATTTCTCCCTTCTGTGTAGCCTGCTTATTGCAGTTATAAATTTGGGGATTACAGATGTCTATTTCTTGTAACATATTTGCAAAATAAGAAGCACAATGATTATATTTTCACTGGAATGTCTAGGTGCTACTTCGATATGAGGGAATAAATTACAAACAGTTAAATAAGTAGTCACATCTTATGTATAAAAGATGCACTTTAGTGTAATTGGAGTCTAATGGAATCAAAATGAATGGCAAAAGATTTGCCTGCAGCTTGGGAGAGGATGGATGCAGTCTGAGACAATGCTGGCTTCTGCCACAAGCTGTATTTCCTGTTATGCTGACTGCAAAGTGAAAGAATATTTTGCATAATGGAATTGGCCTTTTTTTTTTTCTGTATACACCAACCACATGAACCACACCCTAAATGGTTGCTCTTTTATAAATCACAGTACAGATTACTATCATGTGCCCTGCTGCTCTGTGACACTGGGCTCTTTCATAAACAAATTTATTGCTTACTTTCCTATACTCCTGCTAGACACTATTAAAAGTGCTCACTGGTGAGATCTTAATTTAAACTGGGTAAGTATTTCCAGAAAGTCAAAACTGTTAGCATAGTCCTGGCATTTTATGGCATAGCTGTGTGATGCTAAACAGGTTGAGTGTATATAGAAAACACTCCTGAGGTGGTGTGTGAGCCAGCTATGTTGCTGCTGGCAGTATGAACGGGTGGTATGAAAGCCAGTGTATGATCACAGCAGAAAGTGGCCAGGAATCCACCAGGAAGTCTCTCTGTAAGAGAGTTAGGATGACAGTGGGAAGAGAAACAATAAGCTCTTCTGGCACTGCCTGGAAAGAAGGTTCCCATTTTTGAATACAGAAACAGAAACTTGATTCTAGTGCTTGTTTCTTTGTATGTAGGAAGCATAACCCTGCTATTGAAAAAAATCGGACCAAGTTAAAGACCATGCTTCTTACCTCTCATGTATCTTACTCTGATTTATTTTGTAGTCAATAGGATCCATGCAATAGTTGCTCTCACAACTACTGTGAATACTTCCCTGAAAATTCTCATTTAAACTCAAATCACATTTGGAAACAGGGCATCATGTGGTTGTTCCTCAGTTCCTTCCTTCCCCATTGAAAGAGCTTTCCAGCATGCTTTGGTATGGACACCTGGGACTTAGAGCTCAAGACATTGAGTTCCATTTCATTGCTCTGCTGCTCTATTCTGTTGACTTAAGCCTTACAATTTCCTCTTTACAGAGGTTGGGGTGAGAAGTGTTCAGGTTTTAAATCTTACCAATCCATTGAGAACACCACTAAAATAAGTGAATGTGATATACCATTTTTATAAAGAAAGTAACTTTTCTTTTCAGAGTACACAGCAGAAATTAACTGGTGATCTGAGATAGCCATTTGTGTTTTCCAAGAACTTCAACAGTCAGCCAACACTCTTTTCCCATTTGTCCTTTACAGACAAAACTACACACTCTGTGAGACCTGCCCTGAAAGGAAGATTGGGTAATCAGTTTAAAAATGACAAATTGAAAATTTTAGTCCAAAAAATATAATGCCTGAACAAATGCATGTATTGTAGTGAGGTGATACATGATACTGCAACAAATTGCAGGAGCTTGATGTTGTGACATCAAGGGTTGTTTTACCGAGTTCATGTTATAATTTCCAATAGTACATCACTATTACTCTGTGTTGTTGGCATTGATGGCTTACTACTCCTTCAACCTAACATGTAAATAACAGCTGGAGGATCAGTGCTCCAGATTTCAGGTGTCACCCATAAACAGAAGAAAAGAATAATCCCCTGCAAAATTCAGACTCTTGTAGAAATCCACATGGTTGTCTAATCAAAAATGGCATAGAATCACAAAATTGTTTAGGTTGTAAAGGACCCCTAAGATCATTGAGTCCAGTTGTTAACCCAGAGCTGCCAAGTCCACCACTAAACCATGTAATGAAGTACAACATCAAGGTTTTGTTTTAAACATCCTCAGGGATGGTGACCAGCCACTTCCCTGGGCAGTCTTGACAGTTCTTGCCATGAAGAAAAGCATGCAACATTAATCCCCCCTGGTGCAACTTGAAATTCTTTGCTCTTGTCCAATTGCTTGTTACTTTGGAGAAAAGGCTGACCCCCACCTGCCACACTCTCAGGCAGTTGTGGAGAGTGATAAGGTCACCCCTGAGCCTCCTTTTCTCCAGGCTAAACACTCCCAGCTCCCTCAGCTGCTCCTCACAGCACTTGTGCTCCAGACCCTGCCCCAGCTCCCCTGCCCTTCTCTGGACTCACTCCAGCCCCTCAGTGTCTTTCCTGCACTCAGGGCCCAGAACTGGACACAGCACTCGAGGTGTGGCCTCACCAGTGCCCAGGACAGGGGGACAATCCCTGCCCTGCTCCTGCTGGCCACACTATTGCTGAGCCAGGCCAGGATGCCATTGGCCTTCTTGGCCACCTGGGCACAGCCTGGCTCATGTTCAGCTGCTGCCACCAGCACCCCCAGGTCTTTTTCCACTGAGCAGCTTTCTTCCCCCAGCCATTCTTCCCCCAGCCTGGGACTTTTGTGACCCAAGGGCACTTGGCCTTGTTGAACCTCACACTGTTTGCATTGACCTCTTGATCCATCCTGTCCAGAACCCTCTGCAAGCCTTCCTTTCCTCCAGCAGATCAGCATTCACACTCAGTGAATCAACTTGGCTACCAATGTAATATTGCTATTTAGTTAAATAATACAATGCGGTTATCCATAGCAACCAACAGGACCTCCCCACACCCCCAAACTGTTGTGTGGAATGCAGAATTTATCACACTCTTCCAGATTATAATGTTGCAGAAATGCATGTGAATTGATGCTTTAACAGAGTTTAGAAGATGGGCCAGGAGGCAACTAAAGCTTCTACTGGTATGAGAGTGGACTGGAAGAAAATCATAAACAAGTGATACCTAGTGCAGAGACAAAAGTTCATGTTTTAAATTAGGATCGTTTAAGTCATCACTTGAAGCAATTCATGCTTGTTAGTTTGAACTGTCCCAATAGTTTAGTTTAGCCCAACATTTGCATTAGTAAACTTGTATTATGGAGTTATATATTTGACTGTTTTATATGAATGTCAAACAAGGGAGTCAGCTAATGTAGGTTTTATTTTCATATCATTTAGTTGGCACAGTAACACAAGAAAATTTTCAGACCAGTCTGTTGCCTAAAGCAGAGCGTGTCAGTAAGAACTGAAATCCTATTGCTTTCCAGTGGCCTCTGTGGTTTGAATTGATGATTTTGCTTCAGCTCACAGAAACCAGCTGTAAGCACTGGCCTTTTTAATCTTAAAGACAAGTTAAAGAACAAATCAACTTGTGGTTTAGATTTCATTGTGAGAGTTTTTAATTTGGTACAAATGGAGAGCATGACAACCTCATCATGCCCTTATCACCTTTGCTATAGTGAACCTGTAAATAAAGCTGTGCCTTCTCAAGTGCTGTTCACCCAGCATCTTTTTTTGGGTGACAATGATGGGCCGAGATGTTTACCAAAGGTTGCTGCCCAAGAGAGGTTGGGTACCATGTCTACTGTCCCTTCATGGGCGGTACTACAAGGCAGCAGCATTTTAATTTGGATCAGCTAGGAAATGTGAAACAAAACCATCTATTGTGATGAGTGTTATGTGATGGGTTCAGTTAGAGTTCACAAAACCTGTTAGGAGAGCAGCTGGAGTGCGCTTTTAATGGATTAGTTTGTTGAATCTCTTTTCTGTAGTTTGGGAGGGCGGACTGGTACTGTGACTCCAAAACCTCTGCCTATTCTCTTCCATCATCTAAGAAGGTTATGGAGAAGAGAGGACAAGGAGGACCAAGGAGACAAAGAACTTGTCTTGCTGTACCTTTCCTCATCCAGTGAGTAATCACACAAAGCAATTGCCAAGAGAAGGTTCCACTTAATTTTTCTGAGGATACAGGCTGTTTCCAGTCTGTTCCTACTGCTCTTAAGTTGTGATTCTGGGCTAAGATTCCGAGTGTCCTGAGTAAACTGTCCACAGCCATGGGTAATGTTGCTTTCCTGTCTGCTAGTGACAGCACTGTGACTACTACATATTACCCAGTGAAAGCCTTGCAGCTGAGCTGGCCAAGGTGGCTTTTGGTCAAGAATAAATGTAGGCCAGTGGCCAGGCTCTGCTGTCAGATTCTGATTCTCTGCACTGTGCCCTGAGAAGAATAATTTATTGTCTTTGTTTCAGCCCTTAAATTGTTTCCTGCATTCCTCCACTTGATTGCTATAAATGCAGAACACTCAAAGCAAGTTAAGGAGGGAATATATAAGCCACATTTTGGAAGTTTAACACCTGAGCACTGAAGTTAGTTCATTAGCCACAGTTCTAGGAACCCATGATTGCAAATTTAATGTCTAATCTTTCTGCCTTAGTTTCTTCAAATGTGACATTGGGCTAATACTATTTAATAAAGTACTGGGAAGTTTGCAGTCATTGAATGATAACGTTTTTGTTAAGTGATAAATTTCATTAGAACATATAAATATATCCTGCAGTTGGCTACAAGATATCTATGGATTTTAGTAAACTGTTGCTATCCTCACATAAAATCTGTGAGGAAAATAAAACCTCTGTGAAAGCAGACTATCTGCCTGTCTGTCACCTAACCAGAAAACACCAGAAGCATGCAAAAACTGGTACTTGATTTTTTTTATTTGCATAAAGAACTTATCCTGATTTCTGCCAGTTTGAGTGTTCTTTTTACCTTTGTCTGACATGTGCATATCTTACACTTACAAAAATAACATAGAAAACTAGTGTCAATAGATCTGACAGTAAAATGAAATCTTATTTGTGAAAAAGAATTTGGAAAAGTATTTCTTTCTGTTGTGTGTAACAACTGCCTCAGTTAAGAGGATGGTGTCTGAATTAAGAAGTGCTACTCCAGTAAAGGAGTAATATTGCTGAAAGTGCGGACATATTGATTTTTGCATTTCTGAAACTAAGTACTATGAGGTCTGCATTGTGAACAGTATAGGAGAGGCTTTAGCTGTGCTTTTAAAGTGCCTATAAATGCAGCATTTGTTTAACTGTACAGTAGGTATGCATGCAGTAGTGAAAACAATAAAATCCTGATGAAAATTTATCTGGCATAAAAACCCCCAACAGAACAGAAGGCAAAAGAAGGACAGTAAGGACATAAATTGCTCTTGGCCTATGTCATTGAGAAGTCATTATGTGTAAATTACTTTGTGTATTAATTATAATTAACCCCCTTAGTGGACATAATTTTATGTTTCATGATGAAACCTAAGCAGTGACAAATCAGAGGCAGTTTTCCCAAGACATGTCTTGGAATCTGCCAAAAAAATAAGGTGACAAATTAATTTATAGGCAAAACAATATTTTCAAAATATTCAGCTGAGGGAGAAAAACTACAGAGACAACAACAAACTTCAGTGGTTTCTGTCTGTAATTTCTAGGACATTATGGAAAAATGTCTCAAATCAACAATGTGAGGAAAATCTTTATAACATCGCAACATAGTGAACTGTGGAAAAAACACTAGACACTCTAACAGCAGAGGTCATAGCATAAAAATATTTTTAGAGTTTCAAGTATTAGAATTTTCAAAAGCATCCAACTCCTTTCTGATAAACTCCCTACACAGGATGTCCCTTTGGATCAACGCCTGGAGAGTGAATGAACCTTCTAGAAGCTCCAGACCTCTAGTTCTGAAAAACTTACATCTCTAGGGTGCTAGGATTGGACAGATGAGGTGGCAGCGCCTCTCATTGGTTTCACAGAATTAATTAACAATTTGATTTATCTGTTCTTGCTAATAAATCTCTACTTGCTTCTAAGAGTCTACTGCAAGAATCACTTCAGAAATACTACAAGACTGGTGAATTTTAGAAACCAAAAATGCAGTCTTTACAAATGTATTGTATAACCAGAGTTTCTGGTCAGACCTTATTTTCCTTCCTCAGATTATATTTACTCTCAACTTCTTATGTGAAAGATACAACTGTTGTTATTTTCACATAAGATACAATTATTTAAGTGCAGCCAACAATTCATGGCAATGAATTCCTACAATGCACTGTAGGAAGGTCTTCCTTCACAGCCTTCAGTGTGTTTGCAAAGGTACTTTCAGCTCATCTGGAAAGCTGAAAGTACAGCTGAAGTTTGTGGCACTGTGTGTGAGAAAAGCATCTGCTTCCTGATGTAATCATGACAGGAAAGGCTGTGACTGTGGGATCTTTTGTAGTGGTGATGATGGCTACAGGGACACACTGGAGAGCTGGACCAAGCCTTTTCTTAGTGCATTAGTGCGTTCAGACAGTTTCAGTCTGCTCCTGTCTGATACAAGGAATTCTGCCACATTCTTCTTCCAAAGGATGGAATTCCACACGCTTAGCATAGAAACTTGTGCAAAGGTGCAGGAAGGCACACGTGTGTTGCGTCAAATAATACTCTTAGACAGGTATGAACATACGCTGACTCTGCAGGTTCTTTTAGTGTTTGCAGAACTACAGAAAGTCACACCACTATGCCAAGTACCCTAAAGCATCACAGTGACATGGGAATGGAGACTTCATTACAGAAGGCTGTGCAATGTAAGTGAGCAGAGATGCTGAACCAGATGACCCACTGTGGCCCCTTCTACCCTGACCATTCAGTTATTCTGTGATTGTGTGACCTTACTAAGCTCAGCAACAGCTGCATCAGGCAGGCTCTTGTCAGTGTTGGCTATCTGTGAGGAAAAGTTGGACTTCAGGATCCTGACAGGCATGTGGTTAATTTTTTGTCTCTGTGTCAACTGCTTTATATCAAGTACTCCTCTGTGCCCTTGGTCTCAGGTGGTTCTGAGGCTAGGCACTGGATAAGCTGGTCTAAACTGTCTCTGTTATAATGGTGAGCTTATACACAAATAAGGGCAGCGCAGAAAAAAATCTCAGAATCTAAGGAATTTCCTATGATTCTCTGAATCCTCAGAAAACCCTGTGAAAAAAATGAGAAAAAAAATCCACCTTCAAAATACATAGGTAAACAATGTGTACTTGTAATATTTCTCCTAAATCATTATGAAGGTGTCAATGCAGAGGAAGAGGTGTGATGAGCCATGAGACATTAAGATCATGTGAGCTCTTAAAGCCCTCTTACGATTGTTTGAAAAGTTTATATGCTTTTATATCCCAAAGTGATAGCTATGGTGCTTCTGGTGTTTTGCAGTGGAAAAATATATGGTTTGTGCAGACAATCCTTTGGTGATGGTAGTAGAATGCAGTCTATTGAGTGGTGAGGGGACAGAGATCTCCACCTTTGGCAGTGGTAGAAGTGTTTAAAATGCTTTATTAGGACTGAACTTCAGAAGCAATAACTTGCTCTGTAGGTATTTAAACAAGAAAATTAGCCTGCTCATCAGATATTCTGCTCAGCAATAGAAAAGCCTTTGAAAGACTGTCATAATAGTAGGTGATCCTTTGTTTTACATGTGTATGTTTTTCCCTGTTTTCAATAATGGACTAAGGCTAATCACCTGCAGTTTACTGGAAGAGTGGACCAGTCCATTCAGTATCAATGTATAAGCAAATGGTCCACTGGAATGAAGGCTGCTTTTAAAATAATCTTGAATTTATATTCATAGGAATGGTATAAGGGATGTGGAGCCTATGCTGGTGAGGAGACACACTGTGTTTTGTTCAGAAAATATATCCTTTGTTTATATATGTTTTCTCAGCTCCCTGTGCCAAGCTGAACTCCCCAGACACCTGAATACTTCACACTCTATGAATAAATACTCAACTAGTGTCAGAGAAGAATGTGCCAGGATTATTCAATCACTAGGCAGAGGGGAAAAAAAATCTGTCATGACCTACCAACCAGACATTTCTTGGCAATTGCTAATCAACTGTGTTAGCCTTTTATTGTCTCCTGCCATTATCTTCCAGGAAAGGTCTGAGCAAGAGGTCAGAGTAGCTTAAGTAGGTATTTGTTCATTTGTTATCTTTCATGCAGTGTGCTGGAGTCAACAGTCTGCTCTCCATTGAAGGTGAAATACTTCACCTTAATTTGTTATGTTACTTTACTCTAGAATTTGGCAACCAAACTCAAAAGATAAGAATACTTTCTGGTGGGAATGTTTCTGAGAATAATTTTTAATGCTTTATATGAGCATTAATTTTTGAAAGATCTATATCTGGTAAATCACAAACTACTTCCTTATTGGCAGTCTACAGAAGAAACACATTAGAAAAGTGACCTGGATCTTAACTCAGGTTACCAACTCCTGCAGTTCAGGTAACAACTGTATTCTATGCTTACCTTTGAACAGGCATTTGGATTTGCATTCCTTTCCTGAAAAAGACTTTCTTGGGTTGCAGACCCCCAGAAAAAAAACATTAATTCCTAGAAGATGATAAGGAAAAAAGGGGAAAATTACATGAAAAATTAACCTAGCACCTGCCTTCTGTCACACAAATGAATTGCCTAAGATAGACAGTGGTAACGTGTGTGGTAACAAGTGACTGCACTTGAAATTCTGCATTTTTTTAAGGACTTTAATTTGAAGACCAGTGCTTTCTTTGATCAGAAATTGTTCATTATTCAGCTTTGTCCACCCATGCTGCCTTAAAAAAGCACTGCTGAACAGAAAAACCAGAAATCTGATTGCTTCCTTTCTGGGAATGGAAGTACCCATTCCCAGAAATGGGAGATTTCTCTCCCTTTCTCTTTTGCTGTAATACTGGAAACATTTGAAATTTGTTCAAGTCTCTATGGGAAACCAAGACAGACAGCTCTATCTTCCTCTCCAGCATACAACAGTGGTTGGCAAACAAATGACTATCGCCACAGCTTCCATGGTTGCCTTTAGGCAGCCCAGGACTCCTGGACCTGGACATGCAAGGAAATGCAAGAAATGAGAGAAATTCACCTCCTCTCTCAAATCCAGCAGTAGCAATGAGGATCCCCTTCTATTCAGGGAAAAATGGAATTGCATCACATGACCAGCCTCTTTTGAGGCATCCCAGTAGATAGCTAAAGGTATGGTTTCCTTACCCATTGAAAAGGGCTAATGTGGCAAAGGAGTTACAAATGCTCAACCTCACTAGGATTTCCTTGTTATGCCATTTGGTCTTCACTCTCTTCCACATGCTGTACCCATTCCCAAGCTGTTTGTCGAACTAAAGATAATTAATCTCTGCCAGAATGGTTACTTTAGGCTTACGTTTTGTGAAGACAAACCACATTCTTTTGACGGCCAGAGCTGTAGGAATTAGATTTCCCTTTTCTTCTGTGCAGCCTGCACCAAAACCATTTTCTTTGTACCAAGTGGTAATGGCAAAAAGTCTGCACTGAAGCTTTAATGTTTCTAGGAAATAACTTATGAACCATTTCTCTATTGTATGAGGGCACACAGACAGGCACAAAGTGGCATAAGTTGGGACAGAGATTTTGGGACTTGCAATAGGTAGAATTTTAAGCAGAGAAGCTCAGTGGCTCTGTAGAGCAGAGAAAGCAGCTCAGCCAGTGACCTTGTGGAGCAAATACCAGTCTGCTATTCTGCAGGAGGGAACTGGACTTTTCAGTGAGTCTGGCCTGAACAGGACTGGTCAGGTACAAAGACAGAGTATGCCAGAATTGATTTTTCCTTTACATGTGCATACATTTGCCATGCAGTGTTTTTTCTGCCTCAGGGAGTAGGTTGTCTGTGATGTCCAAGCACATGAGCTTTTTAGTCTTACGTTTTTCATCAAGAAGCTAGATGTTTACATCACTTGATGAATCTGAGCTTTATAATCAGACATTTGGGTGAAATGTTTAAAAATAAAACATTGTTTTATTTGTGTGCAAAAGTTCCACTTCCCTGTGTTGCATCAGAGCAACTGTTGTGCTCTGCTTTTTTCTTTCTGGGACTGTCTATGACAGCCACCAGCCATCCTATTTACAGTCATTAGCACAAGGAAATTGGAAACTGCAGCTTCTGGAACATGATTATCTTCTTCCTCTCAGGTTTGTCTTTTACTGTGACACAGGAAAGGAAATGTTTGTACAGCTAAAAGACACAGAGATAAACAGAAGTGCCAGGTCCTTTTTGAATGAGCTGCTGATATTGAGCTAATTTTGGACCAGCTTACTAGAAGTGGTGATACAGAAGGGTGACAAAAGGGGACAACCTCCCCCAGCCCCTCTATAATCAGAAGTGTAGAAGCCTCTAAAGCAATTGCAGCGAGATTTAGATAAGAACCCTGAAAGAAAGCAGAGGCTGGCATCTTTGTTAACCTCTAGGAAAGGACAGTCTTGTGCAATGTTTAGTCAAAGGCTTATACCACTCGTAAAGGTTCTTGACTGAACAGCAGTCTAATTAAATTTCCTCCAGTTCAGTGATCAAAGTGAAACAAAGCCTAAAAACTCAGGACTGTGCAATCCTTGTTTTATGAAGATAACAGTAGACAATTGCATTTTTGTCAGTGAGGAGTATGAAGAATTAAATAAGACATAAACCTGTCTGTGAAATGAACAGTTTTGACCAGTGCATGCTAAATGTCTGTCTGTTCCACAGGAATTAGTGTTTTGTTGTACTTTTTTAACTTGTTGAATTCACAAAACCCAAAAATTTACAAATTAGAAAATGTGTGAAAAACAAGACCACAGTTGCTAAAACTGCCTTTTATTTTGAGTTTATTTTCTTAATCTTAACACAACTTTTTTATGGCACACAGCATCAGAATCAGCACCTCTGCATTTACAACGACTGAGAAGCCCTGCCAATTCGTTTCCCTAGTTCCAAATTTTAAATCGTGAAGAAAACCTTACTCTTTGTTCTTTTTTCCTATGAGAGGCATAACAGCACATTGCTGCAACAAAATCACGTTATGAGGGGTCCATTCACAAAATAAATTTACTGCACATTAAATGCTGATTTAGTTATTTCATCATAACTAAAAACTGTAATGCAAATGCATACATATATATAGTGCAGCTTTTGTGAAGTACTAACTTATCTTGGTTTTTATTATGCTCCAGTTTACAAGAGTATCATTAGTGCAAATTAATGAAATTTAACTGTAAAGCTATATTTTAACAACCACTTAGATATATTTAAGCTCATTTAGGCCAGTGTAATGAGTTAATATCCAGCATCTGATTTGGTGAGCACTTTCTCAAGCTCCTCTTCAGGATTAGGTTTCTTCTGGTTTGGGATAGCAGGTAGGACACAGCTTGGTTTTAGATGCTCTCCTGAGAGACCAGGCAAGAGAGAATAGAGGGTATGACTCTGAGAATGTCCTGTTTTTGGAGATCTGGAGATTGGAGCTGGTGGGAGGATAACTGCACTGGTTTGTAGGGACTTAAACTTCTTAGCATCCTGAGATGGTAGCTGAACTAGAGGAAATAGGAAATAGAAAATAGGAAAAAAAAAAAAGAGAAAGTGCACAGAAAGTGAAAAGCATGGCATTTTTACAAATGATTTTGCATCTTTCTTTGCGCTGTTGTCTCTTACTGTGTGTACTCAAGCCTGTACTTGAAAAATGTGATCAAAATATTAATATATTTTCTGGCACATGGTAGAATGCTTTGAGTTCACTCAAAAAATTTTGGTGTGCAAACCAAATTTTGAGAGGCTCACTAGTATTTCTCTTTGGAACAGTTGTTGTTAATATATTCAAAGTTCATGTCTGTGTGAAAAATATCCATAAAGCTTTATGTACTTTATGTACATCATTAAAAGCTTTAAATGATGGATTTAAGTAGGCCAAAAGCTTAACTTCAACCCACGGCAGAACAGCCATCACAGACTCATGCTCATTCAAAGAATCCAAACACCATTGCTTCCCACAGTCCCACATACTGTGCTCAGTTTATTTGATTTAGGATTTCAGGATTGGTACATGCATAGCTCTGAAGCAATGCATATAATGACTAGTGTTAGTACATGTGCTGAAACACATGAGCCTGGACCCAGAGCTGGGATCTGTGGGAGGCAGAGCCCTTAAGGCCCCAGGAGCTACAAAAAGCAAAAACACCATTAATGACTGACATGGGGAGAGCAGAATTGACCACCGAAGACCTAGTAGTTCAAAGGAGCTACTGGTTCAGGAAGCCTTTTCCACTCAGTAGACTCTGGAGTGGTTGTTATTATGAACTGCAGAGGCAAAAATAAGGCTGTCAGAAAGGCATTGCCCAAGGAGCATAGAGTCCAGCAGAAGAATAGGTCTTACACTTCCCTCCTTTGCAAGCAGTGGACTGCAGCACCTTTCTGCAGAGATGTGGGTGCTTTGTGGACTGCTTTGCTGTTAACTTCGGAAAGAAGAAACTTCAAATCATGATGAATAATGTCAAAAACAACCATAGATCTCCACAAAACACTGTTAAATGACCCATAGAAATAGATTTTAAATTTGTTTTTTAAATTTGTTGTTGGCTTTTTTCCCAGCAAGTAATAATGTCACTTTTTTGTGCATCAGACACATGTTGTCTCCTCTTATGTCTCCAGAAACATCAGACCTTTTTAACTACATGGAGAAGTGACAGCAGCAGAGAGTTCTCTAGAAGTCCCATATTTGTTTGAAAAATTATTTTGACATTTTTTAAGGAGTGTGTGACAGCCTGTTTTCCAGGGGGTTTTGGAAGCATTCCATGTTGAGATAGAAAGAGTGTGTGGGGGATGAATTAGTAGCATGGAGAACAGTCTGTGTTGTGGAGACTCAAGAAGCCATGTGAGGGGTCTTTGGCCCTAGGAATATCTGAAGGCTGAGAATTTATGGTTTAAAGTCACTCAAATACTCTTCTTAGGCTACTGTTTAATTCCTGTTTTCCTCTTTCTAATGTGTATTTTAAAATGTTTTTACTGAGAGATTTAATAATATCTTCCTTCTTTTTTTTTTTTTTGCCCTTCCTTTTTGGGGGGAGATAGTTCTTCTTTCTGTTAATCTCTGAGTAGTTTCAGTTCTCATTCTCGTTTTTGCTTATTTTATTGTTACAGCTTCTTGGTAGCTTTTTTCTTTTTTTTCTTAGCATATTTTTAACACACATCTAGTTATATACTAGAGAATAAAAATAATAGAGAAACACAAGTATTTATACTCAGTCTGTTGCTGGAGCACTTTGCCTGGATAAAGGCCATGTCCAAAAGAGTAATATTTTTAGGGCTGGATGGAGGACGAGTGAAATCTCATATTGAGATGAGACTGTGTTATTTAGAAAGCTTCAGAGGCAAATATGTAATTTGTGTTAACAAGAAATACAGTCTATTTTGAAATTAATTTTTGTTTTCTGTTACTGGCCTTAACTAACAATCAAGCAGTAATGCTACCTGGATAAATGTGCTGTGCTAGTTCATTAAACCATGATTCTTAATTGTGACAATTGTACCTTATTTGTAAAACAGTTTCCGGCATGAGACTAGAACTAAATTCTTGACCATTTGTATGAATGCAAGAACGACAATTACTTTGAATGAATTTTTCATGGATTTTGCTTACAACTATGATTTAACTAGAAGACACAGAAAACATGAGTAGAAAAGCTTAAAAAATAGAATACTTGGACATGGGGTTTTAAAAACAAATTATTTTCTTCCTTCTGGGCTGACAGAGAATACCACCTCAGTAATTCAAAGACTTTTTCTTCTTCCTGTCTGATGTAGAAAGCAGCAGCAGTGTAGGGTTCTGTGTATCCCCATCCTATCTGATGGTCCCTATAAGGCTGCCTCTGCCTCCTTTCTAGTAATACTGTCATCACTGCTGAATTGCTTCTGACATTCAGATTATAGGCAGCAGGGAATCTTAAATTTTGGTCTGAATGCTTTAGGACCTGGCTGATCTACAATTAGTAACCTGTAAATCTTCATCCAGTATACAATGGAGATTTGTGCTTTGTGGAGCACAAGAATGAGAGGTTAGGACACTGCTGGGAGTAGGGCTGGTGTCTGTGTATGAAGAACACCCCAGTTGTTGGCTTGATCCAGACTGGAACAATCACAGTCTTGACACTCTGCTGGAACACTGGGAGTGGGGTGATGCTCTTCTGCTCTTTGGGACCACTGCTTCCCCAAGCTGAACATAAGCCAGCAATGTGCCCAAGCAGAAATATAGCCAACAGCATCCAGGGCTGCAGACAGTGACAGGTGATTCTTCCCCTCTACTCAGCTTGGGTGAAACACATCTGGAGTTCTGAGTCCAGTTCTGAGGCTCCTAGTACAACAGTGTGGGGGCATACCATGTCCAGTCCATGTCTATGTCCAGTGGAGGGTAATGGAGATGACTAAAGGAAAGGGCTGGGACTGTTCTCCCTCAAGAAGAGAAGGCAGTTCAAAGGATATTGTCAATATGCATAAATGTTTGATTGCGGGGAGTAATGGAGAAGGAGACAGACTCTTCGCAGTGGAGTCCTATGGAGGGAAAAGAATCAATGGCCACAAATAAGTAATAAGAAACGTTTTTCCTCTGAGGGTAGTCAAACGCTTCCCAGTCATTTCCACTGGGAAGAGATGGCCCACAAAAACTGTGTAGTCTCAATCTCCATTCATAGAGATATTTAAAACAAATCTGGGTCTGATCTTAGGCCATGTGCTGTAGGTGACTTCTCTGTGGACAGTCTCCAAACAAACATGAAACCTCTCTCAAGCCCTCAAATGCCAGCAATGGAGGCACACAATATGAGACTGTAACTGACACTTGTCTGCACTTACTTTTGTGGGCACTGTGGTT
Source organism: Poecile atricapillus (assembly GCF_030490865.1). NCBI lineage: Eukaryota > Metazoa > Chordata > Aves > Passeriformes > Paridae > Poecile > Poecile atricapillus. The sequence goes on along the minus strand of NC_081289.1, from coordinate 128,434,345 downwards.
TGGTATTGGAGCTAGACTGTTCTGTACAGGAATAATATTTTTCATTTTCTGCTGGTCTATGGACATCCGTTGAAAACTTCTACCTGTGAAAGAAAAAGAAAATTATTATGGAAATAATTTTAACTAGTGTGGTGCACTGTGCATTTCTGGCTTCCAGAAAAGGAAAGAAAACTTACTTAGTATTTCTCAGAAATATGTAATAGCAAGAAACCACTGACCAAAAAAAAAAAAAGAAGCAGTTGCTTAGTTCACTTTACACTCGTAAAAAGGACTGATTGATTTAGTATAACCTTCACATATACCCTTATCACTTCCTCTCATATAACATAGCAATAGGTCTTAAAATGGGCACAATTTATTAGCTAGGTCTCTCTAAGAATATTTGAACTCTAAATCTGTAAAATTATTCAAATAGATGATTTGATTTCAGAATTGAAGCTTAAATTTGCAAAATATCCTGGTAGGGTCTCAGCCTTTTTAAGTATTAAAACACAGAGTTCAGCTGCTAGGTGGAAAAGGACATTGAAGGCTAGTTTTGAGAGGGTTTTGTTGCAGAAAAAAGCATATCACAACCAATAGAAGGCAATACTGATCCTTATTAAACTATGTTTATGGCAGTATCATTTTCACCAAGAAAATGAAAGGTTAATTGGTTAATTCTGGCATTAAAAAATACAGTATGTTAGATGATGTAATGCATATCATCACATAAAGGACACGTCTAATACTGAAAAAAGTAGAAACTCAAGCGCCAAGTCAACATTTTCACCAGATCTTTTTCCTGAGCTGATCTTACTTGTGATGCTCGAGTCCCTCAAATTGTTTTTTTTTTTTTTTTTGTTATCACCAAATCTGTGATGAGCTGTGTAATGAGTTGTCTTGGCAAGCAGCTGCTCATCCAGTATTGCTTTGCAACATAGCTCAGTGAAGAGCAGGCATGTGCTCTGTCAGCACACAGAGACAAGGGGAGACACGGGGTGCATGTAGCAGGACATCCTAAGCAGGATGAAGAGATGGAATTATATTAATTATGCTTGTGGCTTTGCAGCTGATACTTAAAATTACCTATGTGTTGTTGGGCTGTAAAAGCTATAAAGCTATAGAAAAATAGTTGTTGAGCACTTTTCTAAAGTCATGAATGCTGTAACTATGTTCTGTGCTGCTGACTAAACAGATTGTGTGTGAAAGGAGTTGCAGTGGTGTTTGTCAGGCAAACCACCATGTTACAGTGCAGCCTTCAGCTCAGCATGGAGCAAGGTTCTGGTCCAAAAGCCACAACAGTTGATAGACATTGGGTCAGTCTGCTGGATCCTGTGGTTAGGCTGATGTCTTTGAGCTAAAGCATGAAGAGTCTTGTATGGGTGAGCTCTGCTTAATAGAAACAGATTTGCTTTTCAGTTTGCTTTTCCCGTGTTTTACTCTTTAACATCGCTAGTGTCTAGTTGGTAAATTTCTTCTATAGACCTCGCATCCACTTTGCACAAAAAACTAAATATATCAATTTCAATATAGCAGAGAATCATTTGTTGCTCTCATTAGAGCAATTCAAGTTATATTGGTTTCTGTGATGCTTATGCTGAGAACTAATGGCTTATTGTGTATGTACCATCATGGCTTTGATAATGGGAAGTTGTTGTTGCTATCAAGAGACACGTTCATTTCATAAATGGGGCTATCTGTCAGCAAAACGACAGTAGAAAACATAATCATGTTTGCAAGGGTGCCATGAATGCTTGGAAAAGAATCCTTGTTAAAAGTTTTGGCATCAAGTGGAAATATTCTACTTTTCCTTTCTATCTGTTTCATATAACATCTGGAAAAATAGTTTTTCTCTCTTTGAGACATCTCTTCTGTCCCCGAGAGCACATTTATGATTGCAGTTAGTTTTGAATAAATGTAAAGGAGCCAATTTCATTCTTACAAAATGCAGGACTGCATTTGGGTTTTTCTACAGGTTGTTTTTAAAAAAAATTTTCTTTGCATTTAGGAAGGTGAACCACATAGTGGTATGTTTTGTGTAAAAGTTGTTAATATTATGACGAATGTCTCTGAGTAAATTGGTTCTTAAATTTGAGAACGTGACAGCCACACTGATCAGCTTTGCTCTGCTTTCCTAGTAAAAAAATGTTTCCTGTTGAACTACACCATACTGCTTATATCATCAGAAACTTAATAACAGCCCATTTTTCACATTACCTATCCAGCTAATAGGTTGAAAGATACTGAGCTACTATAATAAAACCTGTAATAAAGTATCATCTTGCATCTGGAAATTTAGTAACCCAAAAGAGGAGTGGGTGATAGGCATCTCAGAGCTGTCTTATACCGGAGACAGGCTTCCTGTTACCCATATCACTTGGAATTTTTCTACTTCCACTAGTTTTCCCTGCAAATGTAGACAGCAGTACATTTTGCAAAAAGAGATGATTACAAAGGTCATAAGTACAAAATGTTTCAGATTTTTTATGCCAGCTCAGTACTGTGGCCGGCAAGAACTCTTGAAATTTTGACAATTTTTAGTATATGACTTTGCTCTTCTCAGTGCAGGGCAATAACTCTGACAGAAACTAGTGGCATAGTAGTAAGGTAATTCTCATTGCTACATACAGCAACCTCTCCCCTTTTTGTAAGTGCTAATGCTCAGCTAGTAAATTGACCCATCTTTCATTCCCGGGAGCACAGAAAATAGAACAAAAAACCTCCAAAGGCTTTGGCACATACATGGGCCAGCTGCCTTTGTGGCAAGTAAGCATAAAAATTAGCTTTCACTTTGACAATAGACATGGTCATGCAAGACAATCAACACTATGTATCAACAGAGAAAAGAATTTTCAAATTGAGTTTCTTTAGGTTATTGATACACACAATCCTGGGCTAGATATTCAGTGATTAGGAAATTATATGTAGTCCCCCCCAGTCATGAATTGAGAAATGAAGTATTAACACTTCAGTGTCTTCAAAAACCAGATGTTGTTTTTTCCCCCTCAGCTAAGTTTCCTGCAGAAAGAAAGAAAAATCAATTAAAACCAAACAAAACCAAAACCAAACCAAACAAAAAACCCCAACAAAAAACAACAAAAGATATTTTTTCTCAGAGAGAGAGCTGCCTGCACAGCATTGCTGGCTGGGCTGGAACCAGACTTTGCTTCTGATCCCTGTAAGCGCTGCAGGAACAGCACACTGGAGACCTGGAAGCCCTGGAGCTCATACAGTAAATGCAGTTCTAATTCACAGAAAGTCAGGTGGCTTTAATTACAGGGGCAGACAGATTTAAACCACACACAAAGGCATGAAGAGGGACAAGCAGATCTTTTTATCACGAAGAAATGTGAGACAGTATCTGTGTTGTGCAATGCATTCCTGTCAGACACTCTTTTCCTCCTTAGAGGATTTTAATTCACATGTTTCAGAGGAAGGTCCTTTTTGCCAGCTACAGGAATAATTTTATTGTTGGAAAATGTTGTTAAAGGGAGTTGGTACAAAGAAAACTGGGCTTAAAGAAGACTCAGGCTTTTTATTTTCTGAGAGATAATAAATTCTAAGAAATAAGATTGCTACTTTCTCTTTGGGCATGCAAAGATGGCTCCATTTATAAGAACTAGATTTTTGTCATAGGATATTCACAGAAATATTTTTTCTAGGAAAACCACCTATCCTTCTGCCCAGAGCAGACAAGGATTTAACCAATATAACCATTTTCTTAGGACTGTAGTATACTACAATATTAAGAAAAATCTAGAATCACATTTTAAATAACATGGTAGTTACTTCCACATGAAATGTATTAATAGTCTAGCAAATTCCAATAGGAAACTTTACCCAGAAATAGTTGTCCTCCAGTTTTGGTTTATCCAGTTTGAGATCATTCCTGCTATTGCTCTCAAGTTCAATGCTCCCAAATATCTTAGCCTCACTGTACCCTATTATAGTGAGGTTGTAAAGTAGCCCTGCAGGTATTCTTGTGTTTCACATGTGAGCTGAACCTTGAAGAATTTAGTGTAGAAGGAGTCGTGGAGAAGCAATCATTGCTGGGCATGTGGAGTCTGGGGCTCATATGGTTGAGTGAGTAGCTGAAGAGTGCATTGTAAAAAAGTGGTGACACCTACGGAGCAGTTCTATTAAGCATTCAGGAATGTGGCCTCATATTCAGGAAGTGGCATTTTTTAAATAGTTCCTTTTTACACGAAAAAGCTATTTCCAGGTTTTATTTGCACAATGTATGTATAATGACCTGTCATTCTGAAATTGCAGTCTCTGCTCTAGGTGTCAGACATGTGTGCAAAGATTTGCTTTTTTATAGTTCACTTCTCTTAGACTTCTGCACAGTTTGCACTATCGTGGCTAACTGGGGCCTCTTCTTAGGGTTTCTCTTCACTCCTCTTTCCACTGAAGGGTAATGTCACTCATGTCTCTTGGGGTAAATGTAGATTAACTTCTTGTAAAATTTTTACTCCTTTTAAGTGTTCTGGAAAGTTTGAGGTTTGCTTTTGCTTGCTTCATTTTCGGTTAGATATTGCAGTGATTAAAAGGCATGCTAGATGTATTTAATTTTTGCACAGGACTAACCCCAAAGGAGATTAATTTGGAGATACTGATACGTTAAACTCAACTCCAGAATACAGGCCAGCCAGGCAGATTCATTTAAAAATGGACGTGAGTCAACCAAAATACTAGATCCCAAATCCAGCCAAACTCTGGTATCAATTTCACCTTAGAATTCTAATGCTCTGCTTCATTACTGTTGCATTACAATTTCCAGATGCTGGGGGCTAGATTTCTTTTTTTTTTTGGTTCCATCTTACCTATGGAATTTTTCCCATAAGTTGCTAAGAAACACTGACTACTGGGCACTTATGGTACTTAAGAAAACAAAAGAGTGGCCGAGCTCAGGGGGAAGAAAGGCATCTGGTTGCATTTCTCTCCTCTGGGGAGTTTCTCTCCGAGGGACAGCGATACCGTGGGAACTGGGCAGGTAAAGGAGGGCTGGGGCAGCTCCTGGCTCTCTCGCTCAGGGGCTTCAAAGGAGGATGGTGAGAACTGCTGTGCTCGGGGAAAGGAAATCGCTGCCACGGGTGTAAGCCAGCCCGGAGCTGCTTCTTCTGTGAAGTGAGCCTCTGCTCGTGAGAGCAGCCACTGACCCGGGACCTTATAAACACCTGCCTCACTAAAAGAGAGACCTATCCGCATTTCCTCGGTGCCCGGGATCCTGAGCTGGCCTCTCCCTGCCCTGCTGGGAGCCGGGCCGCCGCTCCTCCGGCGCTGCTCTGGGTTTCTGTGCGCTCCAGCCCCGCCCTGCCGGGACGTCCTGCGGATCCAGCCACCGCTTCTGACACATCTCATCCACCAGCAGGGGATTTCTGCTCATCCCTGCTGTTCCAGCTTGGTGGTTCCGGGAGTCCTGCTGGGGCACCGGTATCGACTGCTCCAGGGGCGTTTGTGAAGCAAAGCCTCCCCTCCATCCTTTTCCGTCTCGGCCGAGAAGGCTGTCACGGGGTCCCTGGTTCTGTTTGTCCTTAATGCCATAGTTGTTGTTGTTTGGTTGCCTTGCTATACACACACTAGTAAAGAACTGTTATTCCCATCCCAAATCTTTGCCTGAGAGCCCCTTAATTGCAAAATTATAATAATTCAGAGGGAGGTGGTATACATTCTCCATTCCAAGAGAGGCTCCTGCCTTCCCTAGCAGACACCTGTCTTTCAAACCAAGACACCAGACCTCAGCATAAAAGTATTTGTTCCATCTCTGTAAATTTAGCAACCTGAATTCAGCTTTGGAGAAACCGTAAAAACCATCAGACCAAAAAGCTGGCATTCAGGGTTGCATTCAGGGTGGGAAGGGGTGCCACTGCAGCCTGGAGTCAGAATAAATCCATAAGGGTAAAGTGGAATGGCATAAAGCTGTCCAGCATAGCTCTGGACCTGGTTGGTTCCAGAAGCAGCTCTCAGCACAGTCACAAATTTGAGGGCAAGACTGTTCCCTTACACATCTGCATCCAGGATGAGGTGTTGACACAAGGCAGCAGGTAGAGTAGTGGGTGTTAATGTACAATTCACAAAGCACATAAATGACCTGGAGGCACTAATTGCTCAGGTGCCTTTTATGTTTTCTTGATATCTGCATTTTTGCTTGCTCATCAGACCTACTTAAATCTCCTATTCCCCACATCTAAGCACCTTGCTTCAGCTTTCAACTGATGTCCCACCCACATGCTATCTGTGATGGCCAGATAAAGGAGAAACTGAAAAAAAAAATTAAAAATAGAAATGTTATTGGTCCTTACTTTTTTCTGACTCAGCTTGCCACATCAGTAGATATTATAGGATTTAGGATATAGAGAAGGAAAAAATTACCTGATGGAGAACTGGGAAGTGAGGGAAGGCAGGGAGGGCACAAAAGCACATGGTGGGATCTGTCAGAGTTTAAGCCATTCATCAGTTTGTCTGAAGAAGTTCTAGTACAGACTTTGTAAGAGAGTCTTTGGTTAGAGTCTGTGTTCCAGGGATCATCCAGCAAAACGTGGCAGCTATCTGCGTTGTCCAGCAAGTTGTGCTCACTCCTACTCTTTTGAGATTTGTGTGGAAAATGGTGGGTACTGGAGCTGGAGCAGAAGCTTGTTATTTTGCTCTGGGAAGCAGTTAGGAAGGAACTGCCTGCAGTGATTGGGGGGAAGGTCTGGGTGGTGATGGGTGGGAGTCCCTGACATGCTGATGGCTTCTTTTCTGGTATGAGGTACTTAGTGTCTGTGCTCTTTCTTTTAAGTTCAGGGGTGCTCTTACACTCATCTGTAACGTCTTTGCAATTTTTGTTCATAATGCAATCAAAACGGGTGATGATATCATCTACTTCTGAGGTCTCTTCTCCAGGAGATTGACCCCTGTTTCTCTCCTTCTGACTGGTTTTCTGATCATCTTTCTTCCTCTTGCAAGAGAAGATCTGGTTCAGCATACTGAATCGTCCTTCTTTCTTTATAAGTCTGTTGTTCTGGGAGGGAAACTTATGAACGGACTCAGATCTACTGGAAATATAAAACAAAATGAGATGTCAATATTACCAAACAATGAGAAAATATCAACTGTGTTACTCCATGAAAGCAGCAGCATTCTATCCAGATAAATTTGCATGGGTGGTTCAAGAAAATTAGGATCCCAAATTTGTAATTAACAAAGACCGAAAGTGCTGCTGTGTTACTTCACTCTTTCTTATAGATGAATTGCCTTACAATCATCTTAATGTAACTTAGAACAGCTATCTGGGAAAAAACAAACAAAATTTTCTGGCTTTGGCATTGTAGTGGTTTTAAAGCACTAGCTAAAAACCACCAGAAAACTTACTCATCTCTTCCTGTGAAATATGGATTAGGAGAAAGGCAAAACAGGCTCAACACTTAGAAGGAATAAACAAAGTTTATTAACAGAACTACAAGAATAAGAAACCAGCATAAAACCTCCAGAAACCTTTCCTCCCTACCACCCAACCTTTCCATTGTCCAGCTGACAACACAGAGACAAAACCTGGTGGTTAAAGCAGTACCAACTAGACAATAATCTTTTCATCTGTCTTTGTAGAGAAAGGAGCTCTCATCATTCCATGGAGAGTTCTCCACAATAAAACAGTTTTCTCATGGCTTTTCAGTCCTATGATTGGCAGCCACCCAGAAAAAACTCTGCCATCATGCTCTCCTCCCATTTTCACACCACCCTGAGGTGTGTTCATGGGCCATGAACCCAAGGGGTATTATTTTAAGGATGAGTTATTCAAAGGCAAAGGTTCTCTTCATGTGTCTCTGTGATCATCTCTGGGAACAGAGGTTTTCTCTTTTTCTCCCTGGGGGCCAAGGGTCTTTATGAACTCTCATTTCTCTCTCTCTGTTCAAGCATCTCATGGGATCACAGTTACTCCACCATTTGCTTAGCTCATCAATGGATACCTTTGCTCAGATCTACACACTGAAATACTTCATTTCCCCCAAATACTCTTTCATGAATTAAAGGAGTTTTTCAGAATATTATTGCCCATCTCCATGGCCTTACCAAAAGAATATTTCAGCTTATTAAAGCAACTCCTCGTTCTCCTTCCATCTGAGGCTTGATTCTTTCTTTCACTGACTTTGATGGTTTATATTGTCTCTTTACATGTTGATGATTCTCACTTTCCTCTCTCTGGAAAGGGATTAAATCTGCAGATCTCATCTGGATAGTGAAAGGGTTAAAATCTGGCTCAAACTGCAGCAGGTAGTCACGGTGTCAGATTTCAGCTCGGCAGCGCTGGAACGGCAGCTGAAGGTTTTCGGCTGCTTTTTGGCCTGGAGCCGTCTGTGCGGGGCCCCCCCGGCCATGGGGGGGCGGGAGGATATTGGCGAGATGTCAGCAGCCATGGCCCGGCCCGGCCTAGGGCCAGGGCCCCTCTGGGAAAGGCTTCAGACACCCCACTGGAACGGGACCCAGATGGCTTCCTGGGAGGGCCGTAGCAGAGCCTGGCCCCAGCCCAGGACTGGGGAAAGTCCCACAGGCTCCATCCCCCGTCCGGGAGCCACGGCAGGCCGAGCCCAGCCCCTGCCGGGCCGCACAGGCCTGCGGGGGGAACGGGAGCCAGATGCAGTTCTGTTACCTTTTAGAGATGGAAACAAAAAAGAGCCAGAAGCTCCTGGGCTTAGGTTTAAAAACTGGTATTCACAGAGCTGATCTCACTTTTCAGTGGTGAACAATACTGTCAATTCTCAGAAATGGCCAGCTATTGGCCAGGTCTCAAGCAGAGAATAAAGTCCAGTAGCTTCTCTCAAAGCCCTCACTTCCATGTTTTCTAATTTAATTTTTTTTTTTTTTTCCCCTAAATGCCAAACCATCATAGGCATCTACCAGATGTGAAGATTAATGATAATGAGAAGATCATCCTGTGGTCTTTTAAATCAGGTGGTCTTTGTATTATGTCACTTTTGGAAAGGTATCTCCAGTCATTGCAAACACTAAAAAAAGGCTCTAGTTCACCATTCCTACTGCCCCCTTCCTTTTTAATCTTTCCCATTCCCCCTTTCACTTCTAGCCCTTTCTCTTGCCTTGCTTGTGCTAAAGAAGTCCAGCACAGTTTCAGATTAGTCAAGATAATTACTTATACTGGTATTGTTGCCTTTTCCAAATTAGAAATTAAACTCAAGGTATTTTTAGTATGGGAGGTAATATAAAAGTGAACCATTATAAAAGTGAACCTTCAGGGGCAGTTATGGAAAGATGTCCACAAAAGCCCACCCCCACAAGGTTGAGTACATTTTTATAGGTTTTAGGAAGTTAGCATAATTGATACAAGAACATCAATTAGGAGAACAAGTGGTGATGGAAATCCCCTCCAGGTCAAGCCCCTTCTCTGGAGCCCCTCCCTTGGTACTAGTTACACTTTGTCCATGGGAGTGTATCTAGAACAGTTGTTCTCAACCTTGGTAGCCAGGAAGAACCAAGACAGTGTAAGGGCCTTATACCCCTTGGGGCTTGGAGCTCTGGAATTTGTTTTTGTCTTTCTGCCTAGAGAAAGGCCATGGAAAATTACTGGGAAAACTAGACACTAGTACAACAGGCTACAAAGTTACAAATATATATGCGCGAAGAATACAAAGAACATATAAAAAAGAAAAAGGCAAAACCGAAAATGGTGTCAGTATTGCTGTCTTTGTTTTGAGATGAAATTTTGGATAATCTCCTACCTTCTCTAATAGACAGAGTGTAGGAGACTGGGGAGAGGTAATATTACCTGTGCCTCACATTTGAGGCATAGGACATAATACTAACTTCTGACTGGAAAGGTGGTGAAAGCACAAAGAAATGGGGAGAAAAATATAAGTGCATACTTGAAGTAGAAGAATGCAAACTAATTAAAAAACAGCTACCGAAAAAGGACGAATACAAAGAAAGGAAGATTGTAACCATTAAGTATTTTGTTATACTTTTTAACATACAAGAACTCAGAAAAAAAACCACATCAAGGTAGAGAACTGAAGAAGGCTAGGATAATACTACCAATCCCTTACTCTGAGGACGAAAACTGGAGATTTATTTTATTGCCTGTCAAAGCTGCTTTTGTACTCAGCCTATGTGTCTGACATGAGCACACAGATAAGGCACAGAGATTTCAAAGAAGTGAAAGGTACATATATCTGAGGGCTGAAATTCTGTTACACAAATTTTCTATATGAAGGTGACTGAGCAAGAGCTATATGTACATCTTCTTCAGAACCCTCTGCTGCTTGGTAGAGTGGTAGAACAACCTCAGTGAGGAGTCTTTGGTAGAGAACTGATTGTGAGGTTGTAACATTGGTGGAAAATGAAATGAGTATTGCCAATGAATCAAGAAAGCACCACCAAGGTCTCAAACCCTTCAGTAGTATTCAATAAGCAATAAATTTATTTTCTAGTCAGTGGCAATATGTGAGCAAGATGTGAAATTTACTTTTACCTGTTCTCCTGAGACAGCAACTTGATGCATGCAGTGTGCCCACAGTATATTGCATATGTCAGAGGAGTGTTCTCATTGATGTCTCGAGGGCTGCTGTCTATCCCCAGTTCTAGCAGTGTCTGCACACAGTCAGCTTTCCCTGCTGCTGCAGCCCAGTGCAAAGGAGTCCTACAGGAAAGGGAAAAAATACATGAAGGTAATAAGAAAAGCCCCTCCCAGATGAATGACAAGGACTGAACACATCGACCAGACTGGCACTTTGCCAGTTCCTGAGTTCTGCAATAGGCAGAAACCAGAACACATATAGTTTTGAATCTCTGCAGGAGAATCAAACTGATTTTGTGCTTGGCAGAAAATTTGCATCTTGTATTTGGAAACTTTTGTCCAGTTTCCAAATTGTAGTATTTTGCTCTTGTGGAAAACCTGAAATCACAGACAACCCTACACAAAAAGCATTTAAGAAAAAAAAAATAAATTGTATTCCTTTTCAGTCCCAGTGATCTTGGATTGGGTGCAATCAGAAACACAATAGAATGAAAATCTTATATATGTGTTTGTAGTGAAAAGCTTATTTTTCCCTCTCCAAGGATAATGTATTCTGTGGAAATGTCTGAGCACAGATATTGGAATAGGTGGAATAGTCTTAATGACTGGAATAGGTGAAATGTCTTAATGAATTTTGAAGTGTAGGCAATCTCCTCCCTTTGCTCTTCTTTCCATAGAAACATCAACTACATTTTAATGATGTTTAGAAACTGCTCAAGAACCCTGTTAATTTTATTTCTGTTCCATTTTATTGCACTTTTCCATTAAGAATGATATTATTTTAAGTACCTGAAGGCCTAAGCCAAGAAAACCTTGGCTTTTGCTTCACTGCAGGATGATCAACATGAACAGCCAGCTAGATCTCTTCGCATTAAATAAGCTTATGAGCAAAGTTCCAAGGAAGGTAGGTGTGGAGTGAAAAAAAGGAAAGATGACTCTTCTGTACTTATGAAATAGAGTTTTAATCACAGAAGGAATCACAGGTCTTTTCAGAATGGAACGTGAGGCTCCTCTGGTCCTATAGGAGTATGGTAATTTTGACTTAAATACAACAAAAGAATGCTGCCATTTCTTAAATAAAAACAACAACAGGATCATGGCTTCAAGTTGCAGGATTCTATTGTTTCAAAAAGAATGTTCACTTTTTATTGAAAGAAACAGGTAAGTGGTGGCAAAGTCCTTACACAAATAGTCTCTTTTTCTAGCACAAACAGAAAGCTAAATATAATTCCTTCTAGTCAATTATCATCCTAAGTATGATACATGTGAGCTGGACTGGTTTGTAGTGTTTCTGAACAAGCACAGCTCTCTGTGGAGTGCAGGGCATTACTAGGCCATGACCTGTGAAACAGGAAACATGATTATATAGTAAACAGAGCTGGTCTCAGGCTATTAGAAAGAAAGCAGCAATTTCAGAGTTTCCATGGTTACCTGTCATCCACATCAAGGGCCTGCAGGTTGCACTTTGGGACTTTAGCCAGCTCACTGATGATATCACTGTAGCCTGCAGCAGCAGCAATGTGCATGCATGTTTTGCCATTCTCATCATCACAATTTATTATTGACGGTCCCTGCCAGTGGTCCAGAATGATGGAACAGAGAATCCTGTTGCCACTCTGGAACAAAGTTCAGAGAAGAAAAGTTTTACAATGGAGCTCACACAAGACTGCATCTTCTCTGGTAGAGAATGCAAAATACAATAATGGTATTCTTCTGTGTGTATACCAGAATCTCCAGGTATGAAAGCCAAAGTCTTCCAGTCTCCAGCTGGGAATTGTGCTTACTTTATGAATTTTCTAAAACACTCCAAACACTGGAAAAATAATAAATAATGAACCACTGCAAACATCTCCAGAAGTTGTAGAGTGTAAATGACTTAATAGAAATTGTGGTTTTTGATGTTTTACTAAGCCAGAGTCCAGAAATACAAGCTTATATTTTCCAATAGAAATTCAGGGCTGAAAAGAACCTCCAAAAAACAACCCATATCTGTAAGTTTGTCTCAGTACACTTAGAAAAGCCACGTCAAATAATTGTTCAAGTGCTTCTTGAAAACTTTCTTAGCTAGTTTGCTTCAGTGTCTGGTGTCTTAATAGAATGTCAACATCGTTCTCTAACCTGCAAATGAAATTAAACATTTTATATCCTACCTTAGTGGAAACAAAGCAAAAGAATTCATTACTTTTTTATAACAACAAAAGCACAAGATTGAAAAGGTCTTTCTGTATCATCAAATTCAATCCCTGCAATCATTTGAAGCTATGTTACATCATCCCTCTTATAAACTTATCTTGTCCATTAAAGGCAATTAGGGTTTTTTTTGCCCCCATTACTCTCAGAGGAACACAGTTCAAGAACTTCTTTGTTTTAATGATTTGTATCTAATTTCTATTCATACTCAGGGCTGATTATAGCCTTTTGTTTCTGTTCCAGCATTATTATTTATATTAAATACTTCTTTCCTTTTACTGGTACTTGTTCTTCAGATGTATTTATAGGCAATCATCACATCTCTTTTGAATTGTTCTCTCGTTGCTCTAACCAATCATGGTCTTTTAAGTTTCTTTTTGAAAAACATGCTTTCTGTTTCTCTCATTAACCTAGTAACCCTTTTCCTTTTGTATTTCAGTTGTGTTTCCTTCAAGAGGGGTGATTAAAACTGTACTATTAATACAAGATGTTTTTGCCAGATCTTATACAGTGACACTGCTATTCCTTACTTGTGTCAGAAATACCTCTTTTGGTATGTCATAAAATAGCATTTGCCTCATTCACAGCTGTGTTCCATTAGAATCTCCTAGTCATTCTGGAATGACCCTTTACACCTCAGTACTTCTCTTCCTTAGTTGTTTTCAAGCATAGAGTTTCTAGTTTTGGGGAGGACCCTCTGTTACTAGCAGCCAAGTGCATGACTTAAACATTTTATCCTATTCAATTTTGTCCCATTTTTGTTACTCAAGATTTAAAGGTGATCCATATCCCTGTATGATATCCCCATTCCTTCCTGTTATTGTCTTTTTTTTTTTTTTATTGGCAGATTTTATCAGAAAGCTCCCGTATTATGTGCCAAGTTATTACGAAAATATTAAACAAGAGTAATATCAAGTCTTGGTCCTGAAAGTAATTTCCTTCCAGCCTCTATTTAACATTTAATCATACTCATCTTCTGGATTTTAAGACACAGTTTCTTTTGCTTCTCTGTACTTTTGTATATTATTTTGTAAGATGGCTATTTATTCTAAATATATCTTTTAAAGATGGGTAGATATCCATTATCTCAAGCCTCTTCTATACACTTTTCTTCTCTGCTCTTGGGATTCAGCTTCCTGACATATTTTGCACCATTGACAGGATACATTCCAGGTCCCTGGATGATTCTGATCTCAAAACTACTAAGTCCAGATGAGAATTTCGTTAATTTATCAAAACATGTCCCCCTGAAAACAGAAATTTTGTTTTACATGTACTTGGTTTACTCAGATGTTTAATTTAGAGTCATCTTAATTGGATTAATTATGAAATCCAAGCTCATTTTCCATGACCAGCATTTTGTAACATTTTAATTACCCATGTTCAAATTGTTATTAAGTTACAGTTGTCTCACTAGCTAATGAAAAGAAGAGTGTTTATCCTCATGTTCAGGAATACTGGTGTCCTTTGAATAATTGTTGTTTTCCTTGTCCAGTCCATATGCCAGATACCAATATCCTCCATACTAGTGTAATTCCCAGTCATATATTTTCATCATTAGCATCGGTGAAATCTCTAGTCACATTCAGGGCTAGCTAAATTTAGAAGTCTATTATATACTTGTAGTACTACCACAATAAATATCTATCTGTTACCATCCTTTAATAAGTCATTTTTGATACAAAATAATTAACTACCTTACTACTTCTGTATTCATGTTCTAGTGACTACTATTCCTCAGGTTTTACACTGTCTTGCTAAGTTCAAATTTTGCACACTGCAGCTACAATTTCAGTCCCTCAATGTTCTTACACAACTCTTGCCATTCACAGAAGAAATTTCCCACTGTTCTTACTGACATTTTATATGTTTACAGAGTGTTCTGTCTCCCACCAATTTTCTGTTTTCTAGACTAAACAAACCATTTCAATCTCCCAGTGTAGATCAAGTTTTCCAACCCACTTATCATACTTGCTGCTTGCATTTGGCCTGTTTTCAGCTTGTCTACTGTTTGTCTCAACCATGGCATTTCAAACATAATTATCCAGCAGAGGCTTCTCTGTTTACATTGAAAATGACTTCCTGTAGCCCACATATACTATACTTCTGTTAATATGTCCTAGAATGATGTCTGTTTGATTTATATCAACAGCATAATTTAAACTCCTACTCACTTTTTAAATCTGCTAGTCTATTACTCTTAATTCTGCACAAAAATATTTATTTTTTCCACAATTGTATATACAGTGTTGTTTTATTAATTTCAGTTGATTCCTACAATTTATCAAAATAATTTTGAATTTCATCCTCACCCATGAAGTATTTGGTCCCTGTAATTTGATTTTAGCTGTGGTTTATATATGTGTTCTGTATTTTGACGCCTCATTATGGAACAAATAAAAACATTCTTATGATACATCCCTGGTTGGACTGTCTATCAGATATTCACCTCCAAAGATTATTTGAACTGTCCTGAATGTAGCTGATAGAGAATTTATTATGTGTGATAGAAGTCCCTGGCTGATTTTGATGACATCACTCCTTGTTCGTCCCCTGTGGAACATCTTGGACTGAATTCTGGGTTTATTAGCAGGTTGTACATATAAAAATTGTGTTGTTGATGTCCTTCAATGTGATTTAATTTGCATGTACTGCTCAGATCAGAAAGAAACAAAGAATAAGACTTTTAATTATAACTGTATCTGCCACATGCTTAGCAAGGCTTCTGTACCATATGATGAACTTACCTTGTCACTTTTCCAGAATTTTTATGTTTTACTACATGGGATTAAACTGATAAATTGACACTAAACATACTATAATCTAAGAGCTTCTTATCTGAGGAAGCAATAATTGCTTTGAAGAGGGCTATGAAAATTCTGCCTAGTTTTAAAAATTCAATCAAATTGTTACTTCCATTTTCTAAGTAATCAAAAAATATTTCCTAATATTTGAACTTTCTGCTGAACAAGATTTCTGGGCAACTGCTTAGTGGCTTTCCAGTTCTCTCCTCTTAGAAATGCCTTCTTTAAATTCATCTTGGCTCTTTTAAATTGCACTCAAAATGCTTACAGTGCCCTTATTCTTAGATTGATAGCTTTGAGCTGTGATCATCAAAAATGTAGTGTTCCTGTGGTAAAGTTACCACAGTACTATTGTTAGACCAGGATATTCTCTGTTAAATTTACCATTAAGAGGTAAATTAAGAGGTTTTGTAACCTTACTGTATGCATCACTAAATTTCATCTTCCCTTTTTGTATTAAAATTCTTTTCAGCAGAGATTCAAACGTTCTCAGAGATTATCAGTAATTTTTGCTATGTTTCTAAATAGCTTCTCAGACCTTCTGCCCCTCCTCCCACCCCGCCACAGGTTTTGTTAAATTTTTGTCCCATCTCACACTTTCATCTGCTTCCATCCATCATTGATCCTCCTCAGTGAAATTTTCTTCCTTAGATCCCTCATCTCACTTAAACATACTTTATTATCCTAGGGTGACTTTACTTGTCCCAAACCAGGACTTTTATGAAGAAGAAATGTCCTAAAGCCTGGATCCATGAGCCCCTGTAAGAAAAGCTCTCTTTGTGCTTTATGCAAATTTTTGTCTGAGATTTGTATTATCTCCAGACAGTGGCAACCAGCCAATTCATTAACAGGATATTTAGCTTTGACACTTGACAACAACGCCGGTTTCTGTAAGTTGGTTGTCAGACTTCTGAGGCTGCATCTCTCAGTGCTTTCCAAATAAGAAGACAATTATTCAGGAAGTACCTATCAAGTCAAGTACCATGACGAGAATCCTGAACCTCTGTGTCACTTTTCTAGTTTTAGCACTTCTTTCAGATTATGTCTACTCCATTAACACTCATTGTTACTACAGCCATGGTTCTCATACTTCACCCCGTTTTATGTCCAACTGATAAGCAGAACAATAATTTTACTTAAAAAGTTTCCTGTCACTTACATAACAGTATACCATAACACTGCATTTTAGTCTGCCAGGTCTTCAGTCAGAAACATTGAGATGTTTTATTCTGTTCACTGCACTGTATAGAGGGTTATTTCTTCCCCTCTTCAGAGTATTTTAGGAAACTACATAATGGGGTGGCAAAGAGGAGTCACATGAAAGGAGTCTGCTGAGCCTATTATCACTAGTGGAGAGCTGGGAGGGTAGAGCAACAAGCTATGGACTACTTAACTGTTCCCACAAAACCCGGATAAAATATTTTTCTTCCAAGTAAATGCCTCTGGAGATTACATGCTTAGGTTGTATTAGTTCTCCTATATTTTCTGTCTGTATTAGCATGCAGTGTAAAGCCCTCCTCTGTCTTTGCTGGGTGAAAATTCCCTGCCAGAAGCTCTTAATGTTGCTTCTTATCATTAGCATTGCACTTTAAGTCTGCCTGTGTTTTCCTCCTCTTTTACATTCTCTCATCTTTCAATTCCACAACTATGAACCCAAAGCTTTGACCTTTCCTTTGGTAACTTCTGCTCCACCCCTGTGTGGCTGGAGATTTTAAGCATTATTTCACTCCTTTCTGGAGCAACAAAGAAATACTATCACCATTGCACTACTCTGGGAGGTTATCACTTTTGTAAAAAAGCAAAATTAATTATATTTACATAAGTACTTTCACCTTCCTTCTGGAAACCAGCAATGTGCATCATTGGTTGCTGTTTGAGTTTTACATTGAGAATCCAAGCCTTTTTTGTCTTTCCTCTTATCATTCACAAACAGACACCCATAGAATAATCTGAAATCAACTGAAACACAAGCAGGACCATTGGAAAATAAACCAGCCAAATGAAAGAAAAATCTCCTCTTTGCTAAAATAAAGAAACACGAGCCATTTAAAGTATTTTCTGAGCAACCCATTCAAAATTCAAACAAAATTCAAACAAATAACTTGTCTGTAGACTTTCTGCTTTATAACTTATTATGTTGGTAAATACATCTTCCCCTTCAAAGAAACTTTTAAACCTTTTTCTTTATTCTGATAATCAGTATTTACCAAAAGCAGAAGACATTCCACATTATTTTCTGAATGGATCTCTTGGCTGGATCTTGAAAAGCCTTGATCTTTAACTCAAGGCTATTCTGGCAGAAATTGTATGTTTAGTTACAGCTATACTGGCAAAACCCAACTATTCTACCAATACATTTTTTCTTTTATGTGATTAATTTCACTCATGTGCCATTTTCCTCATATTCATACGCTGAGAACTGTAGCAGTATATCACATCATTACTTTTACTGTAATACAATTTAGAATTTCGTCCTAGAATCAGAGCAAGATAAATGCTGCATCATTTGTGTGTGGGGATAAGTCAGGTTGGAATCAGATATTGAGGCAGTATCAGAAAAACATATGCCTATCTTGTTGTAGGTGCAGTGTCTGCTGTTTTAAGGATGGAGAATGCCAGACTCAAAACCAGAGGCATCTAGTCTGCAGCCAACAGTGCAGTGAGAAATGTCCTGATATTGGCAGTTTGTCTTGCTGAAGAGTTTTGCACGCATCAGTGCTTTCTCACACGTATCAAGGACTTCCAGCACCTCCCCCTCTGCACCCAAGACTAGAGAAAGCCATAGAATGGAAACACACTCACTCTGCCTTTACTGATGTTATTTCCTGGCTGCTAGATGACTGAAATTGGCAGTAAAGAAGTGAGCAAAAATTCAGAGCACCCTCTGGTTTCTCTGCCTTGAGAGGACATGGAAAACTGGTGTCTATGATGGGGAAAGAAACAAGTCATAATATCATCTTCATCTTTCGTCTTGCCAGGGAAACTGTGCCAGAGATTTCTTGAATGCAGCCCAGGCACTTCATAGGGTATGTTTCTGATTGCAAACCAATACAAATGAACAAAAACTCTACTCACACCACTATAGTTATATTGGTGAGACTCAGTCAGCTCAGAGAGAAGCTCATTTCTCTTTTCCTAACCCAAGTGCTGCAGCTTTACACACACACTGAGACAGTATCTCTGCAGAGTTAGAGTGACCCAGCTTAGCTTGATTTTGTGGTACTCTTGGAAAGAGAATGTGTTGTTGTATGGAAAGTTTGTCCTGTGCTCCTCAGAGCATTGCTGCATCTAATACAGCTAGGCGGACATGATATTTAAAAAAATATTTATCATTTTAGCACCCTTAATGTGTACTGGAAAAAGATATCAAATGAAAAAAGCAATCATGGAGGCATTATTCTGGCTATTATTTATCCCTTCCTCTCCTACCCTCTCTTTGCTCAAACAAAACACTGCATGAAACACTGGCCAAGCCACTCTGAGAATTCATTTTCACTTGGAGTCTAAGTGCATATGATTTACTGTGTAAATGACTATGACTATGACTAAAATCACTTGGCAACTTTTCCCTGCTATTGCATTGTTGTAAGAACTGATTTCTCCAAATGAGCTGTTTGCATGCTTTGGAAAAGAGGTAATTTTAAAAATCTGCAGAAGAATAAGGATTTATTCTGTCACAGAAATGGAAGTGTTTATCTTCAAGTGCCTTTTGTCAGGCATAGGAGATCAGGACATGTATGGATATGCAAAAAGTGTGTTGCATGTACATTACTCATATTCTGGCATCCACTGTGGAGTTAGACATGCACTGTGTGCTGGGAAGAGGTCTGGCAATTATGCTGTACTTACCTACAGGCTTTGCCCAAGAGCAATTCCTGCTAAGCTCAGTGTGAGTTCTCCAATTGATTACCTCAGACATTTGATTGGCATGAACAATTACACTGTCTATAGCATGTTCATACTTTAAGGGCTTACTTTTTAACAGGCTATTATTTCAGTAAAAGTTTTTCTGATGATCTGGCTGTACTGGTGAGTTTTTATATCAATACTGCAAGTCTGCAGACGGTACAAAACTGGGAGGAGCTGTTGACACCCTCCAAGGCAAGGCAGAAACACCTGGACAGATTAGAGAGATGGGCAATCACCAACCTATGAAGTTGAACAAAGGGAAGTGCTGAATTCTGCACCTGGATGGGGAAGCCCTGGCAGCCCTGGCTGTGCAGACAGACTGGGGAATGAGAGGCGGGAGAGCAGTGCTATGGAAAGGACCCTGGGGTTCTGGGGTTCAAGTTGAACATGAGGCAGCAGTGCCCTGGCAGCCAGGAGGGCCAAGTGTGTCCTGGGAGCATCAGGGACAGCATCACCAGCTGGGCAAGGGAGGGGATTGTCCTGCTCTGCTCTGGGGCAGCCTCACCTCGAGTGCTGGGGGCAGTTCTAGGTGCTACAATATTATGAAGTTATTTATGGGGAATAAAACAGAGAGTACAATGGAACTGAGAAAGGAGCCTGATATCTTAGGCCTGATCGAGTAGAATCTTTGGGAGAGACAGACACAGGTAAGTGCTCCCTGAGCAATAAGTGACCAAGAAACAGATTGTGAAGCTTTGTGATAAGATAATGTTACCAAGTGAAGTGATGTCATGAAGAATGTGTAACCAATAGGAATTGTTACCAAAAATAGAACCCTATGTAAGTGCCATACAAGTAAAACCTATATAAATGCCTTGTATACTCAATAAAATTGGCTTCTGATCTCAACTCGTATGTCCCTATCTCTCAATCACTAATATTCTTAAACTGTAAGAGACCATCCAAAGCAGGGCAATGAAGATGGCAAATGGACTTCAAGGAAGCCATATGAGGAGCAGCTGAGTTCACCTGGTCTGTTCAGCCTGGAGGAGACTGAGGAGATCGCGTTGCAGTACAACATCCTTGGGAGGGGAAGTGGAGGGGCAGACAGGCCTGTCTTCTCTGTGCTGATGAGTGACATGACCCAAGGAAATGGCCTGGAGTTGTGTCAGGGGCGGTTTGGGTTGGATATCAGGAAAAGGTTCTTCCCCCAGAAGGTGGTCAGGCACTGGAACAGGCTCCCCAGGGAAGTGGTCACAGCACCAGCCTGACAGAGTTCAAGAAGCATTTGGACAACGCTCTCAGGCACACAGTGTGACCTTGGGGATGGTGCTGTGCAGAGGCAGGAGTTAGACTCAATGACCTTTGTGAATCTCTTCCAACTCTGCTTATTCTCGGATTCTGTTATAACTTAAAGTGAAGAAATAGGTTGCAGCTATATAAAAGAAATAAAGTAGCACTCAGGAACATCCTTCAGAACTGGAATTTAGTTTTCTGTACCAAATAATTCTTAAAATCTTCCCTGTCATGGTTTAGGCCTAGATTAATTAATACTTTGCCTACCAATTCCTGGAGCTAATATGGGTGCCAGATCATTCCCAGCAGGTGGTCTGTGTATGACCATTCTGTTTGGGAGAATAAGAGAGTGTAGCAGTAGGGACACAGGCTGTCCCATGATAGTTCGCCTCAGTGCCAGAGCCAAGACTCAAGCACATTTATTTCACTGTTGCAGACAGTGTCACAAATATTTAGGGCACTTTATGTAAAAAAAAGCTTCTGTTGGTATTAAAGGAAGTTTATTTCTTACTCAAAACTATTTGCAGACTCTCTTCCATCTTGTTTTGCAACCTGACAGCTCATTCTGTAGATCCCCACTGCTATGCAATGTTCCAGGCTCAAAAAAGCAAGAGTTGTACTGTTTCTGGAATGACAGTATTTACACAAGGAAGTAATTTTTAAAGTGTATATTTAAAAAATGAAAATTGATTATCTTTTTGACTAGTTAACAGTCAAAATTGTCTTTAAAGCTTAGCGATATAAAAAAGGTAATCACTACTCTTCCTTTCAAGTTATCTTTAGAAAACTGCATGAAAAAAGGAGAAACAAAGTACAATTTTGCAGGGAAAGAAATCTGCCTGAAACTAACTAGACAGTGAACCATGCCCAGCAAATGCACCTTTTCTGCCCAGTCCAATAACAGACATATCTGCAGCAGAGAAACACACACTGGGTTTTAAGATGTCTTTGGAAGTCTCTCTGAATTCTTCCCCTACATGTAGCCCACATGAAAAAATGGGGTGCTGGGCAGAGAGAAGGAGACAAGTGATCCCTTGGGAGAGATTCTGAACCACCACTGACTTCCCTGGCCCCTTCCTCTGCTCTGGCTGAATAGCCAGCTGTGTCCTTGAGATGTCCTGCAGCAACAGAGACATTCTTTCCCAGAGATCCTGACATTTAAGTGTGCTTTCACCTTCCAAGTAGTTACAGAGAGACTGCAATCCTTGGTCAGCCAAACATAAATTAATACTTACTTATGCATTTCTTTTACAGTGTGTTTTATATATACAGGTATTTCACTTTCTTTACTGGAAACAGAGGAATGAAATAACTGTGTTGTTGCTATGGAACAAATATGCTGGCTTCTAATTTTTTTAAAACTTTGCATGCCAAATCAGCCTATTAAAAAATCATAAGCACATCTCCCCATGGCAGAATATTATTTTCAATAGTTTCTCTCTAGTTGCTTTCTTTTTATTCTTACAGGTTTGTATTTCTTCACTTAAAAAAAAAATCTGTTTTTTTGTTTATCTGTTAATGGAAAGCTGATATTTTCACATAATCATATGACCTGGGGAGCCAGAGTCTTTGAGAAAGAGACAAACAAAATTCTGGTAAAAATGATGACAACTGGCAAGGCAATGTAGCAAGATTCCAAATCTTCCCAGGCAGTTTCCAAGATACTACTAATACTGTAATAGTATAGTACTATGTGCTGTATGGTATATATTGTATTTTACTAGGATTTCAATAATATCACTACATAGATTTGTTAAAATGGCTCTACCCTTTGCCTCAGTACCAGTTAACAGTTTTTTATTATTTCAAAGGTGTGTTTCCTTTTCACTACAGTAACTAATGCTGGCTGAAGTGAAAGGAGAGAAATACCCCGAGACACTTCTAATAGGCCTGTCTGCACCAGCACAAAGAAATACTGCATGTGTAAAAAATGTGACATGAGAGAGTCTCACACCAGACAGTAATGAACAGCATTTTTGACACTGATATATTTGCACTTAAGATGTGAACTTGAATGGCAGGAGATTTGAGCTTTTCAAAAGAGCAGACCTTGGTCTGATCATCCCATGATGCCTGATTGAAGACAAAGCCACAAACATGCAGTCTTTGAGTCAGCAGGGAACAATGATTTCATATGAAATATTCGTCATGCCCAAGAATTTGGGTTTGAATGGTGGGCAATGGTTTTCATATGGTCCAACTGTGTGTTTCAGCCCAGTGTGCACAAACCGCCTCTTTCCTGCAACTTCTAAAACAAGTTTCTGTGCAGTGTCTGGTCTTCCCCTTACTGCACTTAAAAAAAAAAAGAAATTAAATACAGGGCCCTATTCAGCCAAAAATAACCCTTGCAGCTGTACTGCCTGAGTTCTGTGAGACTCTTGTTCTCTGAGGATATTTATAAAATTCTTAAAGGGAAACTATCCCCTTTCAAGCAGTCACAGAGGAGGCTATTTCACATAATGATGATCCCATCCAGCAGAGCTGTTGTTCTGTTCTCTGTCACAGCAGAGAAAGTTGTGCCTATCCACAGTATCCAAATCTCCTGGGCCGAAAAGGGAAGCAGAGAGAACTGGCTGGAAGTGGTTGTTACTTGGCCAAGAACTTTCTTTCTTGAGTAAGAGAAATGTGAACCGATTTATTTCATGCTCTGGTATTTCAACTGCCACTTCTGGACCTAGAATGTGGAGAAGTATGTGGATGAAAGAAGCAATTTGTAAGGTTTCATGGCAGAAATATCACAATAAAGGTAAAAGGGGTGTGTGGGTGTGTCACCTTGCACACTTCCTCTTGATTTCCGGGAGCAGCTTAAAGGAAGAGAAAAGAGGGTATTTGTGATTTCCTTCCACCTGAGGCCAAGTGGGTTTTGTGCAGTTTCCATTTCCTTGTTTCTCAAGAGTTATTCTGCACATTTGTGAGAGAAGGGTTGAGATGAGCGTTAGCAGTGGAATTAAATAATAAAATGTACAAAATACAGAATCAGGGAAAGCTTAAACAAGAGGAGCTCTAAAGGTTATAAAGAGGATTCACTTTTCTCTTTCTGTTTGTTGGACAGTTTGTCCCCAGAGCTATGATATAGCCCACTGGCTATCATGCAGGAGTTTGCATGACATTCAGAGGTTTCCCACTGGAAGCAGCCAGAACTGGAATAAGCCTAGTAAAAATGCGCAACAGGTAGTAGAGTAGATACCTTTAATCTCCTAAGGGAAATAACAAGTCCAATTTAAGATTTATTAGAAACAAAGAAGAACAAAACTTTTGAAATAATACCAGTTGCAGAGGTCAAAATATACCTCTACTTCAGAAAAAAAATATGTTAGGCATATTATATGTTAATCATCTTTGTGAGGCTGTGCTTGAAGGAAACAGACTATTTGTCCAGTAACAAATTGTAAAACTTTGTTCAGTAAAAAATTGTTCAGTAACCCCATAACAAATATAGTATGTGGCAGTTCAGAACTTTTGAATTTCCTTGTTAACACCTCTTTTAAGAACAAACTTAGACCAAAAGATGAGGATGCAAATATTTGATAACTGTACAAAAATGTTGCTGGATTTTTGTGTTTTATTTTGGCTTATCTGTTGTGCATGTGTTTTCAACATTGATACTGGAGCTTGCAAGAGAGTAAGTACAAACATACAATTTCATCTGGCCAGTCTTCTGTAGTAAACTAGGAAAACCAGTAAATTATGCTGTATTTTATATCACTTACTAACAATTACATAATACAGTTTTTAATGTCATATTAAACCTGTATGGTTTATTCCTCTAATGATGGCCTGAGTATTTGACAATGTTCTTTTGCACATGAGATAGGAACATACTGCTCTACAGGAAATGTGTTTAGCTCCATGTCTTCTCCAGTCTCCAGAGAAGTAGGATCTCAACCCTTCAGCTAATTACTTCATTGATACAGCTTTTTAAATGTGTTTTAAGTAGTTTTTACATTACTTTATTCCCCAGGGCCTTTGGCAAGTAAGCTGCTGTTTTCTGCAACCCTGATTTAGTGAAAAAAAAATTAGGCATGAATTCAACATGAAGCATACACATAGTCTCACTGAGATAAATAAAAACTTTAAGGCAACAGGGCTAAGCCTCTATTAGTTATGCCTTGGTCTTCAAAGAAGATGCTAGATCCTTGATCCATACCAATTGGAAAAATGCTGGGGCTTAGTGGGCATTCTTAGCATCAACTTCCTTATTCCACAGTCCCAACTATTTCCTTAGGAGTATCTCGGACACCACAATAGCCAACTCAGCTCAATAAACATCCCACTGCGACTGTATTGCGGCTCACCTGTACTGCCCAGTGCAGAGCTGTTTTGAAGTCCTTGTCCACCAGAGTTGGGTCTGCTCCCTTGTGCAGCAGAGTCTGAGTGTGCTGGGGTCTGTTGTGGAACGCGGCCCAGTGGAGTGAAGTCATTCCCTGTAAGCCACAAACCCAGGGGGAAAATTATTGTCACTCACAAGAGCACCCTTCAGCTCTCTGTAGATAAGCCAGGCAGCCCTGAAACTATCCAGGGTGGACAAATTCTTCCCTCCTCACCTTGATTTGAAACAGTAGCAGCTTTGAATTAGTTGAATTACAAGAGCAGGACAAAGCAATTAGCTTTTTGGAATTATTACAAAAAATGGATACAAATACAGATGCTCACTCCATATACATGCCTATAGCCTGTTATAAATAACCTGGTCATGGCCACAATGGCTGGGGGGACAGTTCCTCACTGCTCAGCTTGAATCCTGCAATAAAAGCCTGGTTTAGAATGGTGCTTTGGCATTACACAGCGTAATGTTTGTATTTGGTCTTGTCTTTGATCCAAAATAAATATTATAAGCTATTACTGCAGCTGGCACTAGTCAGCAAGCTAAAGAACTTACAGAGTGATGTCCACAAAAAAGTCACAATATAAACATTTTATATGTACCCTTCAGGGAGAAAACAAAGCAAATGGCAAGGTATTCAGTTGCCTTTTCATTCCATCTTAGCTGCATCCAGTCAGTCTTAACAGATCAGAGAATTAATGGCCTAATTTGCACCTTCAGCATTGCTACTCTCACCTGTATTTACACCATATCCATAATAATTAAGATTTTCTGTATAAATTGATTAATTTATTATGTTTCTAACAAATTGCTAGTGTTTTTCAGGTGTGGTGACATTTTCCTTTTGGCACGTGTTGTTTTCTCTCTTACCAGAAAAAATGCATTTCAAGGTTCTTGCCTTATTTCTACAAGGATAAAAAGCATTTAACAAAAAAACCAACCAACCAGCCAACCAACCAACCAACCAAAAAAAAATTGAGTGGAAAAGCAATTAAAACTTGAAATAGAACCCCAAAAAAGCCAATTGTTAATAATCTAGATAAAGTATGAGCAACATTGATGCAGACAGCTTATCAGTGCATTAAAGTGGAAGCTGTTTGCAGTGATTTTCTGACTAAAAGCCTGAACACCTTAGCATTCATTTCTCTCACTCATCACGTATCTTGTAAGTCTTTTAAGCTCCCATGTGGCTTAAGTATGAGTGATAACAAAACAGAGCAGTTGAATGAGAGCAGTTTTGGTTTTAGTTAAGATTTGCAAGGATTAGTCATGGGGGTTTGGGTTTTGTAAAACCAAAATAGAGGGTAAACTCCTGCACCAACTGAAATTAATGGGAGCTCCACCAGTGATGTCAGTAGACATGAGGGACTTAGTACTGTTAATGGACACACATGATCTGTGGGGCTTCAGTAAAGTGATTTCCAGCTGGGAAATGAGTACTGTCACTAGTCCTGGAGAGCATGAAAATCACTGAAGGAGAAACTACACTGTACCAGGCCATTTTTCTGTTGTCCTCTGCCAGTGTGTTGATATGGCAAAAGAAAAAACAAAACATTGAAAAATCAACTTTCTCTCTGTTTCTACTGTGGTAGCCAGCAGAATCAGCAGTAATATAAGAGTGTAAAACTGTGGATAGTTTTAAAAATCTCTATAGTACAGTGACAAAACTCAGAGAGATCAGTAGCAGATGCTTAGTGCAAAAATATAACAAGGCTTGACAATATACTGCCACCTAATACACGGTAATCAGACTAAAGACTTCATATGACATCCAGCCCTCTAAAGAGTGACCATGCATTTTCTGAAAAAGTATTTATTTTCATTTTATTTGAAACTATTGCCTGATAATTTTTGTAGACGTCCCCATATTTTTATATGCAAAACCCCAGACCAGTAAATAGTAATTTTTTTTTCATTTCTATGCCATTTATGATACCATGGATTTATATCATTCCTCTGATGTAGTTGCCAAGTTGAAAGTCCTGTTATAGTTAGTTTGCTCTAGTTAGCCTGCCCATGTAAGGAAGCTGCTCTATAACTATTATCATCTTTGTAGTCCTTTTTCTGTTCCTTTCCTCATATATTTTTTTCAGTTTACTCTTATAGCCATATGGCTGTATAAAGGATTCAAACACAGCTTCATGTTTTATTCTTGATTTCTTTTCTAATACTTTGTACATTGCACATGTCCTTTCAGAGAGCCCAACAAAGCAAAGAGCATTGAGCTGTTTGTAGCAGCAGCTCACTTGTGTGGGCTTTCTGCAGTGGGCAATGGCTGCCTAGCCCACATGGTCTGTGCTTTGTGCTACCACCCTTGAGCGGCATCTGTAGGTAGACAGACTACTGTTTGTTAGTGGAAGCATGAGAGTGGTATCAGAACTGACAAAGCTGAGGGTCCAGCAGAATACAATCTTAGAGGTGAGACAGCCAAACGATTGCACATTCATAAAAAATAAGGAGCAGTATGGGACATAAAAGGACAAGAAATACAGTGTGACACTTGTTTTGCTCAGATTCAAGGCTTTTACAGGGAATGTTTCTTCACATTGTCATCTCACAGGCTTCATTAATAAACCCACAGAAAGACAGTTGTGGAAGCTATGAAACCTCCAGATGCATTTCTTACTGTTTACGTGTTCATGCATTTGTCAGGGCGTTTTTCTCAAGTGTCAAATGGGAAAACTGAAGTGTTTTACTTATGCCAAGAGAACAGCTCTGTTAGTTGTAATCATTTATGAGGATCCACATTTTTCAGATAATGTGAGTATTCAGGGCTTAGTACTGACATTTGAACAAATATATTGTCAGTGCAAAATGACAATGAGATGGCCTAAAAGTTCCAAACTGCATGTAGCAGTGCTTTACAGCAAAATACTACAGCTTGAAATAATGATCCACCGTTCCATGCAATTCATTAGCAACATAGTTCTACATTAAGGCAATGCACATGTCTGGTTTAGGATGTTGTGAGCAGGGTCTGAAAACCTTTCAGTAAGTAAGGAAGAGGAAAAATTAACAGCCCTCTGGCCATTTTGGCACTGTGGAAAAGAGACACATCCTTGAGCAATGAAACATATGAAAAGACACTCAGAATCTCTCTCATGTCTTGGCTTCTCTATTTGGAGAAAAACGCATGGGAAGTCAACTCTTTCCTATGTACAATATATATACATGAAGGACACAATTCCGTATGGAAGACAACAGCATAAATTTTTGTGCTTCCATGACTGTTCTGTGTAATGCCAGCTCTCTGATACTTATCTTGAGAACAGTACTTGAATGATGGGATCAAGGAATCATTAAATCATAGAATGGCTTGGCTTGGAAGGGATCTTAAAGATCACCTGCTTGCCATAGGCAGAAGACACCTTCCATTAGATCAGGTTGCTCAGAGCTCCATCCAGCCTGGCCTTGAACACTTGTTATTGGTAAAGGTGAAGATTTTATCCAGTGTCTAACTTCAGAAGAATTAAGGGCAATTATTGTCTTGACAAATGATTTAAGAGAAGGACTCAAGGTAACTCGTAGTTGGCTGAATAGAGAGAAGCTTTATTAGCCTACAGGTGCATAGTGTATAGAAGGAAGAATGAGATATTACTTTGCAGAGTTCAGCAAAAACAATATAGAAATTTTTGACTAGTGCACAGCCTTATTTTGAAATCGAATGGTTTCTATGTATCCAGTGCCAGGGACTGTGACTTGTAGCACAAGCTCACTCACCTCATTGTCCTGGTGATTAATTTCACTAAGATTTGATTGCTGCAGAAGCAAGCTCAGAAGCCTGTGGAAGCAATGATATAATCAGTGTGCTGTATTCCTGACTAAACTTGAAAAACTGACAGTTTTAAAAAAAAATAAATGCACAATTTCATGAAAAATCAGCATTAGTGATGGACACAGGTCAGAATCTTAGGTCTGAGCTTTGTCATATGAGCAAAACAAAATACGATTTTATGGCTTATGGTAACAACAGAAGTTTAGAGCTTAGAATTAAAAGATCCACTCAGAATAACTGTTGTGCTGACTGCTGGGCTAGATTCAGAATGTATAGTACTGTACATGTGTGCATTTTGGTAGCTTAGGAATTTGCTGCCAACAATTTTATGTCTTAAACAGAGATGCCAGCTTCTGTAAGGATTTTTCACTCTAACTCCCAGAGTAAAAAGATGTAGTGTACACATTTGTGTGCATATGTGTGTATATGCATACTTGCCATATGTTTACAGACACAAACCCCAATATTTTACAAGGCCTTACAGAATGTCTGATGGAATAGGGCCATTATTATGGCATAAAACATAGCAATGTTTAGGTTCACATTTTATAGAATATTGGACTACAAACACTCCCTTCTGGTGGAGGGAAAAATAAAGTAGTTACATGAAATACTATTCAAGCACAATAATATTTTTAACACTTCATTTTCCTTTTGCAATCTTGTGAAGATGTTCTGAAATCACTATTGGTTTAGCAAAGATGGTTGTGTTTTATAGCAGGATGCTAAGTGTTTGGGTCATGTATGTGGCTGGGCCACGGAATGGAAAAACACCATCCAATCACATGCTGTAACAAAGCCAATCCTAATATGAATGTACAGTTCTTAGGATTCTTGCAAAAGGAAGGATGTATCCTCAGTGGATCACTGTGCAAACCTGTGCCTCATCTGATGATGTGAATTTGCTAGAAACCTTCAGGACATGAAGAAGACATACTGTTTAGCAAGGAAAGTAAAAGATAATGAAGTATAAAGGAAAGAAAGCTGATAAATGTAAAGATAACACAGAAACAAATGTATAAAATCCTGTATTCATGCCCATGTAGAGGAGACTGAATGAAAACATTTTGCTGCTTTTTATCTTCAACCACTTCTAGTGTATTTTCTAGATTGAACTGTGCTCAGGTGTGTGCATTAGATTAAGCTGAGACTGTTTCATGTCCAATTTGTTCTTCCTTACTGGTAATAAAGAGCTAGCTATGTAAATTATTCAAAAGAAGATATTTAGAGCTGCTTAGGGGTGATTTTGACAATTCTGCAGTGAAAATCTTATTTATAAGTAACATCTTCCTCAGGTGTTTGACGTCCAAATTTAGGAGCTCTTTCAAAGCAGAGTCCCTAAAGAGTGATGATTGGGCAGATCCCAGCACATGGGTTGTGCTTAGACTTCAAATCCATTTGCATATGGATACAAATTCTTGTAGAAAAGAGGAGTCACACCTCTTTTTCTAAATAGAATAGTACTGTAGGAACTCTGAAAAGGATGACACTAGGATGGTTGTGATTGGTTTGGTAGAAGTTTGTAAAAGTGAAGAAAGAGTCTGTTGTCATTTAGCAAAACTACTCAGAATCTCAGAAATTCAGTGTCTGAAAACACGTGTTGGTAAACATCAAGTAGCGAGGAAAAATAAAGTGAGATAACCATATTGTGCTTGTAAAACTCATTTATCATGTAGTTTTGTAATCTGATACAGGGCTCTGTGGTTCCACTCCAGATATGATCAATGACACCACTGTATGTGAAAACAATCTAATTATTTGACCTGAATCTTTAGCATCAACAAAATTTGACTCAGTTACACCATTAGACCATTATGGCAACTTAAGTGATACCATTTAAATATGTAGATACCCAACCAAAACCAAACAGCTGAGGTTTCTCTGTTATCTACTCTTGAAGGCATAGAACAGGAACAGATTAACTTTTCCACCTTGCCTGTTAGGCTCTGTGAAGGCACTGGAGCACATAAATCAACTATCAAATCAATACATGAACTGTCTCTGTCTTTCCACGCTGCCTCCAGCACGTGAGTAGTGGACTGCCAGATTTCAAATTTAGCTGCAAAAGCATTTCACAACTGGCCATTGCATATTCTCTTTTGGCGGTAACATAGAATTCAAGGGACTGACAATGACCATGATGGAAAAACCAGGCCCGTGTACGGACATGGGGCAAACCCAGTGGGAAGACAAGAAAAGGAAAACTCTGCACAGCCAAGAAAGGGCTGACTGTATCCTTGGAGAACATGAAAAACACTCAGGGGATCCACTGTGCTCCTGGTTGAGAAGATTAGTGTTCCTTCTCAAGTAGCAATGTGTGTGGTGTTGTACAAACATTGTCTTCTTTCTCGTGTAGGCTTTGTTTAATGATAGTGACCTTTTTTGCAGAAATCTCAAATTATTCTCTCCAAGTGACAAATGAAAAGCAAAGATAATGTGGAAAATGAGCAAAGCTGTTAAAAAAGGCTGGAGAACAAGATCAGCGGAAATGGCCAGATGTTTGGGCTTGTCAGATATTGTTACAGCAACAAAATCATAGACTCAGTGATTAAGTCACACAAACATGTTGCGTGTACTGAATGTTTTACCTGTTACCTTGTCTTCCTATACCTTCAGGCATGATTTACTTAGGGGAGTTTTTTGAGTGAATTTATCCAGATGTACAAATCAAAATTTATTAAACCTTCCTATTGTCACAGGCTGGAATCAGAAAAATAGAATCTTTCTTAAGAGTTCTTGTGAAGACACTCTGTAGCTATTATTCTACCTTCAGTAAAAGTAGTTAAAAATGAGCCAGAACACAAATCCTTAACTTCCCCTTTATGGCTGGGGATTTTCAGATAGGTTGTCCTGTGGAAAACTTTTCTCACATTTGCCATACCATTCAAGAGAGGTCCAGAGAAGGAGTCTTGTAATATTTCATGTGGGTACGACAGAAAGTTAGTTGGGCAGGGGAAACGCAGGGTTTCAACCTCTAATTATTTTCTCTCCTCCAGCTATTGTGATATTAAAACAGGCTCCTCACGTTACCCGGCCATAGATCTCTGGTACACAAGTGTTGCACAATGTTTTTCCTCCTCTCTACCCCCTTCACAGTAGCCACTAAACAAAGACAAAGGTCGCAAGTGTAGCTGTCACAGCTATTATTCCTGCTCTGGGCTCTCCTTGGGTTGCTGGATACCTTACTCAATCAGCCAAAGCTGGGCACATACCTCACATCAGGCTCTGCGGTGGCAGCATGTAGTGGCAACCTCCCGTTTTTGTCAGGTATGTTCTGCTTAGCACCATTCCTGAGCAGGCTGACACAGCCTTCCAGCCAGCCCTAAAAAAAGAAATTGGAGCATATCAAAAAGGAAAGTCAAAAGTATAAGGCCAGATCTTTTCTTGTTGGTGCCGGCATTCACATGTGACGGTAATCATTTCTGTCAGCAGAGGAACTTTTTTCCCCAGTAGAGGTTAATCAGCACTGAGAGTAGTTCCCCTTTGGAGTCTGTGTCTCAGACTACCTCAGTTGTTCATTTCCCTGACAAGGTTTCATTTACACTGTATTATTATTATTTGTTTGTTTGGTTGGTTGGTTGGTTGGTTTTTTTGCCTGCAGCTGTGGCAAGCACTAACAGTGATTAAAAACCTACTAATTCCTGTATCACTAGCAAACGCTACATATATTCTTGCATGTGAATTCAATCACGCTAGATTAAACGAAGAACATGAGCACTCAATCTGATTTTGTTTGTGATATTTTAGCAAGGATGGCAAATCAACGGTAAAAAGCCTTAGAGTGTGGTCTTACAAACGCTGTTGCAGAAGTTTGTATTAGTGGCAGTGTTAGACTGAAAATAGTACCGAAACAGATGGGATGAATCAGTTCTTGGACTAAGACCTTCTATTGATCACCTCAACATAAAAGCAAGTAAACAGCCTGGTTGTGACCGCATGAATCTTTCAGCATATACTTAAGTCTGAAGAAAATCAAGCATGAGTTTAAATGATTTTTTAAAACCTCAGCAGGTAATTGATAAAGACCATTCCCTCCCATATGAGCTATTTTGGATTGGCATTATGAGCATTTCTGGGGAAAACGTGTGGAAAATGGTGGAATCAGAACAGCCCTGTTGGAGCTATTGGTGGACGTACAAGGCATTCAAATGCCACATACAATCTTGACTGTGCAACTCTCCTGAATTCACTTGTCTGGACAGACATCACAGATGAATTCTCTCTGGACCTCTTGTTATATCCCTCCCAGAAACAGAAATGGAAACTTAGAAGCCTGGGTGGTTGAAATCTTTTCCAGTCATTTAGTTTTTTCCAAAGAATATTTTTTCCCCTCTGGGAAAAGAGGAAGGAAAAAATAAGTGTGACATTTATTATGGGATATTTAAAAAAATATCTTGCAGAGGAAATGTTTGTTTTCAAGTAAGTGGGGCATGCTCCTTGCACTGGATGAGACTGCCTGTTTTGTTATTTTCTACACTTATTTTCTGGCTGAATATTGCATAGGTAAGCAGGAACATTATTTTTGTCCTGGAAGACAAATTTTCAGGAAGGAACTAGGTGCAAGGCATTTAATTAGGCTACCACAGTGTCTGTTTAAATGAGCTGGCAGTCATCCAGTGCAGTCATCCAGTGCAGCCATGGCTGCACACTCCTTCTTCCTTTCTGTCCAATTAATAATGGAGGCCCAGTCTGCTCAGCCAACTTGGTCCCCACTTTCTCTCTGAAACCTGAATTACTTCCTGTAAGGAGTAGAAGACTAAGGAGAGGATGACTGTCCTTGTTACTTCAGACAGATTCTGAAGTACAATTCCTTTCCCAAATGTCTCAGTGGGATGTCTGCTTCTCCAGTCACTTGCATGTGGCTTGATCAGGGCACTGGATTATGATCTGGGCATGTGCACCTGCACCTTCAGCACCCTGAACTTCAGGTCTCAACCTGGCCAACCAAAGTCAAGCACCACAGTGAAAAAAACCCCTGGTTCATGTGGTGTGCAGGAACACATGCCTGCTGACCACCAGAATCTGAGATAGGAAAGCCCTCACTTGAGCATAAATATCTAATGCTGGCTAAGGGAGAAGTCAATCTGCATATTAAGAACAAATCAGGACTTTCAGTGAACAAAAAAAAAAAACAAACTGTTTTTCTTGTGAGAGCCTCATACCATGCACTTTTTTTTATAAGCCAAAAGAGAAAGGACACTCTGACAGGAGTCTCTGAAAGGAGTCCTGATTCTCTTGTAATAATTATTGCTCCAGCTTTACATTGTAGTAAAGTTTCAAAACCAATTCCACTGTTGTCTAAAACCAAATGTTTTGTGCTTTTTTTTTTTTTTTTTTTTTTTTTTCCCTGTAGTATAAGCAAAAGTCTTATTTGGTCTGCACATTTACTCCCTTCACTCCATTCTGGTGCCCCAAGTCTTGGTACCAAATAAGTTGCCAGAGATAAACTGGTACGTCCACAAGCATCTTGAGTATTAATATTGGCTCCCATCTTCAACAAAAGCTTCACTGTGTCAACCTGGCGTCCTGACACAGCATGCATCAAGGGTGTGCAACCTGGGGAAGAAAGCCAGATTTATTTTACCATTTCACTGTGTCATGCCCATAAGATACAGTTTCTTACTTTCTAATGTTCACACTGGCAACTTAACAAATCCTTTCTCTGATGACTGTCCAATAGTTTTACTGAGCTTTTTTTAGTCAGGAAGTAACTTCTGTTGCAGTCACTGACCACTGATTTTAAAAAGACCATGACTATATTAGCAAAAACTTTGCCTCACTAACACTGCTTCTGGAGGGAAAAAGTGCTCTTCTGTTGATAAGTTCCCAAAATGAACTTTTGGCTTTCTACATCATTTTGGAGGCTGATATTCTTCAGAATGACTAGTAGCCAGATGGTGCTTGTCTAATTTTCTCAAACCCCAGCTTCATTCTGTGTTTGTATTCAAATCACTTATCAAGTGTGATTGAAACACTAATCAAGCTGTGTCCCTTGCAAAGGTATAAAAATATGATTTGGCCCTTTACGCAGAGAACAACTTAACTGGAAGTCTGGATTTGCTCTGGGATATTTTATTTCCTGTTTTTATATAAACTTTTTTAATATCCTGCAAAATTTTTCTGTTTTGTAAAACCCCTGAAATCTACATTTAAACCTAATACTCAAATTTCTTCGTGAAGTATTGTATAATTTAATTGCTTCCTCTTCCTTCCATTCTGCTAACTGTTGAAAAACAGCAAGAGCTTTTCCCACAGAATCTGGCAAAGCAATTTAAAATTACTAGTCTGGGAATAAACATGAGTATTAGAAACTATAAGACTATTAGCAACTTCAAATATAGTTAAAGAATAATTATTCTTACTGGACCCACTGAGATTGCTGAAGAAATGTGCAACTCAAGCTAAGATCATGCCAAGCCTGACAAATGTGCAGGGTATGAGCTGTATGTTTTGTGCTGGGAAACTAGTCTTCAGTTACATTTGCATGGACAACCTAGGACATAAGTTAGTGCCAGAGCTGAAGTACTCCTGGCCAGCCCATCTCCACCTACTCCATCCACCATTCATACCTAGTCTTTCTCCCATTAACGGGGGAACAGGGACCATTTTGTCTTGAGTAAATTTCTCTACTAACCAGATGTTTTAAAGACATCAATTAGAATGCCTGGTTTAAAGTATAATTGGTAGCTTGGAAAAAGCTGTTAAAGATTAGAAAAGACAGTGTTCATATGGAAGTTTTATAAGAAACTGACACTAAAAAAATACTTCTGACAAAACAAATTGTCCTTGAGAACAGCTTCCAGAGGTCTGTGGTCCTTACTCACTTAGGAAATAGATGCATATAAAACCCTGCCAATGTACAATAATTTGTAATAACATTAAACAGTAACTTGACCACAAAATGAGCACAGCCTGACAGATAAAACAGATCAGTTAGATAATTGCACATTGTATAACCGACCCTTTGGCAAAAAATTACTTGACAAAACCATTCAAACCGTGACTGTACACATACTATAACCTCTGTGTTAGAGATGTGCAGAGTGTATGTCATTTGGCATTGGTAAAAATATTCTTTTTCCTCCCCTGAAATGTCAACAGTTTCTCAGCATCTCCCTAAATAAGATAAACTAAATAAATGGTAAAGTACAGTCTAATTATAGCAAAGCAGCTTATTTGTAATCATATAAAAATATCTTACAATTACAGGGGGAAGGAATTATCCGAACTGTGCATTTCCAGTGGATGTTTCAAAGAGTAACTCAAATTTCCCATATTCTGCTATTAAATATACTTTGCTGAACACAAAAATGAGAATAAAAAAATGCAAAGTTTAATTTGCAAGCTGAAGCAACAGTTCTCTTGAGAACAAGCTCGGCCTTCATTTACCCTCTCTGTCACAAGACTCCAGGATGGAAGGATCCTCTCGGATCACTGCAGTCAGGGTGTTCACATCTCCATTAGCAGCTGCTTGGTAAACCACAGCCAAGTCGATCTCTTCTGCTGCATCAGCTGCAGAGAAGGAGCACATCCATGAGTAAACAGAGAGCAAGTACAAAAGATAAACAGTGAAAATAATGACACTTGTCTGACTGAGTTTAAATGACTGTGTAACTTGGGGTGGAACAAAGTGTATCCAAACAGCACTGTGGTTTTCGTTAGTCATCTGAAACTTACTTTTCATGATAACTTCTTCCAAAAACTTTCAAACATAGACACTGAAAGGACTTAAGAAAAATTCTGTAAAGTTTCCACTCACTGCAAGAAATCATACTAACGTAACACAACTTGAGAAAAAAATGTAATAACTGAACTAGCTCATAATATTTCTGGCTGCACTTTTATGAGATAGGATGAAATCAGGACTCAGGTGTTTTCAATTTTACTATCTGTGTACCAGTCAGAAGACTGAGGCTTTCCCTTCCCTATAATGTCCAAGGGAATTCTCTCCTAGGGGAGTAAACTTCTGGCAGCAATGGTTTGTGTTGATAATTCCTGCAAAAAGGAAAAGTGGACTATTGCTTTTAACTCAGAAGAGGTTTATTTTGTTTGGCAGCTACAGTGTGAGTTATTATTTAAAGCAGATGCTTTGCAGGGCCTGTTCTGGAATATTCCTCAGACTTTTTCTAAAGAAATAATAGCGATGATTCTCTTCCCTTCTTCCCTTTCCCTTCCTTTCAGACTGGTCATCCCATGCTCCACATGCATACATCTCCTTTAGCTTCAAGTAGACTATTAACTTCCTAATTCTAGGAGTCAGAAGAGTAGATTTTTTGGTGCAGGGTCAAATATGATGTAATGATAAAATGTTCTAGATATGTATTGTTGGTCAGAAACAGTCTCATGTTTCTGATTCTATCAACTCAAAAAGAAGTACACCTGCAGCGAGCTGAAATGGCTGAGGGTCTGTTGGGAATTAACCCCAGATGCCCCCAATGTTCAGTCACTGCCCTGACCCCTGTGGGGTGGGAAGGAGAATCAGAAAATAGTAAAGTTGGTTCGTTAAGATAACAGTTTAATAACTGAAATAACACATCATCATCATCATCACCACCACCATCAGAAGAACATCATTAATAATTGTAAAAGGAGAGAGAGAGATGAATAAAACCCAAGAAAGGCAAGTGATGCACACTACAGTGCTTGTCACCCGCTGACTGACAGCCAGCCTGTCATGCTGCAGCTCTCCCCAGCTCATACCCTGGCCATGTCAGTCTGCATGTGGAATATCCCTCTGGCAGGCTGGGTCAGTTCTCCTGGCCATGCTCCCCCAGGCACGCCAGGCTCTTGGGCACCTGCTTGCTGCAGAGCACAGGACACTGAAATGTCCTGGATTTAGTGTGAACACTAAGTAGGAACAACTAAAACAGTACTGTGTTTTCAACATTAGTCTCATTCTAAATGCAGAATACAGGCACTGTATTGGCTGCTAAGAAGAAAATTAACTCTTCCAGGCTAAACCAGGACAGGGTCAGAGCTATAGAACGTATCACTTGTCCAGCCACTGCACTACCTTGTTAGCTGGAGAAAATGGCTAAATCACACTAGAGAGCTGCTCAAAGGAAATACACATTAAGTGACTGGTGACTTATCTGTACTGTCAAACTTCTGGAGATAGCACGACTATGTAAGCTGTGCAGAGAAAAGGGAGATAGTTTAAAGAGCATTGAAAAGTTAAAAAGCTGTTATCATAATCAAATATTACATTATTTGTAACACATTGGTAGAAATATTTTAAACACTGCCATTATATTTTTTTGAGTGATAAAATATCTTTAAATATTATTGTAAAATATTAGCCACACTACCCATGTTGTAATCAGATGCTGTCTCAGACGAACCTACACAAGCTCTGTGTTGGGCTTCACAGCCTAGCCTAATTCTTCATGTGACTTCTCACTGGGTGCAATCAGTACTCTGGACTTCAAAATTTGGCTGCCATGAAAACACAATCTGCTCTTACCCTGGAATAGGTTAGTCTGTCAAAGCTGGAACTCTATGGGCTTGGGAAAATTAAAAAGCTGATGTTAATCTGCCTTTGCTACAGAGTTCCTCTCAATTTCTCCTCAACTAAAGAGAATCTGATTTATTTTCTTTCTTCTAAATGGCATTTTAAATTACACACTTCATAAAGTTTGTGAATAAAAATGTTGACTTGATTTTTATTCTGCTGAGGGGTCTGTTGCTGAGGCAACCGTTCATTTGGCTCAGAAGGTTTGTCCTGTGGGCCTGGGAGATCCAGAGAGACGAGGAGTCACTGCTGCCGAAGAGTCATCATCAGTGACTAGTACATGAAGAAAAAGAAGTGACTTTACCACCGGTACAGTTAGTAATATTTCCTTATTATGTCAGCCCTGAAGATGCCTCTCAGAATTGGTACACTTGGCAAAAACATGTTAATGACAAGCTCAGGCTGAGTGGTTGATAGCTTGTGTTGCTCCTCTTGTCCAGTCTCTGGAGAAACACAGTGGGTACCAGCCCTGAGCACTGACATGGCTCCTCTCACAGCTGCTGTTGTATACAGCTGTGCAAGTACTGTGTGGGAATGGTACTGAGAAGATGCTTCTGGCACTGGGAAAGTGCTAGATGTACCAAGGCAGACAGTGAAGCAAAGGTGCCCTCACCTCCTTCAATGCATTACACATGTAAATTTTGTACACTTTTTTTGCCTGGTAGGTACTGTTAAGTATTCCTGTTGTGAGTCAGGAGCAGAGAAATTTAGCCACAAAAGGGAAATCTCCATCTCCTGAGCAGAGCAGTTGCCTGGAGGGTGCTTTGGCAGGAAGATGAGGACAAGGGTGCAGTTCTTCATATGGGTCTCCGAGTATCTCTGCCCTTTTTCATCTAGGTAAAAGCAAGACACTTTCCCTTTGCTTCTGCTGCTTTACCCAGAGCAATTATCCTTTTGTATAATGGGAAGTAAAACGATGGATGGATGGATGGATGGATGGATGGATGGATGGATGGATGGATGGATGGATGGATGGATGGAAAAATGAATGAAGTTTTGCCCCTGCCTCTTCTTGCAGAACACAGGCTCCATTCCTGTTACAGGATGGTGGCATGAAGCCACAAGGATTCACACTTCCCCACCCACGAGTCCTAGCTGCCAGAGCAAGGACAGGCAGGTGGAGCAGGCTGTCACCCTGCCTGGGAGCCTGGGCCAGGAGGAATGGATGACTGCTCATGCTGGGATTTGAATAAAGATGACTGACATGAATTCCATTCCATTCATTTGTAGGGTGACAAAACTTCCAAGTGGGCTATTTAGACCTGTATGATTGTGGATGGGGAGAAGGAAGACAATGACAGAGAGCTTGGATGTCATTTGTGTTGGATGCACTTGGCTCTAGCTGAACAACACGATCACTACTTCTTCCTCCACCTTACCTTGTCAAGGAATGGAGAAGTATGGGCACAAAGCTAGTAAGACATTTATTTTTGAAGACAACTTCCTGGGCAGAAGAGGAATGGTTCAGAGAGCGGGCATTTTGTAGAAGGCAACAGTGAGTGCTTGTGTTCCCCCCTCTATGAGCTTACCCTGCTGGAGGCTTGGCTGCGGCTGGGGCACAAACACCCTATGGCAGAAAGGCATTGTGAACACCCAAATGCCTGACACTTCATCTTCTAATGTGTTAGAGTAACTCCATTATTATCTTGCAGTTCTATAAATGCCAGTAAGTACTGGTCCCATTTCAAATAAATTTTAGAGAATTGCTGTGATGCTGTTGAAAGGAAGCTGTCAGTCAGATTCAGAAAGACAGAGAGAGATCCATTTAAGTGTTTGGGTACAGAGAAAGGCAGAGGAGAAGCTACAGACTGACAGTAGTGGTGTAGAAAGATTTGGAAGAAAATACTAAATGACGTACAGGGTGGTGCTAAAATCCTCAGACATAATCAAACTTAAACACCAATCTACCTGAAATAAGTGGCAGTGTTTTAAGAATGTGTAATTTCTTCACGGAGAAGTAGTTTTCTTTTGGTCTGAAAAGGGGGTATATAAAAAGAGATAGAGAATGATCACACGATTCTGAGCAATGAAATTGTGCTTCTCATTACATTAATTCTTCTGTGACTGTACTATGAAGGATACATAGATTACATGATTTGTGATGTTGGCTGATGTGTTGCTTTACAAAGTGCACATTATGTGTACATAAGTGCATGCTTTTTAGTGCATTGGATTTTTAAGTTCTAAATAAATTTGCTTGAAGCTTAGAGTTTAAGATATTAAAAACTGAAGACAGAATAATAGGATAATTCATGTTCACTGTGAAGAAGAAATATTTATGCATGTAATTTACTACCCTCTCTCTCATAACTTTCTCTTGTCACCACTAGCCAAAGGCCATATGTGATTTCCTACACCTTGTTGTCAGGACACAATACTGGATAGCTTATTTGTTTTCAGCATGTCAGTGTCAATGGTCTGTCGGAGGTGGATGAGTGCAGTTTTTGAAAATTGTAACTTACTCTCTACTACTGCATTTTTATTGAACACTTAGCAAAGTAATAATCACTGTGTGTGCCTGGCAGTGCATGCACCAGTACAGGCCTCTGTCTGGCTTCTCTGTTTATTCAATAAGCATCTGAAATCAGGAGCAGCACATATTTATTGAAATGGCAACAAGGAATATTAGGAGGGAAGGGGTTTCTGGTGCTGCTTGCCTTCTGTAAGTCCCACATTCCTGTTACTATTGTAAGTATTATAAGATATTATTAAGCAGTACTATAAGATGTGTTGCAAAGAGACAGTATGATTTTCAAGCTTGGAATGCTGGGGATTTATTTTTTTTTTATAGTTGGGAGAGTCTTCTGATGTGTGGGTTGGAGGAAAAAGGGCTTGTGGGGAAAGCTGAATTATCTTTCAGACCAACACAGAGAAATTTAGTGTGTTTGAAAGATAGTTTGTATTCTTCCACTGTTATAAATTTCTGCAATGAAAGACATTCCCCTTCTACTTGCTAAAAAAATTATACCTGCTCAAATCAATAATGTGCCAACACATTAAGATGGCATTTAGACAAAATCCACTATACACCGTAAGTTTTGAATAGAGTGTTCTTTGCATGGTAACCAATGAGCTTGGTATCCCATTACTGTGTGTTTTGTGCTCCTGCTCCCCATCCACCTCCCACACAGCTAGCACGGGAGGCACACAGTAAATCACAAATCACCTAATGAGTAAGCATTCCTGCAGCACCAGTGAAGCAGAGATGATGTATGTATAGTTAAGGGACCTTCTGGAAGGGGAGTTGATGTAGGTGGAGAGTGACACAGGCTGCAGGTGATGCTGGACAGAAATTGGGATGGGTCACTGTGGAGGGTGGCCTGGCAGCAGGAGGGGGTGCAGATTTGAAGCAAGGGGAGTTATAGGCAGATGTTGCTTTCCAATTCTGTCCCTTCTATCTGGATAAACTGGTTTGGGTAAATGGTCTCCTGCATTGCTTTCTGCCCCCTAAACTACCTGGGGATTTGGCTTTGTCTTCCCCAGCCCTGGTGATATTCCAGCCTCATTCCTGGCACCACTTCCACTGGCTCCCTGGCAGACATCCTGATGGCATTGAGCATGCAGGGTTTTACCTCTTCCTCCCCACTCTGAGCCCTGCTGGGTCGGCATGTGGCACGGAGGATACTCAGTGCTGCAGAAGCAGAGGCTGGAATGGCTGTCTAGAGCTGCAGAAGCTCCATCAGCCCCATGCCTCTGTCCTGTTGGGAAAAATGCTCCTTACATCATTCTCACATGATTTAGGAATACTTGTCTCGCATGATTTAGGAATACTTGTCTCTTTTCCTGCAGTACAGATCCCCCTTCTACCACTGCAGTTCCCTTTATCCTTTACACTTGTTGGTGTTAGTTTTTTTTCTCTTGTCACTCAGTTTTACTTCCCACTCATCCCCTGCTACATGGGGGTTCCAGCTGGGCTGCTGTAGACCAGTACTTCAAGACTTGCTCAGGTTTTGAGTGCTACTGTGGCTGAAAGGCAGCCACAAACCCAACACTTTATATGGGCTGTATTAACTTTGGGTTGGCCAAAGAAGTGTAGACAAGCAGTAAAGTATAACCTGTAGCACTCAGCTACAAAGGGCAGTGCCTTGTCTTCCTCCTGCTTTCATTTCTGTTCTACAGTCAGCTCCTTTGTTGTGGGGCCTCTGTGGCCATGTGTCAGCTCAGATATTTTGCAGGTCTGCACTGGGACTGTGACCACTGCACACATATTGTTTGGTAAGCCAGCTTAAAAGAGAAATTGGTTGCAACAGGCGTAATCAAGCAATGATGGCATCCTGCTTTGGTAACATAAAAGGAATGCCACTACACTTGCAGTGGATTAAGCCATAAGACATAGCAGCTTTTACTGACAAATAAAGACATGAAATTTAACATTTAACTTCAAAATAGACAAGAAAGAGACATTTGTATTTCCATAGCAACCTTACAATGTAGAAAATCTTCATGTTGGGAATTTTAGTGGTATCTTAAATTTGCAATTATGGCAATACTCACCTATACTGATAAATTTCCCAAAGCAAAGTATTTCCCTTGTCAGCTTCTAATCCTTTCAGTGTAGACTTATGAAAACCAGCTGTTTTAAATTTTTTTTACTCCATTTTGAACTGCTCTGTTTGCTAGTACTGCAACTGTTTCTAATATCTATAACAAGAAGACCAATATACAAATTAAAAATAAATATATTTACATCTCTCAGTACTAACCATAAGAGCAGCCAAATGCTGTTTCTATTCTGCTGAAAATTAATTTTTAGAAATCACTGTAGCAATAGACTGAAATATCCATCCAGTCTAAAACTGATGGAGGAAATTCCTTTACATGAAACTGAAACAAACCTAATCTTTCCCAAAAATTCATGTTATTGATTCTGTCAAGTAATCTCAGTACATTTGCATGGGACGCATTGGAGTACCAGAGGATTTTGAAATTAGTAGCACGTGACTTACCTTTGTGCTGGTCAAACACGGATGAGGAACTGAAATCCATTGTGATCTATCTCATTATTTACAACCAGACCAGACAAATGCCATCTCCAGGGTTTTCAGGGCAGAATCTCATATATTACAGTACACAGTGAAACGACAGCTGTCACCGGTCTTCCTCTCAGAGAATTAAAGTCGCTTTACGGCTGCAGGTTGTTGCCACGACAAGACCCTGATGGAAACATTATATTCTATTATAGACTCCCTGAAAAGGATGGCCCTGGAAGCTTATCTGAGATTCTGCAAAATGCCATGTCTTCAGCGAGGGCGAGAGCCGGCGAGCAGCCGCTCCCGCAGCGCGGGCAGCGTGAGGGGCCTGGGCCGGCACGGAGCATGTGCAGAGCCCCGGCGGGCACCCACCGCGGCCTGCGGCCCGCTGCGCGCCCCGCCTGCGCCTGGACAAAGGATGCCTTCGGGTTCCCCCTGAGTCAGCACGGCCCCGAGAGCGCAATCCGTAGGGCCTCCCTGCCTTAGTTTGGTACCAATCCAGCTACAGTTAGTTAAGGGACAGTGCAGGGACAGCAAACGACTGCGGCTAAATCGGACAGTGTTACCTGTGCCAGCACAGTGCAGCGAACACACGGTGCACATCTGTGCTGGTTTTGGCTGGGGTAGGATTTATTTCCTTCAAAGCAGTGCTATGGGGCTGTGGTGTGGATTTGCTGGAAACAGCATTGGTAATACAGGGATGTTTTGGCTCTCCCTGCGCAGTGCTCACACAGTGTCCCACCAGCCAGGAGGCTGGGAAGGGTCACAAGGAGTTGGGAGGGGACACAGCCAGGGCAGCTGCCCACAAATGAATACAGGAGTATCCCATTCCATGTGGTGGCATGCTCAGTGTACCAAGCTGGAGGAAGAAGGAGGAGGGAGATGTTCGGAGTGATTGTGTTTGTCTTCCTAAGTCACAGTTGTGTGTGTTGGAGCCTTCTTGTCCTGGGATGGCTGAACACCTGCCTGCCCATGGAAAGTGGTGAATAAATGTTGCAGCCTGCAACCTCAGGATCTCGTCCAGGGAAGCAGCAGGGTTCTGGGGACCAGCATGAAACACCAACGAGACGGGCTCCCGTTCATGAAACCATTTATTCAGCATGAGAACAAACTCAGGTCCAGAACAGAGAGCCCCGAACAGAGGCACAGCAGGGGTTTTTGAGGGACAGAACCCCCGAGGGTTTACACCTTTGAGGGTGGAGTTCAGGGTCAGGGACCATTAGAAACACAGCCAGGGAGAACCCCCCAGGGACTCAAACCCAATCAGAACTCCTGGGCCGCCCTTCACAAGGGGTTTGGGGTGGAACAATGTTAACTCTTTGCCTCCCTGAGGCCGCTGCAAC
This sequence comes from Poecile atricapillus, assembly GCF_030490865.1. NCBI lineage: Eukaryota > Metazoa > Chordata > Aves > Passeriformes > Paridae > Poecile > Poecile atricapillus. Next base: position 128,389,797 of record NC_081289.1, on the reverse strand, counting down.
AAATAAATCCCTTGTTTTGCTTTGCTTGTGCATGCAGCTTTTGCTTTCCCTATTAAACTGTCTCTAACTCAACCAATGAGTTAATTCACTTTTATTCCTCCCCCATCCCCCTGTGGGCTGCATGGGGATGAGCTGCTGGCTTAGATTAAAGCATGGCAACAGGGGATGTCAGACCCAGGGTCCATAACTTCAAATCCAGTATCTGCCAAACTGTCTTCACACTTGGTTTTTGATCAGGCCTCTGCCTTCCTAAGTTGAGAACTCAGACCTTGTACTTTAAGGGGAGGGGACCCGGTGAGCTTTGCTTTTTGCTACGTTATTTCTATGAAAGAAATAATAATAAATATACTGACTTGGAATTTACCTTGAAAACTAAATTACCAGCACTGACTGGTGAATGGGAGGGGTATAAGTTTATTCAGCTCTGATGCGCTGAAAGAGACACATCATTACTACTAAATAAGACAAAGTAATATATGAAACTTAGGAAAGGCAAGATACTTTGGGACCAAAAATGCAGACAGGACCTGCACTAAAGCTATGCCTATGTTTGTTCAGCCTAAGAAGCCCCTACACTTTATTTACTGTGTTTAATCTATCTGGTGTTTTGACCAATTCCTATGACTATAGCACATCATAGAGAAATGTCTTACATGTGGATACACCATGAATTGTATCTGGAGCTCATTCACATCCAAGCACCTGCTTCTGAACGTAAATTCAAAGTGTGTGTTTGGGAAAGGATCATACAGTCCAGGAAGCAACACAGACTCAACAGCTTGAAATGACACACCAGAGATGAAACTCTACAGAATGTGGCAGTGTGATCTGCTGATCTTATTAGCTGTGAAGAAGCATGTGGTAGGACAGAGGATCCAGAGACTGGCTGTTTTCTGTACTGCTCATGCTCTCGTGGTTTGCCTTGTCTCATGCCCAACCTTGTTATACTGAGAAGGGACCCACCGTGTGGCAAGTGCTGTCTATGCATCTGGCAGCAGAGTATTACTCATGCAGATGGTCAGCTGCTAACTGGCATCTCCTCGGTGGGAGGGTGACTCCAGGGGTGGCACCAGCAGGTGAAGTTCAGTCTAGTCTAGTCTAATAGACCGACTCTGTTCAAACAGCTACCACAGCTGCTGACTTCATGGACGAGTCACTGGAGACATATCTCCGGTCAGGAATTTTGACCTGCAAATTGTCACCCCTAGTGATCTTTGAAAAATCACAAGAGTGACCTTTGCTTTCTGCATGTGACAAGACTCCCTTTGTCCTCTGTGTACACAGGATTTCTGGCCCTGGGCACTGCTGCTGGATTCCCCACCCTCCTCTACTTAATTCAGTCAATTAATTACTCACCATTTTACCAGCCCATTTGCTGTTACTGGGGCCTTGTCTTTTCATTCTGCTCCTGAGATGAAGGTGGTAGACTTTGGGGGTTAGTGGTTCAGTCTCACTTTTGCAGTACATTAGCCTGGGAATGAGGCACACTGTAGCTATGCAAACAGGGAATTTGGGGGAGAAACACGTGGCAGCTGATTCCTTCTGGGTCCCACGTGTGGCATGATATTCCCTATAGCACTGCGTACATTTGCCTGGGGCTTAGTTTCCCTTCAGCTACATGAAATCCAGGCACCTCCTCTGAGACTGGTGTCCACAGCTGCCATGGTGTCATGCACTGAAAACCATGGTGTCTTCTGTGTTTGAGAGCTGGTATCTTCTCCCCTCTACATCCATCAGAAGGGAAGTAAGGCCAATGCTTTAGCAAAACACCCTTCCCCATGTAGATCTGAGCACCAGGTGAACATGGTTCTGTGCCTCAGCTATGGTAGATATATCTCAGCTCAGATGCTGCCAAAAAAGCTGAGATTTGGGAGGTGGGCTTGAGTCACTGACTTTCTGTATTGCTTCAGTAGAAGAAATAATTGTCTCAAAATTCCTTATGGCCTCCTGTGTGCAGTGCCCATGAAAGCATCTCTGGCTAAGGACAACAAAGCCACGAGAGTTAGAAGCTAGTATAGGCAGCAGATAAAGATTGTAGCTTTGATATTGTTAATTTACATTATTCTTTAATTTAAGCAAAGGATTCCTGACTTTTTATTCTGTCGGAGGTAGTTCAGTTTTTGGAAAGTTTTCTTGTGGTCCAGAGAAATGATGAAGAGAGAGGATTAGAAACACTGGCATTCTTTTTGCATGTTTGTTTGCCCGTATTTGCATCAGTGTTTTGCTGTATGTGGGGTAGTTAACTTTCTTCCTTCTAACTGTTGTTCATTAGGTGAATGCAAAAGCTGTAGTGAAACCACAGAGAGTGGGTGAGACATATATTCAAGTGCTATGTAAATGTTATTTGCTGGGTGCAGTGCAGAGGCTGAGAGCTCATGGGTGCTTACAGCTGACAGCTCCTGCTCTGTGCCACGCTGCCATCACAAGCAGATACTCAGCTTGCGGATCTCTTCTCGGTGAGGACACTGGCAAGTGAGCAAGGGTTTTGTATCCATTTGACGCAATGGCACAGCCAATGTTTTAGAGGAAGGATGAGCCTCTCCCATTGCAAAGCGCCTGGAGCAGCAGTGCCCCCGTCTGTAAGGAGTTCTGCCAGCAGCCAGCACTGCAGACGCAGCAGCTCCAGCCGTAAATTGTGCTTCCCTGCTTTCTTCATGGGCGTGTCACAAGCCTGAATGTTCACACCCTCAGTATTGTTTGGTAAGCATGCAATCGAGACAAGGGAAGTTAAAATTAACGGAGGAGCGCCATCAACCTTCATTTCCAGTTTTTATTTGAAATCCACTAGTAATAATTTGGTTGTTAAGCTTTTAAAATACAATGCTATGTACCTTTTAAAGAGCAATACTAACCCCTCATATGAGTTCGAGCTCCATCAGTTTCTGTCTGGAAGGTTAGCACGAAGCTCAGGCATGTGGAGAAGACAGACCACTAACTAGGCAGAAGGAGTCAGCTGTGCTTGCTGGTGGGAACTGATCTAGGATGCTCTAAGCAAACAAGATCTCTCTTGAAATGTCACCAGATAAATAGTGACTAGAGAAAGGAGAATAAAGTCACAGCTATATCTTATAGGTACCTGCATGGAATGGAAGACATTGCTACTTTGCTCCCTGTTTTTTAAGGCCAAATACATCTTCTGCTCAGTTAATATGACTTTTTGCCCTTGACTTTGATGTGGTCAGGGCATCTCTTACGGTGTGACTTAGTGTGATATCAATAGCACCCTGTGAAACAAATTTACTAACAAGCCAATATGCTTGAAAGTCCTCTCTATGGACTGCTAAACAATTACTGGGTTTAGAGGTATTGTTTTTCCAAAGGATAATCTGATTACAATTAACTAAACCAAATTATATCTTTTTTCTAAGAGTGATTGTTGTGCCCGCTTCAGAAGGAGTAGGGAATCTCTCACTAAGCTTATCACCCTAACCATGCTCTAGCTTTCTTGTTGCACTCACTCCAAAAACTTCCTCATGATATTCCAGGTGTAAAACTGTGTTCAGTGCCTCTGGCATGGTATAAGGCTGGTCTGATAAGTCTGACAGAGTGCTTGAGCCAGACATGCCTGTGGAGGAGCAGATGGGGATGGGGGTGGGTGTGGAGACCTGCTGAGTCAGAGGAGTCACAGTGCTGGTCTGTCTGTCCTGGGTACACACCCTGTCCGTGACACCAGCGAGCTGGAGATGGGGAATGACACTTTTGTGGTGTTACACTGGTAAAGAGAAATTTCTGTGCAAATCCTCACTTTTCTATTTATGTTAAAGAAATTCTGTTATAGTTTATTCTACGAGATAATATAAGGGAAAAAAAAAACCCAAGTGTCTGTTCCAGGTCAGATCAAAGGTTCTCCTAGCCTGGTAACCGGTGTTTGAATGGCATGCACTAGCAGCTGTCTGGTAACCTGCAGGACAAGTGTGTAGTGAATGACATTTCCTCGGAACACTCTCCAGTTGTTTTCAGACTCCTGCAGAGTGGAATCTCCAAGGCAGTGCTGTGATTCTGCAGAGTTCCAGAAGGTGGTGGTCTGGGATTAGCACTTGGCTCCACGAACCAGCAGCAGCAGCTCTTTAGTAGAAACATTTATTTTACTTTCCATTAAATCCTTTTAAATGGAGGAAGAGTTCATTTGTGGGAAATCAGTAATCTCTGACCTTATGCAGTGCATTAAGAATGCCTGCAAATTAATGAAGTCCCATTCCAGATATCAAATAACAGTATAGAGCATGACTAATCATCTATGAATGGTAAGCTTTGAGAGCCTTGCTGAAAACCTTTTTGATAGTAGATTTGCACTGGTAAAATACAGGAAAAGCTCAATGTGCTTTTACTTCCTTGTGTTTGGGATAATTAAAGGTATGTGTCCATCAAAGTCTTTGATTTGCAATATTTTACATTTCACCGCCAAAGTATGCCGGAGCCCCAGATATGAGAAACAAACAGAAAAAAGGTGTCTAACATGCAAACTGTAAATTATGACACAAAGGATTTAGTCCTGCATTCCCTGCATACTTGGAACTCCTATTGATATCTTACCCAAGATTATGAGCTTTACTTCAGGTTTGCAAGGTGACAAGTGCATTAGCAGTAATGGAGCTTACAAGTCTGTGGTTTGGCATTGTTGTACTTACACAAAAGTGGCAATTTAAACGTGCCAATGAAACTCAAACAAAAACGCAAACATTTAACTGGTATCTCACTATATGTAGTGCACTCACTGTCAGAAGTTGAAGTTAAGTAGCTCGATAGGCAAGGCTCAGGAGAAAGCCAAGCACACTGGGCTAAACAACCTGATCCTTTAGAAGACTCACACCATAACCACAGCCCAAGGGGCATCAGATTTGCAACCCATCAGGACTCTAGATTGCAACAGCATTTATTATTGCTTTGATGTATCTGTGATAGTTCTCAGACTTACATGACCTCTTTAAGGACACCCCCTTCACCTGTACAATTGCTTACATAGTTATGGTGAAATTATGGTGGTACTGGGAGGGCCAAGCAGGCATTGTGCTCCCATGCTGTCATGCAGGACTGAAACCTGGCCTGAAACTCTTGAGGTCCCAAGATTTTCCAGCCTACCTAGAGAAGAACATACAAAGGTTAGGAAAAGTGGCCAAGGTCAAGTACAATATAGAGGTCACTTGGAAGGACATAGCAGGGTCACACACTTAGCTAGCAGTTCTGGGACTAGCAAAGGGCTTCCAAATGGCTATGACAGTTGAGTGCTCAGTCACTTGATATCCTGGCTGTGGGAGCAAGGTGGCCTTACTAAGTAAATACTAAATTGGGAGACTGCTCTGTTTTGCTGCAGTCTGCTTGCACAGGTTCTGCTGTTCCAGTTTACTGGAAAAAATAATATTATAATAATATTAATTGGTTATTAATAGAAAAAAAGGTTTGTATACAGAACTGATGTAGTTTTAAATACTTGAGTGGATGTTTGAAGGAGGGCTGTTGCAAAGTTTGCTCATTTCTCACTGTGGTATCTAGAATGAGTGTGCAACAGAAATTTAGAAAACATACTTTGCTGCTGACAAGTGGCTTTTACATTTTATAAATTTGTTATATTTAATAATTTTTGAACTACAGGGGACCTTTCCAGAGATTACACAACTATCTAAGTGGGTCAAAACATGGCCTTAAAATATGTGAATACTTTAACTCGCAAAAGAAACTGAAAGCTCTTTGGGACCAGTTGAATATTTTGTGTGTGTTTATTTTGCGTATGGTGGACAGGCATGAACTCCCTTGATTTGTGCTCTGACAAATCAAGGCAGATAAGCCTGATTTTTTAGCTCAAGCCTAGCATTGTACTCATGCAAGCTCACATTTCTCAGCTTGGTGTGTTTGTCCACTATATACAACATATATGCATGGGAAAAATAATTGCAAAGAGGAACTTTTCCACTACAGATGTAACAAAAATCTCCATATACATTGGTCAGAAGTAATTAATGGATTGCATACATAGATGTATGCAGGGACAGGAGCATGGGAGTGGACAAGAGGAGGTGCTGCAGCTGAAAGGGATGCAGCACCCACACAGGATGCTGTGCCACATGGCCTGAGGTGCGGCAAAGTGCTGTGATGCATGTCAGGTTTTCTGTGGCACAGTAGGTTAGATGAGCACAGGCCTTCCTGGCAAAATTGCTCCACTTCAGGTGTTTTTCAGAAGGAGGGAAATGTTTTTTCAGTCTGGCTAGGCAGGCTAAGGAGACATGCACAGCTTCTTCAGAGACATAGCTTGTGGGAGCATGATGTTGCTTTGTCTCAGCTGGTTGTAAAGACAGCTTTCATGGCAGAAGCTGTCAGCAGTGGCAAGGACATTCCACGTCCAGCCTGGCTGGGGTACATTGATGGCCGCAGGCAGACCAGCAGCTGTCTGGTGTCAGGGAGGGTCTGTGCCTGCATCAGCTCTATTTCTGTACAGCACCCTGAGGGCAGCACGGCTCCTCAGCTGGCCAGGGCTCCCAGCAAGCTCCCCACCAGCTCCCAGCAAATTTCCATGCCTCTGGGCCTACTCTCAACACGAGTGTCAGCCTGGGGTTGTGCAGAAATGTGATTTTTGTTAGAGGGAGCTATGGAATCACCAGTGTTTGTATGCCTGCCCAAATTCTTTACCTAGACAAGGTGTCTACAGCAAGCTCAGGACAGCAAGAGAGAATATAGAGGGAAGAGAGTATTGCCCGTGCCACTATTAACTCTGTTTTTCCTATCACACTGTATGCCATTTGATTTGGGCTCTCACTCACTCCTCTGACTGCTGGCTGTGCTTGCTGCTGGCTGGTGGGTGGCATACAGGCATGAGAGGATGTCCCCTTCCTGTCCAGGGTCTCTGCACCGTGCTCTGCCCTCACTGCTGGGAGCAGCTGCCAGGTGCAGCCAGGTCTCACCCAGCCAGTCTCCCAGCAGCAGGAAGGCAAGTGTAGTGGGAAGTGCTCAAGGTTTGTGATGGCTGACTTTTCACTAACCTCAGCCCTTAAAATTAACAAACTGCAGACCCATCCTTTCATCCTTTCCTGGCACTTTGTGAAGCAACTTAAAAACTTTGAAAAAACCATGCAAAATTCTAAAAATGGTTTTGTGGTTTGCTGTGTGACAGATTGAAGACAGAAGCATTTTAAAGTTCCTTGAGCATGTTTCTGTTCTTGAATTATTTTAAGCTATAGCACTTTTGCCTGTTATATATCTTCTTTCTGTTCCAAAGTAACTGGAGTCACATTGGCAATCGCTAAGTCCTAAGGTATTCATTGTAACATTAACAGGGTGGATAGGGCTGTGTAGAAGTAAGTATAAAAAGCACTTTCAGTCTCAGAAAAAACAAGTGTTATGGAAAGATATATTCAAGTATGTGAAGGCCAAGATGTTTTTAAGTTTGTGAAAAAGCATGCTTGATGTGTTTGTGCTAATATTCAAGTATTCAAATTAATAGTAAAGAAATCCTTTGCAATTTTGTTTTCTATTTCACAGCTGGTTTACTATGAGTTGTGGGGTTGCTTATAATCCACAACTGTCTTGGCAGCTGCATGATTATGAAATTGTTGTGTCTGCAAACCATGAAAATGTCATGAATCTCTATGGATGAGTGAGACATTTTAGCTGGTCTTTATCATTCTGTTGTTATGAAATTATATCCATTATTATCATCTCCTTTTTCGAGATTTTTTTTCTGCTTTCCTTTCCATCCAGAAGAGGTTAGGTATGTGTAAATCTTTTCAGACAATTCTGACTGTGCAGGGATTTAAGTTTTTGCAAGCAAGGCTAGAGCTTTACAATCTCCAGAAAGCCATTTTACTATGTAAATTTTATTTTACATAATGCCTGTAGGTGATCATTCAAACTAAATGAAAAATAAATAGTTTAGAGTCCCTTGCCTACTGGGATTTGCCAACCCCCACAGATGCAGACACAGACACAGACACAGACACAAACACTTTGCATTTTCACACAAATACACTGTAAGGCCTTTACCAGTCTTTAGCAGGAAGCCAAGACAGATTATAAAAGTTCATCAAAAAGACATTGCAGAGGGCTCAGACACAGAAAAAAAAAAAAAAGAAAATCTGTATGAAATAAAGCCAGATAACAGACAACCTTTTACTGAACTTGCTTAATCCAGGAGAGGATTTGCTGGTGGATGGAAGGGAGGGGAGCAGGAGACTGTCCCTGCTTCTCCTAAGTGGCACATGCTTCATGTCACATGCAAGGAGAGCAGCTGTGCAGCCTCCCGAGTCCGCTTCATGGCTGTTCTGATCTCTGCATAATTCATGGCAAATTTATAACCCAGCTCAGGTGGCTCCACATGCAATCACTTCATCAAAACTCTACAACAAGGCTACAAGTTGGCAAAGGCACTGGGGACATTTATCTTCAAAGATATGACAGGTTCTCAAATATTTATGGGGCAAATATGAATCTGCTATTGCATCATCTCCAGGAACTATGAGGAGCAGGTGCTTTCAAGTGTAGGAACTCTTATCAGTGGTGCTCAGGGACCTACATTCCTCTGGCTCCTTCTTATGTAGATGCTACTGAAGCCAGGAGCTGGTGCAGGTGTTTTAAGTTTGGTGGATATCTGCCACATTGAGGAAAGAAAAGTGGTGATTTCTTCCAGTAGAAACAAATGCATTTTCTCTGTCAAATCTTTGCAGCTGAGCACTGTGAAATGAAACAAACTGAATGAAATAACGAAAACTTTCCTGGAATAAATATCTATGTAGCTGAGCGAATGGGTTATTTCTGTGAACATTTTCTGAGGACTTCATTGTCAATGTAGAGCTGAGCCAGAGTATGTACAGCAGCCACTTAAAACTGGGGGAGAGGCTGCTGTAGGGGGTCTTCTGCTGAATCAATGCACTTTTGGCAGTGATGGATTTAGACCCGTAATTACTAAAGCAAATTAAATATAGGAGGAAGAGGTTATAGTACGAAATACCTACCAGTAATATTTTTCATGTTACCAGAAAGGCTATGAAGTATCTTAAGTTTGCTTTTCTTCTGGTAGAAGGGTGCTCGAGAGAGGGGAGATAATAAAGTTCTTAGATTGTAAAGAGGCTAGAAAGCTTTGCATGCTTAAAATTGCTTAGCAAACACTGGCAAACTCTAGCTTAGAGTAAGGCATTTCTGTTGCAATCTCCTGGAATATTTTGAGCAGGGAGGACAGTATTTCAAAGAGCTGTCATCAGAGTTGGAGCAAATACCACTCCAGGAGTGATGGGGCCACACACTATGTAGTAGAAAGTGTACATGCACAATGCCAAACCAGGTAAAGGCAGAGTGACAACAGGAGTAGTAGGGATAGTAGGGATAGGTATAGCTGTTTCATGAGGCACAGCACCCCTCAAGTGTTGATTCTTCTCTTTGTACAAAAGATGCAACTAATTTGGTGTTCCTGTCTGCATTTATCTCTTTTGGGTGCTAAGCATCCCATAAACACAACAGCACAACAGCCAATCCACACATCAGTGTGTACAAATATCTGTAAACAGCATCCCCATACACATTTACACACACGTATATAGTGGCCAGCCTAATATATATGTACCATTGATGTATGTTGTGATACATAATATGCTTATTTGGAAAGGTGTTGATGGTGCAGTTGACTGAAAACTATTGTGAAATCTCCTGCTTCTTTTTAGTTAATGCTATTTGTAATCAGCCTTCAGAATTGCAGCCCAGTATTTTATTGAGACCAATTAAAAACACAGATTTTCTTTAGCTCCACATTTTTACTCATCCCATTAAATTCTAGTCACCTGGACATTTTAATCAGGATTATGCTCTCTAAGGAGATTAGTTAGATAACGCTTCTTGTTAATTAGGAGGGTGCCTACTAGATTTTTTCTGAAGGGCATGTGGGTGCATGAAGCAGAATGTTTTGGAGGACAAGTGACTGTGAGACCAAGATCAGAGGTAGGATGCTGCAGAGTATATGACAGTGCAAACATGAGTGTTAGCACTGATGTGCTTTTGAAACAGTCAATTAAAAAGACATTATTAGGAAAACTCCACAATGGACACACTTTTGTAGAAGTAATTGTGTGTCTATTCAACTTGTATTCAAATACACCTGTTGTATTTGAAAGGAAGATGTGTGCAGATGACTGCAGTTAAAACCAAACCAAACCAAACCAAACCAGAAAATTGCAATGAGAAAGCTCATTTTGAAAAAATTATTAGAAAAAAGCTAAGTTATTTCTTGGTCTGAATAGTTCTGAGGTAGAGATGTTTGTATTATGGTGAGCACCTTTATTGTTTGAGAGAGTTTCAGTTGTATGTACTTGAGACCCACCTACATTTCCTGTCTACTTAAGTCCAGAATTCTTTGCACTTCCTAAGAAGACAGAGCAGAAAGAAATCCTGATTCTTTACTTAGAATGAAGGACAACAATTCAAAACTGGGATGAAACACAGTAAAATGTAGGCTGAATATCTGGATAGATGTCATGATAGTAAGATAAATTAAACTGTAGAGGAGTCTGATGAAAGCCTGAGAGTCATTTAAACTAGAAAGAACAAAGCTGCCTCGTATATATTGTAGAGAACAGCCTATGCTCAGGGGGAGAGACAAGATGACATCATAGATCTTTTCCATTATTCATTTTCTGATGCCTATAATCTGTGATAAAGCATACTTTTCTGAAGGGAGGCCAATAGTTTTAAGCCTAGCACTGACATTTGGATCTAGTTTAAAGAAGTGTATGTCAAAAGCAACCTTTTTAAAACTCTAAGACAAAATGCAAAACGAGCTGAGATGTTACTGTGTTGAATCAACAGGCTGCTTATAAAAGCAGGAGCTGCCTAGAGAGCACATCTGTATAGAAGATTGCCTTGCAATGCTCCATCTGCAGTTGACTCCTATTTATTACAATAAGAAAAATCATAATGGTTAGAAATAATAGGATATTGGCTTTGGGATACCAATAACTGAATCCAAAACCTTTGAACAAACCTACACGTAGATTTAACAAAGCATGGTGTGGTTTTGGAATATATAGGAAAAAAAAAATTATAGCACTTGGGTTTTATCCTGTCCATGTTACAAGAGACCACATTCACTTTTTTCCCAGCATCACAAGAATCAACGCCAAGAACTTACAGTGAGAGATATGACCTCTGCTACTGCATGATGATTGGGAATGTACTGGTAGCTGCTGGCCTTGAATATGCAACATACATGAAAATACATAAGAGCCTTACAGCTTTTGTGCTCATAATATTACAGCTGTATTTTCCTCTCAGCATCACAAACATGGCAATAACAAGCACAAAAGGTATATGTATATATACATATTGCATGTAACTGTATTGATTTCCTTACATGCTTTACATTGATCCTTTTTTAAAATAAAAAATCTGCCTATATGAGAAGAATATAATTAAGGAAAAGAATATTTGTCTTACATAAAACTAATTGATTCTGTAAAATCTATTAGAAGAATCACAAAGAAGAAATGATGATTAAGCATAACTTCAGCAGGAAAAATAAGTTTAAAAATCCATGTATTTACAGTAGAACAAGATGACACAGTGATAATGTGGAGTCTTACAAAGTATTCAGCCCATGCTCAGCCAGCTGGGTGAGCCCAAAGTCCGCCCAAGTCCTTGCCAATGCTTCTTGTAATGCAGCAAGCTGTCAATGGAAGTGGTGGGCTCACCAACCCTGGAAGTGTTCAAAAGGTGTGTGGATGTGACACCTGGGGACATGGTGGTGCTGGATTAACAGTTGAGACCAATAATCTTAGAGGACATTTACAACTTTAATCATTCCCATTATTCAGTTTGTTAGCTTCAGCTTTTCAGAATCATCTACCTGGTATGAAATGGAAATCTGGAAAACTTAAATGCAATTCTGGCCAATTGAATTTCAAGATCTCTCTTCTCCTACAACACCATTGTAAACTGTACATCTGTTTAAAAGGTAGTTATAGAATATGCTTTTGAAATCTCATTCATGGCCCTCTGGGGTTTTTGTTTGTTTGTTTGTTTTTGGGTTTGGTTTTTTGTTGGTTTGTTTGGGGTTTTTTTAAACTCTGAAATATGAGGTCTGGACCTTTGAGGAGACAGTATGAATGGCCAGCAGTGTTGCCAGGCACGGCATCCCTGGTAGGTCATGCACGCACCACCAGTTCTGGATAAATCCTCTGCTGACGGATGCAGCGGCACAAATCACAAGTTGCTTTCTGAATTGGGCTAGCTATTCTCATCTGTGTAGTTCATTTGGAATCATAACACTTCTTCTCAACTTTGTGACCCACAAGTGCAAAGTAGCTGGCTAACATTTCTCTGTCTCTAGACCACCTAATAAAATCTTGCTTAATAAGTACTATACAAATAAGTTACTAAAATATACTCGAGCAGAAAAGAGTGAGCTTCATCATCTTCCAGTTATCAAAAGTCTGATTTTGTAGATCTTTACCATATTTTAGTTTGAGCATGTGAGATACCTTAAATCTTATAAATGATAATTAAAAAATTACATGCTAATTTATTGTTAATTTCACAGTAAAAGAGTAGATCCACAGTCAAATGCATTCTTATATTAAAGGAATTTACAGGTGTTTTCCTAGTTGATCTGTCACAGCATACTCAGACACAAAATGTGTGCACTTCAGTTGATCATTGCTGCAGAAATATTTAGCAGTGACCACATTTTGGAGTAGAGAATCCCTAAGCTCCCCCAGGAGCTGCAGCTGATTGAGAATACAGATAAGTAAATGATGTCAGGCTTGGGGGAAATTTGACAAACAAAAGAGCAGATGTGAAGCCTGGACTGAGCTACATTGGTTCACCTTTCAAATGTTGATGATAACCTGCTGAAGCTCATGTGCCAGACTTTGAGAGGTGCTTGAGTTTCAGTATGTGCTGGTGGCCTCAGGTCTTTCCAGCTTTTGTCTGAGGAGGGTGAGAAATATTTCAGCTTACTTTAATCTTGATAGGGAGGGCCTATACTTTTCCTGTATATGCTAATGTGGTTTGCCCTACATTTCTGGAATCTGGCTCACGAAGTCAGAGTCAAGGGCGATTTCAAGATGTCACGATACATCAGTGAAAGTAATTAGAGAAAGAATGTGAGCTGGCACTTGTATTAATACTGCCTAGTAATTAATAGCATAGGTCAACCTTGCTGGCTCCTGTAAACATCTTCAGGCTTAAGCCAGAGTTTCTGCTTTCCTTTCTTTCTGCCTGCTTGACCTCGAGTAACTGTGGCATCTCACCCTTCTGAATGGTTGTGGAGGAGACTGTTTTAGCTAGTATTAGACAGCCCCAGATGGTACTCTAATGCTCAACACCTGCTATGACTCCTTCACTTCTTGTTATCTCTGCCACAGCTTTTATACATGCATTTTTGCAGTTTTCTCAGTGGAACATGGAGAGACAAGTGGAGGAATGAGGGAGGGAGAGAAGGGAGGAGAGAGGAAGACAGTCCAGTAAAAGGTGATGCAAGGAGGTGGTATTTGCTTCGTGCTTCACTCACACACCAGTTTCAGCACAGTGAACCATGGGCAGCACAAGCTCTGTCCCCTGACTCATCTCTCATGTGTGCTCATCTAGGAGAGTCTGAACATTGGCATCTAAACAAAATATATTATCTGGCTACTGTGGCTCTTCCCAAACTGAAAGACTTTTCCTTGAGGTTTTCCCTTCTCCTCCATGACTGCAGATATTGAAGACATTGTGAGCCACCATTCCTGAAAGACTGACAAAACTCTATTATGAAGCAACCCCTTATTTACATTAATAAAAATACCTTCTCTGTATGGCCTTCTCTTGAAACATATGAAACCTACTTGAAAGGTCTTCCTAGATGAGTGACTATTTTCCAATAGCTGCAGACAACATGCCTGATATTACTGTGCCTCACAGTGGGAGACTGAAGTCATAGATCAGCCTCTTTCTGAGGCAGTCAGAGAAGGGAAGATCAGCTTAGTGGGATGGACTTATATTGTAATTATAATGTTCTACTGAATCATGCTTTCACAATATTAGCTCCCATTGGGCAAATATAGATCCACGTCTGGAACTAATAAATGGTAAAATGTCAGTCTGATCCTCCTGATAGACCTGGTTAATAACCAGATTGATTTTATTTCAAGGGAATATACATTTATCATTAGTCCTAATCAAACTGTGGCAGCAGAGCAGGCCAGGTCCTCAGATGATGAAAGCCAGCAGAGCATCACTGACACCATTTTACCCAAGAAGAAAAGTTGGGCTAACCATAGGCACCCTGTGTTTGGCACACAGGAGTTTGCGAGTGAAATATATCCTTGATCTCTGGACCTAAAGTAGTCTGAAAGCAGCATACTCTTTGCAGGCAGTTCTGATTGCTTCCTGTGCCTGTCAACAAAAAGGGAGCAATCCTGGAAACAAATCCACATTACTAAATAGAATGAGAAAAAAAAATAGTGGGCAAGGGGTCAGGAGAGTGTGATGTGCTTGAAGAGCATCTGCTAAATTTTTAGTACATGTTGTCTGATTCCTTGCTAGCTGATCCAAGTATCTGTTTGCTGGAGAGAGCTCAAACAAGTTTTAATCAATAAACTAAAAAGTGTGTTTAGAAGGAATTTGGCACAAAACCTTAGTTTCATCAGAAAGCACTTATTGTGTGTTTTTAAGATTCCCAGTATATGAGATAGTGTGTGAAATGGTAGCAAATCTTACATAGCCGGGGTAAAACTTCAGTATCAAGAAACATTAAAATAACAAGTTTCAAGGTCTGCTCAGGGTAAACCTCTTTAGTCCATGGAGTTTGTTATTTTTGATCATATTACAAATCCATTCTGGGAAAAATATTTTCCCTCCATACATTATAGCTCTAGATAAAATATTCTACACGGACTAGACTGTTAAATGATTTCCAGTATGTCAGTATATGGAACAGAAAAATCATGAAAAGATTGTCAGGCTGTATTCTTTCAAATTTCCTATCCTACTTACTTCAAAAATGACTGTAACATGCTGTTTTAAGTCAGAGATGTTTGATTTAATAAAGTTTACTTGTTGGTGAGTGCTGATGGTGCTTAACACTGTGTAGACGAACAAACATAGAACTCAGCTAATTTACTGTGTCTCTGAAATTTTTGTCAGGGAAAGTAAAGAACTCCTATAATTTATTATGATGCAAGAAAGCATCCAGCTACTGCTGCAAAGATGATGATTATTTTCCTATAAAAGATAGCTGGACAGGTTTGGGTAGTTTTTTGTTATCTTTGCTGACCAGGATGAATTCCCAAGGCAGAATTTCCCTCCTGGAAACCGGCATTGTCTTTGGACTGAGACCCTAGAAGGAAGAGATTGCATAATTTATAATCCTCTTTCTTTCAGAGTAAGTGTGTACTTGTAAATAAAGCATGTTGTACTTATAATTACATAGATGTCATCTGTCTGACTAAACTATGCTGTGGATATTTCTTTGCACTGAAGACACCAGGTTCTGAGTTAGACACTCTGGAGTCCCTTAGAACCGAGAGAAAAACAGATGCTGCTAGCACACAACTAATCTCATCCTTAAGCAAATGTGAAAAGCATGTCAGATAAATGGCATTCTTAATATGTAGGACACATGAGAAATACATGAAATAGAATTACACTTGGAGAAATAGGAAAGAGTTCATGTGCTTCTTTTGCAAGACTTCAAAATGAAATGAAATCAGGCTGCTCTGAATTGTCAACAGAACACTAAAAAAATAGTCATGGTCCTCCAGGGCCCCTGGGTTACAGAACTGGTGTCTTCACAGACTCTTGCACTATGACATGGTTCCTACGAACTTCTATAGAAGTTCCCATTGTTAAGATCTGACATTGGTGTGATGTCAGATTCTTTTAATGATGTCAAAGCTGCTGTCAAATTACAGCAACAATACCCAGAGCCATTGAAACAAAAAAATATCCTCCATTTATGCAGACTTTATCTTAGATATGTTGTACGTATGTGCTATTTCAATTTCTATGACCAAAAAAAAAAAAAAAATCCATGATGGTAGAAAATATGGGTTTGCCTTTCAATCAGGTTGAATCAGTTGAATCAGTTGAGAAAGATTAAGATTAATGGAGAGAGTAACACACTTGAAGGCATGTTCTCTGTAGTCACTGAAGTCACATGTGAAATGCAAGCAGTTCCTGGAAAGTCTTTGTGAATTTCTGAACAGCTTGATAAAATTTACATTTAGCTTGCAATCCAAGCCAAGATAACCCTATCTCTCTGGAGGAATTTCTTTTCACACTGCCATATATACTTCACCTTTTTTCTTTGTCATCAGTTCACTAAATTCAAGCATCTCTGAAGACAATGTCCACAATGTTGTCATACAAAAGCTAACCTTGGTTTATGCTGGTAGATATCTGGGAAGTTCTTACTAAATTTGTTCAGTTGCCTAATTTTATCCCATTTTTGGCACATGTTTTAGCATTTATAACAAGTATTGTGCTTTTAATTACAGTATTAAGCTTTTTATCCAACAATGACTTCAGAGATCTCAATTCTCTTTTAATATACTTTTTTTTTTTCAGCTAAGGGCATGCCAGAAACAGATTGCTTACTTCTGCGTTACTGATAGGTTTGTTAGTAAGCTCATCATGATGTACCCTTATCAACATGCAAAAAATATTTCTTAATTCTTCTGTGTATTATGCTAGCAGCGTATTTTATCAAAACTTTTGTGGAGCTGGATTTTGCTAGATACTACTGTCAACTTCAGTGTATCCATATAATGTTTGTATTGCTGTTTTCCCTCCGAGTTCTGAACATTTTTATTTGGGCTTTTGGTCATTCCCTGATTTTAGGGGGAGTGGTGATGGAACAAGCAACATCTATAAGTTCACTCAATAAATTGTTCAGAACTTGCTGGGTTGATAAATTAAATGTCTTTCAGTATGTTTGGATCACTTACAAAACAAAGCATACCAGCTTGATCTAAAGCAATTTCATCTGTGGTTAGGCTTTTTAGAAAGTAAGGATGCAGAAACTTGCAAAAATGAAGCTGCAGTCATCAGCTCTGAAAGGTCAATAAGGCTAAGTTGAAATTACACCTTTAGTTGAGATATCCTGGGTCTGAAGGTGACCAGTTCTTTGGGTGCTTTTTTTTTTTTTTCCCAAGGCTTTAATAAATTGGAATGTCTCATGATTATATTCCTTGAAATCTGCTTTTATTTGGTTTTAAAGGGTCTGCTTCGAAGTGTCTTTTTGTTACAACTGAGATGAAGCATGCTGCTTGCAGAATGTCAAAACCACACTGATCTAGATATCACGCTTAATTTCAACATTGGCCTTGGTGACTGACACACCACTTGGTGTGTACCTGCCTTGGTCTAACAAAGCACTAAAACACCAAACATTTTCATTCTCCTTTGGTATAGGAAGACTTCTTGCTGGTTTGGTTTTTTAAAATTTCTTTATGAGTGGTTCTATTGCAATGTTTTTTCATCTTATTGTAATGTTGGTAAGAAAGCATTGGAATTACATATATGTAATTCCTCAACTTTTAAACAGTCTGTCTGTTGTATTTTGCTGACATGTCTTTCTCTAATCCTCTTTTGATTATCATGAGTTGCTGCTCATTTGCTGTCTTCAAAGAATTCCATGAATGTTATCATGAAAGAGAATATTTAGTTTATCTAATCATGGTTGGGCAAATCCTGAAATGCCTCCCAAGTCTGTAAAACTGCTCTTTTTTAGTCTCCACCTCAAGATATTCTCCTCAACCACAGTAAGTTCTGAATTCACTGATTAAGGCATTACAGCTTGTACTTTTGCATTCATAAATACAGGCTGGTGGTATGTGTGCTCCAGTGAGTTACCTAAACTACTCTAGTGATTTTCCCTTTTTCTTTTAATTAATAGGCTGAAGTTCCTGGAAGGATAATGAAATAACTGAGTAGATAAATAAAAAAACCTTATAAACAGAGAAAAAAAATCAGTCTTTCAAAAGGAAAGAACATATAGCAAATACATTAATTGATCACAAATAGCTGTCTCTCTCAAGTACTTCCAACACAATGAATGCATTCTTGTAGATCACAAAATAACAATGTCACAATAAGTTTTGACATAGACTTTATCCACTTTTCACTGAACTTGGCTGGAACTTAGGTGCTTCATTCCATCTCAGAATCTATCATCTTCAGATTAAAGAGCTGTTGTAACTCCCTGTTTGTTTAGAAAGAAATGAATTATATCTTGACTCTTTTTCAGACACAGACTTTATTCTGCTTAGTGAGAGTTGTTAAAAATGCTGGCCTTGATGTCCTAGCTGAAAGATCAGAAACATTAATTCAGCCAACTTTGACATAAAACAGAGGACATATTTTAGCTAAGGGTCCATTTGATACAGACAGGTTCACTATCTAAATAGTTCAACTGATAAAGACACAGCATGTCAAAGATAAGAAAAACAAAATGGCTGTGACTTTTGCACTGATTGAGCTATAATCTCTATTTGACATAGCTGGAAAGCAGCATCGTAAACAGAAAAATAAACAAAAAAAATCATAGTTCCCAATCAGCCACTTGCTTTGTTTTCAATTTTTGTAAACAATAATAGATTAATGTAAAAAAATACTGGAGATACTGGTATATAATTTCTTTTTCTGTCACTGTCACATTGCATCATCCTTGTCACTGTGACCATCATTGTAACCCTTCCCAGTTTGTGCCTGATATCCTTTGTCATCCATGAGTAATTTCCCCAACGCTCGCCTGGAGATGGTGTCAGTGACCCAGCAGGTCTGCTTTGGTGTGGCCTCTTGTCAGTCTCTGTCTGTGCTTGTGGACAAGGCAGAACTTGGTAATGCCCCAGACCAGGTCCCCAGCTAGCCATGTTTGTGCTACACAGATTTTCTCCCCACTGTCCTCCGTGCCCCACGCAGCTCTTGCCCACAGGACTATTACTGTGTACTTTTTTCACTTCCATTTCTTGGCATCTGAAGTAAAGTGACCCCTGTTTTTCAAAGTACCAGCATCATTGGTATGGAACAGAGATGTAGCTGAGAAGGTAAGCAGGATATAGAACTTGGGGATGTAGGGTGGACAAAAACGGATTTATACAGTGCTGATCATACTGCCTAATGCTATAGTACAGTGCTGTGGGTGTTGACTCATTCTATGCTCTTTTTCTTCTGGAGGCTTTGTGAGTACAAGCATTGTGCTGGCCCTAAAATAACAACAACAACAACATCAACAATAATAATAATAGTAGTTTAGCTCTTTATTGCCTCATAAATATTGATTTAATTCAGACAGAGAACCTCAGTGTATTACTTTTCCTTCTGTCTGGGCAGGTTTAGGCCCAGGAATAGAGCTTTAAGGTGAACTATTTGTGTTTATGAGACAGGATATCATTGCCATCATATGGCATCAAAATATATGCTTGTATAATCAGAAAAGAATATTTTTTCCTGTCTGAAACAAAATAGAATAGAATCTAAAACTTTAGTTTTGAATTACTCTAAATTACAGTTCTGGGCTAATTCTATGTAGGTCAAGAAACATATCCTGATATCACATGTATGAACTTCACATTCAAAATGTTTCACTGTACTAAAGGGGCTGCACAGGTGTTGTGTTTGAATTGTTCATAGGGTCAAGTAATATAAAAATAATCAAACCCATTTGTGAAATATCAAAAATATAAAGTATCTCTTAATTTGCCATGCAAGAAGAAAATATATATAAGCTTTATATATGAGAATTTTTAAAAAACTGTCTGAAATAGATCATCATCCAAGCTGAAGTGGTGTCAGTGAAAGAGATTTGGTAGATGATTAGAGATGACAGGTGAAGAGGGACCAAGGGAAAAGAAATTGATTGGTTTTAAGTGAAATGTAACTGACAAGTGTCCGTGACATCTCTGTCAAATACCCTTCAGCTGAGGTTTGTCTTGCTTAAAAGATACAGCTTTACACATGTCTGCTTATTCTGTAGAAATAGGCCTGCCAGGAAGAAGTGCACAAGGAATAAATGAATCTCTCTTTTTATATAATGTACATTAACATAGATGTGCACACTCATATGTGGAATTAAATACCATTTTACACTGGAAAAAAATAATACCATTTTATCAGAAGAAACTCAATGGCAATCCACTTGTTCTCTTAATCCAGGTTTTTCTCTTTTTTTTTTTCCCCACTTCCCGTGTAGTCCTAAGATTGATGTCTAACTTCTCTAGGATTTGTGTGAATTTCAAAAATTATTATGGATGTGTGAAGAATGTATGTTAAACCACTGGCCCAAAGTGGTAAGAATTCCATTGTAAAAAAAATATGCAAAACGTAAACATTGAATTTTTTTAAGTGAAGACACTAATGGTCTCTAAAATAAACTAAGGTTTACTTGTCATAGCAAAATTGGGATGGAATGCCCTTTTTCTCAGTGAAAGTACACATATGTGCAGAAGAAGGCAAAAGGAAAAAAGTCAGTCTCCAGTAAGAGCTCCTTATAATAATTTGTATCATTCTTTCATGGGTTCATGTTCATCTGTATTGTTTCCCCAGCATCACTTATACTGTTTATTATAAAACGTATCTGCTAGCAAATATGATGAAAGATAAAGAGTAATTTTCATGCAGTTCTGCAACTGCCTGTTTATAGTTCCTGTTAGGTCATTTTTGAAAAGAAAACAAGTCTAAACGCCAAAAGCCCAACAAAACCCCCGCCTTGCAATAAACTATAACATGTGGTCCTTTCACTGATGTATGAACACTGTATGCTTTATGCATCTTAATTCCTGACTTCAGAGTTTTTCTGATCATGATATCTGGGATGCTTGATATGCACCTGACTGTGCTGTGCTGTATCAAGAATAGCCAACCCTAGAGAAAAGAGGTTGAAAATCATTGTTATGTGAATGATTTCTGGATTAAAATAATCCTGTCATAGTTTGTCACGTGTGGTTAATAAAAAGCAATATCAAAACCAAAATGAGCTTTATGCTTTCTCCTGAAAATCTACCATTTTAATGCCATCTAAAGCAGCACCACCCAGAAAATGGCTGTAGATCCACCTCAACTGTTAGGGATTAAACCCTCATCTTTTTCTCTTTCCCAGGGATTGCTTTAATGATTAGCAGGACAGTAATTGGGGAAAGGGAGGGAAAAGATTAACTTCCGTTATTCCCACAGAGGTTACTGACCCTTGTGAAAGTGATGGTCAGGCATCATTTTCACAGAAAACTCAGGCTTTGATGATATAATGCTGTTTGGCTCCTGTACTAGCCCTGCTTGGCATGGGATGTGCTCTGGGATCAGGGATGTAGCCCCATCACCTGTCTGGGTGGCCCTTCACGTCAGAAGTGTAGGGAGAGGGAGCTAGGAGAGATTAGGAGAAGGCTTTGCCTGCAGCTGAAACACTCTCTTCTCAGTCATGTTAAAGTTATGGTATTTTCCTCAGCAAAAACATGTTGTCTGTGGTTGAAGCACCGTACAGTGACTCTGATATTTGGACTGACACACTATCCACAGTACTGTTAGGGTAGATTTGCATAGACAATGGAACAGATTGTTTTGGAAAGCATTTAAGTACAGGTCAGAGATTCCTGTGGCTTTCTCAGAAATCTGATCTCAATTAATATGTCAAGAATGTTATCAGACAGCTAATGGTGTGAGAATAGGCTCTGACCAGCCTTGCACCTGTACCTGCTTTTAATTCAAAAGTTTGGTGCTGTGCTCCAAGAAAAAAAATGGAGTGTGTTACAAATAATGGTTAAATATTAACCTCAGAAGAGAACTAATGGGATGAAATCAGAACTGTATTTTAAATATAAGAAACAAATCCAGTGTTCACAAAAAACAATTTAACATGCCTAATTTCAGTCTGGACTAAGCTCGTTTTTAATGTTTGAGTTGATTGTGAACACAAAAATATGTGTATCTGTAACTGTGTACAGAGCTATGATGAATGAGGATAAACTTACCCAGAAAGCTGCAACTGGTACGACTATAACATTTGTTGGATGTTTGTCAGAAAAAGTCAAGTTGTTTTCTGACTTTATTCTAGATTAACCATGAATATGAGAAATGACCTGGTATGGTATAAATCCCCAGGAAAGATCTGTGGAATGCAGACATCCAGTTAATATAACATCCAGTTAATGTAATCAGTCATCAGGGGTTACTTTTGCTCTGTGCAAACAGGATAGAGAGAACGTTTGTCTGGAAATGAATCCCACAGTTTACAGAGCCACTCTCAAGTGCCAGTTATCAGGTTCTCTTTTATCTCCCCCACCCCACTCAAGTGATCTTTCCATGAAAACCTCTCTGTATATATGTTGTTTGTTCATATTGTTTGTCATTGACTGTTGCTCAAAAGGCTACCAAAGTTTCTCAGAAACAAGGGCTGTTTATCAAATCCAGCAACTGTCTGAACATATGCAGAGTGTTTGCTATGCAGTTGTTCTGTAACAGAGAATTCCAACAATATCACGTGAGAAGGGAATCCTTAATTATTTCAGTGACTCATAATTAGTTTAATGATCTGAGCTTTCTTGGTTCATCAGGCTGTGGTAAATGTGTCTAACATGTTCTGGCTTCTTCATTGATTTTTAAAGTATTCTATGTAATGTTAACATTTGACAAGTGGTTACTCAGAGACTTCAAAATGTGGTGAGAGATACTCACATCCCTTGGCTACCCTTCTCTGTGTGAATATTTTAGATAACACATCCCATAGCAGCATCACAGATTTAAAAGATTCTGTTGCAAGTCTCCCACTTTTCATTTTTATTATGTGGGAAGTAAAACAGTTACACTGGAAAAAAAGTCTTTATTATTATGTAGTTCTTCTGTATATGGTATTTTTAAGGCTTTGGTACTGTTAGCTGCATTACATTCTCAGTCATGCATTCAGTTATGTGATACAAACTAAATTGGCGGACACTATCTTTTTCAACATCTGAACAAATGTTAGTCAAAGAACATTCCTTTGACTCAGCTGGGGTAGAGAAGGGTAGGCAAATGATGAGTACATTAGTATTATGCACGACGTCACACAAGCCAGTTCTCCCAGTCATGAAGCAGCAGTGGGGCAGGTCTGTGCCTCTGGCCCTGTGTCCATGAGTGCACAAACCAGCACAGAGATCCTGCTGGCTGATCTGAACTTCCCCTGGTCCTACCCACTTTATTTCTTGTACTTTCTTTCAGGGAAGGGGGACACAAATTAGTCTGCTGTATATCAGTCTACTCTAGATCCACTTTCATTTGATCAATCTACATAGCTGCCAAATGACTGAGATCTTCAGACAGGCTTAAGACCTGCATCTTTTCACACTTGGTTGGTTGTGGAGCCCTAAATTTCTCCCAGTCTACCTGCAAAAACCTTTGCATTCATTCTTCTGTGTTGTGTTTTAAGTAATAACCTTTTAGACTGCAACAGAGACTTAGTTCCAGATGCTTCCTGTAGTGGAGAAGCTTCCTGTTCAAAAGCAACCTTTCACATACAGTTTATTCACAGGCATGCTATGTGTGCTATTTTTGTATCATATCTGAGTACTGCATAGCAGCAGGTTCATTTCTGAGGACACAGGTCCTTCTACAGTAAGCCACCCTTCATCTCTTTCTGCAGCCCCCGGCTTTGGGTGCTTCATGACAGGCTTTTACAAGAGTTTCATTATTTTCTGATGCTAAATACACTGGTGGCAGCAGCCTTCTTTATGTTGTCACACTTTCACTTCTTAGAAAGCAGAAACAAGAAGACAAATGGATTTGATTTGATTTCAAAACTTCTGCTATTTCTTTTAACAGACTTTCGCATGAAGATTTTTTTTCACCTCCTTCTTTATGCTGATTCTTTGCCAAATCCTACCATTTGCACGTTTATGTTACAGACCTTATAAGCTGCAGGGGTGTGAGGCAATCAGCTGGTAAGGCCATAGGCACAAAACTGTATGTACCACTAGACTTCAAGCATCTGAGATATGTTAGCTTCAGAGGCCTTGCCTCAGTACTTGCCTAAATTTATGGGGGCCTTACATTTGAGATGAAAAATCATGCTCCTTAAGTTCCCATTCTGCATCAGTGTCAAAATACCTCAGCCTTGGGAAGTCTAAATTGCTTAATCCCAATATCCCACTAATATGCCATTGGATCATACAAACATGATTTCATCTGCTGTTACTGGAAAGAAGCATCAGAGTGCATGTGATGCATGCCCACAAGATTAGGCTCTACATAAAACACAGTGGCAAAAAGTGCTTCTATTTAAAATAAAATCACAGATGAAGTTACACTACAGTCACCAATCTAGCAGTTATGCTTTTGAAATGGAGTCAGATTCACTAGAGACTGATTTGTGTCCTGTAAATGTTTAGTGTACAAAATTTAGATTTATGTGCCTTTATAAACACTATCAGTCAATGTTATTAATACTGGAGGAGTCTAGAGAATTTCCTTGTGTAAGATAGCTGGCTTCTTGCAAGTTTCTCTTCTACTGCTATGACCATTTATATTGGGACAGTTTTCAGTTTATGTGCAGTCTTCCAAAACATACACACTCATTGGAGGAGTGTGCATACTTGCATGAAGCTGCATGTCTGGACCTGTCAGTTTTCTCACTGACATCCTGGAGGTTTTGGGGCCAAAAGAACTCTAAATTCATTCTAAATGCTCGTAAGCCCTGTATTTAGTGGATATGGTTACGTATCAAGGCAGAGGGTTGTCTCTTTCTCTGAAAGATATGTTTAAGCAAGTTTTAACCTGTGGGAAACACACATAACCCACTAAACTGAGTAGGTAGATCCCTTGTATTTTCTGTTTAGCAGATTCCCTCAGCTGGTGGAGTTATTTCCAAATATTTTTATGACTTTTTCTTGTGCCCTAACATTTTTGGCTTTTGTTAAACCCCCTCTAATAGGGTCAGCTTGCTAGGATGACTAGCTGCTTTAATTGGAGAACACTCAATGAATCAGAAACAAAATAGGGGATAATGGGGTGAAACACCTGCCCCAGACCCAGTTTTGGTGTTTTTCTGGATGGTAGCGGCTCCCACCTGGCTGCTGAGGAAGTCCTTTTCTCCTGCCACCACTGAAATTTGGGGTTTTGCCTCTTGGCTGCAGCCTGTGTCCTGCTGTCTGTGCTGAGC
The DNA here is from genome assembly GCF_030490865.1 of Poecile atricapillus. NCBI lineage: Eukaryota > Metazoa > Chordata > Aves > Passeriformes > Paridae > Poecile > Poecile atricapillus. Next base: position 128,364,725 of record NC_081289.1, on the reverse strand, counting down.
TCTCCCTATCACATCCTGTCTGCCAGGCTGCCTGCCCTGGCCTGGGGATGCTGGGGATGCTGGCTGGGAGCCATCCCCATGCCCCCAGCCAGCACAGCTCCCAGATGCCACAGGCAGGGCAGGCAGGCCTCCGCCTCTGCTGCTGCTCCAGCAAAGGATCCTAACAAATGGAATCAGGAAGGAAAGGGCAGACCACAAGGCAAGGCAACAGCAATGTGGTCAGGAGCCAGTCTTTAGGTCCTTGGCCAATAAAAACATTAGTAATAGTAGATTGGGGATGGTTAAGCAAACAGGCAGACCTGGAATGTAACTGAAAGTCAACAGGAATGAGAGAGAACAGAAGACATGGAACAGTCTGGGGAGGCAATCATAGGACAGATGGGCCACCTGCTTTTTGTCCTAACCTCCACCCACCAGGTACAGCGGACTTGTTGCTTTCTTGATCTTCTCTGGCCACATTTTCATCTTGTTCATGTGCTGACTGTGGCTGACCAGCAGCTTCCTCAGACTGTCTCACTCCCCAGCATCCTGACCATCCTGCCAAAACATCCATATTCTGGACAAGATTTCCTGGTAAACAGAGTGTCCTGAAGCAACTAGTGGGCTACAATTGTGATATGTGTGTGTGACCTGTTGTGAGTTTAATAACCTGCTGGTGCATGGAGAAGGGCTGCATTAGCCAGATGTGGTCCATGATCCAGTCTCTGGGCTAAACTTTACTGGGGCTGGTGGATGTTTCAATGGGTACCAGTAAGCTTTTGTTGATTAAGGAGTGGAGAAGGTTTTGTAGCTCTGAGCACATTGAAAAGAAGCAAGGATCTCTTTCTCTGGGTCTAGCTGCAGGAAACACAGAAAAGGCCACAGGATTGCCCAGACCTTCAGGGCCCTGAGCACAGGACTGACTGTCATGGTGCTATGTAATGATGTTGTCATAAAAAACCAAGACTAAACAAACTAGGTCAGTCCAGAACCCCTGCTAGCCAAGTGCCCTGTCTCCAAAAGTGGGCCACATTCACAAAGAGAACAAGAATAAAACTAGACTTGTGGTAATAATTCCTCAGAATATTCCTCCAGCTTCTAGAATGTTGTGTGGCAGCTGAGGGAGTGCATTAAGGCAGGGGGAGAAGTTCAGATTTCCCCCATGTGGGTGTACGAGACATAGTTTTATCCTACATTGCAAAAATATCACAAAAGGGACGGGAAAGTGGTAGCTATTTTAGTTATGACCTATGACATTCCTGAAACTAGGGATGGATGGTGACAGTGATGAATAAAGGCCAGAGAATGTCCCAAGACTTTTGAAAGGGAAAAATTATGAGTGAGAATAAGGAGTCCCATGTGTGATCTTTTAATTTCAGTGACTTCTGCTGTTGCTTTTGAAAATATGAGCTACCTTCTTCTATTTCCTCAGTTAAGGTTCAGGTGTTATAGGAGTTTATAGATGCTGATGTCCAGCACATGTAAACAGCAATTATCCATTGATGAGATTGTGTTAGTGTTGCAAGCTAGCACATCCCATTTACTGCAGTTCCTTCCTGTATTTAGAATCAAAAATAACTGTGATGACTGTGGTCTCTGCTGCCAAACACTGACTTTTGGAGTACTGCCTCTTGTACACTGGCTTCTGCAGTGAATGTATTTGTACGTGCTCCCTATAACAAATAAGCAGAGAAAAACCATAAAAAACATTCCAGTCAGAACTTCAAGGGAACTAAAAATTCACAACCATTAATTCTTCCTCGTCAAACATTTCTTGTATTAAAAATTGAATGAAATGATGAGCGAAGGGCTTGTGAAAAGCTTATCAGGAATAAATATTTAGAAAACTTTGCTATCATAGCATCATTCCTGACAAGTTTATCTTAAAAAACTCTTGCTTTATGCTATCTTCCAGGCCAGAACTTGCACAAAAATGGACATTCAAAGTGGTTTCATCTGAAACATATTCAGGCTTTCCATATCTATGTTTCTAATGTTTCCCTAGACACCACTTTGAACTATTTAGGAAATCTCAAGGGTGGTGTTTGTTTAAGATTGGTGAACAGAATTGCACTACAGCCTGGGAACTACACAAGCAAAAGAGAAATACTCTCCTCATGAAATCCGCTGTGGATGCCTTGAATTGCTTCGTATTATAAGTGATGCTAAAATTAGCATTGGAGCATTATTTTTGCAGGAGCACAAGGAGTGTGCTGCAGTACAAGCAGAGCTCCAATGGCAGCACCCAGGCCTGGACAGGATGGGAGCTCCCACTGCTCTCCTGCCTGCAAATGCCGTGTTTCTCTTACATTTCACAATTCTGAAAAAGCACTATTTTCACCCTGTCCTGAAAATACAAGGCACCTCAACTTTCTCTGAGCACATAGAAAATTACCATTATTTTTTTATGCTTAATGCTTTAGTCCTTGCAAACCTGGTTGTGAGTAAATGTCTTTCACATGAGCAAAGGCTGCAGAGACTGGTCTTTTCATGAGCAAGTATGTTTCATATTGATGAAGAGAAACTTTGCATTTTATTTTTACCTTCTAGCAATGGATTTTTATTAGCCATTTAAAGTATTGTCTGACTAAAATAGAGACAATGACAGAGAATCTTCTCCAAGGTTGTCATGAGTGCTTATTTTTTGCTTTTTCTTTCTAAAATACAGAAAACTGTGGCTAGAACATTCAGCCCAAAGGCGTGTTCCTACTTCTAGCTGTGTTCCAGCCCTTCTGTGCTTGTATGTCCTCAGACTCCTTGGAAATGTGGAAACAGATTGTTTTTTATTTAAGGAAACAGGAAAATGATCAGAAGCTTGGCCATACTCGCTGTGTTTTTATACAAGAAAAAGAACAGGACAAAAATTGCAACCACACTTTTGCCCATTGTCTGGTAGCAAATAAAAAATCCCTAGCTTTATATTTCAGGCATCCCAGTCATATTTCAAGTTCGTTCTTTATCCAGCTTTGCTCACAGACTCAGGTAGGAGCTGGACTGCGCTCTCTCTCTTATACCTATTTACCTGCTTGGGCACTCTCTGTACCAGCTCTTTAGCCAGGTGCTCCTGTTCAGTTCTGTAACTTCTTCCATGTGGGCAGACATATTTTCACTGTTACTGCCAGGACTGGTCGTGCTACAAAGACCACTTCGGATCAGCTCTGGGGTAGAGCTCAGGCTCTTTCTGGGGTAAGGAGGCTGGACAGAGCAGGGCATGCTTCTCTTGGGCAGCAGTTAGCTGTCCTTGTGCCACATTAACTCAGAGCATGCCAGGGAGACCAAAGTGTTTGTTAAGCAGAATGTCTGTGAACCAGTTCAAGACATCACGTGTCGAGTAAAGCAAATCTTGTTTGGGACATTAGCCTCTTTTACCAACAGCCTGTCCTTATCCTCTGGGTAGCTATAGATGTAGCTGGGCCTGTAAATTAGCCTGCAAGTGTATGAAAAGTCAACTAAGAAAACCTGGGTGGTTTTCAGTATAGATTGAATATATAACTACAAAAATGCAGAGGAAGTCAAGCAGCCAAGCAGAAGATCCTCTATTTCAGGAACCTCCCATTAGCACTATACCCCTGCAGGAAAACAGCTTTCACTTAAAAACCACTCTGAATCGTAGATATTTTGAATTGCAATGGATGCAAAGAAGCTCTGATGAATTTTTGAGTACACTTTAAAATGCTGTCCTTCCCCATGGCCCCCAAAGCTGTCTGTTCCACTTATCTGACAGAGGTTGCCACTAGCACAGGAGAGGCTCATAGCAGGTCCAACCTGCTTACTCCCACCCCAAATACAGAGATGCTGGCTGGAGGCAGCAGCACACAACAGGTCTGCTTTAAAGTGCATGCTCCATGGGTTGTGCAAATATTTGCTTTGCTGCACAGTATCACGGCACTCCCTGAGTTTCTCCTCTGAATGGGGCCAAAATTCTTAAACTGAGACCAAGTGAAACTACCATTCTTCAGGTGGTTTTGTACTGAAACCACATCAAGATACATGATTACTATTTCCCTGAGTGTTGTGGAAAGGTATATTTAGAAAAGATAAAAAGGGCAGTGACACTTCAGCAATTATACTGTGGTATAAAGAGTTACTTTACACTGACTGGTGCATCTGGAGCTCTCACATGGTGAGCTAAAATTCGTGCTGTCCATATTCATTCAGCAGTGTTTCCAATATATGATCTTTCATCCCACACCATTTAAGATGTGAAAGCATCAGACTCACCTTCATTCTTTGTCAGTCCAAGCACCTGACTGTAGTGTCAGCCATCCTCTCCTCCTAGGCTAGGACTAGGGCCACAGCTGAAACTCAGAATTGACATTAATATTTTCAGAGAGTATTGAATGGGAGGAAGTGTGTAGATAACAAGCCACAATTATGCTAGCTGAAGCACTGGGGCTGGAAAGAATAATTGCAGAAAAGAGTAAGATTAGCAGCACATAGTGACCAGATTGGCCCTTGATGGGCTGCTGTAGTTTAGATGCTCAGTCTCTCCTCTATCCACAATAGAAACTTAGCACCTGGTGACTTGACTGAAAGCTATCCGCTCCTCTCACGTCAAGTGAGCTCAGAGACTGCGTGCTTTTGTTGTGCTGGGGCAAACCTACTTTTAAATTACAATGTTTCTATTTTCCCCAAACCCTTACATTTTTGCTAGCAAACTTCAATCCCTCTTTTCAGAGGTGATTCTCTGAGCAGAGTTCAATAAAGATTTAAAATCTTTTTGGAAACAGAACATACATGTGAAAAGCACTGGTACAGCACTGGCTATCAGGAATACTGTCTCTCCCAGGAGGAACTGGGTTACTGTGCATGTCTAAACTCAAGCTGCTTTGGTGCAGAGTGCAATCTGAGCTATTGGGTAGATGTCCATTCCCAAATATGTCTTCATGTAGTCTACAACTTAGCTAAAACTTAACACTGCAGGGTGCTAAATGCCTTTAATGTCTAAATGGCCTAAAAAAAACCAAACCACTCAATTCACTTCAGCCTATCTAATCACATTATTCTAGTTGCTGAGTGGTAATGCTTCAGAAGTACAATATGGCACATCTGTAAAATAATTTGATTTTTCTTTAGAGACAGCTGTCATGAATAGAAAAACAAATAATCTGTTGAGTAAATAGAGACATAGCATGAGGGCAGTGAACATTTTAGGAAAACAAAAAATCAGGTAAATCCAGGATGGTATACCATCTTTTTTTATGAAAAGAACAGACAAAAATGAGAGAAAGCAAGCTTATACAAATCTCATCTTGAAAGATGTCCTGAAGTGCTAATACTTTGATGATTAAGGCTTGCGTTGATGTGTCAACCAGGCCACATCTCAGATATGTCTTTATCCATTTGGGATCACTGAAGACTGATGCTGTGGTTCAGCATCTATAGGTTGAGCTTTCCAAGGGGCAGTGTTGGTATAGATGAGATGAACACATTGGCTCAAACTGGGCAGGGAAGGGGAGGCACTATAGCCAGGAGACAGCAGTTAGGCAGTGCTTGCCAGTATACACTGCATTTTCAGGTAATTGTAACTGTTTTTTCCTTCCAGATGAGTTATAAACTCTCATTTATTTTTATTCAGTAGGCTCTGCAACCTGCTGCTGAAGAGAGGATCAGAAGATAATAGCAGCTGGACTCTTACCCCCTCCTATGCTGCACACTCCTCCAAGCTATGCTCGGTCACATACTCTGGGACAGACACATGCTTTGCTGTGATTTTTGGTTTCTGACACCACAGACTATGGGGACTGGCTGGTATTTTTAATCCATCTGCTGCAAATATCAGTGAGAATTCTTGTTTGGAACCACTTCCTTGTTTGTATTCCACACAAGGACCTACAACAGAGTATAAGAAATATAGGAAGAGATGAATGTGTGTATGCGTGTGTGTGTGTGTGTGTGTGTGTGTGTGTGTGTGTGTGTGAAGAGGAAAGGCAGAAAAAAAAGAGTGAAAACTGATTCAGAAATGTGTCTGTTCTTTCCGTTCAAGCCACTGTACAGAAACTATGCTTCTATTGTGGGACAAAGACCTTTGAGCACAGTGAGATGTGTTTATGCTGCTCCTATCAAAGAGCCTTTCATCTCCACAAAGCAAATTATTAACACATTCCACTGAAGATGTGGGGGTGGAGGCCTGGCCTTGGAAAAAAAAAAAGCTGGCCAAAAATGAACAATTTTTTTATAAACACTTTTAATGATAGTGAATGGCACCTTGCCAAGACCCTCATGCCCAGTGAAGCACTGCAGGCTGATTGTTTGTCTGGAGAAGTCCCGTGGGCTGAGTCTTTTGTGCCAAGGAATTTCTCATTTGAAAAGCAGTGGTGTGGGAGGTGTGGGCCTTCCCAGGTTCATCGAGTTAAGGCCTGCACTGCCAGTTGCCTTAAACCTGCACCGGAGACTAATTTATTTTGGATGAATGAACACCCGCCTCTGTTCCAGGCGGTAAATCTTGATCTTGCAGAAGAAGCTCAAAACAAGAGGAGTAACCTACACAAAATATGCAGAACAGCTCTGTTAATAAACTACTCCCCATGCACTCCCAGCATCCTGCACAGATGTCTGGCTATCTAACAAAATTTTTGCTTACTTTTATTCTATGAGTAAGTAAATATTTTACGTTTTCTCCTTGCCATATGGATCAATATTGGCTTGCTTATGGAAAAAAACTTGTTAGTAAATGAAGATCTGAAGTCAGTGTAAAAATAAATCTCTAAAAATCTGGTTTATTTTTTCTCACTGCCTGTTTTGGCATTTTTTTCCTGTTTTATTTGAATGTAATGCCATTATTTACATAAGCTTCATATTTCTTCACTGCTGTTATTGCCACGGAACTATATATATATATTGCAGTTCATTTAAATACGTACATACGTACACATATACACACACATACACACACATAAGTCTATATCTATGTATCTATATATGTATGTTTGTATGTATGTATTTAAATGAATTGTAGTAATTGCAATGAGCTTGACAAGTTTGCATGATTCAAAGTACAGCTGCTGTCCTTGGAATGCAATATATTTATTCTAAGACAACACTGAAACTGAGTTCAACTCACTGTAAGGGGAATACCTTTGTGTTTCTGCCCATGCCCAAGTGCCTCTTTCACACTGAAGATTTGACTTTTGGGCAGTCATGGATCCCAGAGTGGAATGGGAGTTTCTATGTGCTTCTGTTTCTATGTGCTTATGCATCTCTGATGTTTATGTTCTTGTATTAGCTGATTCCCAGGTAGTTCTTGTATTAGCTGATTCCCAGGTAGTTCTTGTATTAGCTGATTCCCAGGTAATGTGAGACACTTAAGGAGATGCTTCTTCAAAGGCTCTTCCCAAGAGAGAAATGTTCATATCCAACACGGGAAAGTAGCTCTAGAGTATGAAGTAACCCACTTGCCAATTACAGTTTATAATGCACAGACTGGCCTGCGGAATAGCGCCAAAGTTTCATCTTCCTGCTGAAATAAAAATAGACATTTCATGCTTGAAAATGGAATCAGAACTGGGTGGAAAAAACTGCCTCCAATTTGTGGAAGATAACAATGTAAAAAAACCCAAAAAACAACTTTACTATCTATACCTATATCTATACCTAACAAAGAGTTTAAGAGTACCCCCTGAAAGAGTTTAAAAGTGGGAAGATATTGGTTTTAGTGGGAAGATATAGTTTCTAAGATGCAGGCCATAGTACCCTGTCTTGCAATAGTCTTAACTTGAAGACATCTGATCTGAAACCTGAGGGCTTAAAAAATCCTGAGAAGTGCCAAGGGCTCATTTTCTGGGAAGCCAGAACACCTGTGTCCTTGGTCACCCTTTGATCTAGGTAAGGAAAAACCAGGGAAAAAAATCTACAAGAAACCCACCACGTAGCTAGAACTTTTACATTTTTATACAAGTTGTCAATTTCAAATTAAAAAAAAAAAATCTTGACAAATGTTTTCCAGCAGTCTTGATTTGAGTAGAGCTGAGTTAGGTGTATCCTAGCAATAAAATGCTCATTATTCAAGGATTGTAAACCAACATAATGCTTCATACACCCAGGTATTCTGTTCCCTAGACAAAAACAGTCTCAATGAGTTTTTCTCTGTGTGTGTATATGGCCATAGATGTATAACATATGTACACGCTCCATAAGTTGCTATGATATTGATAAATACAAGACTTCATTATTTTTGAAGCCCACATGGGCACTGTTTTTTTTTCAAAGGAGAAGTGTACCTTGCCAGTACCTTGGCAGCTGTAGCTGATCTTTAGCAGGGACAATCAATGTATTTCTCAGTAGTGCCCATTATAGTTGTTCACTATATATGTTCACTGAAATGGACATAAAGTTTCTTTCTTTGTTTGTTTCTTCCTTTATACATTTTGATAATTCATTCAAATAATGAGTTTTCAAAATGTTTTCATAATAGGTTTTTGAACTCCCAGACAGTGAATGTTGTTTTTAAGGTGTTTGTCCTCACTGAACTCAGTGGTTAAAGCCCAGCTCCCCTGCAGCCAAAAGCAAAGCTCCTGATTGATTGTGGCAATACGAGTTTTCACCCAGCCAGTTTCACTGAAAAGCACATTTCTTCATTCACTCCTAGCTTCTTTTTAGTTTTTCTTCTCCAGAAATCCAGTTATTTGGCATTATTTTTTCCTCAGTCAGCTGTTCTCTGTTCTGCTGGAGGACAGCTGAGTCCAAAAGATCAAAAGATTCCCAGACTCTTAATCTACCCTTACTTAGAGGGGTTTGTTTTGTTTTGTTGTTTGCTTGCTTTTCCACTGAAAGCTGTTTCCCTGCTCTACTTACCCTGCGTGAGAAAGTCCGAGTAGAAGTAGTCCTGAAAAGACTGTCTCTGCAATATCTGGGATCAGAGGCATCCTTTCAGCAGACTAATGGAAAGATATTGTTCAGTGAGAACTGGTTTTGGGATTCACACTCAAACCCATCAGGATATTGTTTTCTTCCCCCTGGGTGCAGTGCAAACAGGCACAAGGGAACAAACAGTCTCTGCTGCAGAAATCTTATGTATCCACTCTACCAGCTTAGGCATTAGGCAGTGATGTTAGTTTATTACGTGTCTTAGACACAATGTTTTCAAGAAGATTTTAATGGTAAAGATGAGTAAGTTTCAGTTCTCTTCAGATGCACGAATCTGTGTAATTAACTATATTGCAGCCAATATGTTATTGAGGCTGCAAACACAAGTAGAGCAGTTAAACTGTAAAGTGTTTAATAACCCCAATGTGTGAGGATGTGTGCTTAAGATTAAAGTTAGAATTCATCCTCCTGTTCCTAAATAAATTCAGAATAAATTTAAGAGCCTCCTAGGATTTCATACTTCTTCAACAGGCCCATCTTCTGTTTTTAATCCACATGTTAAAATCAATGAGGGTCCATTGATTTTGGGGGCTGCCATGGTTCCTTGGACTTTGCTGTCTCTTTAGAGGTAGTTGTCCTTCAGTGTGATTTTATAAAATGCTCTGGGTAACACAGTCCAGTTTGTGGTTTCAGCTTCTTGTCTCAGCTCTGCTTGCTCAGCCTCCAGTGGTCCCACATTTGTTTCGAATGTAATACTAAACATATTCTAATCAGTACTAATTTTGGAATCTTGATTTCCTTTTGGCCAGCACTAAAATGTCACATGAAAATATGAAGGTTTGCATAAATCAACTGTCTTAGGCAGCATAGTTTCTAAAATATAAAGTGTTTTCTTAAAACACATAATCATAAATGTCTTACTTGCTGTGTTTTGAGTTGCATGTCAATGCTCTGATGAGTCATAGGGACCTGACACATTGATGTCCTGCACATCGTGACTATACTTTTGGGGTTCTGTATGAAAGTTTTCAAGCCTTTCTCAGAGTTTTGGTTCTACCTATTTTTTTCTTTGTTTAGGGTGCATTTCCCATTTCTGAAGGACAAGATAATGATTTCATAATATTTCAAATTCCTTATTATAAACATCAGTTTTCCTAACAGGACTATTTGAGCTGGAACTTTTGTTTGTAGCTCTTTGCTTTTCTGCACTTCATAGGCGTTGACTATGAGGGCTAGAGTCCCATGCAGTTTATGATGCTTAACCTAGTCTGACTTGCCCTTTAAGGATATATTGCTTTTTCCCTAGCAAAAACATTTAGTTTACAATGTGACAGCCTCTGATATTGTCTAGGCAGTTATAAAAACCTGGTTTCCCTTAATATTTTAAAAGGGAAGTAAGTCTAGGTTTGAATAAACTCAATGAGTGAGTGAAACAAACATTATCTTGTGAGCAGGACTGGTGTGTCAGTCTGCCTTTGCTCCTGATTGTGCAACAAGAGGGAAGCCCAGTGGCTGGAAACACTCCTTGTTATTCAACTGCACAGACTGAAGTCCAGGACTAAGAACTGGCTGGCTCTTGCAGTAGGTTATCTGAGACATGATGGTTAAGGATGCAATCACATTAATGAGTAATGTCTATACAAGTTTAACTTCTTTCCTCCTTACAAGGGTCCAAGGACAGATAGATTTCACATAAATGCAGTGTCAAACACCAGCTCTTTGTAATATTCTTCCAGTCTGTTGCTTAGCTGGAAGTTTAGTTTCCAATTCCTCTTTGATTCTTTCCTGTTACAGATTTGTCACTGCTGCTGGCAGCTGACTTCCCTGATGGGAGGCAGGAAGCTGCTAATGGGGAAACACCTTTCTCTCTGTTGGTTCATTTTTCATCAAGAGGATGATGTAGTTTCCTAGGATAGGAAACTCTCAAAGGAAGTGAGTATGTTAGCAGGAAATGGAGAAAGACGGAGTCCTAAATGGTCTGACAGCAGCGCTGCAGCTGCTCCAGCCCTTGCACAAAAAATAGCCAGCATTAGACTTATTTATATAAATCTGCTTTTTAAATATATTTTGATTTATAGGTAACTGCCTAGCTGAGTTAATTTTAGATCATTTGTCAGGATGTGAAGTACATTTTATTATTTTTAGTCCAGGGTAAACTGGCAAATTAATAAGATTCTGGGCTTCCCACTCTAGCATACAGAGCTCCAGCTTCAGAGAGGGCTGAGGAGAGAAACAGACGCAAACTGTTTGTCACAATTTTCTCTAGCCATTATCTTCCTCTCTGACCTTTGCTTGCGGAGCAGCAAGAGAGTGCACAAGGTGTGTGGCAGTGGCCTGTTTGTGATGATCAACAGCAGCCATAGCCTGCAGAAGGACTCATCATTGCTTCCCTTAGTGATGGCCAGAAGGTGGTCAGATGCTGAGTCAGTACAGGCACAGATACCCAAGAGCGCTTAGAATGGTGTCTCTATGTCATCTCACCTTGTGTGTCCTAATCCTGCCCTGAAAAACACAGCTCTCTGCACTGCTCCATGCTGACAGTGGTTGTTTCTGGGCAGTACTGGAGCAATGCTCCCCTCTGCTTTGGCCCTGGTTCTGTCTGATAACACAGGCTGCTGCCTCCCTGGCATTTATCCATCATGTTGTGTCTGGAAACTGGGTCAGAGAAGACTAGCTTTTTGACATACACTTTATAATCATCATTCTTCATTGTGAGCTGCAAGGTCACACAATTCAGTGGCCTGAGGAGAGACATGGATGCACTGAACTACTGCCAGAGCAGCTGAAAAAGAGCTCCTATTCATTGCAGATTACATGTTTTGACCTAACTCTGACAGAAAAGCATACCTGTCAGCTCCATGGCAGGCTGATTAGGTTAATTAAGTCCTTGTATATGAGTACAATAATTAGAACTGTCAGTTGTTTAAATGATGACAGAAGAAAGGCAAGATTCAAGGAGAAGCACTGGAGTTTGGAAGTACTAACAATCTAGGAGGGAATCTGTAACAGGCAGTGATTTAACACTTCCCTTCAGGCAACTTCATATATGAATAATGAGGGAAGGAAAAAATTGTGTTCAGTAGGAGTTTATTTTATTTTGCACTGAAAGTAATGAGAATTGAGATAATCAATAGTTTAGATAATCAGTAAGTTTATATATCAGATGTATAGGCTGCAAGCTTGACTGTTGCCTTGGGAAACTTCACTCTTTTCACAGGGACGGTGTGCAGAACAAGAAGAATAGTGTATATTTTCTTATCCTCCAGCAAACGTATGAGGAGCCATCTTGTACTCTTGTACTTTTGGATTTGTCAGTACATGCCATGCACCAGGGTGATAGTACTATCATGGTTAGTAGCACAACATGGGGAGAAATGGAAGCTGGAGGAAATAAACTCAGGAGGTCCATACGTAAGGCTAGAAAATATGACTCTGGTCATTGCAGAGAAGCCTCTTAGGATGTTTGATTTTTATGCCTCATATATAAATACATTTGCAGGAGACCAGAGAAAAGAGAACAAAATAACAGTATGTCTGGAAAACACACTTTTCAGGACCAGAATAGGATTTTTGTGTTCAAAACCAAGAGAAAGCTGTGGAGGAAGAGAGGATTCTCATGGTAAACCCTTCCAGTATGATGGGTGGCAGTGTGATATTCACTGAATCACATGGCAACCAAGTGAGAGACAGGAAGAGATCACCTGACATTGTAGGCAGGAAAGGGTATGGTGGAATTAGAAAACTTCTAAGTTTTGGCATGGTAGATATTAGAGGAGATATCAAGATATTAAAGGAGGATTTCTAAGGGTGTGTTGAAACACTGAAAGGTATTAAGAAGATGTTAGGTAAATATTTATTTGCATGAGAGGAGGTAAATATCTTGCTACCTCTTACAGCTCTATCCACTGGTGCCCATGCAGGGTATTATGCTTTAACCATATTCATGCCAGCAAAGCATCTCCTAGAAAGATCAGGAGAAAGAGGAAAATAAGGGTGGAACAGAAGGGAGGGAAAAGGATTAGGAGCTGCAAGACAGTATTGGGAACTCAATTGATTAAGAGGTGGTTTGGAAATATGAGCATACCAGTTTATGCAAGAAAGCGTGCAGAGTAGCCTGATAAAAAGTCCAGTGTCTCAAAAACGCAATACAGATACCCCAAAAAAGGCTGTTGTAATGATAGAGAGCAGAAATGAAAAATAGAGAGGGAAGTAGAGGGGACTGATCACTTTCTGTAGAAGGGAGTATGAGTAACAGCAGTTCTGAGGACAAACAGAATGACCACAGACATAGCAACCTGTCCATGGAGTTGTCATTGAAAGCCTCAGTCATGAAAGCACTAAGGTACTGTACTAAGGTACTCGTACTAAGGTACAAGAAAGTCTTTTTGGTAACTACACAGCATTAAAATTAGATTTAAAGAATTTAATTATGTGGGTTTTTTTAAAGACCACATCTATTCCAAATTTTTCTTTATGCATGCATACATCACAAAAGAAAATCATGTAAGCCAGACAATAATTAGAAAAACCCCTTCAGAAAACATGATCAACCTGTCTTTGTGGAGCCGAACACTTTCTCATCCTAGTTGCTCAGTCAGAGAAATATATTGCTAAAAAGTCTGTATGGATTGATTTGGACATGGTTTGTGGAAAGAGGGGTAATACACAAATGTGAGGTTCTCAGCCATTTCCTGCATTGCTTAAGAAAATGTATTCACTGTAAAGCTGAGAACATTTCATAAACATGGCAGTGGTAACAGCCTCATTTTTAACTGACACTGCATAAATCTTCTGTGCAGTTGGCACCAGATGCTGGAAGAAGTTTGTGAATTATATCCATCTCGAGAAGAAGTGCCAGAGCCAATCCTTTTCCCACCAGCAGGAACAGTTGATGTGTATCAGCAGCTTTTACAGTTTAATAAATCTGGTGATTAAAAGCAGGGATTCCTCAGGGTAAGGATTGCTGGTGCTGTTTTTTGTTAAGCAGAGGCATCTCTGGCCAGCACAGTAAGTAATGCGGCCTGCCCACTGCCAGCTGTTAAATACCAGTTGTTGAGGAAACCTCATTGCAGCTTTTTTTTTCCTACAGGAAAAAGGTAAAAATTATTTAAACATCACAATATAATGCTCTGGTCTTTGACTATGGTGAATATAAAGTGCTTTAGCTGAGTATCTAAAGATGATGATGGCATTTTGTTATCCAAGCCCTTCCTTGCCATGCAGCCTCATTCCTGGGCCCCACAGCACACAGACACCTATCCCCTCTACTCTAGTGATAAATGCAGAAACAACGGTGTAGCCTCTGATACACAACTAAAGTAATTCAGAAATGAACAGAGACTAAATCTCCAAGTCACAGTAATGCCCTGAAATTTGGTTAGAAAGAGAACACTGCTATCTACCTTCCTTTCAATGATATTTATCTTAAGGGAGCCAAAAATGTCCATACTACTGAATTACAAATAGGAGGCATTACAATTTTATTTTAAAATATTTTTTCTTCCTAGAGATCTCCATGTGTAGAATACTGTCACATTTCAGATGCTAAAATTGGACTAGTGGCTACCTCACACAAAATTTTATAAACTGAAATACTTTGTGAAGAAAGCTTCTTACAGGTTTCAATGTAAAATAAATTACCACAGGATCATGAATCTTCACTCCTCAACAAGCAGACTGGATGTGCATGGCCTCATCCTACTGCAAGTGTGTGGGGAACTGAGATGTCTGTATTTCAAGATGGAACAGAGAGAAGATGCCCTGAATTTACTGAGGGGAAAGGGCTTCATCAGAGTCACTGAACATGATGCTCTAACTCAGTTTAAGGGCTCAGATTTTACAGATCACTCAGCAAGAGGGGAAAAAAAGTAAATATTTCAGCTGAAACGATAGGAAATCTTGTCTGAACTGAGTTATACCTCTTTTAATTTTACAACATCTAAAAACTTGTAAAACCACTTCTTTTTGCCCCCATATTGGGCTCTTACATTCTTGTTTTGTAACATTTGCATGAAAAGGGCATGGCTGTCTTCATCAGGGTGGCCTGGAGAGGTGACATGAGCAGAGCTGGTGGAGTCGGTGAAGGCTGAAGCTTGTTGATGTGGGTACTCAAGGTGGGGTACTCCAGCCCATGCTGCACACCGCAAATGAACAAATGCCTGCAGACCTGTTGCACCCTGTGAGCTTTGCATGTGGGTTTTGTGGGTTTTGCATGCTTCTGTGTAGGCTTCTGCACAGGACTGCTGCTTTAACAGACCTCTGCAGTTAGAGCATCCACACAGTCCAAAAGTATTCAGGTGTAGAATTCACCCAGAGAGGCTTTGTCTTGCAAATGAGTTTCAGGGAGAAACTTGTGGTATTCTGAGGATATTGCAGACCCAAGCAGGAGACAGGATAGGGTCATTTGATGCTTTCCTACTCTGGATTTACAATCTATAAGCAGGTAATTGCTGAAGCAAACAACACATAATGAGCAGTATTTGTAAGAAAAGTGTATTTATAAGAGCTAAGATTATATTGTATTTTTTTGAGAAAGACAATGCAGAGCAAAGCTTATGCTGAGGAGGTGAAGGCTAATAGAATTGCTTTAGGGGCTTTTGAGCATATGTATTTCATAGTCTGATTAGGATTTCTACATTTATCTAGTGTAGCACATACAGGATGCCAATGGCAGGAATAAAAGTGTGGGGTTAACTGGTGGTGGACTTGTGAAAAACAAATAACAAGAACCAGAGGAAACAAGCAGTAAAACCTCAGATAATAATGACAGGCATTAGCTTCAAGATGGATATCAAGACCAAGGACTTTAACCCTTCCTAAATTAGAGATTGTGTGTATGTGTGGTTGTATTTCAGGCATGATTCTATTTATAAATAACAAAAAGGTCTTCATGCAACCTGCCAATTTATGCAGATGGACAAAGACAGCTTTGGAAGCCTAATAAAGGCCTTTTTGTTTTACAATTCTACATCTGTTTTAGATAATGCAGGAATGCTGTTTAATAAGATCTTTCATATATGCTTCCCATTTAGTATCTCTCCATAATCAGTTCAGATGTTTGTATTAGCAAAATTAAACTATACAAATGGTACAATGACAAGAGTCAGATCTGAGCAGGGACATAAACCAGTAAACCAGATGTCATCTGTAGAAATGCCCTGGTCAACAAAGTAATAAAATTTTCTTTTCTTCCCCTTTTATAAAGGCTACATTTTATTAAGGAAGCCCCTTCTGACAGCTGTGTTAATACATTTAGATGATGTTTCTGAGAAACTAATCAGAGAAATGTCTTGAAATAGATTAGGTCATCTCTTTGATTTAAAAACAGAATGAAATTTTTAATAAGACCATTTAAAAATAGATTCAGCCTCTGACTTGCCATTGTGAATAACTCACAACTAATTTTTTTACTAAAATCTGACAACTCATCCAGAGTTTTGAAAAGACTGCAAGATCAACTGTGTCCTTTCATGTGTGGTGTCACAGTCGTTCTTAACAGCATTCAAGATTTCATCTGATTTTATCATTTGGAAAAACACAGAGGAGCAAAATTTAGAATGAATCGCAACTGGTATAAGCCTATGTAACCTCTTTCATAACAATTCACTCAAGAGTATGTGCCCATTTAAAATTTTACTGCATCCTAAATCCAGTAAAGTTTTTACCTTTGGGACAATTTAAAGGACTGCACTTTAAGGAGCATTAGCAAATATACTTAATTTTGCTTGTATTATCTGCACTAAGTCCCTGCCTTCCTTGACCAGTTCTTGAATAGAAAAATAGGTAGTGGCAGAGATTGCTTATGAACATCAGAAGAAGGGGTGGAAGAGAATGTATGTCTTGCTGTTCCAGACATTGCTGAAGTTTGGTGCCAAAATAATTTCCCCATTGTGCCAATTCCTTCATAGTAGCATTGCATGCTCAACAGCAGCTCTCTGGTCTACGTGGCTTCACAGAGGCCTTTTGTTAGCACTGATTGCTGGACAAAGTTGCTCAGGTCCACTGAGATCCACCACCCAGCCAGCTGCCAGACTGCCCAGCAGCCTGAGCTTTCAGCGGGAGGAACAACGGGGCGTGGCTCCTCTGAGGGGATCCTGCAGACCAGCACAGCCGGTGGCTGGCAGAGCATATTCCCGGTGGCTGGCAGAGCATATTCCCGGTGGCTGGTGGAGCATATTCCCGGTGGCTGGCAGAGCATATTCCCGGTGGCTGGCAGAGCATATTCCCGGTGGCTGGTGGAGCATATTCCCGGTGGCTGGTGGAGCATATTCCCGGTGGCTGGCAGAGCATATTCCCGGTGGCTGGCAGAGCATATTCCCGGTGGCTGGTGGAGCATATTCCCGGTGGCTGGCAGAGCATATTCCCGGTGGCTGGTGGAGCATATTCCCTGCGCGACGCGTGGTCGCCAGCAGCTGCTGTAGCAGCACCAGCTCCTCCCAGATGGCTGGGCCGTGGGGTGGCCTTGGGTGGGGGTGAAGGGAGCCCCGGTGCCAGGATTTGAGAGGAAGCGCTGCCATTCACACAGCCCAGCTTGGCCCCAGCCTTGCCAACACACTTGGCACACGGTGATAGTGTACCCTCTGTATGTGTCAGTGGCTCTTTCAGCCAGTGTGCACTTGGAAAACCAGCATGCTTCAGAGAGAGTCACTTCGGCTGGGGGAACTCAGATGTGCTGTCAGAGGAAATTCCCTGATTCCCACAGCCATTTGCAGGCATCATGGTCCAGGTACTGAGTTGGCAATGCCTTAGATCACCTCAGAGCACCTGAGTTGTCCCCATGTGGGACACACACAGAAGAAACAAAGCAAGGACCACATGTGTTTCTGTGTGTCCATGCATGTATACGGAAGCTAAATTGCATGGAAAAGCCCTGAAGTCTCTAGAATCAGGGATTTAAAACATAAAAACCCAAGAAGTTGAAAATTAACATGGACAGTGGGGAAGAGTTGAGACCATTGCAATGATGGCCATTGCAATGAGAGCCAGGAGGGAGCTTGCTGTATCTCACAGCCTTTTGCCGACTATGCCAGCACAGCTCTGATGATCCCACTTCTCCATTCTCCACCCTAGGCATCCAGGTCCTTTAGCCTACAGGACAGTGGGCAAGCACGGCCTGGGGACGTGCTGCCAGAATGCCCTTGGTGCAATGTCTGCTGAAGATGACCTCCCAGTGCCCATGGCCGTGGTTGTGCCTGGCAGCTTGGTGTGCCTGCAGCTGAGGAATGCGCTGACTGATGGAGCCTGGGAGACCTGGAGCATGTCAGAGAGGCAATCTCCTCCATGGTGGAAGTCAGCAGAAATCAGCAGTGCTCTGACAGGAGCATAGCACTTTTGTTCTCCTCTGCAGTGAAGGACCTTGTGCAATGAGGGTAATCATTAAAGATCTCTTATTGCATCCTTAATGCATTCATAATTCATGATATTCTGAGAGGTATACTGCTTTTATATGTGTGGCACAACATCAAAAAAGCCCACTTTGAAGCATTTTCCTACAGGTTTTTCTGATCACAAAATAGAGGCATTTCGGAAGTGTTGTTCCACAAACCATTTTAGGCTCTATTTTAAAGTAGCTACCTTACCTGCTATTATTTTGTTAGATTCTCTGAGAAAGTGAGAAATGTTTTTTAATGAAAATCCCTGACTACCTTTTTGATTAAACCTCAAATGCCTGATGTCCTCTGCTGCTGCACTTTAAGATATATTTAATAAAACTCTTTAAAAACCAAGCCGCAAATCTTATCTGCAGATCGACTGCCCAATGCACAAAGAGCTCTTGCATCACAGTTTGCTTTCTTCACTACAGTCTCTGGTCCCCAGTCTGAGAGTGGAGCTGCTAATATGAAGTAAAAGGTCCTGACTTTGCTCTATTTCTTGCTGTGTGCCATCACTTGCTGTTGTTCCAGCTGGGTGTCACAGTAAGCAGCTACACTTTCTTCTCCTTCTTCCTAAGTGTGGACATAAGTGGTGGTGATGAAGACATCTCTGAGGAGGACAAAGGGAGCACAGGGAAGCTTCCAGCCTCTCTGCATAACAGGAGGTGAACAGTTGCTGCCCGGTTGAACAGGCTAAGTCTGTGGGACTTGAAACTTGTCCCTCTGCTGCAACAAATGGCTATATATACCCTGGGGTGGAAATCAAACCTGAGGATGAGTGTTTGGATAGGAATAGGGAAGCAGAAGTTGTCATCTCAGGAAACAAAATCTTGATCATCTCTGATCTTTATGTTCTTTTGAGCATCGCTGAAAAGAACTATTTATCACCTGGGTGAATCCCTCTTCGTACCTGTAAGTCCCTGGCTGTGTTAAATTGGCCATCACAGTGATAATCAGATGATGCTGTCCTGGCTGTCCCTGGCAGTGGAGCTCTTGCATGTTGTTTCAATCCTATGGGAAAATAATGACTATTGTGATCATCCCCCACACATACATACACAGGCATATCACAATCAGCATGATGTCAGGTTCAGTTCCTGCAAACTGTTACTGTTGCAGTGGATTCTCATATGGCAGACTGCAATAAATTCATTTTTCTTATTAAAAAGTCAAGGGAATAAAACATGCTTTCTGTGATTAACAAAGAAACCAGATGTTCAATAATTATTGAAGTGCAGGCAAATTCAAAGCCAAATAAAGCAAGCATGGCTCAATATAGTATTTTCAAGATCTGTTTTCTCTCCCTTCAGTCTCCCAGCATGAAAAAATAAAAATCTTGCTGAGTGGTAACACAAAAGTTGATGATTAATTGTGTAACTTTCTCCCTGGGGTATGTAATTTCTGGGAATCATGTCACACACAGCCCTCAATGGGCTACAAGCATTTTCCATATGCAGTAAAATATTATAAAGATTTCTCAAAGCATTGAAATCCCTTTATGATCAAAATAATGTAAAGGGCCCAATTGTGCTTCCTTATGTAGAGTTTAAGCACCATTTTTAAGGGCATTAATAACTACATTTTCAACATGAAAGGCAGAGACTCATGAAGGACATGGCAAACGGACTCATGACGACATTGAATGGGTTATAATTTTGAGTGAAGACATTAAATTTTTGAGACATGCAGGTGTTTGGTGAACAATGTGCTTGTTTGTATATGCAAACATGGTAACTGGGCTTCCACAAGTTGAGGATTTCTTGAACATGTAGTTTTGTATAGGCCTTATAGAACAATTAGTTCTTTTATTCAATAATCAACACAAGGCAAGCATTAATTCCTCAGGATGTAGGTTTGTTTGCCTTTTAGACAATGAAAACATATTCACATTTCTAAGTCTAGGGGACTTCCCAGAAAGAAAATTCAGCCAGATTACCACCTTGGGGGTATGCAATAGGCCAGTCCTTTATGATGTTTTAGTATATACTTTCCTTGGCACACTTTTTGAGCATGCACTGCACACTGCAATGCACACAGATTCATATACATTGCACAGCACTACTGTATAGAAAGGTGCTTATTTAAAATTAGAAACACTTTCTTCCTGTGAGCTTGGTTTTCATCAGATTTCATTTTGTTGGCTTTGCCCCTAAAGGACAATTTAGGAATATAGATAATATACAGAAGATTTGTAGGATGTGGACTTCAGAAAGCAGCAAGATTCATTATACCAATATCTACAGATGTTGACCATTCACTTCTTAATAATGAAGTCTTCAAATCAAACACTGCTGACACAATGACACACTTGAATTTAGTGACTTGACTGAACAGAAGATAGGGATCATTTCCTTTATTCTTTTGTCCAGGATATTAACTTTGATCTCTATATATGGACAATTCTCATTACACTACACTTTTCTTAAATGTTAACTCTCTGCATAAATCATGTATATATTTTTGGCTATTCACTCTGTTTACCACCAAAGAAAAGGGGCTGTTCAGCTAGATATGGATGCTTTTATCCTAAAGGAGGTCAGGACAAACTGTGCTTTCCTTTGAGTACCACAACTGAAATCTTATCACAAGTTATTTTTCATTAATCTCAAATCCAAAATGTATTGCAGCAGACATTAAAGCCAAGCTGATATCTTTGATGGATCTCCATTTTTAAGTAAAGTACAAAGAGATTTTCATTTTACGGCTGCATGCCCCTTCTCAACTCTTCCAAGTTTTGAAAGAGGAAGAAAATTGCACGCATATCACTCAAAAGGTGGGACAAAGCTTGTCCAAACTGTGGATTCCAGTTCTGAGGCACTAAGAAAGGCAGTTTGTGCCTACTCCTTGTGTGCATCCTTATAGAGGTCTAAAAGCAGCAGCAGCAGCAGCAGTGTCAGTATAACTGTGATTACTCTGCCATGCTGTCTATCACTCTCAGCCTCAGTGCTTGTTTTTGGTACACAGCATGTTTTCAGTGCAGCTAGGGCTTCCCAGACTCTAGAGATGGTCTTTCATCCTAGGCTCAGTGTGGAGCAGGTTCTGCAGGAAAGGCACTGACCATGGATGCCATGACCAGAGCTGATGACAAGGCATGGACATTTGTAGAGAACTGATCTAGCTTCTGCATGATGTGGAAAGAACAAGAGCACATGCTGTTCCTTCCCAGCATGACCCTTCTGTGTTTTTGCTCTTTCCTTGTCTCCAACCTTCTTCCTCACCTAGCCAGTTTCTGTATCCAGCCCTTAATTCTGTCACCCAGTTCCCAAGAGGCACTTGGAGACCTAATGTAACCTAGGGAACCCATGGTTAAAAACACAAGTAAAAGTGTGTAGAGCTTCAAGGTAGATCATGCATGGTAGCAAGCAAAATCTACAGTAAAAAGTGACAAGATGTGCTAGGAACGACCAAGCACAAGGAAATTGTAGATTTGTAAGGTTTCTGTCTTTGCCAAAAGGTCACAGGCTTCACACAAAGCACTTCTGCCTCACCTATTTCAGAAGCTCATGCGGTGCCCTTTCAGTTTCCAGAGTTTAAACACTTTGAGAGAACATGTCAGTAAAAGCACAATTACATTTGGATACACTCAAAACCCTCAGGCCGAGGCTTCTAGGAGTAAAAATGTCCCAGGGTGAGGTAAAGTCCATAGCATGGAAAATTTCAGATCAACATTTAAAGTCTGACAAAACTCTCTGCAACAGCAAAAGGATACCTCTGCCAAATCATGCATTTGAAATAATTAACCCATGTTAAAAACAACCTCAGGAGCTGCTGGATGCCCACGGAAGCGTCACACTGCCACTTCAGTACCAAACACGCTACTCCCCTGGGAAAGTGTGAAGAGATTAGGCGAGCAGCCAGAATTTAGGCAGAACCCGCGGCAGGGCTAACACAGCCTTTCCTGTTTCGGCCGCTGTCGGTGGCCAGCAGAGGTCAGGGTGCCCCACGCAGCCCCGCCGAGCTCCGAGCGCCGAGCGGCGGCCGCGGCTCCGCGGGCAGCGCCCGCGCCTCTGGCCCTGCCTGCTCCCCTCCGTGTCCAAGGGTCTCTGCGGGTCTCAGCCGAGTCCCTACCAACAGGGGCAGTCTCTGCCACGGGCAGCCTCCAAAATCTTTCCACAGAAGGGAAGCAGAGAGGTGGAGTAATTTTTCCAATGTCACCCAGTAGGTTAGTAGAGGAATGTCGCATTTTCTGACCTCATCTTTAGGAAACCAGCCTGCTCTTCTGTGTGTCTGAGGGATTCAGAAAGCTTCGTGGCTAATTCTCCAATAGTGCAACATTTGGCTGATGGTACAGCTTCACCATTTTCAGGTTGAGAGGCCTCTTCTTCAAGCATAAATCTGTCACAAATCCAATGCCATGGCTGTTTCCCTCTTTCCCACCATTCTCTTGCTATTCACAAATATTCCCTTATTGCTGCCTTCCTTACTTTGGACAGTTGTTTGCTACATAATCTCTCACTTCATTTTGCTATGCTGTGCACATATGTGGACACCATCATTCTTAAGGCAATTCTTAAGGCAATTAATTTAAAAGATACAGAACAATATTCTGGGAATTTGGGGAAGCTGTTTGCAACATGAGAGGAACACCCTCTCCCTGAATCGCCCACATTATAAGGTATTCCTTCCAAAACCTGTTAAATTTCAGGTTACTGCTAGCCTCTCTCTGTTCTGATTTGAGACAAGTTTTGTTCTTTAAGGTTAGCCAATCCAGTACAGCATTTTCACTACTAGAAAATGCTAATTTTTTAATTCCTAATTTTTGATTGTTGATTCCTAGATAAATAAAAAGTAATATGTAGAACTTTCTTTTGTTTTAGAGTTTGACTGGGTGGTCATTTAGATGTACTCATAAAACAAATCATAAAATAGATCAAATTACATAAATTGTACTCTATCGTAGCTGGGCTCTCTTGCCACAGGTCTACAGGATACACTAATATAAGTTGCAATAAGAGTCTTAAAAAGAAGTAGTGTGGTAATTTTTTATGTGTTTTTCATATTTTATATCCCTAATTGAAAAGATACTAGAAGTAAAATTATTTAAATGCAGGCTTTTCACTCTCAGGATGAGATCCAGCCATACAAGCTTCTAAAGTCTTGTACAGTTTTTTGTATATTGGAGAGAAAATAAAGAAACTTGATCCTGGTCTATAATTGACTGCAGTGGGAGAAAATACTTGAACCCAGCGGGATCTGCAATCAAATAAAGTGGCAAATTGAGGATTCAGAGGTCAATCTGGAGAAACTAGAAACTAAAGGATGCTGGTACAATCAGAAGTGCCTGCCTACTGGAACAGCGTGTCAAGGGGTGTAGATGGAAAGCAGGCAGTTTTCAAAATGTCTGTCTCTGCTGGGAGTGTGCAGGGGACAGCATCGTGCAGCTCCAGAGCTGATGATCAGTGTGCACCATCTGGACTCTGCAGATCCTCGTGGAGGGTGCTGTGGCACCCAAAATGGTGGCCCAGCATGGGCCTTTGGATGCCACATGAGCACAGGCTGTGTCTCTTTTTCCAGCAGAAATCTGTGTGGGAATGCCCAAAAGTAAACATAACGAACAGGAAACAAGAAAACATGTGGAATTAATCAGTTCCAGTGAACTGGCATTTTCTCATTAAAATGTGTTCAGTCAGGCCCATGAAGCGGAGAATTGCTGCCCTCCCTAAAGTTATATCCTGGTTCTCACACAGCCAGTTTATTCAGGAAATAAAACTGGATGATGTATCCTCCCAGCTTCCACATGAATTCCTGGTGCTTGTTTACATTTGTGGCAAGTTGGGATGGTTTCTTGACTTCATTAGAAAGCAAGAAGTAGCTCTACAATTTTCAGTGACCCATGCTCAAATATACTTTGCAAAAGCTTAGTTGTGAAAATATCAGTACGATTTTGTGTTGAAAATAGCAAGTTATTCTCTCCAATGATACTGTCCAGCAGCTGTATAATTTCTTCAGCAGCTGTATCATTTAAATAAGCTTTTAGCACACTTTCTGCATTCAGAGTTAAATATCCAGGTCAGAGGTTTGCTGGTTTGACCCTTACTTCAGTGAAATGAGAACATATTTGTGCATTATTAATCCACACACATTTTACTATCAAAATCAGTAAAAAGAAAACAAGATGAAATGTGTGTGCAAAATAGCTGGATTAATTGTGGTCAGATGGTGACTTGAGTTAGTGGAAGTGAATGAATAAAACACAGCAGTTTAGAAGGAGACTTTCCACAGGAGAAGACCAGAGCTTATATTCCAACAAATGCAACATATGAAGTAAATTTTAAACAAGGGATCCACAAACTGCTAAGGAAGAAAATTGGACTTTGGAGGATCTGCATGATACTAAGAGATATGTTTCTAAAAGATTTGAATCTTGTTTTTTAAACTTATTTTTCTTGTTTATTACAATCTTATTTTCTCCTGAGTTTATGTTAGAGTAATACGAAAGTAATCCATGCTATATTTCTATTCCAAGCAGCAGTATAAACCTGAAACTTCACAGCCAAAGGATCTCATATATCATTGAATTGTAGAATTGTGAAGGGAAAGGATCTTGTTGCAGAATATGGCTGAGAGGGAATAGAGTTGTCTCCTATGCTGAGGCTGCAGGATGAGGTGGGAGGTAATTATCTCCATGTTCCCATTCTGTAAGCAAACCATTTTCCCAGAATGGCCAAATGTGGAGGTCCTGAGGTTACACCACCTGGATCAGCCACTTTGTTGGCACATCTGACTTTGGTTTACAAGGGTATGTTGGGGGAATCCTGCTGCAATTTCTTCTCATTTGTGTGGGAAGGTAAATCTCGTATTTCATAACACCAGCATTGTCCTTCATTTGCACAAGCCCAGTAGGGTCTACCTGACACTCCATGCTCTCTGGAATGGCCTTATTTCCAGGGCAGTCTCCTCTGGGTCTTGGGAGCTGCAGAAGTCCATAATACACCCTAAGGCCACTTGGGCTTCAGTCTGCCCTGAAAGCTCTGGATGCCTTTCAGATTTGTTCACGGAGCTAGACAAGGTCTGTGTCTTCTTATGTGCCAGAGAAGGGACAAGGTGCACTCCAGATTTGTAGCATTCATGGGCAAATGAGCACCCGATTCTTTCTCTGCCCTGCTCTGCTTCACTGTGTTTTATGCCAGACACCAGTTCTGGTGGCTTCAGTATATATCACTATGATGGCTTCACTATCATGTCTTTCTGCTTTCATGGCTTCCAAATTTTCACATTTTTGTTTTAGCCAACAGTGGCAAGTGTCAGTCCCTTGTAAGTACTTTTAAGCCTCAATTACATCAATGTCACTAAAACATCATTAGCATTGTACTGAGAAGTATGTAAATCCCAGGCTTCACTGAGACTGATGAAAATTCAGTGTTACTTTGGCATATTCAACATAGCTGCATTAGCATCAAACTTGTGCAAAACATGTCAAAGCATGACCTGTGATTTTACATAGGCCTGTAATAAAGCAATTACTAATATTTTTCTGCTGTGAGTTCAACTGATACAGTAAAATCTCTGCTGACTGAGAAAACCCTAGAGAAATGCTTTGTGTTTCCAGATAGGCACCTTCAGCACGAGCAGCTGCCTCAGTGCCTGTAGAGCTCAGCAGAAGTGGCAGTGCTGCCTTTGAGCACTGAGCTGTGCAGTCCCATTGAAACTGTGTTTGTTTTCAAATGTAAGTGCTTAGCAGTTATGAGACAGTTTGCTTGGAGAAAATAAAACCTAGGAGCTGGGGAATGAAATGTCAGTATCTGAGGTGCTGTTTCTGATAGGACACATCAGTTCTGCTGTATCAGTTGTGCAGACCTACAAGCTGGGCTGCTGTCTGGAGAGGCAATCTGTTCCTTTAGCTGTGATCCTCACTCTTTCTTGGTGAGCTGACTTAGCTTCTCTTTAATGGTAATTGGCAGTGTGTCTCCTTTTTATTTTGACCAGAGTTCAAATATCTGTTTCTGACAACTGTAGTGAAAGTAAAAACATGATCATATTCACAGCCACGAACTGTGTGATGAAAAAGTCACATGAAGTTTTCTCTGCAAGGCATTTAGCCCTTATGTGCTGCATTAGCTGCTAAGCTGCACTTACATATACAGCTAAGAGCAAGCCCTCTTGTCATGCATTTGTGCACAAGCATCCCACATTGCCTCCTGTAACAACAGCCACATTATGCTTCCTTGCACAAAACCAGCTGTCAGTTTAGATTTTCTTAATCCTGCCAGATTCCAACTCAGCCAGCTAACAACCATTATCTATGGGAAACCCTTCTGCGAAATAAAGCAATGTCCTTACAGAAATGACATGTCATAAAAATTAGTTTGGTCACCAATCCAACAAAAAACTTTGTTTAAGTTTGAAAACTACAGACTGGTGGTATCATGTTCCCTGGTGCTATAGATCTCAGAAATGATGAGCAGGACAGCACTATAACAGCATGCAGGGCCAGATCCCTGCTTGCCCTAATTATATAACACACTTAAACTGTGCAATTGTGTTTTGCAAGTTGCTGCCATGTAGACAATGTACATGTATGGCACAGTAGTCTCCAGCATAACCTTTCCAAACTCCATCAGTGTAAATGAGGAATGTGAACCATGAGGATTTTGACAGCATTGGGATGGCTCATTTGAGTGCAACCTGCTCTCTCCAGTGGAGGGGTTAAAGGGAACAGCTCTTCCCCATAAGGACATGGTAGGGGTTTTAATGGGCTTGTCTGTGGAAGGCTACGGAGAAGACAAATGGCAAGTGCATGCTAAGAGATTATTTCTGCCCATGGTAAACAGTAGGCAGAAGAAAACTAGGCTGTGTCTCATGACCCTGGACACAGAATACCATATGGATCAGATCGATGAGTGACCGTGAGCATCTTCAATGCAGTGGTCCTCAGCCTTCTTAGCCTGCAGTGAACTCTAAAAGTCTTTTATGCTTCCCCATGCACCTGGTTCACTGGGCAGGAAGAGGAAGGAAGGCAGGTTGCATGCTCAGTCAATAAAGACCATACCTTGTCAGGGGAGAAAGGGAAGCGGTTTCTAACTCAAGTCAAATGGTTCAAATACGATGCCATTGCCAGGTCCATAAGCACATGACACTTGGACAAGAATTGCAGCTTCTCAGTGCACCAGCTGATGCAAGTTGAACATTCTCTCTAGGTTTTTTTGTTTTGTCATTGGTTTTGTGCCTTTGTATCATAAATGGTTTGCAGAGTTGTTAACCACAGTCAATTTGAAGCCAGGAGTAAGTGTCCAACGTATCAGTAGATTGTCTTAAAAAGAAAATTCAAAGGTGGGGTTTTTTTGTTATATTGTGGGCATCATTAAAAGCAGTTAAGGTGATGTTTCCCTCAAGAGAAATAGGAGAGAAATCTCTTTTTGTTTGCAATGAAAGCTGAAACCTTTATTTGTTGAAAAGATTTGGCATCAGGGACTTTCAGAAATAAAATCATAAAGTACCATTGGACTCATGATAAAATACCAAGATCAGCCAATCCATACATAATCTCATAATCCTTTTACATACTGATCATTAAAGACTGTAAAGTTTTTTGTGTGATTGAATGTGAATCTCCTCATGACATTTCAAGTCATGCACCAGATCTGGTTTTTGGTTCACAAAGTAGAGTACAGCCCACAGCTGTGCTGTAATCACACAAATGAAAACATGTACTTCCTTTTTTGGGAGTAATATTATGCCTTTTTGAAGATAAGTTTTCTATGGCTAGGGGAGAGGGACTAGTATCTATTCCAATAAGTGCAGTAACCAGCATTTTATGAGCTTTTCTTTAATATTTTTCTTTTCTAAGTGAAAATTATGCTTATTTATTAATAGTTATGTCCAACCTAATTATTTTGGTTCTCTGCAGTTCAAACAGCTATTTAGAGTGGAAAAAACCCAAAACCACTGTGGCCTGTTCCCTGTAGGTTGATGGAGACCTCTAGGCAATCAAAATAATCAGAGCACTGTCTCAGGGTCAGCCTGATCCCTGCAGAGATCTCTGCAGAGGCTATAGCTGAGCTCTTCACATCATGTTTGAGAGCTTTGCATGTTTTATGTTAAAGGTGACAAGCACAAGCACAAGCACAAGCATGCAAGCATCCAAAGCATGCCAGAAAGGTGTTTTAACAGGACATCAGTGCAAACCTGTTTTCAAAACTCAGTATTAAATCACAGGTAGCAACTGTATTTTTGGAAACAGGAAAAAAAAAAAAAAAAAAAAAAGAAAGAAAGAAATTCCACACTAATTCCACACTGAAAAAAAAAAAAAAAAAAAGTTCCCCAGAGCATTGTTTCTAGACTGAGAGCAAACAAGAAAAAGGATGGTCTCATGTTAAAATGCTGAGAAAAGCTGGGGGTACAAATCTCTTTCTGTTAGAGACCTCCAAAGTGATTTTTTGGTAATGTCTGTGCTTACATTTCTTCTACTACCAAAGGGAGACAGCAGTACACCCTTTCTGGACCCCTTTATCTGTCCAGTCGATTTAGACTTAAGTGCTTAGTGGCAGACACTCTCTCCTCAGTGGCAGAACAGTGTCCTGCACAATGAAACCCTAATCTCTGGCAGAGCCCAGCGATGCTGTGACAGCAGTAGTAAGAATGAAGCAGAAAGTGCAGCATTTAAAGGCAGCAGGAGAACATGGTTAGGCAAGATCACCTCAGATTAAACCTTTCTGACTGAGTAATTACAGGGTGATGATGGGTGAGCAGTGTACATAGTCTGATTAATTTCAAAGCAAAGATGGCTTTAGAAATCCCACTGCTTATGGGCATTGGCAGGGCTCCTGCATCCATTCTGATGGATGAAAGACTTCAAATTCCTATACATGGTTCTTAAAACCTCAGTGTGTGAGTGCATTATGCCAGAAAAATCTGTGAGAGTTGTTGAATTTTCAGTTGATCACTCAAAGGCCAAGAAACATCAGCAGAACTGTAATTCAGCCCCTGTCCTGTTTGCTATGGTAGTGTCTGAGCACTACTATTTTGTGGTATAGCCCCTCCCTTATTCAGTGAAGATATTGGATAGTGGTTGAATAGTGCTAATTACAGCTGCTGCCATGGGAAAGATTTTTGAAAGAGTGCATTTACTGCCACTCCATGCTAGGGTCAAGCCTACTACAGTTCAGAAATAAAGGTCTTTAGGACTTTAGGAAGTCTAGGGAAAGGGACACAGACCTAAGAATTCTGATTGTTTTGGAGAACTCTTCTACAAAAAGGCTAGGCAGTGCTGGATGTGAAAGAAGGTAAGGAGCTCTGGTGGCTGGAAATGCCCAGTAAAGAAGCCTGTTGGGAGACAGAGCCAAAAGAGCCTAGTTCCACCATCCCATAAGACCCACCATCACTTCTGAAAGCTTGCAATGGGCAGGGCAAGAGGTGCAGGAGAGAAGAGGCGGCCTCATGGTTAAGTATGATTTAAATATTGCCCTGGAGAACTGGATTTTGTCCATGATCATGCCACAGCATTTTAATTGCTAGGAAAACCACTTGAAACATGTGGAAACTCTCTGTAGGTTCCTTTTTCTCTGTGTTTCCTGAGACATCTGGGTCTAACTTGCAGGAGGCCATAGAAGACACTGTGGCAACTCAAGGCAGTGGAGCTGTACCTGCAGCTCTCTGTCCCCAGCACACGCACTGTGCCTGGTCCCCCAGCCATGAGCGAGAGAGCAGCCCCTTGCTCACAGTGTGGCAGGGGTGAATGACTCAACACCTGTGTGTCGAGATGAAGGTGTGAGCGCCACAGCAGTGAGTGAGTGAGCCTGTTGTCAGAGCAGCACTTGGATGCTGTGCTGGGGACACCTCTGAGCCATACATGTCAGCAGTGAGATGTAATACTGCCATTCATTCCACAGGCAGTGTCCTTCCTCTGCCCTGAATGGGCACAGGGACCCTGTGGGGATCAGTAACTTCAGTGTTCTTGTAACATGTGTCTGGCACAGAGACAAATGGCTCTGCTTTCTGGGTGCTTTCTTTGCTGTTTGGTTATTAATAACCTTGTCCATAATAAAAATACAAACTCATTTTCTGTTATGAGAATTATCACCGATTCAGGGACATTTTAGGGTCATGTAGTGTAAAGAAGTGCCTTAGTCCCATGCAGAGTGCACTGGACTGATGTTCAGAGAGGCTCTCACTCGCATTTCTGTGGTCAGAGTATTTCTCTACCACCTCTCTGTACATCTGCTTTCCCATGTGGAAAGCATTATAATGGTCTTGAAATTACTTGGTTTGTGGTTGCAGAGCCTGTTTTAATGACATGTATTAAAATACCTGTCAATTCCTGCTCATGTCCCAATGGACTTGACCAGATTGGATTTCCATAGCAACAAGCTGAAGAAGCTGAAAGTAGATCTATAGAGATGGAACACTGCAAAAGCCCTAAAAGCTCAGAGCGGCCTATTCTATTCAGGAAACACTCTATTTTCTTGCAAAACAAGCAGGTAGTACTGGGCAGTTTGGGCACTAATTCAGCTCAGAACAACTGTAACTACAAAATGCAAAAGTTGGTTTAGGTTTTATTTTTTTCCACCTAAGTCTCTTGAATTGAAAGGTTTGTTTAAATACTAAAACAATCAGGAATGTCATGAACAGTAATAAAGAAACTTAATTTCATGGAAACGTTATACTACAGTGTGGGTAAGAACAATGTTAGGCAAATAGCTGTTGATTTTTCTTGTGAGTTTAAGCACCTTCAAAGCCCTGAATGGGCTGGTCAGGAGCCAAGAAAATGACACTGTATGACAAGTGAGGAGAGCAAAACTAGCCTGGGGTGTGGAATGCATCTGCTTTGCTTCTGCTGACAGAATGGAAAGATCTATTTTATGAAGTGTTCTAATGATGACTGTTGGTTTCTTTTTCCCTCTTCAGGCAGAGGCGTGTCCTTCATCTCCCCTGACATCAGTGTGGCAGTCTTACACACACCCCAAGTGTACTCTGGTCTCCCCCTGATGGAACTTCTGCTCACTGGGGTCAGTGTCATCTGTAAAAGCACGGCCTCTTGCTTGAGGGAGCATAGGGGATTTAGCAACATCCAAATCCTGCAAGCAGAGAAGATGACTTTTAGGCAAGCATTTTCCTGTACTGACTTCTGGTATTTTTTTCCTTTGTGCTTGCATTTCTCTAAAAGTAATGCATGTGGCTACAGAAGAAATTGTCCCTACTTATTTTGCAACATGAACCGCCTGGAAAGTTACATGAGTAAGACAGCTTGCAAGTTTTACATTAGAGAGCAACCAGACCTACCTCTGTTACACTTGTAGGTCTCTAGGAAACTTTACATACATTAGTTCCCTTAATAAAGATTTCACCTCAATTAATTTTTCTTTTCTGTTTTAACTCTACAGCTTATAGAAGGGGGAAGGTTTCCTACAGAGATTATTGATATAAAAGGAAAATAACAATGACACAAAAGTTTTTTGCTGATTGATTTGTAGTAGAAAAGCAAGCAAGAAAGACAACATAACAAAACATTGTATACTGAAGACAAATGATAATGAATGGAAGAAGACATGGCATTTGAGAAGGGAAATTAATGTCTTCTTGCCGTGATCTTCCCATAAATATGCAGTTTCATAGGGTCCTTACTGTACAAATGCTTGCATCAGTATTTCTCACATTTCTTGGTTTGGATTAGACCCATGTTAGGTGATTGGTCTGAGCTTGTTTTAAAAATCTGGAAGTTTGTCTCTAAAATCAATTTAGATAAAGAAAGAACTGCCTTCTTGAATTGTCTCTGTGGAAGAAGTCTGTTTCCTATTTATTTTGCTTGACTCCAGAAACTGGCTACCAGAGCAATACCACTGTTCTCACTGACCAGCTTCTTACAGTGAACAGCTTTCTGATGAATTTCAGGAAATGTCAAAAAACCTGAAAGAAAGATGGTCACTTTGGGGTATCCAAGCTTTTTAAATGTTTACTCAAATTGGTCTTCTTGGAAAACATAAAAATCCTATAGGGTGTACGGATGCACATATTTATTTAATCCAACTTCTTTGTGGATGATACAGTAGTTGTGATCTCTTTCAGGAGCCTGCTGAACTAATGGGAAACAAACACTGGACCGGATATGAGATGCACTGATGTCTACACTTGGTTGCACTGTGGCTCAATGACCTGTTGCAAAATTTGTAACCTTTCATTTTTGCCTCCTTTTCTCATCTTATCTTCTGTTTGTTTTTAGATTATTTTAGCCTTGTCCTGTCCCTGTACCACAGATACCACAAAAGTCCAGGCTTGCTCAGGGTTTTGAGTAGTAACAAAACACAGAGATTAACTAACCACTGTGGCTAGTTGGAGACTATACATTTTGTTTAAACAGGAACTGACACACATTTAAGTTTAACAGGAGATTCCGGTTCTGACCAAGTTTCCTGTGAATTCTCCCTTATGCTGCATTCCTGTAGCCAGGAGCCTCCCCAGGGAAAACACTTTCCCCCTGACAGTTGCTTCTTTTTTGGGGTTTCCATATGCAGGTGATAGTATATGAAGTATTACAAATTTCACTCCCTAAAGCTGAGGGCATCTAACTTGGGGAGTCTTTATGTTCACACAGCAAGGATCAGTCTCACATATTTTTGATTCTAACTCTGCTTTTGTTGCAGGTGTACAGTGAGTCCATAAGGCATAAGGGGTCTGGAGGCTGATTAGGGTCCTACACTCAGGCATGATCCCAGCTGTTACTGGTGCTCAGATCCTGCTCACCATTTGGTCACCACTGCCGAAGAAGCTGTCACTCTTTCCGTGGCACAGAATTTCAGTTCACTTATGTTAATGCACATTCCCACCCCTTGGTAATCAGCAGAAAGGTCATATTTTTTATTCACTAATCTGGGAATTTACAGTGTTAAAGCAGTTAACTAAGATAAGCTGGCCAGCAGAAGTTTGTGGGGAGAGGTTCAGAGGAGTGTGGCTGCTGGCTGGTGCTGCCCACAATGATGAAGATGGGGCAGCAGCAGGGCTGAGCTGTTATATAGCTCTCTGCTATAGTGCAGCCATACAGCTGCACATCCAGTCCTGCAAGCTGTGTTAATGCTCCTGTCAGAGGTTTAGCTATTATTTAACCATGTTCTTAGCTATTTCCTCAGATTTAACCCTACCAGGCAGACTGGGAGCCGCCTTGGCTAGGGCTGAGGACTGCTCAGAAACCTTCTCCAAATTCCTGTTTTGGGGCTCAATGCCATTCCCCAGCCATTTGCTGGCCATCCCCACTGTTCAGCCCCAGAACTCTGTTGATGGCTCATGAAAGCAGGCTCCAAAAATTCACAAAGGCAACTTAAAAGCCATAAGATTATACCAAGTTATAAACAATAGGGTTTTTAATAAATTTTTGAGGTTTTAGCCTTTGCCTTGAAGCTACAAGGACCAAATATTTATTTTATCTTAAATATATACTATGGTTCCCACATAATCATACACAGGCACAGGCCAGGCACCAGAAAGCAGATGTGGGAAAAACCAGAAACTGAGGGCAGTGCAATTAACATCAGCCAACAGGATCAATTTCCTGTACTGATTATCATGTTGATGAGACTGTAGTAGGTAACATAGAGAGAGATACAGATTGCACATGCAGATGAGAGGGATTGACTGGAAGTGTGGGTCTGTCTGGGCAATATGTGCTTTAGTCATGGAGTCATAGAATTCTTTAAGTTGGAAAAGACCTTTAAGATCATCAAGGCCGATCTTTAACCCAGCCCTGTGAAGTCCACCACTAAATCACGTCCCATATCCCCACATCTACATGCCTTTTAAATACCTCCGGGTATGGTGACTCATCCACTTCCCTGGGCAGTCTGTTGCAGTGCTTGATAATCTGACAAAAGGCAGAATTGCTGTGGGAAAGCTGAAGAAGACACAAGGAAAGGCACACGACAGGAATAGATTCAGAGAAACTGTGGATAATAACTAAGCATCAGCTCCCAGGATGATGTTATTCCTAGCTCTATGAAACTATGACTCCAGGAACTTTAAAATAAACATTCACCATTATAAGATTCATGAGAGTTGGCAACATTATCAGCCCTATCCCCTCTGGTGTGCCTCTGGTGTCAGGGTCTCCAGTGTGTGTGTGAGGGAATGTGTCTGATTTCTGCAGAAGGGCTGGTGTGCTCAGTGGGTTTCCCAGGGACTTGTGGCTCCTTCCTTGGGTCTGCTTGCTTGGAGGGCAGAGCATAAGGATGAACCTCTCTGTAGATTCTGATCACCTCAGGTCTTTGATTTTCCTGCTAATGGAAGTGCACTCTAGGATGTGACAGTTGTTGTCTTGCATGAGTGCAATGATAGAGAACACTGCAGGACTCACAGTTCCATCATAATCTTTGCTGAGCCCAGCCAGTGGGGTTGCCCCCTTCTCAAGGGCTGAGGACAGTGGTGATGAGTCTGTTCACATACCCAAAAAATGCATGATTTTGCCGGAACCATGAAGCACAACAAAAGGGTCTCATTAGGATGCAGCACTTGATAGAAATCCAGAGATTATGAGAAGGTGCAAGTCACAGCAGACTTTTTAGGGTTTGAGCAGTGCTGGGGAGAGAGATGGGTAAAACACACCTCTGAGCTGGCAGTTTGAGGAAGCTAGCCAAATCTGCAGCTCACACTACTGCGGCTTGTAGTCTGCTGCTTCATTCTGGGGCTTTGGCACTGTCTCCCACTTGAAAATATTTATGCACCAACACTTTGTATTACACCTCAGTCAAATGGAAGGGTTGCATGTCTTGCTCCTGTCCCTGGGGTGTAACACTACAGGTGTTAAATGCTTTCCTTCCCATTCCTTGCAGAGAGGTATATGCTGCCTTCATTTTATAAGATTTTGAGATGATTTTGTATCTCTTCTGAGCTCTGGCAGAGGAAACTTGCCGACAGTGTTTGTCTCTTTGTGGCAAAAGTATCAGCAATATTACAGAACTCATAAAATCTTGACTGTGCTGCTTCATTTTTCCTATTACACTCAGGGCTAATATAGTGTGCAATTTGTCTTTAAAAAGTCCATGGCTATTTCTAAAGTAAGAAAACTGTG
Organism: Poecile atricapillus; assembly: GCF_030490865.1. Classification (NCBI taxonomy): domain Eukaryota; kingdom Metazoa; phylum Chordata; class Aves; order Passeriformes; family Paridae; genus Poecile; species Poecile atricapillus. The sequence goes on along the minus strand of NC_081289.1, from coordinate 128,329,580 downwards.
TAAGCATGTACAGAGAAGACAAACTGTAGTGGAGCTTTACTGGTGCCAGCCAGGGGCAAGTATTGAAGTTCATCTTGGTGGCAAAGAGTATAGCAAGCCAAAATGGTGGTTTCTGGGAGAGGGGTCACAAGGCAACTGCATGAATAAAGTGAATAAAGTGAATAAAGGAAACACAGAAACACCATTAAGAGACACTGAAAAAAACATACAAGGGCTCAGATAAATGATTCACATCCCCACTTTCATGTTTGATGCTTTCAGTTACCTGCTTTCCAAGGTCTCTATCTGCTATGGGGGAGGTCTAGGCAGTTATCACAGATCAAACATCTAAATTCCAAATGGCTCATTTCATCTCAGGGAAGGGCAGTGGCACTTGGGAGCAAATTTCAAAGTTGCTCAGCCAGTTGTTCAGCCTCTTCCACATGAAAGGGCTTTCCTTTATGGGACTTGGTTACTTGAAATCACTCTCAGTCAGGCTGCAATACTGTGATGTGTAATTGTTGCTGACCTCTGAAAAATTCTCAGTTTACAGCAGTACAGGGTGCTGCGAACCCATTTGTGTTGCCTCATACCTCAGCCTCTATCAGATAGGGATTATAAACATCAGACAAAGCATGGCTCCTGCGTTTCTTTACTGAGGAACAGAGCAGGAATTAAAGCTCTTTTTTACCTGGAATAGTTTCACCATCATGCATTATTTATTTATATTAATTATATGTAAACTATACACACAAACACATGCACATATACATATATGCTATATGGTATACAATATGCAATACATCCTTATATTATGTACATATAAATCATATCCACCCATTTTGGCCTCTTCTCTCAGGCAACAAGTGATAGGATAAGAGGAAGTGCTGTGCCAGGGGAGGTTTGAATTGGACAGAATCAGGAAGATTTTTTTTCACTAAAAGAGTGGTGAGGCATTGGAATGGTCTGTCTGGAGAAGTTCTGGAGTCACCATCCCTGGAAGTGCTCAAGAAGCAGCAGGACATAGGGCGCTTAGTGCTGTGGTCTAGTTGACAAGGTGGTTATCAGTCAAAGGTTGAACTCAATGATCTTGGGGGTCTTTTCTAAACTTAATGTTTCTGTGATTGTATGATTTGTATGTACGACACATGAGAAGGCTTGAATTTTTAAGTTAATTTTGAATTCTGCTTACCCTTCTGTTCGTAGGGGTCATGACTTATTGATGAAAACTGGAAACAAAAATATGTGTAGGGTACTAACATGTTAAATGACTAACTAAATATCAATGTTATAACTAACTAACATGTTGATTTTTTCAGCATGTGGAGACCCAAGACATGAGAGATTCTCTGTGGCTGCAAAAGCATCTCTGTAGGGTCCTGAGCAATGTTTGCAGCAGAGAAGTTTGCTTAACAAAATATAAAATGAGGATAAGCATAGGGAGAAATCTGTGGAAAGTTTATAGTTTGTAGTTTGTCATGAATAAAGACCATGGCGGGATTGATGCATATGCCAAAGAGCTATTAGCACAGATAAATTCCACCTCTGTACTGTCACTTCTGGGCGAAGTAGGAATCTGAAGTTGCTCTCTTGAGTCACATGGCTCAAGGGCATAACAAGTTAAGAGACAGGAACTTCTTGATCCTGAAACATAAGAGAGCATCTTGCAGTGTTAAGGGTGCATCCAGGGAGAGATCACTTGATATAATTTGACACAAGAAATAACACAGAAACAGAAACCATATTTGCAAAAAATTCGTGGTATTGCAATTCATAAGGAGCATTAATCACAGATATAGTCTGCTGATGAGTCAAAACTAAATACCAATCAGTTGAAGCCCTAGTCAAACAAGACCAGAGAAACACAGTCATCAGTACTGCTGGAGGCAGACCAGCTTCTCAAACATGAGGGCTGTCCCCAGGGAGGGCAGACCACAGGGCAGCCATGCTGGCTGCTGAGTTGCAGAGAAGCAAGAAATCTCTTCCTGCCCCCTATTGCCTTTCTCAAGGAGCTTTCTCCCTCAGTGGACACTGATCATGTCAAAGACACTCACTGCCAAGTGGTAAAGCTTTATTGGCAAAACATTCTTGACAGTGTCCAGAAGAAAACCCAGAGAACAAAGCAGAAGTGCACAGAATAAAGGGATGCACATTCCTGTTGGGAGTTCGAAAAGTTATCTGTGGTAGAAGAGGAAGACACTGCAGAAGTAGCTTGAGTTTAAATTTGTGCCCTAAATTATAAGCTGGGTGGAAATATTTCATAGATGCAGCTGCAGTTAAGGGCAGAACAGAAGTCAGAATTTCCTGGAGCTGTAACCCACAGTGCAGCCCGAGCCCCTGCAGTGTGCAGAGGCAGTGATGTTAGGCACAGTCCAGTGCAGCTGGGCCCAGCTCAGAGGCACAGCACACTTTATGCCTTACACAGCCCTGCGCTGCAGTCAGGTGAAAGTGCTCACGTGTTGGGATGGGCTCAGCACCCACACTTAGAGGGATTTGCTCTGAGGTCTGTCTCCAGGCTCTGCCAAGATGTGACTGCACTTTTGCACTGTTTTACACAGCTGAATGCTGCCCAGTGGCATTTGCTATTAGTCATGAAGAAAATATTTTCTGGAATTAAAAAAATCATATTATTTGGAGCATGATCACATAGAAATTATTTCTCCAGACATAATGACAGACATAACCTGGATAACCTGGAACACAGTGTTTTGTTTATTATAGTGGGGCTATATATGTATTCAGAGATTGTTTCATTCTCATTCTAAATGAGTACAGAGGCTGACCAGAGAAATAACTGTCCTCTCAAGCCAGAGTCAACTCAGGCCTCTGACAGTCAGTATATTTTAGATTTTAAGTGATCCACTGTAAATCTTCCAAGCCTAAACAGAAGCTGAGAAATCACATAAAAAATAATGAAATAATAATTCACATTATATATTTTCTTCAGAGAAAGAAGATCTTATAAAATTATGCTAATAAATGAATTATATTGGGTTTTGGCTTAACACATGCCCCTTAATGGGCCGATGCAACTACCATAATGCCATCTTCTGTTCATTTATTTTTCAGAATAAAATGATAACAAAGCACAGCACAGATGGTCCAATGCCATCTGATGCATTTAATCCTAGGCATAAATCCAGGAGGCCTTTTAGGAAACAATGGACAAGCTTTGTTCACATTATAGATCTTTGAGAATGCACAAATATCTAGTTGAGTGATATCCTTTAAAGTTTATAGTAATAGAAAAATTGATTTAAAAGGAAAAATCTTTAATCTGGAGAAAGTTGAGCACTGTATTTGAATCAAAATTAGAAACCAGGTCTAGCTCTAAGTAACAAATTATTCCACCTCTCCATTAAAATACCTCTGTAAGCAAGGAAATGTAAATAAGAGATCCAGCATCCATCCAAACATTTTTTCTTTGTTGAGTCATGAGTTTTGTAGCACGGGGAAAATGAATCAAATTTATGCATGAATATGACACAACTTTATTGGCAAGAGAGTATCAACAATGAAGCCATCAATACTTTCAAAATTAGGTAATAGAAAGGAAAAGGCAGCTGTCCTGTTGGGATTCCAGTCAATCTTCTGAACATGACATTGCATATCAGAAAAAAAATCCTTCCTTGCAGCCCATGCCCAAGTGATGGCTCTGAGGTGGGTGGTGGTACAGGGCTGCCCAATGTTGAAGAGGACTGTTAGGGATGCTGGAATGATGTGTAGACCTGCAGCCAGCAAAGACAAGACCGCCAAGTTCCTATGTAAGCAAATGGAAATCTCATCCTGCTCCCCTTGCCCCTCTACAACTGCTTCCTATTTTTAAACTGAGTTTTGTTGCTGACTATAAAAGAATGTAGTAGTAGCATGAAATGACAGAATTCCTCACCCAATGGGTATGTGTAGACTTTGTAAAGTTGCTTAAGTCCCTTATTCCTTCTGACATGGATGGAGTGAGGTGCCTGCATGCATCTTATCAGAACCCAAAGCTTTCTTTTGCTGTTTTCAAAGTCTCTCTTCTCTGGCTACCCCAGGCAATCTCCTTGCATAGCCCAAAAGAGTGGCTTCGACAGGATAACAAGGGCTTTTGCCTCCTTCTAGATGGACTGACCTTGTGGGCACAGCAGGTGCCTCATCACCAGTCCTCCAGAGACTCTGTCTGCTGCCCCCAGGAGGGCTCTGCCTGGAGGGGACCCTGCACCTGGATCCTGCACCTGGGCAGTGCAGGGGCTGTGTCTCCAGTGTGTCTGCCAGTGAGCACCTCTTGCTTGTTATGTGTGATGAGGGAATTGCAGCAGTGCTTGGTGCTTGCTGACCATGAGGCAGTTGCCTGAGCACTCATGGCACAGGTTTTAAAGGAAACACCCTTTCCTCAAATTATTTAGTTACTTTTATTTTTCTGATTGTCACTGTGAAGCCTAGCCAGTTATTTGCTCTTTGTGTACAGTTTGTTTTGGTCATCTCCTAAGCCCTGTGATATAACAGCCTGTCATATGAAATGTAAACACAACAATGCAGCTGTAGCTGTAAATTAGAGAAATTAGTGAGAAACCAGTTTTCTCTTCCATGCTTCACTTGCATGATGAATTCCAACATATATTGAGCAAGGCTTTGTTTGGGAGACCATATGCAATTGCTTCTTTCCACAGTGGAAGGTGGCAATGTGGTGTTCAGTCAGCCATTTCCATGCAGAAGGCTTGCACAGCCCTGTTTGTCCCCTCTCCCAGGAGGGAAGGCTGGTGCCCTCCCCGCTGGTCGCTCTTGTTTGCTTAGCTGGGTCTCTGGGCGGTATTCCCTCTGCTAATTCCAGCTGAAGTCACCTCCTGAGCTGACAAAGCTGGCCAGTGAACTGCCCTGGCCAGACTGCTGTCATTGCTCATTCCTCTTGCCAGAAAAATACTTCTCTTTTTTTCCCCCCCTTTTTTTTTATTATTATTTTTAATTTTCAGATTTGGCCAACCAATAAATAAAAACTTTGTCTCCCAAGCAGAGGTGAGGTCATACAGATACTGAGCAGAGCTGGGAGTCTGAATGAGCCAGTTATGTCAGCCAGTTAATAACTTCACTGTTGTCATTTATTTGTCATTCATCCAGAAGAATCCAAAAGTGCTTTGCATTCTTTACAATCAGATTGGAGGCTCTTCTTGCTTCACACCCCACCAAGAGCCCATCACCCCTTGGGAGCAGTGCAGAAGTCCTTGGTGGCTCCCTGCCACTCTGCTCTGAAGCAAAGACTGAGGGGTGTAACTGCAATAGCCAGAGAGTTTGATTTTCCCAGGTGACCACTTGAAAATTGTTCTGCAGCCTTGAGCTGAAGCTTCCCACCACTGCAGAGTACTGTGGTAATGGACCATGGTGTCAGGGCCACCACACCTATGGGATGGAGCCCTCAGATGCTGCCAGGGACCCTGAACTGCACTGCTTGGGCTTCTCAGTAATGTGGGCATGATGCTTAGGTACTTGGCTGTTTCTCAGTGATGTTATGGCAAATATTACATAGAAATTCAGCACTCAAAATCACTTCCTTCTCTTGTTGAATAGGGAAAATATCTCTGGCTGGGATGTCTCAGAAATATTTTGCATAGAGGAATTAATTCAGCTTTGCATGGTCCTTTGAGAAAGACTTGGAAAGAAAGAGAGCATCATGCCCTGTCATGGCACAGGTTAATTCCCTGCATTGAGAGAAGCTGCCTGTGTGACTAAGTGTACAGAAACCTCCCAGCTCAAATCCCATCACATAGCTGTTCAACAAATGTGTCCCTCCCTCCCTTCTGGCACATCTGTGCCAGGAATGGGCTGCAATATTTTCAGATGTGTTGGCATCCCATGCCCATGCTTCTTTTCAACATTTGACTGAATGCAGTCTTTTCTATGACACACACTATTTGGGGTTCTGTTGGTATTTTTCCTCTCTCTGAATGGTTTATTTAGTGAAACAAAGTCATGAACCCTTGTCTGAAGTTTTCACTCTACTAGTTGTTTCCATGTGAGCAGGGAAATTATTCAGTACAGCTCATGAGGCATTTGTGTGTGTGTCTCAGAGCAGTGTGTTCTGACAGTAGAGGGCTTTTCTTCCCTGGAGCTTTCTTAGGCTTGGGGGGAAAAAGGATGCTAAAGGGAGGAAGAGGGACATGCCATTTTCCTCTGCTCCCTCTGAGGTCATGCTGACCACTCTGGGCCAGCCTCCCATCCAGCAAAAAAACCCTTCTTTGACATAGTCACTGACCCATCTTAGCTTTTCTCATGTCCTCACACATGTTCCCACTCACTACTACTTTTTTTCCCCCTACCTGACCCTGGGAAACTCTCTGATGCTCCAGCATTCACTTCGGCTCCCAGTTTCAATCACACTGCTGTGAAGTCCTCAGTCTGACATTCCTAAATGCTTTAAGAGTTGAAATTTCCTCCCCCACACCAATTAAATTAAGAGAGTTTGCCAATGTAAATACCCCTAGACAGCAGAACTGAGATGTATGAGGTGCCTATGTTTCTGCAGTTCATCGAAGTCCTAGTCCTCTGTAATCCAGGACGAATTATCCAGAAGGTTTCAAAGTTTAGAAGCCACCTGCTCACATTGTCCTAATGATTCCATCCTGAAGGAAGGCCTTTATTAACTAGATGAGTTGGTGAAATCCATGATCAATGATGCCTATAAAACTACAATTACCCTAAGATTACCCTAGGTTTTGGGGGTTTTTTAAAGTTTTTTTTCACTTTGTATGCTAAAGGAAGAGGTCTAGATATGTGTTTTGCTGTTCTCTCTCTCTGTGGATGTGAATACTGACATTTTTTGGCTGACACAAAACTATTTTTTGTGTCTTGAAAAATGAATCTTATATCCCCCTTTGCTTTTAGGGTTGCCTGGCCTCTCTTGCCACACTGTATTTCCTGTGCAGCCTTACACCCTGTGCCTGAAGTGAAATGAGTTGGTTTGATGGGATCAGAGCTGCAAGGGAGAGAGAAGATCTATGCTATGACAGACATTTTCCTTGGTAGAAGTATATTTGATCAAAGCCCTTCTCCGTGAAAATACGTCTTCAAAAGATTAGAGATTTCTAACTAATGCAATTAATCCCATGGGTCCTGTTTCCATTTATGAAAGCAGCTGGGAAAGAAAAGTGTTACTTTGAGCTTCTTTACTCCTTAGTAAATTGGTTACTTGGGGTAAAATAGCTAATGCTTCCAGGATGTGTAGGATTAGGAAGAATTTTGGTAAAGTGGAATACATGTTGATTCTTCCTGATGCTACAGTCTTCACTGCCTCATTTCCATTTCCTGCCAGTCTCTAACACAAGAGCAAACAGACTGAGACACTGATGCCCACAGGTCTGAGAGGAATCCATGTCAGTCCTGTCCACCACCCATCTGTTGCAGCCAGAGAACATGCCATTCAATTTCTCTCCACTGACTTTGCTGAAATGAAGAATGCAGCAATTACTGGGGATCATGGTGTATATAATTTCCCTCTAACTCAATAAATTTAATCTGGTTTAACCTATAGGGAGAATGCTCAGGCTCAGCTCATGTCAGCCTTGCTCTGTTGTAGAGTTTTGGTTTGTCTCTACAAAGCAGCTGCTAAAATCACAGCTATTTCCCAAACCTGCTGCTAAAAGCCACCTTTGGTCACCACCTATGACAGCATTGCTTCTGGCTCTCTGAGATGTGTTATCTACATTCAGTACATCCAGTGCTGTTCCTCCTTGCCAGAGAGTGACAAAGAGTGGCTTGGCAGTTTGTTGCAAGCAGGATACCCTGAAGGTTGATATTAGGAGCATAATTGTTCAATGTCTTTATCAGTGACCTGGGAAATGATACTGAGCATATCCTCTGCAAAATGCAGATGACAACAGTCCTGGAGTGTGGCTGAAATTCTGAGAGACAGAACTTCACCCCAGAGACACCTGGATAAATATTTCACTGGGTGCAAATATTTCACTGCATGCAGCCTTGTGAATTCAGCAAGGAGAAACACACAGTTCTGGAGCTGGGATGGAATAATCTGATGTCTGTACAGGCTGGGCAGTGACAGGCTGCACAACACCACAGTGAGAAGGAGTAAGACTTATGCGTGCGTGGCAGAGTCAACAGTGGCCAGATGTGCTCACATAATGGATAAGGCAAGTTGTGCCTTTTGTTCAAGGGGGATGTAGAAAAACTAGAGAAAGCCCAATGGATGGCTCCAAGATCTTCAAACCTAAAGTGCAAAACCTCTTAACAGGGACTGAGGGAATTTGGCTTGTTTAATCTGATGAAAAGGAGGTAAAGAATTTATGGCAGCCTACAAGTTCTTAAAAGGCAGTTAATAAAATGACGACTCCAAGGGAGTTAATAAGACTGTAAATCCAAATGATTCCTAGCCATTAAAGGTGGTAAGACAAAGTGTAAGGGCAACAACTGTAGCACAGATTGTCCAGGATGAGCATAAAGAAAAGCACTTTCATCAGGAGGTTTTGCCACACTGGAGCAGGTTACCTGGGAAGGTTTTCAATCACCATTCTTGAAGGTTTCCATAACCTTGCTAGATAAAGCTGCAATTGACCTGATGAGGGTGATAAACCTCTTTGAAATGGAGATCAAACTAGAGACCTGCCCACAGGTCTAGTTGACATTTCTATTGACTTCTGTTGACATTCATTGCCTCTGATCCCTTCACAAAATCAGGTTCAGAGGCAAAAGTCCATTTGCCTGTACACACATATGGGAAAAGTCTCTGGGCTTCCATGCTTCCATCTATAGGAATGTCCTCCTTTTCAACTACTGGACCAGCACCACCTGATGTTTATTTGAAAATGTACTAGATAGGGTCTATGATTAACTTTGGGTCAAAATCTGTTTGGTGACAGTCACCAGTTGCATGCACTATTTACTACCTACAAAGTTTTCTCTTGGCTAGGTCTCTTATGCACTCTTGCATAGTGGAAATAGACAGATTATTTCTCTTCGTTCCTGTTTCAGGCCTGGCTTTTCAAACTGAGTATGAACTTCATGTGATTGATCTAGATAATAGCTGCTTGCTGCAGGCATAGCTATCTCCAAGCTGTTTGAAGATGAGAGAAATTTTATGTGAGTGGGGCTTTATGCAGGAAAATAGTGCAGAGTCCTTGTTCCACATGCTCTGTGATTAATATTATATTGGTGCATGAGGAATGAATAAAAGGGCTATATGATTCTAAAATACTCCCAAAAATGAAACCTTTATGCCCACTGATTTTTATTTCTTAATATTTCCAAGATGCTTTTAACAGGAAGCCACCTGTGCCTACCCCTTATCAGAAAATCTGCTTGTGATAGTGCCCTTTCACTGGACTTTAGTATGTGAAAAGGGCATTCTGATTTTTTTTTAAAAATTTAAATAGATAAGGCTTCAAACATCTCCTCCAGATGACCTGCAGACCCTTCAGCCTTGGCAGATTTCCTCATGTAATTTTCTAAGTGTGGTATTTACCTGCACTGCTGATAAAAGCCCCACTTCCAAATTGTAGTTAGTTAGCCTTTAAATCCCTGCCAAGACCTGCTATTGAAAGACTGCCTTTCTGTGACCTCTCTTTTGGCACACCCAAGAATAATGAATAAAAAGGTCTTTTACTTCAGCTGCTAAAACCCATGAACTGCACTTTCTTTATAAATTAAATCAATGTTCTGCATCTCAATAATAAAATCTGCGTCCTTCAGCATCCTATCTACAGGCCATTTCACATTTTACTATCAGCAAATTAAAACCTCATACCTAGTTTTGAGAAACAGCAGTATAATTTGCTACAAAGCTACGAGTCCTGCATTTGTTCTGAGTATGACTTAGCATGTGAAAAGAGATTAATTATGACAAATGATTGCTGTATATGAAAGTTTCATACATGGTATGCTTCCCTTCCTAGGTTTAAAATATTTTCAATCTAAGTTTGGAAAACAAAGTAGAAATACTGCTATATAAAGCATGTAAAAAACCATAATAAACATCCTGGTCTGAGAAACCTAATTCTGCTTCCATTTAACCCCATTAGCAAGTAGAACACAGTCATCACTACATGAAAGCCAAAACCAGATAATAGACTGAATTATCCAGTTCAGTGTGTAGCAGAGTGAACCTGTTAGAGTCTTTATTCCTCTTATGTAATAAATGCCTAATGCCTTATTGATAGATAAAATAAATCAAGAGAACTATTACTCTCATTTCATTAGATAGTGGTGTCTGTGAAAACATTTATCCAGGTGTCTCTAGGGTGAATAGTCACTGATGACTGATGAGCCTTTTTTTTTCTTTAACCTTGATTATCTGGTGTCAGCTGCAATACAGTTCACAAATTGAGTGATTTTATTGTAAGCCAGTAGTTCTCAAAGGTTTTGCATCAGTCCCCTTCCTCTGTTTTGTGCAATGCTTTTGCTTGCCCTCCTCAGGATGAGCAGAGGCTCAGTCCTGTGAAGCCAGGGTGGGAGGCAGAGCCTCACACTGCTGACATGCAGGTGCCTGGTACCAGCGATTAGATCAGCCAGATGATCCTTGGCTAGTCCAAGGTGTGACTGTAATTAATATATAGTCACTAGCTCTCTTCAATCTTCAGCTGTTAGTATAAGGTAAAGAAGCACAATATGATTATTTTTGTGTGTGTGTAAAGCTGTAGAAGAATGAGAGCTAGAAACGAGGGAAGCAACATTTCCATGCATCTTTTCAAACAGAGGGTGCCTTATGTGTGGCAAAGTGTGGCTCAAGGAATAAGAATGAGAATGCACATCACTGGTCAAAAAAAAGTGCTGAGAAGGCTCCTCTTTTTATTTTGGTTACACTACTATGCAAGAAGATAACTACAATAAGCTGTGCTTCTACTTCCTTTTCAAAAATCATGTTGTAAGAAATACACAAAAGAAATGAGCTGACAAGGGAACAAGCTTAACTATGAAAAAAACAATCAAGGGAAAAGAAGACTTTCATCACTTCACTAAGCTTGTTAACAACGAAAGGTGGAATTTGGATCTTAGTAATTTGTTCAGTTCACAAAGTTTGGAGAGGTAGGTGGTTTCTGTAATTGAATTGGGCTTTGCTGCCTCTCAAGCACTGGGTGGTGTTTGTTTAGCAGAGTCTTGTCAGGCTGAGGTTTGCCTTTCAAACAAGTCAATAACAATGGTAATAAAACACTTTTCACTTCTAAATGCCCTTTCATCTGAAATGCCAAGGCACTTTGCACAAATGGAACACTTCTCACTATACCAAAATAAAGGTATGGATTATTATCCCAGTGGCAGCAAAATCAGAACATGGGATCAGAGTGAGAAAATGGTTTGCTCATGCTGGTGACAAAAAAAAAAAAGGAAACATAATCTGGGCACAAGTTGCTGCACAAACCAAATGTGGTTCACTTGCTGTCCTCTGTGTGTCTGTGCTGTGATGATATTCAGCTTTTTCCTGTCTTAACCATTACACTAGTTGTGGTTTTTAAGTTATTTTTGTGATGTTGAGTATTCAAGGGCAAATACAGTTTTCATAGGAAGTGTCTCTTTCCCAGACAGGAAACATGCTTACTCAACGATGGGGGGAAAAACAAAAATGGTTATGGCTAACAAAAATCATCTGAATTTCCATATCAAAGAGACAAGTGCATCATTTTCTAATAAGCAGGGACAGCCATGCTCCTGGTCATTTCACATAGCTGCATGTAAGCTGGGCAAGAAGCTACTGGAATAAAAGGCATATTTTCTCTCTCCTTCTCTTCCACCCACCTCTACCTCTTATGAGAACTTCCAGCTGCCCAAGTAGTTAAAATTCTCTCCAGCTGGGTTTTTAGACTAGTCAAAAGAGTTGTCACAGCCCTAACTGGTATTGCAGTCACTGCGTAAACTGTGTCTTTCAATGCAAATCAAGATAAACCGAACATACCCTAGAGGACTTAATCCAGTGAGACTGGGTAGACTGATCAGAAGCCCTTCTGCAAACACTCTCATTATTGTGTACTGCTTTGATCGTGATGCTGGAGCACAGGGTGCAACCAACCCAGCAAGAGCAATCAGGCAGCACATGTCACATGGCACCCCAGCTGTGAGCTGAGGAAGGGGCATCCCCAGGCCAGAGATGCTGCTGTCCCAGTCTCCCAGGCTGTCTGTCCACATAACTGCTTACACCCAGGATGCAGGCAGGGCTCGAAGCCTGCAGGGATGGGGTGTGTTTGGCTGTGCCTTACATCACCCAGATTTTATGCAGAGGCAGGTTGGAGCCTAGGAGATGCAGGAGATGCTGAGGTTCACTGTCTCCAGAGCCTGCTGGAGTTTACAGCATGGTGAACTCTTGTATTGTGTCTAAAGGGATGGAGCAAGCCCACTGTTGAGACAAGCCTCACAGCAGCTTTAATGTGCCAAGTGAGAAGTTTGCTCTATATCACTGTATCTTGAAATAACTGAGAACACAGCTCTGAAAGTGCAGCTGATACCAGTATCTTTAGCTGGGTTAAGCTTTGCATTTCTCACTCTGCACTTCAGTTGCTTGGAGTCCAGGAACAGGTCACCAGCAGACCTGAAGGAATGATGGAAGATCACTGATTGCTGCAAGGTTTTGAGAGTGCTGGGCTTTCCTGTAGCCTGTCCAAACCTTCAGATTATTTTCTGGCCTTAGTGTGGTAGTTTTTGTTTTGTCTTAGTTTGGTTTGTATTTTTAAATTTTTTTTCTTTTTTGCATTTTACAGGAAAATGTAGGAGAAGTGGAGCAGAGCTTAAGTACTCAGTGAGTTGTTTGCTATTACTGTTCAGCAGGTATTAAGAAATCCATTTGGATTTCCTGCTGACTGAAAAATGCCCTGTTTCCCAGTGTCATTGGGACACTTTCAGATTTTTTATCCGGCAGTTATCTCAGTGGAACAGCAGTTTCCCTCCTTCCATCTGTGCTCTGCGCTGAAACAAAGAGGAAACTCGTATCTGCTTGTTTTACACAGCTTGACCCCAGCCTGCAATTTTTATGATTTGTGTGGCAGTGAAAGGCAAAGAAAAGGGAAAAAAGCAAGAGCACAGGGAGGACAAGGAGAAAGAAGCTTCGTTTTTCCCAAGCTGCCCTAGGACTGACCGCAGCTCAGCTAGGGCTGATTTGTGGCCATCGAGTAAGCGAACACAAAAGCATCAGGGAAAAGGCACAAAAGGCTCTCCTTAGAGATTGACAGCTTGTTAAGGACCATTATTAATACAAGTTCAACTTAAATGACAGGGTCACCTATATGATGCTGTTTGGGCTCCCTGCCCTGGTCAGATAGCATTTTGCTGCATTTTATTCAGTGTGTTTTTCTGACAGGCACATAACCCTGAATTAAGCAAACTTTATTCTCAGTTACCTGATTTTATGGACTCTGAAGTGGCTTATCACTGACTGAAAGGACACCACACTCATCACTATCCTCCCTCATCTTTGGTGGAAGGAGGAATCACTTAAAAATAATCTGGTTTTTGTTTGAACTTTAAAGGTCGTATTTTATTAAGAAAATGAAATAAATGAGTGGCAAAGGACTAAATACTAGAAATATTCAGTGGTCTACTATTTTAATGCATTTTTGTGGACTTCTAATGCAGTAGCTTTGTTGTAGGGATCCTGCAGTCCAGGATGATGATTGGCTTTCTGAAGAACCTGACAAATGGAAGAACCATTCCTCATCTCTGAAATAGTAAGACCATGGTTTAAGAGAAGACAATTTACCAAGAGAAAGCTAAATAGTTCAGTTTAATATTTACTGATGTTAAGTGATTTCTTACAAGATCCAAATCTTACTACCCTAATTTTATTTCCTCCTTTCTGTGACTTACTCAAGGATACCATTCCAGTGAAGCTTCAAATAAATTAGACATCAGTGTTTCAAAATATTATAAATGGTATTTAATGAGCATCCTATGTATGGGAGATTGAAAATAAAAATGCATATTTTTCAAGCCGTATAATCTACTTGGTTATCCCATGCCTCTCTCCTGACAATTCCTGTTAAAGAGCAAGATGACCTTTTTAATTAAGGCCTTTTCTTTTTTCCTGCCAGGAATAACTGAAAAAGAACTACTTAACTGAGAATTCACCTTCAGCATCTGGTTTAGCCAGTCCATGATGCTTCCCTGTTTCCCAGCATCCAGAGAATGAAAGTTAAGAGAAAGGTGATGTAGTCCACATCTGTCCCAATTTTCCTTTGCTAAGAGGCCGTGCAAAGTCTGTGGATCCTTCACATCAGTAACAGCAGAGTATGGTTTAACTAGCCTGTTCTGACTCAGATTTTGCACAAAAGTAAACCCTTGTTTTGGAAACCCACTTCTTTTGTGCTTTAGAAAGCAATAGTAATTTGAATATGTTGTAAAAAACAGTAGCAGAGCAAAGACACCATATAAGTAAAAGGCTCAGCAGGTCTAAATCAGCATCAATCTGTTGAATTCAGTGGAGCTACACCAGTGTGGGCAATCTGAGCTTATCATCACTGTTATCACTGAGTACATGGCAGTCTTTTTGGGAGAAGATTTATCTGCAAGAGCTTATTTTATTACCTTTTTCCTGCCTAGCCTGTACTTGCTTTGGATTGTATTGTCATCACCTCTGAAATAATCAACATTTTTCTTTTTCAGGTCCTGAAGTTACGCATTGTGCAACTTTAACAGTGGTCAGAGTCAGAGAAGGGGCCACCTACATGGTGTGACTCTTCCATGATATTTGCACATTAGAAGAAAATCTAAGAAACTAGGACAATTTGTTTAAAAAAAAAAGAAAAGGTTGTGTGAGTTTAAGGCTGCTCAAGGGCAACCTTAATTTATGTGCCAATAAGTTACACAAATATTTTCTCTACTATTCAATTAAGAACAAGTAGTTTCCTTGGCAACGGCCACATTACATGGAACTTACCCGAGCTCTGAGTTCCAGCAGAGTACTTTCCCTAAGAAAGGAACATACTCATCTATCATGTAAATGTCTAATTTGTACACGGTTTTGAGAGAGAGGGGAGAAAATGGAATTTCCGGCAAATTAACACAGCCCTTCTCTTTTACTGGAGTCATACCCATGCTCTTTGCTGTAGTTTTTTCCTGCTTTTAATTTATATCTCAATGATAACTTGTCTATTAAGACTGAAAAAGAGTAGGATTGTGAGCTGGGTGTATTAAAAACTGCAAAAGGAGGGCAGGCTACTGGTGGAAGGGATTTGGGAGGGTCTGGTTTAGAAACAGGAAGGTGGCACTCTTCTTCCATGCAGAGTTGCCACTGAAATTGCGCACTCTGCTTCATTTAGGATGATGGTGATTAGTCATTTTGCAGGCAAAAATTAGGGATCTTAGCCTGATTACACACCAAATTGCTATTTCCTTTTAAATGATCACCTTTCTCGTGGATGGATGTGTTGCATGGTCCCATAGCCCTTGCCAGGCTCTTGGCTCTTTGCATGCAGGTCCCTTAGGAGGGGCATGTGCAGCTTCTGTACCTGGGAGTGAGATGGGAATCTGCGCAGCTGTGGCTGTGCTGGGAGCTCTCTTCCTCTCCTGAGGCATTCCCCAAAGCAAACTGAGCAGCTGGAGTTGGGGCCAAGCCTAAACATCATCTCTGGGTGTGGAAATACGCAGCTCTGCAGCAAGGGGAACAGCCTGCCCCACCTCCACCTCAGAATGCCTTGCTCCATTTCCACAAGGCCTCTTCCCAGTGAAGGCTGAGACCAACTTCCCTAGGAAAGTGCTGGCTGTGTGCTCCCATTTGCATAACCCTGCCATGGAAAATGGATTTCGCATTGTCAGATCTAATCCCCATGGGACTTTTTCTGCAAAACTGGAATTAAGTATGTCCCACTGTTTTCATCTTCTGGCTTACATTTCATCTATAAGTCAATTTTAGGTTTTTGAGATGTTATTATATAGATTTTTCCACCATTCCTGTGCCTGTTGACACTGTGAAGCTGGAAATCACTATTTTGAATGGATTGCGGATCTTTGCTTTTGGAAAAAGTATCTCTCCAAACTTTAAGATTCTTTGATACCACAGGTACCCTTTGTATGTGAAGATCTCTCACAGGAAGAAATGGATTGTTTCCATCCCTTCTGTATTGGTGGGAATATTGCTGTGGTGTACAGTGGTGGGAGAATGCTGCACTCTATCTGCCTATTCCACTTTCCTTCCATCTGTCTATTTGTTCTAATTCCATTCCTACTAAAATTAAAATAATCAGTTTTAATTGTATCTTTTATCTCTTGCGCATCCGATCTCATGTAGGATTATTTAATAGACTTATTATGGCAGTACTTTTCTTTTGAACTGCATCCTGCTCTGAAGGAGCAGCAATTCTGAGCAGCTTTGCAAAATTTGTTCCTTGCAGTTAGCAATCAGATTATTTTCTGTTTGATAAGTCCCTAAGGTACCAAATCCCAGAAATAATGTGCAATTACAGTTATCCAAGAGTAGGTCACTGTGAAGATGTGATTGTGATGAAATACATCTTCTTACTTGCTAAAACTTTTGGTATTGGCTATTCAGAGGTTAACATTAAGGATTAAGGATTCTGTCATAACTTATTTCCTTTAAGTGCCTGAGCACTGTAAATGATGTGACAGATAAACACAGGCTCATCATGTAGTGAGTGGCCTTACCTAGACCTACTCCCTTCCCTTTCAGCATTTAATTGTACCCAGCCTTCAGTTTGCCTATCTCCCCCTCAATTACATTCTGAAACACATGAATTTCTGTAGCTTCTTTGGAGGCTGGGAAATGAAAAGTCACTGCAATGCCACTTCATCTGTGAGCAGACAGTGTGGGGTGAGACAGGAAACACAGCCTGTTGCTGTGTGTGCAGACAAGGTCTGATTTTTCTTTTGTCCAATGGGAGCTGACACATTTTTTTGCTAACTTTGGGGTATTTTTTCCTTTCCCTGCTAACTCTAGTGAGAAGCTGCTGCAACTTGGAATTTTGTTAGCTCGGGAGTTGTGTGAATCTTGCCCTCATTTTCTGGGGATGAGATGAAGGCAGCCCAGGATCGGTATGACGACTTGCAATTACCCTGTTTGCTTGAAAGTGTTAGAGTGTGTAAGTATCTTGATGTGGCTTTTATTTTTCTTTTCTCCCTCCTCCTCCCTTCTTTCTCCCTCCTCCCCAGTATTATAATGGTGTTAAGTTACCTGATCTGTTTGTCAAGTACCATACTACGATGCTATGCCAAAAAGAAATCATTACTAAGGCCCATTTTGAAATAGATATTAAATATTGTCTTGATTCCTTCCAAATAAATTGTTTGACAGCATCACTGGGAACCCATAAAAAATCTGGTTAGTTTTTTCAATTCCTAAACTCATCATAAGCTTCCATGGAGCTCTGAGCAATTCAGCCATGCCATTCTCATAAATCTGGACATATTTTTTAATCAAAATCACTGTGACATACTGTTAATTCTCCTTCCTTCAGGTCATATAATATTCCAGGCCACAACACTGAACTTGTGAGCAATATACTAGAAAATATTTTTCATTCTCTTTCATATGCTTCTATTTTTAAAAGGAAATTTATGGTTGGACAGGAAAATTACATGACAGAAGCCACCATTGCGTGTAACGAATTCACTAAAATGGCACAAACACAAAATAAAAATCTCTTTGAAGTTGTCCTTCAAAGAAACCATAATTTAAGCATTTGGGAGATGAATTGAACAGGGGAACACCTAATAGGTCTGTTCATGTAGGCAGTGTAAGGTCTGCTCACCTCTGGTCAAATTGCATCCAGCTAGGCCAGCATCTCTAATGATGTTTAGGGGGATTGGACAACAGATCAGCACACAGCTGTGTAATAGCATTCAGTGATCTGGTGCTGGAGAGCTAAACTTCCATATGCAGTGGAAATAACTACTCTCCACTGACTTCATCAAAATGCAAGACCTATTTGACAGGAAAAGAATATTTTATTTATTTATTTTTTTTACCATGGTGTATTATGCCTTTCCTACTAAAAGTTTGGAGTTGGGAAATACGTGAAGGATCAGGGAATATAAGATAGCTCTGTAGTAACATAAGGGTCACTTATGTAAAAGCTGATTTTTAAAAGATGATCTTCTATCTCCAATGCTGAGCTCTTTTCTGCCAATTGGACTCTCCCTTATTTTGGAGCATTTCATGTGTGCCAATGGCACAAAAGCAGTCTTTACCATTAATAATTTCCTCTTAGACTTTGTTTTCTGAGGAAGGGAAATTGCACGTAATTACTTCTTTTTGCTGAAAGAGTTAAATAGGTGACTTAACATTCTTGTTGTGCATTATTCAGCTGCCTAATACACAACATCTCTCTATTTTCAAGACAGCTTACTGTGCCAATTCTTTTTGATGCTGTCTTTATGAGTACAGAAAGCCCATACAGCAACACTCGACTTGTAAATGGAAACTTTTTGGAACAAGTTCTGTAAGCCTGAAAATGACTGCATTGATCATAATACTGAGACAGGAGTCTAGTTTTTTATATTCACAGAAATGATGGGGAAGTGATGCACAGGTAAGTTACACACTGAAATACAGAGACAAGTTTTTCACTTGCGTCTCTTCAGGAGCAGGGTACAGCTATTTCCTTCACACAACATGGGAAATGCATCTCCCAGTTACACACTACTGCATTTTTCGTTGCAGTGGCAATGATGTAACGGAGAGCTGAGAATGGTACAATGTGCTTTGTTCAGCCATCTGCCAAATTTAATGAAGTGATAGGGGCTCTTTTAAGCTGGATTTGGCCTGCATCATATGATTAAATGGGGGAAGAGCCCTTATAATGTGTTAGATGTGCTTTTAGGTAAAGATCAGATTTGTGTGGTTGCATGAATTCAGGATATTTTACCTTCTTTACTCCTTCAGAGCCAATAACTATTTAGTGCCCCTTAAATTTTGCTGGCTATCTTTCATTTTCATGGCAAGAAGTGAAATTTCTGCATGCCTTACTAACCTATATTTAATGTTCTTTATCTTTTGACTTCTTCTGAAGTCTATCATTTTGCATCAGCCCCTTTTGATTTCATAAGAAAGAGTATTTGCTCCAGAAAACAACAGACTGCATGAAGATCTATGCCTGTGCTAGCCGCCTAGAACCAGTAGAAACAGGTTTCTCACTGGAATTTCCTCTTGCAATAGGCAAGTCAATACGTTTAATCTGGATGCTGTTGCTCCAGAGGCTTGTTGAGGCAAAGGTACAAAATTAACTATTTCTTCCACTTTTGGGTGACAGTTCAGAACCTCCCCTGGGCAGAAAATCGTTTCTATTTTAGCAATATTGGAAAAAAAGTGTGGTGAAGGAAAACCTCAGACACTAGGAAGCATATACTGCAATGCCTTATTATGATAATAGGGTCTGAAATCCTCAGCTGAGATCATATCCCTATTTTGGTAGGTGTTGCAGAAACACTGAGTAAGACATACAGGCTTCAGGGTTCCCTCTTTGACCAGGAGAGAAATGTGTATTCAAATCCAGATTCAGTTTCATGACAGATGAATGGAATAGGCACAACTGAAAAAGATATGAGAGCTTTTGTTTGTGTTGAATGGAAGTCTCTGACAAAGTGAGGAGTGTTTCTTGGATGTCCATATGTCCAGTCTGCTGTGTGGCTAAGAAGTTAGTCCCTGTGCTGGTTTTGCTGCCATGGTGATGCCTACACTACCATGGGAGAACTGGCTGTGGGGAGAGCTGCAGCACGGCCTGCACTCAATGAAGCGAGTTGCACTGCCAGCTTTGTTGGCAGCTCCATTTTATTACTTGAGGGAGGGACTGGGGGATATTTTAACCAGGGGAAGACAATCTGATGAGCACTGGTCAGCGAGTTCATGACAAACTTTGTGCAATACAGCAGTGCAACTGGTATGACATGACTTCAGTATCATGGAAAAACTGCAGTGTTGCTTGTTTTAGGTTACACTACTGGTATAATTGGGTCTTTTGTCCCCTTTTGGGGGCTCAGTGTCTGAGCTCAGAGCTGTGTTGTGCTGTTTGAGCTGCCACTGCTGCTGCTAGCAGGCTTTTTCTCCCTCAGTCTTGTCCAGAGCTGCACAAAGAAGCTCCAGACTGGATGGATTAGAAATAATGTTTTCTCTGTTATTCAAGATGATGAAAACAGTGATCTTGCATAGTATTTTCCTTTTTTTTTGTGACAGTTTTATCATAAAGTTTTCCTCAGACTTGTTGGGCATAAAGGCTTTGCTGCAGGATTTATCACTGTCCTCACAAGCATAAAATACTCTGGAGAAAGGACATAGCAGCACTGGGTGCTATTGGTACTTCCCAGGCCAATGACAAATTGGCAATGTCAGCAGTGCCATAAGAGGTAACATTTGAGGAGGAAGTGGTAGACATCAGCCAAGGCATGTGAGGTGGGGACAGGTTGGGGCTGAGCTGGTGCTCTGCAAATTTTCATCTCTGCTTTGCTGGGAAGCTATAGTGACAGAGGCAGCCAAGCCAACAGAGCATGTGGGCAGGGGCAGAGGCTGGTCAGATGCCTTTGGGTGAGCCAGTTCAAGCCTGGAAGCAGTGCAGTCACCACTGAAGGCTGCTATCACTCACAAGTCCCATGGACTGACTGCACAATGCTGCACAGATGCCACAACAGCACTTCCAGGCTTGAGCTGGTATGCCATAAAGAGGTTTGCCATCCCTTGCCTCCCAGCCCCTTGAGCTCCCAGAAATATCTGTAGGATGCTCTGTGGGACATAGCAGGCCTTTTTCCGGTTGTCCCAGAAAAAAACCTGGTATCATCAGGATAGGCAGATATTGTGTCAATTCAACAAGCATGGGTGTTATTCTGTGCTATTTAGACAAAGGGAATAACATTCTCTTAAAATTAAATAAGGTAAGTGAGACTTGTGAAGCAAAACAAAATAATTTTACAGAACCCTGACAGATTTTGCATGTCTTAATAATGACAAGCTGAGCATCTCAGATGTGCACAATCAGGACAGGCTAAATCACAACAATAGTTTTTTCACTTGGTAGGTGAGAGAAACACAGTTTTAAAGAAAGACAGGTGTCAGTGTACTCCTTTGCAATATGGTTTTTCCACTGACAAAAATGTACTTTTTCCTTCACATCACCCCCTGATTTTGAACAACTGCATTTATATGGATGCACTCTGGGTGATCTACAAAACTTGTCCTATGGTGGTGCCGTGGGAAGGATGGTGTATCCCCTGGGAACGTGTCTTGGGACTGGTGTGGTGGAGAAGGCAAAGCACTCTGGGGTGCCCCGGCACTCAGGCAGTGGGAAGGAAAGGGGACCAGCAGAACTGATGACACAGGCACTGTTGGGGGTCCTTGCCCACACACACACAAAAAGAGGTTATACTGGGCTGGTTACAGGGAGACAAGGATATGCCAGCCAAGACTCCTGGCAAGGATGAAACATAGTGAGCTGTCATGATTAATAATAGAGTTTAATCCGACACTGTGAGGCATAAAATATATTCAGAGCCCACCATGTTACTGACACGTTGGAAACTCCTGGCGGAAATGTTTACAGAGCTGCCAGATAGCAGAGAATTGGGAGTAGCATAAACATTTCTGCACCCTGCTTCCTGTGATGCAGGGCTTGAAGGCCCTGCTGGTTTTGGACCCAGATTTTTGCATCTCCCAAGCATGTTGCTTGCAGGTACATGGTGACAGACATCCTGGGCTCAGCAGCTGGCTGCACCACTGCCATCACTGGTCCTGTCGCAGCAGGAAAACCCCCAGCATCGGAGGGGCTTAGGTTCTTACATGGCTGATGCCCCCTATGATACGAACTCTCTAAAACACTTTTCCTTTTTTTTAGCTATTTTCTTTCCTCTTGACCTGGAATATTTTAGAACCTTGCAATGTGTCTGATCCCAGAGTTTTTCTTCCAGCAATTGGCTTAGTCTTAAACCTGCAAAAGCCACAAAGAAAGTAAGAAGGAACTTCTTTGTAAACAACTAATTGAATTGAAGTATTTGAGGTCTAGATTAGTGAATCAGAAACTAGTTTTTGCACCCAAAAGATACCAATTTTGCTGCCTTTTGCTTTCAGGTGAAAAGAATGACCTCATACTACACACAGGCAGGACCCAGAAGAAAGGAAGAAAGGACGGCTACAAAACCTTGTTGTGAACTCAGACACTGAAAGACTGGAGAATTTCTGTTAAATTCCCTGCAACCAGTTTTTACCAACACATTCCATATTATCTGGCAGCAAAACATTTTCCTATTGATATTACACTCCAAGGTATATGCTTTATCATATATGACCCAGACTGATTAAACACATTTATTGTTTCATTTTCCCATTCCCATATTTATTGCTAATTGAATACTTTTCTATTCCCATTCTCCAAATAGTTCATGTTTGGGCTCATTACAGGTATCATAATCCCATCCTTCTGAAATGAGTGCATGTGAGCTCAGATAGTCTCTGAATTGAGGTCTGCTGACGACAGATATATACTGACCCCGCCAGCAAATGGTTAACAGTTTTATTTTCTACTGCAAATATTTTACCTAATTTACTTAATTTAAAAATGCACTTAATTTAATTTAAATAAATTCATTTACTTCATTTACTTAATTTACTTAATTTTGTGATGTATGGCTCATAAGACTTTGAGATGTGATGAACCTGTCTAAAAGCATTTAGACAGGTGTTTAAAGTAATCTTTGATGTCAGATGGAGAATTTTGACAGCAGGTTGTACCATATTTCATTCACAGTGAAGCTTATAAACTTAATTCTTATTACAGCTTATAGCTACATCCATGCTGCATAAAGTAAGATGCAGAAGTGGAGAGCCTGATCGGAAAATAAAAACTCTGGAAAAATCACCTCCATCGGTTGTCTGTACCTAGCTATAAACCTGTACAGCTGGTGATTCTGGTAGGGAGTTTTTGTTTGGTTAGGTTTTTTGGGTTTGTTTGTTGCAAAACATAACCATTACTTAGTGCATAAAAATTTTCTACTTTATACACCTTGTTATTTATTGTGAGTCACAAAAAAAGTCAGAATCCTTTGGCATTGAAATAGTTGAGCACATAAACCCACAGTATAGTGACTTTTTCTCACCCCAAAGGTTACAGTAAAAGTAACAGTAAAAGGTAAGAGTAGAACAGGCTTTTTTCTCCTCTGAAGTGCTTACATATATTTGTGATACTTTGAATATGACATCAGACATGAGATCTTTCTTAATCTGCATTTCTAGGAAAAGCATGTGAATGTATATATGCTGAAGTCTCTTAGAAGGGAAAAGTTCCTTTCCAAGCACAATCACATTTTAAATGTAGATATATCCAAAAATTTTTATTTTTAACCATGATAAGATGTTTAAGGCTACCTCAGAGAAATTACATTGTAAATAATTGCACTTCAAGGCAAGAAGACTAAAAACCACGGTCTGAGCTCAAAGACTTTGGAGGTTTCCTTTAAGTCCTACGTTGTTATTTTCATTTATATTTTGTTTCTACTGATTTTAGACACACCTGAAACTAAATTCCAATCCAGAGGATTTTTTACAAGGAGATGATAAAGGTTTATAGTAGAAATTCTGGACAAGCATCTCTAAGATACACTCACGAGAAGGAACCATATAAATGGGCAGTGAGGAAGCAGGAAAACACAGCTCTAAGCCATGCTTCTAGGATTTTCTCCATCTCAGATTTTTTTATCAGGGATAATCCCTTGGAGTGCTGCAAAAATTGGTTACTGATGGTGAAATTTATATGACTGCATAGAGGGGTTACATGCTTCTGTCCCACTGACCATAATAGAAATTAGACATTTAAATCCTTGAAGTGCTTCTGAGAAACCGATACTGGAATATATCAGTAGCAAAGGTTACAAGATCAAATCCTTTGCATGTACTGAGCAAGTGCAATTCTGATGTCCACCACTAGCAGTGTCATGGGTAATATCCTGATTATTGTCACTCCCATCAGTCCCCCCTCCACTGCAACAAGGCCCCTGCCTCTTCCTCATGAAGGCCAACGTGTGCTCTGGGCACCTTCTGCTTGGGTCTGATGCCACGTTTCCCATCATGCGTGTTTTTGGCCAGAAAGCCTAAGTATGAAATTCAGAGAGGCTTATCAAACTCTGTGGGTGGCACCAAGGACTGAAATTTAAATCGCTGCCCCACAGACAGGTTGAGAAAGGGGACAGGTCTCTGTAACCTTTTGAACTTTCTGAGAAAGTCAAGTATTGCCTCATAGCCTAATGTTTCTGTTTGTCCCCTTGGTAGCTGTTTATATTCTTCTCTATGGAAAAAGCAAGATGTTTCAGTCTAGAGGACTTTTTATATGTGCTTCTGTGTTGCCCCAGTGCACAAATAAACTGTGTAGGTGCTTTGTGATCAGAATAATCTCACATGATCAGTCATACATTGTTCTCTTGTCAACAGCAGCCATCTAGGACCAGCCTTGTGTCCTGGACTGAATCCAGAATAAACAAGCACCCTGATGGAAATGCTCCATAAACACCCAGAATCTGGAGACATTCTTAACTTGCAGGATGCCAAGTTTTTTTCTGGGAAGAAAAAAACCCCAAACTATTATATCTGACATAGCACCATTTATTTTTTTTCTGGAATATTTAGATACGGAAAATTTCGAGATAATTAATTTATAAAGAAAGTTTGGGAGTTGTGTACAAGTATTTAAAAACTATTTTTTTTTTAAAAAACAGCACCATTATTTTCTGTGTACTGGATAAGATATACATAGGGCCAAATCTGTAGTGGCATAAATGAGAAAATATACTCAAGCTAATGAAGCTGCTACTCACTTTCATCCTAAGTTATTACAGTCCCTTCACACTGCTCATAGTGCTGTAAAAATTCATGACATTAGTACCACACTGTCTTCCTCACAGTACTTGGGAGGCATATTAGCTTCTTGTCCCATGCAGCTGGATCACAATATTTCTCTTCCCATAAGTCATGTTAATGGTAGATAAAGATGAAACTGTTCAGCTGGCAGTTGTGCCCCACGAAATTGATTTTTTTATATGAAATTCACATGCAGTTTCAATTATTAAAAAATAGCATTAATACAAGTGTGGGACTCCTACCTTGCAGGTAAGGGTCTGATAGGATTTTAAAGAAGATTGGTGCTTGTTGCAGTTTTTTAGTGATTTTTCAGGCTCCTAGTGGAGATGCTGAAGATCTTTCCCAGTATGTTACTATTTCTTTTATCCCCCAGCCAGGGTTTCTAGGGCTAACTCAGGACCTCTGCAGGGCATTAATGTTAAATTGAACAGCAGCACCAGAGCTACATAGTGCACTGTGCACCATTGATGAGCATATTATAATCTGCACCTGAACCTCTAGGTTAATGACCCCCTAGAAAATATTGAAATACATTATTATTAAAAGGATTTTACGTATAGGGGCAAGCTGAAGCTGTAAAAACACCTGCATCCTTTGGTGCTGACCTAATGAAGACTTGTCTTGACATTACAGGAGTTAGAATTTAGCCCTCAACTGTTTTTGGTTTTTTTTTTCTGTAATAGTGAACATAGCATTTCTTATAATCTTTGTGCTTCTACCAATGTTTTGCTCTAGATAGTGCCAGCATTTAACAGTGTGGGTTCCTATCTGACAAAGGGATCTCTAACTACTCTCCAGTATTATCCCATTTACGGAAATTGCTGCTTCTCCATAAAATCAGTAGCAAGAATACTTCCTCTGAGAAAAACATTTCCATTCTCAAACTGCCCAAGGGAGGAATTAGAGTGAAAAATATATACATCACAACAGGATGTACTCCAGTGTGTTACTGCTATTTCAGTATGCAGACCTTTATCTCCATTCCTGCCTTTCACTCCTCACTGTTCATTATCTTCTCCCTTCCAATGAAGCTTCAAGGCATTTCCACACTCTCTCTGCAGCTGGGAAAGAAGAAATGCTGGCAGAGAATTAGATTAGTGTGTGTGAGGGGGAATTCTCCTACTTGGGGTTATGCCCTTAGCAAACTGTGTCACAACATCTGTATGTTATTATACTGCAAAGTCTGTCGTTCTACCCCTAAGAAATCCTCCCAGCTGCCCTGAAAATCTGCTGGTTTTTTATTAAAAAGTAGTTGTTGAAGCATTTGCATATGTTACAAAGAGGCCAGGAGAACACCATCAGAGTAGCAGAAACAACCAAGGGATACAAAGGAAAAGAAGCAAGAGCATTGTACCTTCCCTTGTTTCCTTCTTTCTTACCTCTCTCTGTAGATGAAAAAGGAGCAGCCAGGACTATTGTGATTGTGTCAGATTCTGGTCTGACAAAACAGTGTGGGTTGAGGCAGTTGTGGTGCCTCACAAGTGGGGGCAATTTCTATGCATTGTGGACAATTGCAAGTGTGAGCCATTTTGCCTTCTCCCTTTCCTCTGCCCACATAAATACATACCTGGATCAGGTACAGCTACAAAGGCAAAAATATTTCTCAGAGGAAGGGTGCAAAGATAGGAGTGTATGATTGCCAGATTTTAGATGACTGTGGTACTGCCAACATTTGCTTTTTGCAGAAAATTAATTTTATTTTTTTTTTCAGTCTTGAGTTTGGAGGTGGGTAGGGGAAAATGCAAAACCTCAGGCTGGGTTTCCCTTGCTGTTTGCAATAAGGGCTGGCAAGTATTATGCACTGTGGTCTGTCAGGGATCTGCACAGCACCAGGTGTCAGCCTGGAGGCTGATGGCACATCACTACAGCCATCTGAGGGACCAGAGCAGGCAACTCAGCCATTCCGTGTTCCCATACAGGCAATCAATGGCAAGGACATATCTGGCATGAGTTGCACGTAAATTAGATGCAATAACAACACAGAGCACAATATGTTAGAGCTGACTCCAAATGTTCTTAAAGTAGAGTGTCACTGTTGTAAATAGGGAGGGTTGAAGATTGCTGCTTTATATGCAAGTTTGGCTGGGCTGAAATGCTGCATTTATAAATGGTGGCAAATCAGAGCAAAGAAATACAGAATTCAGAAGCAAGGAATTTAGAAGTTAGAAGTAACAACACATAATAATAAAAGAACACTTAGGTTTGAAAAGGCCTCTAAGATTATTGAGGCAAACTTTTAATCTAGCAATGCCAAGTCGACCACTAAACCATGTCCTCAAGTGCCTCACCTACACTTGATACCTCCAGGGATGGTGGTTCAGCCTGTTACTGGGACATGGTCCTCAACCTTGGAAATGTGATCCAGTGCTTCACATCTCTTTTGGTGAAGAAACTTTTCGTAAGAGACAATTGAAACCTCTACTATTGCAACTTAAGGCCTTTTCCTCTTTAAGACATGAGAGATTAAGAGAGGAAGACAGCAGGCACATCCATTTTCTGAGATAAAGAGGGTAAAAGGAATGAATTCTCTTTCAAGGAGATTTTGAAAGCAAGAAAGAGTGGTGTCTTAAAAGAATAATACTGTTCAGGAACTGAAAGACACAAAAATTAAAGCATCCAAACCAGAAGTTAATCCAAGTCCAGAGATACCTCTTACATCTCTGGAATTCCCTGGGGAAACCCTTTTTGCTCAAGTTGTTTAGGATGAAACCAGCATGGCCATTGCAGATATTTATGTGGCAGGGATGCTCTTGAGAAGGTAAGAATATCAGGAGTGACCAGTCTTGGCACCTGTGCTTAAGTTGCTGCTAAAAATTCAAGCAGGACTGCCCTGCCACTTGATATGATCAGCCACAGGGAAGCCCAGCTAGCCTTGAGGATCTGGGTTAACCCCAGGAGTAAGGGAACCAAAGCCATCAGTGCTGATCAGAGCAACCCTGTTGGGTGGGCCCATCCAAGGCCATCTGGTTTCTGTGGAAAACTCCCAGTTGTCCATCACCTCACACCCTAGGCTCCCTGAGCAAAGTCCTGGACATCCTTATGTTCCAACTACTTAAACGTTCTGGCATGTGGATTGTAGGATGAAAAGCATTGCCCGTCCTGCAAAGGGTGGTCTTTTATGTCTCTCATGGCTCTGTTTTCTCCATCTGAAAAGAGTGATGAACCCAGTAATAAGCCAAGGGTGAGTGAGAGGGTGAAATGAAAATAGTATCTTTGCCTTGAGCCTTGTCCCTTTTGTAAAAAAATATTCATGCTAAAGGCTTATTAGATGTCAGATGTACCCAAGGCTCTGATGTATGTTTATTTATAGTGACATAACATTAAGACAGCAGTGAACTGAAAAAAATGGGAAAATTTAAATATTATCTGAAAAAGAAGAAAAATGACAGTGCTGTGATGTTGAGAATTGCCATGCAAGAAAACACAAACAGATTTAGAGGTGGAGTTTTTACTTCCATCAAATCACCTTTTTGTTTTGCTTAGGGCCTTTAAACCAGCAAAATTCCTAAGTACTTTCCAGCACTTATGAATAATCCAAATAGTTAATAATATTATATAACTGTGGTTCTTTCTATTGAAGTCCTCATCCTAAAAACTGATCCTTGAATAAAATTTATAGTCCAGTGTACGGGTTCTGTGAAGACAGAGAGACAAAGTCCATGTTCTGACTTCTTGGGAGCTGCAATTCCCTGGTGGACTGCAGCTGTTCACTTATCCCCCAGCTCTTTCAACTTTCCCAACCTCCCACACAGACCACCCTAATTCTCCCAGCTTCTTTCTGCTCTTTCTGCTGGGTCCTTCCCCTACACATCCTTGAGATGTCATCCTGACATGACTCACACAGCTTATACACATGCAGCAGATGAAAAAAGGTTCCTGGAGACAAAGATAAGGAAAATCAAGACTTCAAGCTATGCTTTTGGTTGTGCTGTCTTGCTATTAGGCTTGCTTTTGCACTGACTGACAAATACATCTGTAGAGCATCAATCTCTAAAATTTAATTATATATTTTATATAAGATGATATAGATATAAAATAGAGATAACAATCTCTAACATTCCAGTCTCAGAGCCCTTTCTACCTATCAGCATAACCCTGTTTGTAGAAGTCATCCAGCAGAATGATATTACTTTAAATCCCTGTCTACATACACAGTTCTTCAGGGTGTGAGGACAGAGTCACAGCTGCCATATTCTGAGGGTTCATCCAATTTTATATCAGGTGAGGAATTAGCACAGAGCATCTTGCCTTCCTGGTGAAACTGTGGATACTGCCTGTCCAGCTGAGAGATCCAGCAGACCAGAGCGTGCAGTCCTGAAAGAGAAGCTTTTGAACACTATAGCAGAGCAAGAGCTGGGTTGTTGAGAACTGGACCATGCTGAGTGCCACAAAATACACATGTGACCACATCCTGCCCTGTCTCCAATGAGGTCATGAGAAGAAGGTATAGAAACTCCCCCAGGGCAGATAGAGAAAAATCAGTCCTGGCAGTCCTTTAATCTTAATAGAGAGGCTAGTCAGGTCTGAGATGTGAGCAGACACCGCTCTTCTGTAAAGTATTTTTATTATTTTTATTACTTCACGTTCTTACTAGTGCTTATAGAGCCACCTCTTTTCTGAATCTTGGTAGGTGTAAAACATTTTTATTACAGAGAACTAGCCCTCTCCTAAAAAGTAAGCTTCCAGTATGCATAACTGCAGCAGGAATGGGCCTTAAAATTAGGATCTACTGTAACCTGACAACCTATTGAGCTCTCTGCTGCCTGGTGAGAAGTTTTTCACTTCACTTTATTTCAATTCACTTCATTTCATGTCACATCACTTCACTGTACACAATTAATGTTAACCTAATTCACCACTGTTTAGAAGAAGTTAATTAAGATTAATAAGATTTTTTTCACTCAGTTCAATATGAATTTGTTCATGCATTGATCTAAAGACTATCAGAGACTAATCTGTTTTATAATTTAACTAGACTATGTTCATTACTGAAAAAAATGTAATTATCTATTTTTTTTCTCTTTTTGCAGGGGATGACAAAATAAGTAAGCAAACAAATTCCACCCTTGAGATATTTTCCTAGCTGTTGCTTGTGCAGAGGAAAGGCGATCCGAGAAAGGGAGGAGAAGCAAGATAAAGGAGGGGAAAACTGTGGAGAGGAAGAACATTTAGCTCCAATTTGTAGGATTTACAGAATGACCTTATGTCAAAATTTCAAATGTAAGGCCAAATATGTTTCTGGTGCTGCTTCATCAGACTCTCTGAAGTGCTGCCAGAAAGGGCTTTAGCCTAGTGTTATATAGCAGGAAAGTGGGAAGCTTGTTCTTCCACAGAGAAACATGTGAAAGTAAAGGTTTACCCAGGAGCCATAAATCCAGTTTTCATAAAAGATAAAAGATAAAATGCCACGCGAGCATCCCTGCCCTGCCTGTGTATATAGACCCATGGCTGTTCCCCTGCAGCCTGAGCACCACTGGCCTGGCAAACTGTACAGCTATGACCGAGCCCTCATCACACCAGGGCCAGACAGGGCTTTGCTCGCAGCTGGCAGTGCCCCACGGCACACAGAGGAGCTGCTTCTTCCCACAGGCCTTTGCCTCCCACGGTCCGGCAGCAGCCGCATCCTCTGCCTCTCCAGACAACTTGCTGAAAGGTCAGCGCAGATCCCAGCAAGGACGTTCCCTCCATCTGTGCCTCTCCGGGTGTGGGTGGGATGCATTGACAACTGACGGCTGAGAGACACATTCAGCAATAACCTTTGCTGCAAACAAGCACTCGGTTTGCCATTGTGCTCTGTGCGTTCGTTTAAAAGCCTTGGATTTAAAGCCGTGTGTTAAGAAGCACCGACAAATCATAGAACCTGACAAGTGTCAGACATGCTGGAAAAATGGAAACAAATTTTGCAAAAATGCTGCAAAATTGAAAAATCTTTGGCCAGTACTGCTGAAAAAAATTACATAAATAAATCCATATTCCTAAAGGAATATTGAGTTAATAATTAGAGAACAATTTCTGTTTTACAGGATTTGGAATGAATTTTAAAAAAAAACCCAAACCTATACAAAGACACAGCTGTTTTGGACTTTCTCCACTTTAAAGAGCAAACACATCCCCTCCCAGTTGGATTTTGTAGGACTTTACTGAAAAGTTGCTAAGATAATAGTAGCAGTGAATTACTGTAAAGACAAAATTGTGTTGTTCACATGCCTGCCTCAGGCTCCGTGGTTTGCTTCACTTGTTCTAACTTCTGAATAAAGACTGCTACTTCCAAAAAGTGCTATTATTAACCACATTTCTCCCTGGTGCAATGACTTCTGCAATAAGAGGTCACCCCTTGGCATATGACCTGAACAAATGTACATAAGCTTTATCTATAAACCTCCAGAGTCTTTTTTTATGAAGTTTTCATTAAACTAGATAACAACAAAAGAAACCATCACCAGTGGAATAAGCAAACTCTTCATCTAGTGCCAACAGAATTATTGCCAGGTCTCTTTATTGAAAAAAGAATGAGATTCTTTGTTGAAATACAAACAAGGTTGCTTCTTAGATGTAGGCTGGCAAGTGGCAAATTAAAGAGTTCAAACTAAACCCCATTTGTGTAACAACAAACCTAAGAAGGATTCTGCCTCTTCTTTTGCCTCCCATTTCAGCTTTGTTATAATAGTCTCTTAAATACTCCAATTTAGATTTAATATGGCTAGGGCTTTCCCAAATAATGTAGAATAAACAGAGAAGTACAAGTTTGTCAGGTTTTTTTGTGGGTTGTTTTTTGTGGGGGCTTTTGTGTGTTTTTTGTTTTGTTGTTTTGTTTGTTGTTTTGTTTGTTTGTTTTGGTTTTTGTTGTCATTGTTTGGTTTTTGGGTTTATTTGTTACTGCCAGAATAATCACATATCCTTTGTATTATTAAATACTTCATGCTTTAGGGCTATACTCTGATAGTCATGATTACTACTCACTAAAAATTTTAAGAGTTCAGTTTCTGAACTACTGTAAGGAATATCCAGTCAGCTACTGACAAGGTCCAGTACAGATTCAGCTGCCAGAATTCAATAAAGCAACATTGTATGAGAATAAACATGGTATATCTGTAATACTTCCACATATCTCTCTTGACATATGTATCTGTTTTATATTACAAGCACTATGATTAAAATATGTAGGAGCACTTAATGTGTAAAAATATACCAAAGCTTGCACGTGAAGCTTATTGTTTCAGCCTCCCATAACTGTGAACTGCAGATGAGGTCCTGGATGTTGGGTCTGAGATTAGGATAGGAAGCATTTTTAGAGAGACATTGACTTTGAAAAACTAGGAAAGTTGGATTCATCTTACAGGTAGCAAAAATGCTGTGGGAATAGTTATGTGAGTCATGATCCTGCATTAAAACTATAACTTCTGCAGGCTTGTAAATGAGATTTGATCTTCACTGACATTTTCTTCAGACCCTTCTTCCCTCTGGATCATTATAAGGGTGTGAAGACCCTTGATGATAGAGGACAATGGTTTTCCATGTAAAGGCACACAAAACCAGATAAAAATCTAAACAGATCAATGTTGAAAAAAAAAAGATATTATTAAAAATTAGTCATTGTTTTCCTGTGCAATGCAGCTTTGCAGTCCAGCAAACAGGGTCATTTGAAAACCAGAAAATTTTTTGTGTCACATGCTGTTTCTTGCTAGGTTAACCAGCACTCTTTAGATGAAGGGAGCATTGGAGGGTTGTTTTAGCTTTACACATGTAGAAAAAGAGAACACAATTAAAGCTGCCATCATATAGACTTTGGAGCCAGGATGTTTCCCTTCAACTGTTCCTCAATGAATGGCATTATTCAATATGTGTAATCCTTCAGAGATAAAGAATAATTAGCTAATAAGATATGCCTTAGTGCATCTGTAACATCTGCAGTTTCCTGTCACTGAAATGTATTTGTCGCAGCAAGCACAAGGAGGAAACAGGCAACCATTCCCCAGTTGAAAACCTTATGAAAGCAGGGACCTCTCAAAGGAGGCTGGGCAGGGAGGGAGACAGCTTTGCACACTGCTTGCTCCCTTGCACAGAAAAAGCAGAGCTTATTAAAAAAAAAAAAAAAAAAAAAAAATCCTCAGAAAAATCCTGTGACTTTAAAGGACAAAACCAGAAAAACCAAAATCCAACAAAACCAAATACTTGTGGTTCTTCAAAGGAGCAGACTCAAAAGAAACCGCCCCGAAAGCAGAGGAGTCTGCTAGGCTCTTTGCTGCTCTCAGCATCCGCGTAAGTAACTCTCCACAATTATCAGCTGAGTCCATTTCACCACAACGGATTTAATTGTGCATTGACGCTGAGAGGGAGGGAGGGAGGGAGATGACAGGCAGCCTCGAGGAAGAGATTTATCCCGGCCTGTCAGGCAGTTTGATAAGGGATGTGGACTCTGCGATGTCTCACAATGGCTTTTTTATTTGTTTGCTTAATACTGGGCTGTTTCAGAAACGCACACAGCTGAGCTGACAGGAGATGCAAACAGAGCACACTCGTTTGGGAATTACGGGGGTGGTGGTACACAGGAAAATAGCCTCAGTCTTCTTCACAGGAAAGTCAGCTGATAAACTGATCTAAAGACAGCGTATCTTCCTTCCTGTAAAATGCAATAACAGGCAGATCTTGTGACCTCGGTGACCTTCTGCCGAGTTTACTCCTAACCAGGGAGGGAATGGGGGAAGCTTTCCTTGGCAGCGGCAGCGCACAGCTCCTATGTGAATCATGTGGCTGTGCTTAAAGCGAGAGCCAACAATACCAGCATAGTGGGCCACATATCTTTCAAAGCAAGCGAGTTCACAAAGAAGTCCCCTGCTCGCGGAGATAAGCCGCAGCAGCCCTTTCATTAAACATCCGCTGTGTACTTCCCGTCGGAGCCGCGGGTTGGCCCAGGGGACGGCCGGCTGACGAGAGCCAGCAGACACCCTCATGGCTCCTCGTTTGTCTATTTAGGACAGATTTTCCCCGCAGCACTCGGCAGACGGCAAAGAGAAACACACCATTTATGTCACCCTATTAAATACACACAGCTTTTGCAGCTCTGCATCATGCTGCAGCCTTTCTCATCCCTCTCTTGGCTCTGCGCAACAGAGTAAACATCATAAAGAACATAAAAAGGAGTTTTCCTGAATTTTCCCTGACCTTCCTTGGCAACAGAAAGCTTTAGCAGGGTGAGGTTTTATCCCCCTTGAGAAAACATGCCTCCCACCCTCCTTCCTCCTCAAATAAATTTGGCAAAAACCTAGAGTCTTGTGCTTGAGGGTCATGCTCAGGGGTCCTTCCAGGAAACTCCATTCAGAAGAGTTAATGCAGCAGCTCACTTGCCTTCTTTGAGTCATACTGTGTCTGTGCTCACTTTTCTTCCCCTTGAATTATGTTTGCTTTGTAGCATCCAGATTGTTACAGCTCACTCCTGCTGTAGAGGTTTTCAGAATAAACCAGTGTCAGGCTAGGCTTTCCCCTGACTTGCACCAAAGATGGCCTTTTACATATTTGCTGTGTAGTATAAAACACTCCTGTCTCTGCTGTTGGTAATGTATACCCTTCTTACTGCTTCTAAAAGCTGCATACCCTTCTCTATCCAAGAGTGCTTCCACTTAGTCCTTTCAGCATTTAAAGCTGTTAAAGTTTGTGCTGGTACAGAATCAAGAGCCTAGGGCGGGGCTTAATTTTATGGGATGCTATATGTGGGTCCTGATTCAGGAACTTACAAGCCAAAAAGGACTAGAGGAGACAAGCAAGTCAGGATCGGGTACAGGCAGGATGCATGAACTCTCAATACTGTGCACACGTGTCTTGAGCCAGTATAATACCTTAAGTTGGTATATAATTGTCCTTATTGTTTTGATTAGGAAAATGAGGTTTAAATTAAAGTGGCTGACTTATTTGCCAGGGGATGCACTGTGTCAGAGGTGCCATTGTGCCTGTGCAGTGTTTGAAACCAGGATCAGAATTTTTGAAAGCAGGTCTGTGAGGTCTGTAGTTGGGTTATTGTCCCAATATATGACAAACAACGACATCTAAACCCCAGTAAGACTGCCTGTGGCTTCTCAGGGGGCTGAGAGCCACTACCGCCAGCAATGGTACTGGGTCCCACTAACAGGGGGATACATTTAGTAGCAGAGGTTTGTGGACCTTGGTAGTGATTTTTAAGATTTGTATTAAACATGATGGCAAATATTTTTGATCATAGCTAATAACACCTCTTTCTCAGATGTCCTGTTTGAGGGTGATCTGCTTGAGAGAGACATGGGCATATGAGTTGCTTGCTGACAAGCTGATTCCCAGCCCCTTCCTTTTCTGGTTCCCTGGGCTGACACTTGGCACCCCATCATCTGGCATTTGATGCCCATGTAGCATCATCCAAGTCAGACACAATAAGAGGCATCATTCCACGTATAATTCTCATCCTCTCCTGCTTTTTCACCTGAAATACTAGATGCAATCTTCATTTTATGGCCAACTAGCTGTCACTGGCCCACCAGCAGGTGCTATTCACTGCTTGTAAACTGTTCTAGAGCTAGAATGCAACTTTAAATGGAGAAATAAACATGTTGTAAATTCAACACTGCTGGCTATCAAGCAACATGCCCTGCAGCAGGGGAAGCCAAGGGTCAAAATTCTGTTTCCGAAAACAGGCTTAATTAACAGAAATAAAAATATAATTCTAGAAGCCTGCTCATTAAGGAAGTTCTGCCACTTTCCTGTCTTTCTTTTTGTCCATCTGGAAGGATGAAAATATCACATGTGGCC
Source organism: Poecile atricapillus (assembly GCF_030490865.1). Taxonomy (NCBI): domain Eukaryota; kingdom Metazoa; phylum Chordata; class Aves; order Passeriformes; family Paridae; genus Poecile; species Poecile atricapillus. The sequence goes on along the minus strand of NC_081289.1, from coordinate 128,294,083 downwards.
TCTGCAGGGCATTTCTCAGGAGGAAGAAGGCACCCCCTCCCCCTACCACAGTGCAGTTTGACTCATGAAAAGACAGACCCTTCATGGCTGAACCCAGGAAGTGTCTGTGCAACCAAAGGGTTATTTTGGCAGAGCTCAGTGTGGATTTTTTACATGTCTAAAAATCACCTGATCAATCCAATATGGGTCAAATGGGTGGCAGAGAACACGCTAACAACGAATCTGTAAAAACGGCTGCAGGGCTCTGTCTGATCCTGTACTTTGGTGTCTTGGGTTTTCTATAACATTATCTAAATGGATGCATTACTGATACAAAAAAACATGTTGCAAAGAAATCACCCAAACTTTGCTTGAAAATTCAATTCACCTGGTGCAAACGAAATTAGTTCTGAAATAATCCACATATTCTGACCTTTCAATGCAGAAAATTTCTTCTAAGATTACAGTTCTATATAGAGTGGAGAGTAGGCAAATGATAACTCATAAAAGTTTATAAATGTCAATTTGAGACAATAATATTATCCATAATGTAAAGATCCACAAGAAGAACAAGAAAAGACTTTTTATTTATACCAAAAAAGAGAAAAAGAGAAGGAGAAAAAGGAAGTCTTCTCCCCACCTTCTTAATACAGCAGAGTTGGAAAGGTTGAAGCCTGAATTTTTAAAACTTCATAAAATTTTATGAAACCATAAAATGTCAATGTGAAAAACCCCCAATCATTTAAGATAGTTCCATCTCCCTATTTGTTTCCTAGGTAATAATAAATTTACTAACATGGCCCATGAACACATGTTTGAGGGAAAAGATCAAACATAATGGATAATGTTTGTACAGGCTTGTCATTAGAACAGCATGCCCCTGTATGGGTGAAAGATAACTGTAGCCTCACTCTGTGGCTCCCACTTACTCCCCTGGGCCAGCTGAATTTATGAAATAATGCATGAAATAGGGGACGTTTTTTCACAGTACACACATTTTGTGAGATGTTAGCTGGTAAAGGCTGGCCTTTAGGATGAAATGTCAGTTTATGCAATGCTACATGGTACTGCAGTGTGGAGTAGCCACAGACTATGTACAGGGCTGAGCTGGGCTCTTCCACAGACTGTGTGGTGTAGAGGTACACATGTCACTTCAGTGCATCCGATAGCCTCAGTGGTAAGGAAAGATGGCACTTTCTGAGTCTTTATTCAAAGTGCATTTGTTCCATGAGAGAGACTGTGCAGTGGTTTGCTGCACATTCTCTGGGGCCCAACTCTAAGGGTCTACCTCAGCTGGACTGCCTTGAGATGGTACTTTAATACCAAAACTTTGGTGAGAACAGCAGCTCTCTATCCTCAGAAATGGGGTCTGCAGGTGTAAGTTCTCCCTTCAGATCTCCTCTGAAAGGGAATGAATTGGAGCAATTATATCAAGTCTTCCTGCTTCTCTTTCTAACATGTACCCTCTCTCTCTGCTGTGGATTAGACACTTCAGACATCTTATACAGCCCCTGTATCACAACACTCATGAGGTCTCTCATCAAGCTAACAAGCAAATTACCCATGACAGTCCTGGCCAAACTCCTGATAAAGGTTCTGAAACACAATGACACCCTCACTCTTTCTTTCTCTCTTGTAAAAATCAATCAGACTAACACTTTAAGTGGCCTAAAAGAGAAATTTTCCCAGACTTTCAGGGTCCTGGGAAGGGGAGCTGAGGAGGCTCTTTCTGCTTGTTGTTTATTGTTGAAAGAAAGTGGCTTACACCAGAATTATAAATCTTCAAATGGAGAGAAATATTTGTAAATAGTCCATAAATGACTGGCAGTCTTCTTTTCCTCCTGGCTGTATTTCACATCCTACATTTTCTTGAGACCTTTCTGATTTTGCTAAGGTGACAAGTCATTGTCAGAATGTGTTAAACTCAGAGGAGTATAGGAGATTACTGATATAATTAAGTGTCATGCTTTGTGGGGGCCTGGGGAATTAAAATAAGCTCTCACAGTTTGTGGAAACCCATGGCTAGCTGGGCCACAGATTAAAAAGCTGCTAGTAACTCTATAAAAGATGGTTACAGTAAATGGTTACCTCTTCAATTTGCAGGTATTAGTTGGCATGCCATATAAATTGTACATTGTGCCTCCCTCCAGAACCCAATTCTAAAAGGTTCCCCCAGTTTTGCAGTATTCCACAGAGCTTTCTCTGCAAGGGTTCATCTACTTCAAGAGCTTTACAAAATTGATAACATATTGCAGGTAAATTATCATTGTTTGTTCTACTATTCAGTGTTTTTTTCAGTGTTTGCTCATATATCTATCAGTTTGCAAAAAGGTTGCTAGAGGTTTCCCACTCAGTGGTGCAAATTAAATGAGGTTTTTCCATAGACATTGATTTTTAGTCAGAATTGCCAGACATACATACAAGACATACGAGGATTTTGAACCAGGCCCCCATTTTATGTGACTGAAGTGTAACAAGCTCCCCTTGCCCACCCATCCCCACCCCCATTCTCCTGCTTCTTTTTATGTTCCTTTTGGATTCTGAAACTTTTGGGGTCATGTTTTCAAGCCTCTCAACTATGTGATGCTCTTGCAGAAAAGACAAATGTCACTCTGAGATATATTAGAAGGGGTGCTGGGTATATGACAAGAGAGGTAATTATTCTGCTCTACTTGGCAGTGGTGCAACCTCAGCTGAAGTATTGCATTCAGAATTGGGCGCTGTGTTATATGATAACTGCAACAAGATGATAAGGGGTTTTGAAAATATGAACCTCTGAGAAAGGTTAAGAGAACTGCGATTGTTTAGTCCAGGAAGTGGAAAGAAGGAAGTTGTTAACACATTGCATACTCATAAAATTGATTCTAAAGAAGGCAGAAATCAGTTTTACCCTTTTCCACAAAGGGTAAGACATGAGGGCATAGAATAACAGAATTGTTTATATTGTAAAAGACCTCTAAGGCCATTGACTACAGCCATTAACCTAGCACTGTCAAGTCCACCACTAAAGCATGTGGCAAGTGCCAGATCTACATGTCTTCTAAATGCCTCCAGGGATTGTGACTCCACCACAATACTGGACAGTCTGGTCCGATGTTTGACAACCCTTTTGATAAAGGAATCTTTCTGAATATCCAATCTAAACATCTCCTGATGCAGCTTGAGGACATTTCAACTTACCCTATCACTGGTTGCCTGGAAGAAGAGGCCATTCCCCATCTGAGCACAGTCTCAGGCAGTTGTGGAGAGTGATAAGGTCACCCCTGAGCCTCCTTTTCTCCAGGCTAAACACCCCCAGCTCCCTCAGCTGCTCCTCACAGCACTTGTGCTCCAGACCCTGCCCCAGCTCCCCTGCCCTTCTCTGGACTCACTCCAGCCCCTCAGTGTCTTTCCTGCACTCAGGGCCCAGAACTGGACACAGCACTCGAGGTGTGGCCTCACCAGTGCCCAGGACAGGGGGACAATCCCTGCCCTGCTCCTGCTGGCCACACTATTGCTGAGCCAGGCCAGGATGCCATTGGCCTTCTTGGCCACCTGGGCACAGCTTGGCTCATGTTCAGCTGCTCTCAACAAGCATCTTCTCTCGCTGGTTCACACTGCATCTGTGTGAGGAAGTTGTCTTCCACACACTCCAGAAACTTCCTCAGCTGTTTCCTCCCCACTATGCTGAATTTCCAGTGACATGTGCTAAGTTTAAGCCCCCCACAAGGGTCAGTGATTGTGACATTTCTTGCAGGTGTTTGTAGAATATTTAGTCTGCCTCTTCAAGTAATTGTCTAATTCACCACTCAAATTTAGAGTAAATCTTAGGAAAATCAGTCTGATTGCAAATGTAGTGTAATGCTAACACTGTAACCAACTTTTCAGAAGCATGGAGTTCACCTGGAAAGGAATTTTTAAGAACACATCAGGAAAACATCTGGGACACATCAGGCATTCCGTGATGTAATCCTGCTTCTCTGACCTGTGGGAATAACCCGCTTTTTTCTAGTTCCCCGTTTCTCGAATGTGTTGGTTCTAAAAGTGTAGGCAAGAAACAAGTGTAGAAAGGAAAGAAAGAAAGAAAGCGGGACTACAACATGGCTGTTTATCTCCATGCCTTGGCTCTGTGTATGAATCCTTCAGTTCTGTGAGAATCATGGTAAAATCCCCCAAGTCCAAAATACTCTGCATGGCATCTTGTGACCCTTAACTTGGACCTCAAACATAGCAAAGGCTACTGAATATTCCTTTTGGGTTTCTCGCTGAGCTCCATCATTTGTGAATGATTAGGCTCATATATTAGAAATATGTCCAGACAATCTCTAAACCACTTTTGTTTCTTTTTCTAGCAAAACAAAAAGATTCCACGACATTGTTTTCTGTGCTTCTTGAAAGGTTAATTGTCTTAATGTCAGAAATCTGCATTTTATTCCTGTATATCCAGCTTTATCTGACCTCTACTCAACCTCATTAAGGTTGCTTCTGCCAGCAGATGTTACTCGTATTTAGACACTTAAAGAAGGTCAGGTTACCACATGGCCTGCTGATCAATAAGCTGAATAAAACTTGTGCAACTCTTCTATCATGGTAAGACTGTTTCTCAATTTCTCTAAAGACTCTCAGTGTTCATATGTGACCACCAAAGTTTGATACACATATGTGCATAAAGCCACAACCACAAAAATATAGCAAGCAAAATAGGCTGATGTGTGACATATATAGGCACTTACACTTGGATGTGCCATGACCACAAACAGGAATGTAAAAGCAAAATACCCAATCTAAGTAGCTCACCAATACAATCTTACCAACCACATAAATAGTTTCTTGCTGTCTTTCTCTTGCACACACACACATACATATTCATTTTGGTTACAGACACCAGGTTGAAATGGTGTTTCTCCCTAGCCACACCACACTGAAGACAAATATGAACATTAAGTAGTCCAATTTACAGGCTTGATGACCGTTTGCTCCTGCATGTAAGGAAAGAGTGAGTATTTGTGTTTGCTGAAAATAAAACTACTAAAGTTTATCAGCATTAGTTTCAGAGGTGAACTTTAAAGACACTGATGCTTTCAGTGTCCTTTCAGGCCAGTCCAAACAGTAACAGTCCTAACCAGTCTGTTTTACTGTGAGGCTGTTTTTCTCTTATACATTCAGATACTCAAACTAAAAGCTTTCCTGTCCTTGTCAACAACTCCTAACCCAGAAGAACCCCTTTAATAAGGATCACAAGGCACTTTAGTGTCTTTGCTGATTAAGACTCTGGACAGAAGGTGAGGTGACTAACTAGAGCTGTTGCTGGGGCTAATTTTCCTGCTGACACTTGTCCACTCTCTAGGAAATTAAATGAGACCACCACAGCATTTTAGGAAGTCTGATAAGAAGCTATTAGACAACCATGCCTTTCTATATCTAGGATCAGCCTTTGCCAGATTTAAGCTAATTACCTAGAGCCAGACTTGGGCAACTACTTTATTTGGAATGGCTTTGTCATTCTGTCAGTGGGTTTTTTTGACCCTGGTCCCTGGTTTCTCATCTGAGTTAACTAGTTGTAACTGACTGGCAGATAATCTGCAAGCATATTAAATGAAAGGAAAAATCCTGTGGGATGTATTATTAATACAATAAGTTTCTTCTCTTTTACTGGATAAATACAACTTTTAGAATCAATTCCTGATTCTAGAAACACACTCGACTGTGTACTCAGATTTGGCTTTGCTCACATATTCTGTAGATGTAGCCTAGGCATTCTTTGCTCTGGAGAACATTTACAAGAGTTGATGTATTCATTAGAATATTTGTATGAGGCAAACATAAGTGAGATGGAGTTGAAGGAAAGAGAATTTACTTCAAAAATGCAGGGAAGGCACCACCACAGGAGTCTTTCTGTCTACAGCTATGTATTATTTCCAAAACTTCTACAAAAGATACTGAATCCTTCTACTGAACCTTCAGTCACTTCCACAAAACAAAGTTCTTAACTGTTGACTTCACCCCCAGTGCCAGGTCCAAGTATTGAGTATTAGTCATGAAGTACTAGTTACACAGAAAATTTGGGCATGCCTCAAACTGTCAAGTCTACTTGTGCAAACTCAATATTTATATTAATTGAAGTGAGAAGTGATTCACAATCAGACAACTGCTGTTTTCTTTGTTTGGATCTGATTGGCAGCACTGGATTATGCTGTGCAGTAACTGTCAAGGCGAGATAGGACATGTATCAGCCCTTCATCTTTGAAATGTTTGATGAGAGCTTTCATGCTATAAACCTGTTTCATGCTGCTCTAGGTGAATTTTTTTTTAATTAAAACGTAGCACTAAATGGATGTAAAAGCTTTTAGTTTTTGAAAAAATAAGATTACCAATTAATTTAACAGTACTAATAGAACAATGCCTGAGACTGACATTTCCTTGAACTTCTGCTGCTTGAATCCAGGGGCTGAGATTCCTTCAATCTCTCTGTAATATAGCAAGTGCAACTACAATGTCCAAAAAAACAAGGATCTTCAACTTAAATCAAAAACACACTAGAGTCTTGATTAGCCACATGCACCATGCATTGTAGAGAGAAACAAGGCTAGCTAGGTATGAGTCACAAAGTAGAAAGTTTGGTAATTATTTACAGTGTGTTCATAGAAATTGCTATAAAAGGATAGGCATGACATGAGGAAAAACTGAGCCTGAAGCCTTTTTTCCCATTTACATTCATTTGAATCAGCCTGGAATCAATAGAATTCTGTCCAAAAGGACAGGGTGTGCTATGTCAGGTGGTAATTACACCTTAGTGCTGTTCATACTATTTATACCTTCATTTATTATACCTTTAGGTATAATCTGCCAAGAAACTTCAAATCACAGTATACCTGGTAATCTCTTCATTCGCAGTAAAACAGCTCAGAAGATGATCATTAACTGTGGAAGAGAACAATCACTGCTTGCTTACTTGCTGTTTGAGGGATTATTAATATATTACATCCCTTTTAAGTGAAAGTGAACTCTTAATTGTATGGAATAGGAGAGTCAGAGATGAGACTTCTAATGTTGCAATAAGAAAAATATCAAGAAGTCAATATTTTATGGCTGTCAAGCCCTTTACTTCATTAGGTTTCTTTTTAAAATTTATTTTGTTTTTCCCCCTAAGTAACAGGGCTGGTATCACATCTAGGCTGGGACCTTCACAAAAGGCTTTGGAAAAAAAAAAAAGACAGGCTTGCAGTAAAAGACCACATTCAAAGAATATAATTTGTCAGTGGAAGAGAAAAAACAAGTTCAAGAATGCCACTAATGACCTAGGTATCTCACTCAACCACAGGATCAGTGTCTACCCACTCAGCAAACTTAGCTTGAATTTTACTCCAATGTTTCACATTATACATGGCAGCAGGCTGATGCTAGATGTTACTCTATCCAAGCTAGGTAGTTCATCCTCTGTCTAAAATCAATCTTCATGTTTCTAAAAGGTTTCTAGTATTTCTAGTTTCTGCTTTACATAATTTGCTTTTCTGTACCTGATAAGATTTTCAAGTAAGTCATTGAAACTTAGGTGAAAAGAACAAAGACCTTAGGCTCATATAATGTGTCATTTAGTAAGAGATAACTTGCTGGGAAAAAAACAGACACAAAAACTAAGGGAAGCAAAGGATAATTCACATTTTCTCTCAAACTTGTCACTGGGAATTTCACTAGGACCAACCAAAATAAGTCCAACAAATTCCTGATATCTTTAATAAATTTCGTTCTTACTCTGCAGTCAAAAGCATTTACAGAATGAGTGGCTACTGTGAATGAATTGTCCCCAAGAAAACAGATGGATCAGAAAATGGCACTATCCACTGCTAGAGCATTCATGGGCATGTTAAGGGTGGGATTGGTCCAGCAGAGAGAAGATAAAAGCCCTATTTGCTTTTGTTTCTAAGGGAATCTCCACTCATGCGTGTCATCACGTACTTTTGCACAAGGCTTTAAGGATTCGTGCCTCAAGGCTAAGGGACAAATATTGTTGTCTCAAGTTGCAGATATGAGAGGGATAGTGCATTTAAGCATATAATGGTCAGTGCATGCAGTATTGCTGTGCTTTACACCCCAGTACTCTTAAAACCAGGTGAGTACTCTCCAGGAGGTTTTTCATTCTATTTTGCAGATGCTGTGTTAACAATTCTTGATTTTTTTTTAATTTCTCTCACTTTTTTTTTTTTTTTTTTTTTTTTTTTTGACAAGCAAGAAAGATGGATGCTAAGAGAAGTTAATAGCAAGTTCACCTGGAAAGAAATTGTCTGAAAGTGTTTGTGCTGCGATCAAGTCGTCTTTGCAGTCATGTGTTTTGCACAGAGAGACAGGCTTATTCAGCAGAGAACTAGAGGAGCTTGATATCTTGCTTGATGTCTTGCAAAAGAAGACAAAACTGATGTGTTTTCAAAGTACACATCAGCTTCCATATGTAACTCAGTGAATCTTCTTGGTTTTCTTACTTTGGAGGAATTAATCATTTTTGCATTTGTGAAATCTCAATTCTTATCAGAGTAACATTTCCCATAATGTACTTTACTTGATCTTACTAATTCAGTTAGCCATCCCAACTGCTTTGCTGTTGTTGCCCAGCTTCACAGGCTGCTGTTACAGAAAACATCAGGGTTCTGTGAGCCAACTTACTCTTTTTTTAAAACTTTATTTGAATAAAATTCCCAAAGACTTCTTCTTATGTGTGCCAGGAATAAAGGCTGCATAACTGTGGAATGAGGGCTGTGGGTACTGACTAGTACAAAGATAAAAACAAGGACTGATAGCCATTTACAAGCATTAATATGTTTGTTGCGCTCAAATAGATCACTTTCTTTTTATATAAGTTTCTGTAACAAATTGCTTTAGCAGGTGGAGAAAGCTGCACAACTCATGTCATGCTCTGCTGTTGCTGGTGCCATATCCCACAGCAAGCATGAGATTTTGAAAGTGTTTATGCAGTGCTCTGCTTCTCTAGCACAGTGCTTTACAACTAAATATCATGGGTGGCTGACATCGGATAGCAGTGCCCCAAGCGCACAGTTTTCTGGCAGAAAGGTAGATCCTGCTCCCTTCACTGCAAAGTGGAGTGGAGGTGTACAGGGTGGGACAGGCTTGGCATCAGGAAGAGAGTGGTAGGATGATAGCTCTCTTGCACTCCCCAGGATGGGCTACTTCTGCAAAAGTACGCTGTGCTGGGTGCCTTGTCTCCGAGGAAGTGCATAAAAAATGGAAGTCCTAAATACACTAAATGCTCTAACCACCCTTAGCAGTGTGAGGTGACTTCTCTCTGCAGCCTCTCCACTGGGCTTGGCAGAGCCAGCTCTGCCCGTGCCAAGGCTGAACCTGGCCCCGCATTGCTGCACAAGCCTTATGTAAAGTCCCTTTTGCATTTCCACAGAGCTGTAAAAATAGTTGTTCATGACTCAGAGATGTTTTATGATCTTTCTGGGGAGTGAAATGCTTCTGACTTCCAGAGAAACCTGTACCTGTGCAGCCTTCTGGATGAGCCAAACTAATGCCTTTTGCTCCTGTGAAAGTTTTCAAGGACAAAGGGAACTGTTGAAGGCAAAGTGGCGCTCATGTAACTTTTTGTCTCTGCTAATGTCAACTTTGTATTCATTATAATCAGTCAGTGTGAAGGTCTCTGTTGATACGTATCAGAGAGACAGCTTACTCCACGCCTCTGTCCCACTGGCTTCCAAATCACTTTCCTAGTAATCACATTTGAAAGGGCGATCATTTTTGCCTTGGATTAGTCTAAAAGCCCTTCTGTCATTAACCCATTTTTGCTCCTGTGCCCGAGGCAGTCTGAGGTGAAAAGGTAGTGGATGTTTCCTTTGGTTTGCTTGTTTTCTGCTTTTTGCAGCACCTTCCTCAGGAGGAGGGGGACATCGCAAACACAGGCATAGCCAGTGCCTCTGTCCCCATCCAGAAGCACGCTCCTATGCTTGGCATAGCTCATTTCAATGCAACCTAATGTGTTGTCAGCCAAACTGGATTGCATCAAATGTGCAAATGATTTTAAGTGAAAGTGGGTAAATTATGGCAGAGCCTTCCCAAGTGTGTGGTGAGGGGTTGATATAATCATCTTCTAAAAAATAGAGAGAAAAAGAGACAGCTGATAAGAAGGAAAATATTAAGCCCAAGGGCAAAAGGAAGTATTTGTAAGAGTGGAGGAACCAGTGGTTTAGTCATCATGCATGAAGAGCTTTTAGGTGCAACCTAACAGCAACCTGGCTCTCTGCATGAGAGAGGGACTACTTTCACACTGTGTAGGTGTTACACCAGGACTTCACCAACACAGGGTGCCACAGACACGTGGAACAGAATATTTTTTATATATATTTATAGATTTTACTTTCAATTTCTTTAATTTATATTACAATGTTATCTTCCACAGGCAAGTTCATCATAGTGGGCTGCTTCTTGTAACTCTCAGGCTTTGGGAAGACAAGGAATGTATATGTGAAATTCTCTGTTTTGTCCATTCACAGACTTGGAGACCTTGGATCAAATCAAGATTATAATGACTCAAAGTTTGGCCTACTGGACTTGATTTGCTCCCAGCAATGGGAACATGGCTGAAACAGAAAATATTTCCTCCTGGAGGGGTTCCATGGAGAGACTAACTGCAGGGTACATACCAAGAACAATGAATAGTGCAAGGGCTGTAATGTATATTCCAAACACAGTCCAAACAGTAGTTTCTGGGTATAAGTGCAAGCCCTGAGTCATGCTGTAACTGCTGTTTGAATGATCAGACCAACCAGCCTGAAAACCCAAGCCCATTTTTTTCTGAAGTAGGGAGCTTTCGTTCTAGTTTTAAGAAGACAGGAACATGAATAGCTTTTAATAAGCCATTGTAAGGATAAGTATAAATGTGCAGATGTTTGAGTGACCTGCTAGGTCTTGTCTTGTAATCCTCACTAATTGGAAGGCACAATATGTTATTTTGAGTGTACTTAGGGGATCAAGTTCTGCAAACTGTAGATATGATGATATGTGCAGAATTTGCTATGTTTGGACCAGACCATGGACTAAATTCATTTGTGTAGACCTAGCTTTAGGCTTTTTATGGGATCAGAATGTAGGTGATCAACACTGCAGTGAGGTCTTATTATGAGAATGGAAAGGGTGCATAGGGTGTACAAGTATTCCTATGGAAAGTGTGCAACCTTTGTCAATTCTTGTTTTGTAGCTCAATGATGAAAGCAACCTCTGCTGCTAATGAGAGATTAGATTCATTAGTCTCAACATTAGTCTCAACACAGAGTAGGAAGTCTTGTACCGATTTTAGGATACCAAGTATTCCCGTGCACTTTAAAGAAATAGGATATCTTTTGTCATTTTAAAAAAAGTTAAGTAATACATTCATGTGTGAGTTCCCTTTAAAGAAAAATCAACTTGATATTGAAAGAAAATGCTAGTGATGTTACCGTAACGATACTGATAATAATTTCTGACTATGCATGGAAATCTAAATTAAATTTACTGTTCTCCCTGTATTTTTTTTCAATTAAATTAAATCAATACAAACATATCTTTTCAGACTATTTTCTGTTGACAGTACCCCCTGTAAATATTAACTCTTTATTTATCTATCCCAAGGAATGTTATGCATTGAAAGACAGTCACTTTGCAGTGGAATGTGACCTTGGCTAGTCTGTAACAGCAGAAAAATGCCATCCCTCTGACGTTATATTGTTTTGATGCAGGGGGAAATTAGCTAACTTATTTGGAAAGCTGCAAAGGGATCTCCAACCTCTTAGAATGGTTCAGCTAACTTTTAGGCATTCTCTTTGGGAATGTCATTATCTTGTGCTGGCACAGAATCTTTCACCTAAGAACTTTTTACAAAGTATTTAGGAAACATTCATAAGGTTACATCATTTCAGGAGAGAGACAAATGTTATTAACATCACTTTAAATATCAGACTCCGGAGCTATTCGATTTTCAGGATTAGGGACTGTGAATGGACCCTGTGACAAGCAGCAAGTTCTGTCCAGTATGTTTAGGTGTTGTGGGATGCATCAGGGAGGGCACAGGGGTCACACTCAACTCCTCTCTCAGCCCTTGTCCTGGAGCAGCCCTGCTCTTGCTGCTCCTGGAGAGGGCAGCTCATGAGTACTTTGTCACACAGTTGGTGTCCACAGAAAACAATTGTCATCCTTGGCTATCCCAGAAAATGAGGATTGTGTGGTAGTCCTGTCATTCTGTCCATCATCCTTTTTCAATAGCGGATGTCTCCTTCAAACAGCGTCCCAAAAGCTCTCTGTGCTGCTTTGGCTGATATTGTTCTGGGGTGCTTGATGAGCAGCTGCTGGGATGATGATGTTTGCACACTGTTGGCTGGTGGGAGGGGTGTGCTGGGACACCAAACTCTGCAGAGCATGGTGCATCTCCTGTTACATGTGGGTCTGAGGAAAACATTGTAAAAGGCAAAATACAATGTGTAAACAACTCTTTTTGGAATTGTGTTTCTGGAACATTTCCCCTGGGTCATTCAGTGTGTCAGAGATAATCTCTCTCTCATAGTCACAGTCTTAGTGACCTCAGCCTACTCCCATTAACACAAACTTGTTCTAAGCTCAGCAGAGGCACCTCTCAATGCTAGTAATGGTTTTCCATTGTTATGTTGGCTGTTGGTACTTAAGCTTTGGGTCTAGAATCAGAGCTAGGATCCTGGGTGTTGGCACCACAACAATATCTGAGCACTCCTCCCTAACTGAATCGATGCTGCTGGACGTCCAGTTCTGGAAATCAGACTGGAGCAATCAGGGGAGGAAGGCCCACTTAGGGTAACATCTTAGGTTTGGATTAAGGATATTTTTTTAAAGAAATTTCCCAGTTCCCCATCCTTGCCTTGTTTAGGTCAACTGGGTTCCTAAGAAAACTGTGTTCCTTTCAGTTAAAACCAAAACTGAAGGATGCACTCCAGCATCCAGTTTCTCCTAATGCTGTCAGTCCCCTGGAATCTTATCTCTAATTTAAGGACAATTTCATAGTCTTTTATTGTGTACTTTATAGGAAGTAAATAGATCATGCATGTGTAATATTTTTGGCATGTACACAAAAAAGAAGATACCTCCCTCTTCTATTGTATTTTCCAGTAATAGAGATACCACACTCTTCCCTCACTACAGCTCTCATTTTCGCTTGTGTGGTTTCCTTGTATTTGGATGTTTCTGCCTGAAATCCTATCACCTCAGGTGAGGGCACCTACTGTTAGACAATGGCTAGGTTTTTTCTCATTATAAAGAGTCATTTAAGTCTTCAAATTCACATGATTGAATTTTAATTTTTAAGTCAGTCAAAGCACCAAATTTGAATGGTCCCATCATGCTGGACTGTTTTCTGGAAAACAAAATTAAGATTTCCAAATAATCTCCCCCTCATTCTTGTCCTGTTCTGTCACCCTCCTTCCAAAGCAGAACTCATCAGCTTAGTTCAACAGATTTTCCTGTCAGAATATCTTTACTGTAAAACTGTACTGGTTTTGCATTAATTGACATTTGGTGAGGAGGGAAGAAGCCACCCACAGAGATGATTTTTCTGGGAGGGGCTGCTAAGAGCATCCTCTGTGCCTAGCAAAGATCAATAGCTGGCTAGCTCTGGGAATTGACAGCCTATTGAATCATTTAGAAGCCGGGTCTGCCTCTGTGAGATTCACATTTTGAAAGGAAATTTCTTGCTTCCAGCCTTGAGGTAACTGGGCACTGGTGAGGCCGGCCCCTCTCTGCCGTGGCCTGCGTGGCCCGATGGGGCCGGGCCAGGCCGCAGCGATGGCCGGGCAGGGGGCGGGAGGCTGTGGGGCCCGGCTGAGGCCAGGCTGGGCCGTGGCTGCTGACATCTTGCCAACACTAAGCCCTGCCTTGTTGCCGGCCCTCGCCAAGGCTTTGAGATCTTGACACAAGCCCCAGCACAGCCTGAAACCCATCACCGTGACTGCTTTGGTCACTGCCCAGCAGAAACCTTCATGACCATCTGCAGGCCCCAGGAGAGATATTAACTCTTTCACTGCACAGATGAAAATTGCAAAACACTGATCCTACTTCTAGTGAGAGAAAGGGACAGAGTAAAGACACTTAGAGAAACAACATGAAGGCACCAAGGTCAGTATAGAAGGAGTCAAGTCTCAGATGGGAGGAGAAAGAGGCGATGCTGTAGTCTTGGGCTGAAAGCCTTATTTTGATAGGGCCATGGAGATGGACTATGATGCACTAGAATATCCCCTTCAATTCATGAGAAAGTATGGGGGGATGGAGTGTTCAAACTGTAGACATGAACAGAGACATCCATAATGAGGCAAAGCAGACGTTGAAGGAGCTGGGATCCCATGAGAAGCTTGAACAGAGAGAGATGAGAGTGATGAAGACCCTTTGCCCCCAGGGAAAGAAGAAGAAAACCTCTGTTCTCAGAGATGAAGATGATCGCAGAGATAGATGAAGAGAACTTTTGTTTCTGAACAGCTCATCCTTAAATGTAGTACCCCATAAGCTGACATATCCCATAAACTCAGCTGTGGGAAGGCTGAGGATAGGAGGAACTTCATGATTGCAGATTTTCCAGGTAGTTGGTGTTCATGGAAATTAAAAAGCCACATGAGAACAGTTTCTTGTGGAGAAGTCTCCATGGCATGGTGAGAGAAACTCCTCTCCCTACAAGAATAGATGGAAGACTATTGTAGAGGTGGTAACTGATTGAAAATCGCAGGTTTTGTTTCTATGTTGTCAATTGGGAAAGAAAAGAAGTCAGGCAGAGGGAGGAAAAGTGTTCTGAAGGTTTCATTCTGATTCTTATTCTTTTAGTTCTGTTAATAAAGTTTCCTTTATACCTTCTAAGTCTTGAGCCTGCTTTGCCTTCCTCCTAATTTGTTTCTCACAGCAGAAAATGAGTGAGAGATTCTAGTAGGTGCATTGGTGATTTTAGCCAGTGTTAAACCCACCACATTATTTGGTGCATTGGCCAGGGAACTCAAATTGGCAAACCTAAACCATTACACAGACATATGCAACATTTTTGAACTTAATACTAGATTGTGAGTCTACAGAAGAGTAACTTAAATTTTAATAATTTTCAGTTATTCTCTAAAATAATGCTATTTTGCAAGCTGCTCTTGCAAATCCAAAAGAGTGAGATTCTATACATGTTATAGAGTAGAGCAGTTATTGGAGCTATAGAGCTCATTGCAAGGCTAGAAAAATATTAAGATAATATCACATTGAAACATAAAGTCACCAGGATTTTGGCAAAGAGAGAAACTCAGTAAAGTTTCATTTTTCTATCTACCTTTGCACTAAACGTATAATTAATCCAACCTACTGTTTTTAACATTTTTTACTGATCTTTAGTTTCAAGTCAAGCTTAAAATGAATATAAACAAAAAAATAGGTAAATAATTGAAATATAATATTTTAAAATGTCATAACTTACTATGCATTCTAAAATTTTTCATGCTCCCATATCAGGATTGCTGAAGAAGAGACACATATTTATAACTGTATGCATAGAGAGGCATCTAGTTTAGTGAGTAGTTTAAAAAATCTTCAGAAATATCTCCTCATTCTTCTTCGCCTTACAGCCCAGGTCATTGCTTTGGAAAAATGAATATGAAATGAGACAAAATAAAAGAGATAGGATAAACAGCAGGCCAGCCTGGATGTTGATACCACAGTTATTTTTACACTGAACTACAGTACCTGGTGGGCCTACTGTCTACTGAGCATCTGATTCCTGTGTCAACCTCATATAAATCCCTTCACAGAGGCACCCATACCATGAATCCCACAACTTGTATCAATTACCCATCTTGCTGACAGGCCATTTTCAGAAGCCGAAGACTGAGCAGACTTGGAGAGTGAACTCTCTCCAGTCATCAGGGTGGTCCCACAAAAGCTGGCAAGGTAAACAGGTGTTCTGTGGAGAAGCTTGTATGCCTGCTGCTGTCTGCATTAAACAAGGATACTGTGCTGGCCTCTGCTAGGCAAGAGCCTGGCACTTTTATACATCCCTCCTCTAAATGTTTTATGTTAAAAAAAAGTTAAAATTTCTGGTCTACAGCCCATCTTCTGAGGATATGTCAAATAATCTGCAGAAGTGAGACTTCAGACAAAGAGTCACAATAACGTGCTGCAGAAACCCAGTCGTCAGACTGCAGTTTATCCAATCAGGAAGCACAGCAGAGTCATGCGATCCAAACAGCTTGCTTTCAGTGCTCCCAGAGAGCACTGGTTACAGAAATAGCTATGACTCCACAGCTATTTGTCACAAACTGCTTAGCCAGTAATTTAAATACCAATTGCATTAGTGAAAATCACTACCTGTGCAGAAAGGTAACATTTGGAAGATTAATAATTTCCTACGAATTATTTGACCTATGTTAATCTCTCATATTGAGCTACTGCAGTTATCTTTTCCCTTCAGGCTAGCTGCTCTCTAATTGCAAGCTGACCTTGAGGTATAGCATCAGCTATGCTAAATCTAACCCAGGCTGGAGCATCACCAGCAAATGAGAGTTGTGGTTATTACTCAGCAGTTGTGTCTTAGCCCTGCTCTCCTGACAGTAAGCCCACAATAGCACCTCTGCATTGAAAACTGCTACTGCTCTTTATTAATTGAGTTTTTGTTCTGGCTGCACATGAGGAAGCATCAGTAATTATGTAGTAGAGCTGGTGTTTCATTAGCTGATGGAAGGTCACTGTGAATCTCTCTTGGCTCAACTGCTACACAGCCAAATTTCTCACTCAGCTTCAGGCTCTCTGACATGTGACTTTTACTTAAATCAAAGTAGCAAGATCAAGTATCTAGTACATGGCTCAGAGAAAACAACCTGAACCTCACTCAGATGGTGCCAGAAAGTGTTACCACAGTGTAATCAGATAAAACCTTTTATTGTCCTTGAGCACACTGATCTGGTGGCATTAGCTGCTGCCCAGGACAAAGGGCTGTTCTGTAGGAGCTGTGACAATCTGCCATTTAATCTGTCTGCAGGTCACTGATAACCTTCGGACAGCCCAGCTCCTGTGCAGGAGGATGAGAGACTTCATCCTGCATGGAGTCAAAACTTGAGGGCAGGCTTTGTGGGTGAGTCTGACAAGGAGAAGCTCTGGTCCACATTTGCTGCAGTTTTATCCAGCACCATTCTCCCCAGCCATTGGAAAGGGCTCTCCCTTGTGATGCCCATTCAGAGCAGCGGCTCTCAAGTAGGGGGACTTGGGCCTGGCAGGTGTTGAGGGAGGCTGGGAGGGACTGGGAGCCAGAACGTCAGCACTGGACTCCCCTCTGCTCCTGGAGGTTCCTGGTCCCACACTGTGTGCAGATCTGCAGGAGAGGGGAGGCGAAGGCTCTGTTTTGCTTTGCAAAGGGGGTGGATATTTGGCACAGTCCAGGGAACAGCTGACTTCAGAGTTGTCCTTTTCTGGGTTTTCCTGCACAAGGGACTGAGTTAGACCACTTCCTTGTTTATAAAAGGCTCCTATTTTGCCCTTCTTCTGTACAAACATACAGTTAAGATAGAGAGTACAAGGAAACTTGTACTTGTGGAAACTTGTTTTTGAACGATGGATTCTGGAAACCTGAATAAGGACTGGATTGCATTTCCAATTATTGGGGCCAAATCATTCTCTCCCATAAAGCCAGAGTAACTAGCCAGTGTAATCAGTTATTTCAGATACTTCTAATGTGACAGGAAAATTGATGTCTGATGACACTCAGACTTACACCATTTCCCTAGTAACTTCCAGTTGTATTTAAATGACTTTTCTAGTAGTCCAACAGGATGGATGTTGTTCAGGGAGTGATAAACCTGTAAATATTTTCTTTGTTAAAAAGAAATGCCAGACTCCGTATTGTCCTCTGGGAATGTGAAATTGACAGGTGTTAGGGTTCAAAGATCAGAAAACAATAGCATTAACTTTGGAGTGGACATGGGTTTCTGACCTGGTATTGTGAGTGGGAAATTCACTCATCAAAACCCTGGGACATTAAACACCCCCCATTCCTCTGACTCTTTAATATTGTATTAGCTTTCCTTCACAGGGTTCATTTATCCTTGCTTATTTTGAAACACATCCGAGGATTTTTTCATGATGTAGGGGTTACTGAGGAATAGTACTATCTAGATCCTGGCTGCATGGGTGAACTAAGAAGCTTGTGTATACATGTGTGTGTATATGGGTGCATCTGGGTAGAAGTCATTCTGTATAAAGATAATACATGCAATTTCTTTTCTCCTTAATCCTGCTCTTGTTGCATATTTATGACCATCTGCCTGTACTAAACACAGTGAAGCTGTTCAATGATATCAGGATTATGACAACTCAGCTCAACAGATAGGTACTCTATATATCAGTAGAAAAATGCAATCCCCACCATGTGGGAACTGCACTGTCCAGCCATCACTCTTTCATGCATGGTACTTGTCCTGTAGTTCTTGAAGTTTTGCAAAAGGAGCATTCTTTTTATGCTATTTTTACATTCCAGTCTGACATCTTCAGGTGCCTCATGTGATTTTGTTTTAAGTACAGTCTATACTTATCCTCAAATCGTGCCTTTGTATTTAAAGACCGTAATTTAGTCACCAGCATTTCTCTATCTGCAGCTGGAGTTTTCTCTTTTACCTTGCAAGTGCATCAAACTCATATCTTGAAGGGAAAGAGGAGTCTGAGATTTGAGTGAATTCATTTGTGCGTGTGGGTGAGCAGGCAAAGCTCCCCCTGGCTCTAAGAGAACACTCACATGCTGTACATAGTCCAAATATGCCTCTTTCCTGGCCTTTATTTGCAATTCAAACAGAAACAATAATAAAGAAAACTTCAGCCAAAGTTCTTTCTCCAAACTTGGCTAAGGTTCCTCTGCATGAATCCCCTCTGTCCCCGCCCCTTGTTTATGCCTTTCAAAGAAAGAAACCCTTCTCCCATCCTAGTTGGAGCAAACAGGATTCACCTGCCAGCATGAGGCAGCTCTGTATTTTTGTGCAGGACTGTAGTACCTGAGCAGAGCATGACTAGGCAGAGCAGCTCTCCCTGTGCAGGAAAGGGCCACCCAGTTGCAAGAGTTGTGTTCAGTACCTGTGTCTGCTTCTAAAGGACAATAGACAAGATCAGAAAAAGCAGGAAGAGAACTGAGAACACCGCTGTGAGAGAGGGTTATGAAGAGCTAATAAAATTAGTGCACTTTATGGAAAAGAACTTCGGCAAGTGTGTGGATCAGTTTGTAAGGCACTGTATAAAAAGAGGGTATCAGATACCAGGGAGATATTTAATCAGAGTGAGTCTTTAGAGTTAATGTCCAGGTGTTGAGGCTAGACAGATTTACACTGGAAATAAAATGAAAGTTTTTAATACAAGGACTGACATATTTTCAGATTAATTTACTAAGATGTGAGGTAAATAACCTATCATATGAAACCTCCTAGCCCGTCAGGATTTCTTCAGGCAGAAATTCTTGACAAAATGAGTTGTAGAAAGTAGAAATCTAAGCAGACAGCTCAGAATTGCTGTCCCTTGCCTTGAAATGACATTTGGTCCTCCCCAGTGCACTGCGAGCATCAATATCATGGAATACCAATATGACATTGGTCCTTTATTCCAGCCCATGGCCAGAATATTTATTGCTGATCCCACTCATTAGCTATATCATACTCCTGACTCTGGGACAAAGAGGTTGAGATCAGTATGCTAATATGCTTCAGGAAGAGATGCCCCAGTGCTGCCCCCACTTTTAGTGTGGTTTAGAAGTGAGCATTCCCAGAAAACACCAGAGAAAGATCAAAGATCTTCCTTATCAGCTGGAGTGCTTGCTGACTTGTGTTAGCATTTTAGAACATTGTCTCAAAACAGATGAGAGATGATGTGACAGGTCCTGTTATTGTGCCCAAGAATTTTCTCACTGTGACCAGAATTTTGACATACAATATGGACAAAGCAGTAGGGAATGAGGATATTGTGGGTACTGACCCTTTTTCTGTGGGATTCATTGCTCTCCAGAAAAAAAAAAAAGAAAATAGATGCTCACTTTTTACTTGGTCTCATGAGCACCTCTTCCCACAGCAAGTGTCCTAGACAACCTTATTTCATGCTTCAGCAGCACACAAGGTCTATAGGGGTTAGACTTCAGCATGAAGAGATTTCTAACTGATGGGAGGGACTCTCCATGATGGGGAACTCTCTTCCCGTAAAAAAGGCTGTTCATTTCACATTAAGTTTTAATTTAGCAGAACAATTACTTGCTTTCTTCAGAGGAGGAGAACATGTTCCATGAACAAAGACTGTCTATAACCATTAACTTTGGCCCCACTAAGCAAGAGGTCAGGTTTATTTTCCATACACTCTGCCTGCCAGACCTGTTTTTCCTTGTTTCATTCTACTGCTTTTCATCGGGTCACTCTTATTGTAATTCATCCATGAAAAAAAGCAGCAAAAAAATTATTTCCTTTAAAGCAAAATTAATTCAAATATCAACATGTAAGATGAGAATCAGAAAACGGCAATATAATTTAGAAATAAGCTTTTTTCTTTGACCTAGCAGAACACATCTCATAGCTCTAACAGTGCAAGAACAAATATTTTTCTAGACTCAGCAACTGGCAACATAAAAGTATGACTGTTTTAAAGGTTGGAGAAATTCAGACTGGCGATAGCTACAACTTGCTTTCAACATAGTGTAATCACAAGCAAGGGAGAGACAAAGGGAGTAATTCAAGATTTATTTTTGCCACCAAATTTTGTTCTGAGAAATCTAGATTTTGGCATTACATCAAATGACTAGTCCATTAATCACATTTAAAATACTCTTTGCTTTTACATTTTCTTTTTTTGATTAATAAGAATATTTTGTCAGTGACAAAGATATAAAGCCCCACGTGTAGATTCAATTAGCGAAAGAAATCCCTCAGACAGAGTGATACTCTTTCTATTTTTTGATGCAGGGGAATACGGTTTTAAAATTCCTGAGAAAACCTGTGGAAGAAAAGATTATCTCATGCTTGAGTATCTTCCAAATTTCACAAAGAACCAAGCTGCACTGATTTAAATGTTTGGGGCATTATGAGTAACAGCTCTAACACAGCTCAGAGGCAGAAGAACACCAGAGGCCATCTTGATCTGCTGCAGGCTTCACTCTGAAACTCGCTGCAATTACTTAGAAAGAGTGTGCCATCTTGGAAACTGGTGCAAGCACCAGTTGGGCTAGGCAGCTGGCTGGTTAGTTGAGGTCCTAGCAGCCTACAGGAGCTGATGATCAGCTGGTGGGTCAGCTGTTCTCTGGCTTCCCCATGAGTGAAAAACATCCAGCTGTGGGCACAACAAGGTGTTTCATGAGGTACCGCTGAAGTCTCCTGGTCATCTGGCTGGGGTGCAGCTGTGCTTATGGTATCACTCTTGTCAGAGAGCAGGCTTTGGCCACAGGGAGAGGAAGATGAGTGAAAAGCAAAGAATGCTCTTGCCCTTTGCTTTGGCACACAAGCCTCTCAGTGTGACAATCTCATTTGAAAGAAGAAATATACCACCTCCATTCCAAAGAATACTTCATCTGAACTAAACCACAAGCAAAGTCACAAAGAAAAACTGTGACAGTGAAAGGCAACGCATCTATCATAAAACCTAGATATAGCAGTGATACTGAGGAGGTTGTTTTCTCAGCAAATAAACCACTGAGCCCCTGATCACATATTTCCCTTTGGAAAAAGACTGTCCTCAGCCATGGGTCTGTTATTCTCAAGTTCAGTTTGTTTTGCTCAGTTTTGTTTGTTTCTGTAGTCCTTTCACAGTTTTTCCAAAAGGGACACTAAAACACAGACACACACAAAGTGGAAAAAAAAATGTTTTGCTTTCTGGAAACCCTGTGGCTAAGAACACCTAAAATGTCAGCTGCCAGTTTATTTAGACATGACAAGGCATATGACTAGACATGGAACACAGCTGAGACCAATTCTATTCCCTTTTTGTTATTACATAAATGTCTTCTGAAAAAAATAAAATTGAGAAAATTGAAAAGGCATCAGACTAGGGAGACCTAGCCTTTCTAAACCTGGACTTTTCCTGCTATTTCCTTTCCATATCCACCTTCTCACTACAACCAAAGCTTATGTTTACCTATATCCTCTTTTCCTCTACAGTTCATAATTGGTTAAAATCACTGGTTTTAATCTTTCTTCCCTGCCTGTACCGGTGTTATACAAAAGGACTGGGTGGGAACAAAGAGTAAAGGTCTGCATAGCCCTTTGGTCAGCTGACATCCCAAACCCACTTGTGGCAAATTTTCTGTGTTCTAGCAGACACGGAGATGGGAACTTTCACTCAGATTTCATTGCTCCTTGGCTTATGTTGGCTGGCTGGAAGGATGGAGCAGGGAATTCCCTGGTACCTGAAGTCTGTGTGTACAGCAGAACATGGCTTCAAGGCAGATGCCAGGATGTAGCACATTTCACCCCTGCTCACTGAAATAATCTTAACTTATTCCTATGAGATCCAGTAAAGGAGAGACTAGTACTAGATGACAGAATAGGAACAAAGGATTTCTCTACATGAACTGTTTATTGGGTTACTGAGATTATCTTGCATCAGTAGGCAGGAACTGGTGATGTATGTGACCTAGGAAGAAGTTGCTGAAGCCCCTTAGGGCAATTCAGATGGAGAATCTCAGCTGCTAACACTATCAGGGTATTACTTTTCTCTTCCTACATGCTCCATCACTGTGATAGGATGAGGTTACTTGCCTGGCTGCTCTTGCCTTTGTGGAGTAAAGTCCTTCGCCCTCACAATGGTGTTGCTTAAGTTGCTCTTTGACCAAAGACCTGTGAATGGAAGAGGCAGCTTCTGCTCCTGAAGGTTTCAGAACAGGGCAAAGGGACCTAGTGACTGGGCTCTGCTAAAATGCAGGCAACAGCAGGATCAAGAGACTGTTGCAAGAATGTTCCTCCCGAGGTCTGTCATAGCAGAGTCCAAGGAAGCACAGGAATGAATCATGAATTATGAGAGATGGTGGAGCTCAGTGGCAGACCTTTTAAATTCACTGGGAATTCAAATGTGGAACTGAATAAAGAAACACAGCTATTTCCCAGCAATATCCCCTTTTTGTTTGTGTACTATACCAGCGCTGTCACATGAAATGAGGAAAACATAATGTGTCATTTTGAAGGACATATCAAGGTGGTCAAGAGCTGCTGGCTCTCAGAGACACTGGGTGTGCTACATCTGGTCCCCCACTGAGGAGCCTGGGGCTGACGCTAAAGTGGCTGGGGTAGCACAGGAGGTAGGTGGTGCGTGACCTTTAATTCCTCAGTTAGAGGAAACTGCCTGCAAGAATGCAGGAGAAATTAGAGGAATTAACTTTGGTCTGTTAATACTAGATCTGTCAATCTAGTTCTTTGGTTAAAGTGCATGGGAATTCCTGTAAACAACTGATGGCTTTAAAGGCTTTTAGCTAGAAGTCTGTTCACCTTCCATCCCACTTTGCCTGACCTTGAGCCCTAATTAGAAGGTCTGTGATTCATGACTAAGCAGAATAATTGCATAAAACAAAGCAGAAAGGCATTCAGACATAACTAGATTTGCTCTAAATATGAACATTTGTACATGTACTGATCATCATCAGGATAATAACAGGGTACATTCCAGATCTTTGTATATAATAGTGCAAAACAAATAGACCTAGGTGGTTTCTGAAGTGAACAAAATCCTGTTCTCACTCTGTAACTGTTAACTATTAACTACTACTTACATTCCTCTTACTTTACATATTAAACCTGCTTGTCATCAGTTATTGATTTCATAACTTTAACATTCAGTGAAGAAAAACAAACTGCGAGACATGAAAAAGAAAATCTGTGTCAGGATGTGCTCCACTTTGTGTGCCATTTAGTAGAAGATCTACAAACTACAGATCCCTTTGGCATTGTCCAGCCTCCTCATCCTTCTCCCTGGCTGGAAAAGGGATTGTTTCTTTCAGACGAAGATGAGCTCTCTTCCTTCTGTGGCCTCCTGAGTGTGCCTTCACTCTTTCTAAGCAACACATACATGGACAGCACTCAAATGCAGTTGCTGAATAACACGGAATAAACCTCAGCTCTAGTTTTAGTTTGGCACTGGGATACACCCCTTCTGCTTCCCTTCCTGCACCTGCTTGTGCCAGGAAAGGAACAGGGGGTATATTCTCCAGTAACTCCCCTCCCTTCTTCCCCCGCAGAGCAGCCTTTGCTGCTGGGTGTGCTCTCTACAGATATCTGGCTTCTTCAAGCAGAAAGTTTTGACAACACAAAAGTTGCTATTCTGCCAAATGCAACAACCTCTGAGAGTCAGGATCCAGCCTATGATTTTCTTCACCAGATATTTTGGACAACCTTAGTTACAGAGATTTTTGTATTCAGTTATGATAAAAACCTGCAATAGCAGGTATTTCCCTCCATATCAGTAAATGTTCATCAACCTTTTACTTTCATGAAGTCCAAGCAACAACATTCAGGTCCTCAGTCCTTTAGTGCCAGAAGGCACGAGACCCACACCCTGACAGTGCAGAAACTTGCAGCATGGCCTCTCCCCTCTGCCCATATGCTACCGATATTTCTAGAAATTCAAGTTTTATTTTATTTCCAATTTCTGTAGGGAGAGTTGACCCTAAAAGAGATGGTGCCAGGGGATGTATATTAGCTGCAACACTTTGGACATGAATTCTTATGTTTTATTTGGCTTGGTAATTAAGATTTGATAAAATAGAGCATTTATCAAATCTAAAGGAGATAGAAATATTACTCCTTTGACAAGGCAGTTATTGTTTTGGGTTACTGTGTACACACCCCTGCCAGTACAACACTGAGAAAGGGTAATAAACAAAGGAGTGAAGAAACAATGAATTAGGCAAAAGTGAAACCTATGCTTCAGTCATGACCAACATAGTAAATCTAAAGGCCTAAGCAGTGCTGATCAGAGAAGGGAATTCAATAATTGCAGTGAAATTCTTGTAATATACAGGGACAAACGTTTTGTATACTTAAATGTAGACATTACTCCTTGAGGAGCAATAGTATAGATTCATTTGTCCCCTCCTTCAGTCTCTCTTTGGGGTCAGAGGCCCAAGGAGGAGGGCAGTACTGAATAAAAGTGTGGACTGGGGGTCCCTGCCTCATGTCACCATGTAATGACACAACCATAGGGCTTTCTGTAACATAGCAGGCAAGTAAGATACCATGCTTTAAGATTTTGGAAATGTTTTAACAGTCTAAGAAGCTAAATTAATTGGGTGGAAACAGTGTTGCTTTTTTATAGGAGTAGACCCTGAGTACCTATGCAGCATCACACGCAATTAGGTAATGAAATTATCAGGAAGAAAGGACAGTTTTCAGATTATTTTCAGGATAAATTTGGGAAACAAATTTCTCTTTTAATTGTGGACTATTTCAGATACCAGGTATTTCAAATAGATTCATTTGGACCTATTTGGTCCAAAATCATTGATCAAAACTAATAAAAATCATATCTGTTTCTGAATACTTACATCCACAGGGAATTATTATTTGAATTTTTTCTCAACAGCACATATCAGACAATCTGATAATATTATGTACAGAATGAGTTCAATAATTTTAATGATGCAATATTTCCTGGTCTGCTCTGCTGATCAGCTCTGCTCTCAAGGTCTGCTGAATGGAAAAACAGACACGCAAATGTCTCAGTCCATTACTGCCTGGCACCCCTCCTAATTTCTGACTTCACTGTGCACTGCAGGAGCAAGCTGCTAGCGCAGAGCTCTCAAAAGAAGTGCATCACAGAGGAAGGTTAATAACCTCTATTGTGTCCACCAGAGAGCTCCTGCCTCCTGAAGGTTAATTTTCTGATTTCACTGTTTGCATTTGTGCTGTTCTTAAAGAGGAAGCACACAGACGACTTCCTAAATTAGGAGGAACCTAATGAAAATATGCATACTTTTGGAGATATCTCTGTGTTGGTCCCAGCTCCCAGCTATCCAACATGAAAATCTAGAACAAACCCAGTGCTGTTGAAGGGTGCAATCCTTGACCTGTAAAGCTGCTAAATTTCATCAGATTTCATTGAGCATCTCAAGCTCAGTTTTGCCACTACCCTGCCCTGGTGGTCTTGCTGGCATGCTGCAGCAGTTCTGCATGTTACTTTCTCTTACAGGAGCAGAAGATGAAGGGGCAATGTCTCCTCTTGGGTATTATCTCTTTTCTTCATCAGTGACACCACTCAAGCAGTTAGGTCTAGGAGATGAAAACTTCAGTAGATTTTTGTGATAAGACAAATTTGGTGCTGATTTCATTTTGTAAACACATATTTGCTCATTTCTTCCTGTATTCGCATGGATTTGATTTTCATACCACAGTCAAATGGTTTTAAAATCTGTTGAATTAGGGAGAGCACATCATAACATAAACCCCTATACATATTGGTCTATGGATATTTGATTGACTCCTTCATATATCTATAATTTAGCTGACATGCAAAAGGTGCACAGAGTTCAGTTTTGAACCCTTCATACCAAGTAATTTGCTTCACTCACTGCAATAAAAATAAATGTTTCAGGGAACCGCACTGGAGGCTGGTGCGCTCAAATATTTTGTTTAGCAACTGGGATGCTTTTTAGCCTCAAAATTCACACAGGCAAGTTGTTTGTTTCAACTTCGATATAAGCAGTTTTTTGATGTGCGTTCTGTATTTCTGGTGCCTGATTTGAGGCAGAGTTTGGATGCAGAACTGCCAAATATTTGCTCCTGATATTGTTCTCACACTTGCTCCCACTGTCACAAGACAACTTTGGAGCAGGCTAAAGCTAAAAGAGAGAGTGCCACAACCACGTTCCTCAGTTCCTGACTCTGCCCTATGCCTAGAACTCATTCAGGCAGAGTTATGCCCCTGCCAGTCTTTGACCAATTACAGATGCCAGACTCCAGATGTCAGATCCTCTGTACTCAACAGGGATGCTGCTTCTCTTCATTTTTCCATCGAACAGCTGCTTGCCAGAAAAATCAGTGATGCAGAAATAAAAGAGTCAGACAACAACCATTAGGAATTGGGACCGAAATTCGGTCTTCTTTTTCAATCTTGATCCTCTCTGCATTCACAAGAGCCTTTTGTAGCATCAACATGAAGTGTAGTGACAGCTAGAGATTATCAGGAAAATGATCCTGTGAAAAGTAACAGAAGTGTCATCACTGATTAAAGACTGAAGCAAATGGGACACATTAAGACCATGAAAGAAACCTCATTTCCAAAAATATCTGTGTTTAATTTATAAATTCATCTTTCTTTACACATTCATTTGTATGGCATACAAGTCTGCTTAGGAAAACAGCTCCCGAGAGAGTACACATGAAACACCTACTGCCTTAGTCCTTTCTACACACAGTGCCAGGGATTAGGAAGAGTGAACACAAAAAGAGCATTAAACTGAAAGCAGGAAAGAAAGACTATTTCTCCTGAGGCCTGTAGAGGCAAGACCATCTCCTGAGTCAGGAGAAACTTCCATTATAGGGATTCTCCAATACAAGGTAGTTATTTTCGTTTTGATCAATGCTGATTTTATTGATAAAAATGTCTGGACTGGATTACGTAAGGCTGCACAACTCACAGGTGCATACAAGCATGTATAGGAAGGACCAGAAGAGAAAGTGAACCTTCTCCTGCCTGCAGTGAAGTGAGTCAGAGCCCAGAGAGGTAGGGAAGATGTGACCACTGCTCAGCCACTGCCCAGCACTGCAACCAGAGTGGGGCTCAGACAGGGATACGGTGGGTTGCCACTGGAGGTTATCCTGCCCAGGCTAACTGTGGCAGGGCTCAGCCATGGCACTCCTGAATGTGTGCATACACACACACACACACACACACACACACACACACACACACATGTATACAAAAATAGATGCATTCAGTGCATGCACTCTCTGCTCAGGTCATGTCTGAAAGCCACTACAGAGCTCTAGATTGCTAAATCCATTTTAAAAATTAGTCAGCTGAATTTGTCCTAACAATCACAGCTTATTCATTCTACTCCCTCATTTGCAGCCTGGCAGCTGTTGGGCATGTGGGATGCTCAAGACTGTGTGTCTCTGACTGTCCTGTATGAGGAGGGAAGTCCTGAGGAAAGCCACTCCTACAACTCACTCCTCAGACACATTGCTGTCCCTACACTGAGAGGCACATCCCTGGGGAAGCAATGCTTTTACCATGTACTTTTGCCTTTGCTGCTGAACAAGCACTAACAGGAAATATTTGCCTGTCCTGCAAGGATGCACCTGTACTCTGAGTCTTGTCCTCTTCAGCACATTCAATGCAGGTGGCATTTTATCTCTTGGGGCTGGTTTGTGGTATCTGACCTAGTCTTTTTCTGATGACTATCTACCTTCCCCCTGGAAAATTAGTAATTTTTTTCTGTCCTTTTTTTAAATTTTTTTTTTCTTACTCTTGTTGTAATATCCCAAAGGCAATAAACAGCAGAGCCTTTTCCTGTGAAAACAGATCCTAGTTTCAACATATATTGTTTCTGTTTGATTTCAGAAAAATTTTCTTTCAACCTGGTGACTTGCAGCAGACAGCCTAGGTTTGTCCAGCCACTTACAAGAGCTGAAAAACTTTGACATCCTGAGAGGAGCTGCTGTTAAATGACTGCGATTGGAGTATCTGCCTGGTGGGGGTTTGGTTTCCATCTTACTTTTATTATCTCCAAAACCTAATCCATTGCTCTCAGCCATTTACCAGGCACTCTGCTCACTTGTGCCAGTTTACTGGCTTAACACTGGTGGCTTCGTGGCAAAAATCTATTCTAAGAGTTTCTGAAACAAAGCCTTAATGATATATGGTTGCCAAAGTTAGCTGTTTCACAGCTGTAATAGCACACTGTAGACTGTGTGGCAGCCAAGCTGTCTTTGTTACTGTATTAAGTGAGGTGCAAGTGCCTGGAATGCTACAGGCAGCAAGAGCCATCGTGGGTGGCAGCTGCCTTCAGACTCCTTGAAAGGATATGCTGTGATAACTTGATAAGGTTTTTGCATGTGTTAAAGGGCATGACATCCACGAAAGGCTGGCTGGTGAGAGCACAATTTTGTCTGGATGTGAGGTGCTCCAAACTGCATTAGAACAGTGTAGAAAACACAAAGCATGCTGTATTTTTTCTACATGCCTTGAATTATTTAATGAAAAGTAGTTTTCCTGGTAATGTCTGATTCAGTTAATCTGTTTAGAGACTGTTTTACAGTACCCCTCTACTTTTCCAGTAAAGATATACTGAATTTTGTCAGAAATCCTGAAAGTCATGGCACTGGGATGTGGGTTGGCATTCCCAGTCTCGGGGCTGGTTTCTGTGAAGCTGCTGTAAATCAGCAAGGATTCCACAAAGCTATTTTAATGTAAATACAGGGTAGATGAGTAAGGTCTTAGACTTGGTGTTCTTATTCTCTGCATCCATGTGGACCTAAACACTCTGGGCAACAAGACAGTTTGACCACTGCAACTGGCCTTCTTCTCTTTCTCCCAGCTCAAAATTGGTCCTTATGTTTCTTGAACAGCTTTTGCACTTCTGCAAACCGTAAGTGGACCCTTTTACATAAAGGAAAGACACAAAGTCAGATACTCTCTCCCCTCTGCTTGTCATCATCAGAAAGCCCTATCAGCCCTTCCATGCAGTCAGGTCCCACACAACCTTTTTTTGTTAGGCTGCAGTGGTTCTTACTACCAAGCAAGAACTTTAAAGGTTCAAGCAAGCTCTTTAAAATAAGTGCATAGGATACAGTATCTAAGGATTTATGTTAAGGTATTTCTACCTCCAGTTTCATTGCTCTGTGGAGCTATGCTAGAACAAGCAGGTGAGATGCAGGACCCTTATACAGTGTAAATACCAACATTCCCTTGTGAAGGGTAAACAGCATGGTGAGCATCTTTAAATTGCCCATAGTCAGCCAGAGGTGCTGTGGCTGCTGAGAAACCTAATTTTAACATAGATTTGGTTTTCAGAAATCTTGATTACACCCTATAACTGATTGGTGTGTCAGAGTGATATGTGTATCCCATAGCAAGAGAGTATTTTAAGACTACGTCCTGCCCTTGATGAACAAACTAAAGTCACATGTTGAACAGTTTCTGGTCCCATTTCCTCTTGGTGAAACCTCATACCTCATGAAAAGAAATTCTCAAGGCTTTTTCCCCTTATGATCCATTTGTCTAAATTGCACTGAATTATGAAAATTTAGCAAGAGGAAAATGAACTCTTAGTGATTGTCTTGTTTGAAAGATTGAATGGTTTGAATTTATAAGTAATCCAGAGACACAAGCCATGTCTTCTTGTGAGATAAACACAGATGACGCACAAGTTATTGATAGCAGTGAATCTTTTCCATGGTGGGAACCATGAATGATTGGTGAGATAAATGATTTGGACTACAGTGCATATAGGTTGTTGTAAGATCTGTAAACTTGACAAGGCAAAAACATATGCTGTATTGCACATTGCTGCATTTGGGCTTCATTTATTTATATTATGCTAACAGAAAATAAAAAATCCCTCTTTCTCTTCCAAGAGCTTTCAAACAAGAGAGAAAACTGTAAACCCAAGCCATTTTTCTTTTTGCCTAGCATAATTTACAAAATATTTCGCTTTGGCAGAGCTAAACTGGGGGCACACCAATCACATCTAGACTAAATGTGATTTAGGAGGTCTGAGGCCTTTTCAAAATACCAGGAGAGATCCTCAGTTCTTCAGTGGGACACCCAGACAAGTTACTCAGGGTAAGACAGGGTAGGAAATGAACTCAGAGAGATGCACACATGCATGTGATCAGCCCATCATGAGTGTAGAGCACCTTATTCCTTTCTCACCTAGAGTAAGAAAAGTTGCTTCACATTCAACCTGGTCTAGTGGAAGGAAAGTGTCTCTGCCTATGGCAGATGGGATGGAACTTGTTGATTTTAAGGTTTCTTCCAACACAAAACATTCTATGATTTAGAGCAGGCTTTTGCAGTGCATGAAGCAAGTGGTGTGCTTTACACTGGCATATTTTCTTATTTCAAGTACCTTTTTCTTATACCCATAATTTGAATGCTTTTGCTAGAAGTTCCTCAGTGTCATTACTGAATAATGTTGTGCATTGAGTTCCTGACCTCCAGGTTATTTCAGGATGCCACCAAGTGGGTGTAGCTGGAGATCTTGGGCACAGGCTGCAAAAGTGAATAGATATTGAGCTGATGTTTGGTATAGATTAGAAGTCAAGGAACAGAGGGATAAATTTCCAAAAATAGAGAATTCTATTCTTCCTGGACTAGTGATTCCACATGGGTAATTAAATGGATTATAGTTGTTCAACTGCCCCTCTTGAAACTGTTTTTATGCTTCCTGAAGCTGTTTTTGTTCTGGATGTAGGTAATCTGGAAAGGAATATGTTCCACCAGCATCTTCATACACTAAGAATGATGAACGTGCTGAAAATTCAGATAAGCGGAATAAATTAACTTTAACAGGAGGCTTTTAAATAAACTGACAAATTGCAACAATGTTGGTCTATTGAAGTACATTGGAATTTGCATCTTCATATATGAGGTATAAAATACCTCAACAACTGAAAAATTAGAGTATACTAAATTTCATCTGTCTGAATATCTTTCTGAACTTTGCAGCAGCATTGTGTTTCCTAGCTGAATACCACATATTTTCAAGTCATTTCTTCTCCTACATGAAAAGAAAATCTGACCCTGTAGGCTCCACTGCATAGTCCTGTCTGTTGCACAGAGAGCACAGAGAGTGAATAGGTCAGATGTCAAACTCAGGTGGGTGGTTGTCCTTTTTTATTTTTTTTTAATTTTATTTTTTTATTTTATCTTTTTTTTCCCCAGTATCCAGGGGTATGATGGCACAGGCAGATGCTGAGTTTCATTCCAGAATTCTGTATTCAGGTCCTGGCTGTTTGGTTGGCAGATTCACTGCTGCTATGCATCAGCATTACTATTATTATTATTATTATTATTATTACCGCTATTACCGCTATTACCGCTATTACCACTATTACCACTATTACTACTATTACTACTACTACATGGGAGAAGTAGGTTTCCTCCTTAGCAAGGAATAAATGGTCTGAGGAACAGCAGTTCAATGAAAGTTCAAGTGGTTACTTACCCAATGGGCACGACAGAGCCAAGATGTGGAGCAACTTAGAAATGATAGCTAGAACCAAAAAATCAACGAGGAGGTGATGAATCTTGGATGTGTATTAGGTTTATGTGTTAAGCCAGCCTTCTGGGAGATATTTAAATCAATTCAAATTGTTTTGACAACAGATGAAGATAGCAAGTAATCATTCATGATATAGCTACTATTCAGAAAGCAGTTGGGTTCCTGTCTTGTATGTTTCCTCTGTCAGGGAAAACTTCATTCTGAATTTGTGTGGAGAGTCATGAGCTGAAAACTCAGCCTTCTGGGAATTTACTGTTTTAATTGTCTGTGAAAAAGCTGCTGGAGCCCCTTTGGTGACCCCAAGCTTGTCTCCAATGGCTTTCTCTTGGCCTTGTTCCCTGACTAAGACAGGTGGCTGTGGGAAAGATGCTCCATTCTACATTCAGGAACAGGGAGAGAGGAGAAGGATGCTATAAAAAGTTTCAACTCCAGTGAGAAGTTCAAACCTACAACTCATCCTGTAGAATGCTCTAGAGTGCTGCCCTGCCTCCTAAGCCCCCTTGTCCCTTCATACAGTCAGAAAACATCTATGAATCTTAAACAGAGGTCACGCCAAAGACCCATCCCACTTGCTTTTGTAAGCCCTTCATGTGCAATGAACAAAGAACCAGTTACAGATTTTTCCTCCAGCTTTGTTAAAAGAGCACATGAAAGGACAGATGGGGTCAAAGCTGAAGGAGGACAGTGGAGGTGCATGGCTGTAGGATCAGCAAAATGAACCTGTGGGAGTGTTCAAGTGGTGTAACTCTTGCATGCAGAAAGAAGCAGGAGAAAGTTTTCATAGACTGGATAAGGACATCAGAGGGAATGCTCTCTGTTTCACACTCCCTGGTGCTGATCCCTCCAAGGGAGAAGAAAAGCTTCAGGTTTAGCTGTCTTGTCCAGACTCTCCGCTGCTCAGTGGGTACCTGCTAACTTCATTTCTCCTTCATTCAACAGAAAAAGTGGTGGAGATGTGAAGACAAAAAAACTTTTTGGCTATCTTTGACTATTAATGTATTTTGTGTTGACTTCTCATGTGATGAAAACCAATGTGTTGTGTGTGTGTCTGTATCCATACGATCATTGAGTCCAATCATTAATCCACTACTAAACCATGTCCCCCAGGGCCACATCTACTCACTTTTTAAATCCCCCTAGGGATAGTGACCCAGCTGTTTCCCTAGGAAGCTTGGTCCACTGCTTGGCAACCCTTTCCATGAAGAAAATTTTCCTAATATCTAACCTAAACCTCCTCTGATGCAGTCTGAGGCTCTTTCCTCTTGTCCTGTCCCTTGTTACCTGGAAGAAGAGAGATACATTGCTACAGCTTCCTTTCAGGCAGTTGTAAAGAGTGGCAAGGTCATTTCTGATCTTCCTTTTCTCCAGGACATACAACCTCAGCTCCCTCAGTTGCTCCTCATATGATTTACCTCCTAGTCCTTCTCCCAGATCTGTTGCCCTTTTCTGGACTTGCTCCAACACTTCAATGTCTTTCTTGTAATGAGATGCCCAAAACTGGATACTCGAGTTGTGGCCTCACCAGTACAGCCAAGTACAGTGGGACAATCCCTGTCCTGGTCCTGCTGGACACAGTGTTGTTGATCACAGCCTTGGCCACCTGGGCACATGCTGGCTCATGTTCAGCTGCTGTTGACCAGCATCCCAAGGTCCTTTTCCTCTGAGCAGCCTTCCAGTTGGTCTTTAGTGCTGTGCGGGGTTGTTGTGACTCTAGTGCAGAAGACAGCACTTGGCTATGTTGAATCTCAAGACAACATTTCACTTTCTATAACCTAGAGAGTGTCTGCCAAAATGGTGACGTATATCTTGGAATGCTGCTAAGAGAGCAGGCAAACAGAACATGGGATATCAACAGTTTTTGTGGCAGTACATGCAGAAAGGACAGTCATCCTACCAGCTAAAGAGAAGGGTTCTGCTGGTGGTCATCTCCATCTCAGAAAGGGCTCAGATGGTATCTACCTGGCAGAAAGTCATGTCCTCTTCATTTGCCAGAATGGATGTGGCAAGCCAGAGAGAACTTCCATGAAAACATGACACCGTCCAGGGCCCAGGCTGCAGGAAGTGCCAGAGTCTGTCAGTAGTAATGAATGGCAGTAGACATAACAGCTGTGTGAGGTATAACCAAGTGGATGACCTTCTCAGCCTTGTGTCAGCATTACAAGAGGAAGTAGGAAGGTTAGGGAAGTCTGAGACGGAAACGGACTTGCAGAACCATTCTCTGACTTCCTGAAGATGGAAACAGGAACAGAAAACAAGATCAAGGGGATCCTATGTTTTTTCCCCAGCAGGCTGAAGACAGTAGCTTAAAGGGAAGGAGTGAATGGAGGCAAGTCCACACTCAGAACAGCAGGCAAACTTATTCTCCACCTACCTCACCTTCCAAGTGCCTCTGTACAACAAGTGCAAGGCTCTGGATATGGAATGCCAGCCAATATGTGATGATCGCTATCATAACAGTGCACCATTGGTAATTCTGCACCGACTGTGGCTCCATGACTCCCATACATGACATGGATGGACTTGAGAGCCAGGAATTGGCCAGATATACTCACTCACCCTTTAGCAGTCCTACATGACCAATGTGTAAGTCCAATGGGGAGTGGAGACTGACTGTGGACTATTGGGGCCTGAATGAAGCCACACCACTATGGAGTGATGCTGTGCCGGACATGTTGGAGCTTCACAATGAAGTGGAGTCAAAGGCAGCAAACTAGTGCCACATTAAACATTGCAAATATGTTTCTCTCCATTCCTCTGGCAGCAGAGTGCAGGCCACTTTCACCTGGAGGGGCGTGCAGTACACCTGGAACAAACTGCCCCAGGGGTGGAAGCACAGTCCCATCATCTGCCATGGACTGATTCAGACTGCACTGGAAAAGGGCGAAGCTCTGGAACATCTGCAGTACATCGATAGCATCACTGTATGGAGGAACAAAACAGGGGAAGTTTTTTAGAAAGCAGAGAAGATAGTCCAGATCCTCCTGAAGGCTGGTATTCCCATAAACCAAAGCAAGGTCAAGGAATCTGCCTGGGAAATTCAGTTTTTAGGAGTAAAATGGCAGGATGGACATAATCAGATTTCAATGATTCATATTCAATATCCAATAAAATAGCAGTGTCCCCAACAACCAGCAAGAAGGAAACACAGGCTTTCCTAGGTGCCATGGGGTTTGCAGAAAGAATGTTCTAGATCACAAATCCTCAGACTGTAAACACTCTCCATCATGTGATATTAAAGAAGAATGATTTCAGGTGGGGTCCTGAACAGCAACAATTTTTGAACAACTTAAACAGGAGATTTCCCTCTAAATTGTTCTCAACCTATGAGCTTTGAAGGTCTGTGTGCATTGTATGTGGATTTGCTTCTATCTTAGGAGTTAAACATCATGTGTTATAATACATTATAATACAATATTGAAATGTATGAAATGGTAACTTACTCTAACTCAGAAGGTTTAACATCTGCCATCCTCCTAACTGGAAGAGGAAGATGCTGAGAATTTTCAGAGCTAGCAAGACTGAAGGGACTTGATCCAGAAGCAATGAAGTTGTTATTCTGAAGATGTGCTGTAATTAACCCAGTGTAGGCATCGTCCCTTATACAGTGCATTGCTGTACCTCACCCTCTTCTGCAAGATTCATCCTTTCTGTCTAACAGATGAAAGTTAAAATGGGTCCATGATGTAGAACTGCTAGATGAATGAAGCTGCAGAACCTCCACTGTTCAGTTGCAAATTGACTTTTAATTTGATTTCCTAAATGCCTGGGTGGTCTTGACTATTAACATGCCTAAAAAAAAATGCTTATGTCTACAGACAGAATGAATTTACATTCTTGTTTTTCCTATCTCATTTTAGATACATGGCATTGAGCATCATAACCCAAGCATGTGTATTTCTCATCACCGTAGCATCATTTACATTGCAGCCAGACTAATTTCAGTGTGTATTTGCTGCCTTCCCCACAGACCTCAATTATTTATACTCCGGAGAGTCAAGCTGGTTTCCAAATTGCAATTTTGTTTTTCAAACAACTGAGGAAACCAAAACAAGCTTTGAGATTCACCATTAGATATGGTATCCCCTATATCACTTTTAAAGCAGCTGCTATCCCCAGGACATGACACTTGATTTCTAGGGAGAACATCCAAGCAATGGTGAGTCTAGACAGATTTCTGGGACACATATCTAGAAATTCAGAAAAATATGTTTCATATTGTTTTAACACTGATCATATTTGGGCTGATATAAATACATGCTTCCATATGCTTTTGAACAGTTATTAAGGGATTAATGCTAATACATGTTAAACTCTGCAACTGTAATTGGCCCATTTCCAGCTATCTTTTCCTTTTCTGAAAAGCTTTATTTATGAGAGAATAGCAAATCTGGCAACAATATTGTATTTCTTTATATGCTTTCAGACACATAAATATTCAGGTATAATCTGTGTGAGTCCTGGCATCAGCAATTATGTCCACATGTGTGCTTGTCTTCCCCAGGAGTGTGCAGGGGCTGTAGAACAAGGTGTCAGGGATGTTTGCATGGACACCTGCAATGGCTTCATTTTCAACTGCTTCTGGCACTTAATCTGTAGCATATGTAGTGTAAACTTTAGCTTAATGGCAATTAGGAGCAGCATGGCATCTGGTGGGCAGAAAGATATCAAGTGAGACGTGATGAGGTTCGGATACTTTGTTATGTCCCCAAGCCAAGACAAAAAATTACATTCGCTGGTTCTCTGCTCATGAAAGAAAATATTTATTTGTAAAAGTGGTATTGAAATGGCTACCTTTGACTTTGTTTTTGCATCTATTACACAACATATTGCAGAGAAATGGAAGCTGTTATGCTAGCATCGGCATAAAATTTTCTGGCTTCTTCAAACCAAAACATGTCTTTAGTTCCCTGAGACTGAGTTATCACACATTCTTGTGGAAGATCTCAGTTAAGTGATGCTTCAATAGCATTCACAGATAAAAAAACACTCTCAGAAAATTTTCCCATAAAATATATATGATATGGCTACTCATACATATCTCCTGTTGATTAAGAACTCTTTGGCTCCAAGGCTTTTTTGGGCTTAATACAGTTTCAGAAACATACACAAAAGAGCTCAAGCCCATGGTTTGTTGCTTAGAGGCATTTCATACAATCAAGCCATACTATGACTCTTCTCTTTCAAGACTAAATTTTTTTTCTCTTTTTAACATTTCAGCCTCAGTGCAATTGGGAGGTGGGTTGCTTCTAATAGAGGCCAAGATTTTCAGGAAAGGCCAAAAGTTATTTTGACCAAACTTCGCAACAGACACTTTAAAATGACTGAACTTTCAGTGCATGTTCTGCACTTCAGGACAAGCAAGGTGGTTATTCTGAGTCCACAAAAAAAGAAAGCAGTATACAGTACTCAGCTTTTTCAATCTTGAGTGATCACTAATGTCTTGCAAATCCAAAGCAAATCCACAGAAATAATTTGGGCTGTGCAGAAATAA
The DNA here is from genome assembly GCF_030490865.1 of Poecile atricapillus. Taxonomy (NCBI): domain Eukaryota; kingdom Metazoa; phylum Chordata; class Aves; order Passeriformes; family Paridae; genus Poecile; species Poecile atricapillus. The sequence continues at coordinate 128,256,455 of NC_081289.1, read as the reverse complement.
CTGAGGCGGGGGGGGAAAAAGGAGGCAATTACACTGTTTATTTAAACTGTCACCTGATGCAAATTCAAATCTTTTAATTAAGGTGCTGCAAGGACTTTATCCTGAGGATCTTATCACATCTTATTGTTTGACACAAAGCCCTGGAACCCCAGTCAAAAGTGTTGAAACCATTTAGGCTAAAAAGTGGGAAAAATAATGCCAGATTTGCAATGATTTCAACCCATGATTTGTCACTATTCTGCTGACATGGAGGAAAGCAGCTGCTTCAAGAGGAAGTGACGCCTCTTGCAGTAAGAAGAGGTGGTTGATAGAAGTCCTGGCAAAAGCAGAAACTTGCTTTTTGCTGTATCTAGCTCATTTTTGGAGATGGTGGCATTTTGGAGGCCAATCCCCACGCTGTGAAAAAATGTGAACCTGCTTGTTCTGTGCTGTTTCTTGAGGGGAGCTGGACACGTCTGAATTTCTGGCATCAGCTTGGGTCCTCCCAGAAGGCCTATTCCGAGCTCCCTGTGCAGTGAAGTAAGAGCTGTGCACATGTCCGTGAATTAAAGGTTCTTCATGCTGTGAAACACAGTTAAGGAAGTTTCTCACAGGCGTCCTATGCTTTTATATTTGGAGATCCAGAAATCTTGCAATGGCCCAAAAATCTGGTAAGAAGCACGAATTTGATTTCGACTGACAAGTAGTAGTGGTTTAAGCCAAATTTACCTCTGTTTAAAGCATAACGTAACAGATTGCTGTTAACTCTTTTTACTTCAGTGATGCAGCATTGAAGAGTGCCAGTTCAAATATCAGGAGATGCCTAATTATGAACACTTACTGAAATTTAAAACACTTCCAAGCAGATAAAGGATGACTGCTCAGATGCTGTAGTAGAGATCACAAGTAATGGGGTAGAGGGAATTCTCTCACACACTGGTATTACTGATAGCATGGACATTTTCTACACCCTGAACTGATAATAATTCAAGAGATACTCACGCATCTCAAGACTGTCTCTTTGTATCTCAGTATTGATTAAGAAGTGTCCACCCAAACAGGAAAATCAGTTTTTCCAAAATAATTTTTTCACTGAAAAAAATTTGGTGGATGTACATGTTTTAGAAGGTGTTTATCCCCTATCAAAAAGCCCACAGTTTAAAATAAGAAAAAACACATGGTGTGAATTCATTGGTAAACAATAATAAATATTTCTGGATACTTCTGTTTTATTTACTTCCATCCCTTCAGTCCATCTTGAAGTGAAAAACCGGAATATTAGCTCTTGGCACTGGAGGACATCATGCAGAAATAGAAATACCTGAAGACGAAAATTCATTGTGTTTTTACTTGTCTCAAAACAACTGCAAGTAGGTAAATTCTCACAATTTAGGATCCATCTTTATTTGAAGAACTCTCCTGTTTCTGTCAACAGAGATGTCACTTGGCACCATGATTTCGGGAGACAGATTCTGATCTACCAGAAAACACATTGGACCTGACAAGTGAAGATCTAATTTTATCACAGCAATGTTGATTCTTTTTTTTTTTTAGAGTCTTCTATGGTCCTTGGGAAGTATTATTAAGGCAATGATTTGCTTAGAGAAAAAAAAACACTGACACAAAGACAGAATTCTATTTATGAAGAAACATTTATATTTGCATTCCAGTGAATGTCTTCCTCAATATTACTTGGTTGTCACTAGAGAATGGGAATAAGAAGATATACTGGTATATGTGTTAGTCAACCTGCACAAAACCTACAGAAAAGCTCAACTACACCCTTTGATATTCCTTGAGGATCAGAATAAACCAGCTAAGACTTAATTTTCTAGTCATTAAAATTTTGTTTAGTCTACATCAATCAATAATACACTGTTTTTAATGGTCAGTGCTGTCTGCCTCTGGCTTCTTACACATCAAGCTCAAATACCAAAGCCACTCTTACAACAGGGCAAACTGAACAAATTCTTTGCATTAAGAAGAAATTAATGTTATTAATCTCTGTTGCAGTGTGCAGTTAAGTGCAATGAGGGCTGGATCCTGATGACATTACCCATGTAAACTACAGTAATTTAAAATTTATTTACTCCTGAAACTTGACTAATTTCTTGAAAAGTTCAGATCGGTGTATTTTATCAGAGAGAGAACATGATTTAAAATCCATTAACTGGATGCCAGATTCAATATCTCACTATTCCTTGCAGAAACACCTCTTTCCCTAACAATGTCATAAACAGGGTACATTTAGAATTAAATATGTAGCCTCCACAACACAAAATGCCAAGAAAGGCAGCTTAGTACTTTACAAATATGCTATTAATGAAGTCAAGCTTTTAAAATTTAAATGACTGTATTAATTCACAGCAGAATCACATCCAGAAACAGTCCGTTGTTTCAGCCTAGTGACCAGGTAAGTGGATTTAAATTTCTTGCAAACATTATATTTATTATTCTTTATATATTTTCCTCACCTGCAGTCTTCCAGAAATATTCAATTACAACATCAGAGAAAGCAAATTCACTTCCATTTGGATTGCAGACAATGTTATCAGCTAGGTCCATCTTTAAGTTCCTTGCACCACTGTGCAAGCAGAGTAGCTGTACCACACACCTCTTCCAGTAGGGTTACACAAAAGGATATTCACACAGAACTCTCTGTCAACAGTGAGATGTCAGCCCATCTGGAAAGTTGTTTACAGGCCATGTAAAAGGGGGACAGAGAAGAGGATTGACTCACAGATTCATAAACAATGACCCAAATATCATTGTTTCAGAAGGAATGGTGCAAGAGCTAAGATCCATTCCATGAATTTGGGCAGTCAGTATTTATGCAGCAGATAACCCCATCTGACCTTTCCAGCATTCAAAGAATAATAGCTTTGCTGAGATGAACCAGCACTGAACGACTTTTACAATGTGTCAGGCAAAACAAATGGCTGGTGCACACCATCTCTGCTGTCTTTCTTGATCTTAAATAACTAACATATAAACAGGAATCTATTGCAAGGAAATGCCATGCTGCTCTGATTCAAATTCCACTACCTTCCTTTTTTAACTATATCTGAACAATATCTTGTGTTAACCCTCCTGGCGGGAAATGAGAAAAGCAATTAAATTTATAACTTTGGTGCCATAGCATAATTGGTGCCCCCTTTTCTCCCTTCATGATCATTTCAAATGCATGAAGGATTAATACTTCATTACCTTCTAAACCTTACGATGCCTAGGTTATTACTTTTATCAAATACTGGATAATGCATATTACATTACAACACAATTGTGTGATCTCTTGCTTGGAAAAAGAAATCACTAGTTTTCTTATTACCTCAAAGAATAAACATATTTTACTCTGGGAGAAAGATTAAATATGTATATATTTCTTAGCCTCAGCTGCATCCCCGGACACAAGTCCACCATTTGCCTTCTATATTTTTATTACTACTATTTTTGTATTTTGGGAAATGCCCAAAACAAGCACTTCCATTCCTCCCTTGGTATGGTTTTGAAGTGATGAAAGCTGACTCAGTTGACTTCTGTGCACAGGGCAAATTAACAGGACCATACAATAGATACATCTGAATTAATATAAATTTTATCACTACTATTTGTTACAAAGGTAAATACAAGCATCCTGACTCTGGGAGCCTCTCTGCTCTCTAGAGAGCAGAGAATATGGAACCAAAGGGATAATAAATTTCTTAACTTAAATTTCTTAGATTTGCATTATTGCAGCTCTGCTGTTCTTTGCTGAACAAAAGAGAAATATACCTCAAAAAAGCTGTCCATGGAATAAGAAGCATTGTTCTGCAGCTAACATAAATCATGCAGAAGCATCTGGCTCTAGCTGCTTATCTTGGGTGATTGCATTAGCTAGCCTTACAAGCATTTGTTCCCTTGAAGCAGGTGGCTTGGTACACTCTTCCCCCTGCAGGTGTGGGGTTTGCAGGCACCACTAGTGAAATGAAAGTTGGGAAAAAGTGGATGACATCTGCATCTTGTGTTCAAGGTCACTCTGGAAATGTAAGTTTGATGAAGCAACCGTACACCTCGGGGCAGAGGGGGAATACACGTATCCTGCTATGACATGTGCCAAGGGACACAAATGCCGTGAGAGCATGTCATTGTCCATACACAAACATCATTGCATCATTACACCTTATAATAAACATAATGAAATTGGGTTTTTTTCAACTGGCCTCAAGAATGCAGCAGGATTATGTGTATGAAGAGACGGCAACAGAATTGGCAGAGCCAGAGACAGATTCTGGAGAGTCCATGTTTCTCATAAGCCTTGCTTTCATACTGGCCAGTCAGACACACTACTTGTTTCACTTGGGAGTTAGCTGTTGGTGGCAGAAGTCTGAAAAACTTCTGTATGTGCTTACAATTATCATCTACATTGTTCACATTTCATTCAAACTTCTAAAATGTGTCTGATATTGATCAGACGTCAGAATTTCCAAGGTGTTTGTCAGTCTTAACAACTTCTTATCCCCACTTTATAGCCCTCTACTTTCATTTATTAGATGGAATGATGATTGCAGTCACCTTTTATAGACACCCTGGCTACTTTCTCCCACTCCAATCTAGGTGCACCTTGAGGTTGAAGTCGCAATTGGCCTAAGACAATCTGCACCATAGTTTTCATTTTGAGGGGTCAGAGGCAGGTTCCCAGGTTCTCACCATGTCTCCTTTCCTCTGTTGATATGTGGGAGCTGGGTCCAGGTGGGACAGGTCAACTTAGGTTATATGGACCACAGGATAGGACATCTAAAATATCCCTTGTCCCATTATGCAGCTGATGAGGAAACTGCAAATGGGGTCAAAGTGGGGTGGCTCTTACATCAGTCTGACATAAAAAACATTTACCTCACATGCCCTTTTGGTGTGCAAGATCCTGGATCACAGTGCCTGCTGCTTGTCTGTCTTCTCACACTGTGCTTCCCCTGGTTTGCTAGTGCTCTCCTTGGCTTCCCCTTCTCCTCTGTCTTAGATTTCTTTTAATGAGCCTGATGCAACTTGCACTTCTCCATGTGAGGACAAGCCACACATCTGAAGAGAAAATTGCTCCCTACAGACTTGCTTGCAAAATCAGAAGAACAGTCCTTTGCAGAAAGGATTCTTCAATACTCCGCGTACCTATGCCAAAATACCTCAGCAGGTTCTCTTGACTTCACTTCTGCACTGAACTAATTGCCCTGCTGGAGTCTGTTCCTGCTGTTCTCAGGGAGGCAATGGAATAAACTGGGTAATGGAAGCCACAGAAGTGGCAAATGTCCTGTGTTTTATTCACCTGCTCTTCCTGACCTAGGAAGAATGTGGGTTGATCTTGAAAGACATCAGATCAGTTCTGTTCCTTTCTTTTTTTAAAATCAGCTGTTAAATGAAATAAAAAAATGTGCACAGGAATAGTAACAGGTCTTTGATTTCCCTCCTCACTAAAAGCCAGCAGCTGCTTAATGTTTCACAGAGAAAGATAAGAAACATGATGATTGTGGATGAATGTTCACATGCATGGATTTGTTTTGTTGTATTGTTCTCAACCAAATTTCTCAGTGCTTCAAGACTAGAAAAAATAATGAAGAATATAATAATTATGAAATTGCTAGGAAGAAAAAAAATATTTAAGTAAACAAATAAAGAGTTACAGTTTTGCCATAAAGTGGCTTTGTTGACAAGAGAAATAGATCCAGAGGGTCTTGACAAGCACGATGTTAACTGTACAAACTTTTTCTATGCTCATATACATCTCTTAATAGTAGATTTTGTGAGAATAGTAGATTTAGATAAATGTGGGATCATTTTTCCCACATTTCATGGAGAATCTGATTTACAGGTTGAAAAGAAGATGAGTTCTTTTAAACTGCACAACATTTAAACAAAATCTTCTGGTATTCTACATCAGGTTTTCTGTTTACATAGAACTACCTCCAACTCTTCTTTATCTTCTAGAGGTTTTTTATTTCACTGGATTTACTTCATTACTTCCTTTTTCAAAACAGATCTTTTCTCCCCTTCACCCTAGATTATAAAGAGAAATAATTAAAGATGGAAAGAGGGAAATGAAAGGTTTTGATGTCACATATTCAGTTTTTCTAGCTTATAATTTTATTGATACCCCTTAGACTGTAGCTAGAGTCTCTTGAACAGCGATTTGTCAGGCCTTGTTTGACAAGTGAGAAAAAGGCCTGTTTCTACAGATGTCCAAATAAAACCTCTTACAGAATCAAACAGTTAGTGCTCTGAATTGTCATATAGAAAATGCACAGCCTCTGAATAATTTCAGAATTATTATTCTGAATAATTATTCAGAAACAGGACAAGAAGGAAATCAAAAGGGATCTCATCCCAGTTTGCTTTTTCCATTTTGTGCTCCATCTGGTTATATAAGTCAGTATAGCAGTGCACCCTCTCTGCTCCCATGCCAGCCTACTCATGTTGTGGCTGTATTCATTCAGCACTCAAGAAATAGATGCCTAGGCAGTTTGGATCCAAGGTGAATCCCACACAGCAGACTCTGGTCTATTTTTATCTTTGAACCAGTAAGACTGAAGTTTTTGGCTGCCACATAACTATTTTCCCCACACTCTGAGTTGCTGGAACTAGCACGGCCTGGAGAACAAATACAAAAAGGAAGATTTGCTGCAATGTTCACAAACTAAAGAAAAGCTGATATTAGTGTAAATTCTGAACAGTACACTTGCAGGAGATTAGGCAATTGCTGACTTCCTTGGAAATATGTTTGTAGTTCCTGTTTCACAAATGTCCCACAGAAAATGAAATGCACTCATATTGGCCAAAGAGCTGGGGGGGAAAGTGTGGGTCCCGCTTGTTTTATGTTGAGCATGGAAAGCTGTTTACAAGGATATAAACTGAAGATGTTTCCAGTAATGCTGCCCTCTCAGTTAGCAATTGCAGAGCTCCAGACCTCACTGGAGCTATCTTGCAGGATCCTGCTTAATGCGCTGGCCTAGCCACTTTCTAAGCTCTGTTTGTAAATTCTCTGTTACAAGAGCAGGGGTGCACAGCAGACACTACATTTTGAGAGGAATACTGTTTTATAAGCAAGACCATATCATTGCTTCTGGTCAGTTTCTGGGCTCATGTTTTACAGAACTAGCTGAAGGATGTCAGAATAGAGCAATACTGCCTGTCATTTCATATTATGCCAAAAACAAACGCATTGATATGAAAAAGGCCTGTGTACTCTGTGAACTATTTTTTAGAGATGTATTATACACAGACTTTCAAAAGGTCAGTAGAGGGGAGCAGAGGAGGCTGTTTACTTTGACCCTGTCTGAATGATATTTTTCCTTAGGAAACCTTTTATACAACAACTTTTTCTGTGACCATAAAGGATATTTTGAGTACTGTATGTTTGTATTAAGGCAATGAATAGAATTGCCCCAGTATGTTTATAAAGTGCTCATCACTCATCCCCTCTGCTCTAAAATGCTTCTGTGTGATTGAAGACAAGATACAGAAATGATAGACCCACTTCTAGGGAAAGGTTGACTAAATAAGAAAAAAAAGTCAAGCATACACAAATATAAAGTGCTCAGGGAGATGGCTTTATTCATATTATATTAAATCCATATTTTGCTATAATTCTGGAGACTGTGACTTATCAACAACTGTGGAATACTTCCTTTACTTGGTAAAAATAACACCGGAAAATTAAATTACATTCCTTCCTACTTCCTTGAAAGAAATGTCAATTTTTCTATAACACATTTCAGTCATGCATAACATTTCTACCCAGTTATTCCTATCAATAACTTTTCACATATTTGGGATGGACCACCATGTCCTTCAAAGTTTCCTTCTAAATGATGATCTCACAAGCAGAAAATCTTGTGTGTTCTGATGTATTCTGATATCAAAACGTAGGATAAGGAGCTGTTACCTGAAACCAACAGACAAGTACAACTTTTCTATATTTACTTATCAAACTCTTTGCTCACCAACAGGTTTCTATGGTCTTAGACTGTGAGCTTTGTGAGACTTGGACTGTTTCATGCTACTCACTTGGCTGATTGCGTTATGGCTGAGTCCTGTTAGGGTTCTGAAACAAAGAGAAATAGAGATGGAGACAAAAGGAGTAGCTGCCTCTGCTGGCTGAACTTTGATGTCAGATAAGGACAATTTCAGGAGAAAGAATAAAGTGCTGGTGTGCTTCTGCACAGGTCCAACAACCTGACAGACTATATAACCAGGAGTTCTCTACCAGGAGGACTTTCTTCACCTGTTGCTGCTGAGGCCATAATATCCCAGCACTAAAGAAGGTATGTTCTTTGGAAATACAGAGACTGTAAATGCTTGGAGAATAACATATTTTGGGGCACAGTGGTTTTATCTGGTATTTTGAATTCACATGCCTTGTCTAATGCCTTTGACCTCTTTATTTGATCCTAATCTGAGGCAGTTGTATCCTTTTCTGGCAGGGAAACTGTTTACCACCTCAAAGGACAAGATAGATTGTTGCTGTATGAAGTCAAGAGGATAACATGGTATTTCCCTTCATTCACAGTCTTAGGACTTTTCCTTTGTCATTTCTATGTGCTTTAGTAGCCATGTACAATTATTCCTGTTAAAGTGCAGTTTTTACTTTATAGGATTTTCTAATATGGATGGTGAAATGTAGTTTCTACAACAAAATTTAAGTCCATAATGGAATGGTTAGGTTTTATACATCAAAAAAAACCAAAGCCTGAATCTGTAATGATTCATCCCCTGTAGTACACACTTCCAAAATAGAGATGGAAAGAGGGAGTAATTAGGTGATGACTAATGGAGACTAATGATTTTGCTTCTACAAAATGAGAAGACATTTTTAATATAATCTTATTTTCAGATTGACTTTACACATTTACACCTTGGTAGCTGAAGTTTGCCATGGAATGAAGTACACATTGAAAATCAGTTGAGAGTCTACTTGCGGTACTGCGGTGCTTATTTCTAAGGGAATTTGAGGTGAGCAGAGAAATAACCATTAATAAATCAAATTCCAAAGAATGTTTTCAAACACTAAGGTTAAAATAACAGAAAGGTCTATTTATGAACTTGAAGATTACCAGGAACAACAGTGTAGAGAGGAGTTAACCACTTTTATTGACCTCCAAAGAAGTTTTAAAATGAGATCCTAACAATCATTATTTAAATGTCAGTGCTATTTACTAATTTGATTAAACCTTATATGAGAAGTGATTCTGTAAGTGCGTACACATTCTTCTGTGGCTGACATTTCACAAGAAAGCCTGGAACAGGCTTTGGGGGAATGCAATTTCTTTCCTATTGTTTAAAGTAAAATTTGCAGGGCTAGAGACTTTGAGAGGAGAACAAGCCCCAGTGTTTTCAGCAGAGCTTGGGGATGGCATTTGAACTACTATACATCCTGCTTCTAAAGGCATGTTACTGTCACGCTTCAAACAGGTGAAGGGAGCTCATGCAGCACACAAACCTTGGGATTTGCACTGCTGTTTCCTCTTCTTTTTCATATGAACAAGATTTACTTCTCAGTGTGGTCAGATCAGTGAAACCCCAACATCACTGTGCAGCACCTAAGAAGCAAGGCACTTCTAAGGAGGTACTACCCATAGGACACGCAAAACAGAAGTTAAATGAAGTCAGGCACATTGGCAGCAGCACTTTCTGAATGTTCACTGCAGAAGGTGCAGCCATGGAAAGAATTAGGGAATTAGGGAAATTAGGGAAAGTTCAGGAAAATTTCACCAAACGTACCTTTCTGAAATAAGAAATGAAGCAACAAAAAGGACAAAAAGGATTGTCAGGTAATGAGTACTCTAAAAATACACAGAAAATACAGGCTCAGTGACAGATCACTGGTCACCTCACTCATGTGCCATGTTTCTACTACTTTTGCTTCACATGCAAGCTAAGATAAAGAAAATCACTTTGCACCTAGAACGGAATACAGTCTTAAGGCCAGTTTGAGCCTTTAATCCATGAGATCTTGGCTTTCTCCCAAATCAGAATGAAACATTAGCTAAAGAAACTTTGAAATTGTTGATGAAATTGAGTCGTTTTCTAGCCAGCCTTGCCGCTCTTAATCCCTGTGACAGGAGCAGGCAAAATGCTTATGAATGCTACAAGAGATTGCGTCTAGGTGATCACAGAGCCAGGAACGCTTAATGAATAGCTTGTCTGACCCAAGTGTAAAACAAGAGAGGGTTTTTATGAAAAGTCATCTGCATGTGTTCCTATCCTCTTGCCTTTGATGTCTGCATGGTATGTTGCTTCATTTGAGGTACCTGCCAAGACGGGCTGTTTTTGAAAGGCTTCAGCAGAAGACGTATCCCACAGTGAACCACACAACAGATAAGGTAGCCTGGTGTTTCTGGGACTCTACCACACTGACGACTTTTGTGTGGAATGTACAGTTGGGAGAAACTCTGCAAACAGACCCAGGAGATACATAGAGCCACTGAGTATGCGAGGATGATGTTAGAAAGCCAAAGCCTAAGTGGGCTTGAAACTGGTGAAAGAGGTCAATGAAAGGTTTCTGCAGGTATTTCAGCAGTAAAACATCTAGAGAAGCATGGGCCCACTGCTGAACATGGCAAGGAACCTGGAGAGACTAAACACAGACCAATTCAAGGTGCTAATGGTCTTTTCCATTTGGTCTTTGTTGAAAAAACCTGCCCTCAGCAATTCATGAAAACAGTGGGAGATCCCAGAGCAAGGAAGATGTACCCATGTTGAAGGGTCAGGTTAGAGAACACTTGCAGACGCTGGAAGTATACAAGTCATGAAATCTCAAGGGATGCTTTCAAAACTGCTGAGGTAGCTGCTCAATGTAACTGCAAGGACTTTCTTGCTTATGTTGGAAAGATCATGACAATTGGAGCCATTCCTGTGGGGTGAGAGAAAGCAAACATCAGTTCTCAGGAAAGATAGGAAAGAAAATCTGGGGAAATACAGGACAGTTAGTCTTACCTCGATCACTATGAAAGTGATAGAGCAGATAATCCTGGAAAAAATTTCCAGTTGCATGAAAGACCATATACTGATTGTGTGTAGTCAGCATGGATTTACAACAAGGAACTTGTCTAAGTAGCCTGACAGCCCTCTAAAATTAGGCTAGTTTGGTGTATGAAGGGAGAACAGTGGATGGGGGTTGTTTACCTTGACTTTAGTAAGGCCTTTGACATTTTCTTGTGCAACAGCCTCATAGAGAAGCTGAGAAAACACAGGCTGAGTAACTTAATTGTGAAATGGACAGAAAGTTGCCTGAATTTTGGGCTTCAAATGGCTGCCCTCAGCAATATAAAATGTAACTAAGGGCCAGTCATCAGTAGGGGTCCTCTGCTGAGGTTGATCACACCACAAATATCAAACTAAAACCATGGGGGTCTGGTCTGTAGGCCAACATTTAAGTTAGGCTGAGCAGTACCATGCCAGCATTTCCCCCTGAGAAAGTGGCATGTAAATAGTTCTGTTCATAGAAGGTTGTAGTTCTAGAAGGTTCCCCAGTTCTTCCCCCAATTGGTTATGCTTTGGTACCAACTTTTGCATATTCCAAATCCCTGTTTCCTATTGGACCTTCACCCTCAGGTTCTACCTTTTACCCTACTCTATTAATATAACCTCCCTACCCCATTTAGGGTGTTTGGACATGTCCCATATTGTGATTTGGCTTTTACTCTTCATTATTTTTGTCATTAAACCCTTTTTGTTGCCGCTAAGATGAATAGATCACACGGACACAGGCTGAGGTATGGTGAAAGGAAGAGCGAGTTTATTTTTTCACCCAGGATTTATAGACTTCTGACCACAGCCAGGGTCAGGATAACACTTTCTCACAGCACTGGCCATGAGAGATGCCCATCACAAGACATGTAACAGAAAGAATGTACACATATCTATGTTTACAGTTACTGTCCTGGGAAAGTCTTTAGAAAACCATGTCAGCAAGCTCAGAAACTGAGTTTTCAGGGTGACACCTTTTGCTTTTCGGACTACTCCATTAACTTGTCCTTTTATTTAATGCAAACCTTTGGCCGACGTGGCAGCAGGTCAGCCACAGTCCTCAGCAGTTAGTTAGTACTTGACTAATACTGTTTAACATTTTCATAAGTGGCATGGGAGACTGGGGTGTGTGCACCCTCCACAAGCTGGCACACGGGAGGAGAGCTTGATACACACCACGTGGCTGGGCTGACATTCAGTGTATCTCCACAGACTGGAGAAACTGACAGTGGGAAACCTCATGAAATACAGCAAGGGATATGCAAAGTCGCATACCTGGTGAGGAAAAACCCTGTGCACCAAAACAGACTGGAGGACAACCACCTGGAAAGTAACAGGCAGAAAAAGACCTGGGTATCCTGGTGGATAGGAGATGAATATGATCCAGCAATGAAACTTTGTGGCAAAGACAGCCAACACCATGCCTGACTGCATTAGAAAGAACCTTGCCAACACTACCGGCCACTGATGAGATACATCTGGAGAACTGTGTCCAGTCCAGTGCAAGAGACATGTGGACATACTGGAATGTGTCCAGTAAAGGCTGTGAAGCTGACTGCAGTAGGAATATTTGATACAAAAGAAGAGGCTGAGACAACAGGGACTGGTCAGCTGGGAGAAGAGAAGCCTCAGGGAAATTTATCAAGATGTATAAATACCTGAAAAGATGTAATAAAGAGCAAAGAGCCAGGTTCTTATCATTTACCACAGGTTTCAGTGACAGGATTAGAGGCAATAGACACAAACAGAAGTACAGGATATTCCAATCGAATATAAGAAAAAGTCTGTTTTTACTCTAAGGCTAATCAAGCACTGGAAGAAGCTGCCCAAAGAGGCCGTGGAGTCCTTATGCCTGAAGGTGTTAAAACCTGGCTGGACACAGTCCTGAATTCATTCTACTTTGAACAGGAGGGTTGCACTAGATGACCTCCAAAGGCACCTTCAGCCATTCTGTGACTTCACACAATCAGCTGAAAGATGAATAACCCTTGAGTGATTCCTCTTCCCATTAAAACTGTTTCACACTTTTGCATTTTCCTGTTTTAAGAAAGATATGAAAATATTATTTCTTGAACCAGATGCAAGTGATCTTGATCCTGGGGAAGTGGGGAGTAGTATGGGTAGGAAGGCATCAGGAGCTTTCAGTTCTGTTTATTTAGCCTTTTTGCTGTCTACTTAGTCTACTTTAAATTCAGTGGCCTTGACTCTTTCAAAGAACAGATCTTTTTTCTAAAATAGGATGGGATTTTAAATATTTCAGATCCTGTAATCTGGTGATATACATAATGGAAGTACTTTGATTCTCTTATTAAGGTGGCTGCAAATAAGAGAACTATGTAGATTATTTAATTTTTTAAAGAAGTGTTAATTTGGTGCTTTGGAGCAGGGGAGCACTCTCAAAGCAGATAATTAGGACTTCTCACTATGACCCCTTGCTTAGAGATGTGAACCAGTTTCAGCTTTAGAAGAAAAAGATTGTGAAAACTATCATTTCAGAGGCAGAATGAAGTCTAGATGTATTGCCTATGATCACTCTAGTTTCTAAAAGTCCTTCTTTTTGGAAAATAAGCCTTGCTGCACACAAAAAAGTCATGCTCAATGAATACCAATACAAGAAAATACAGAGGACTTTTCATTTCATTAATTAGTTTGCCAGCTGCCTAGTCTTCAGCAGATTATCTCTATTAAGGCTGATGATGCATGTCAGAATAACTCCAGAACTTTAAAAAAATTGAGAAGACACACCTGGCAACCAAACTCTGTAAATTTAAAAAGGGTTCAAATGGTGAGCTGTTATTTTAAAGTCTGGCTACTCCTACTCCAGAAATGCAGATCTAGTGCCAAAAGATAATGATTAAAATGTTAGATGTCAAAAAAACACATGATTTAACAATCACAGTTAGAAGAAATAATGGACACACATATTCCTTTAACCTCACCCAGATTCAGAATCTCACTTTGGGACCTACTTTGACAAATGTAATCAACACAAATTTAATGTAGCAATGTCTTTCTCTTTTTGTTAACTCAACCTAACTATATTCAAATTGCAAAATTTTTCCCTGAATAAATGCAGAAATTTCCAGTATTTCATGAGGCTGGAGTTGACTGACTTCCCCTGAGGCTGGCTGCAGTTTTATACTATATTATATTATGCTATATTATTTTAGAGACACGGCAGAATAGGTCAAGTTGAAATAACTATTGACAGAAAAGACAGGAATTCAAATTTTGATACTGTTCATCTTCCATGCAGTGACGTTTCAGAGGTAAAGATCTGTGCAGAGACTATCTTTAGGATGGTCTAATAATTAACAAAAGCATATCCTTAAATAAACCCTTTTTCTTATTTAAATTGTTTCCTCATAATGCAGCCTTTGGAAAAAAAACAGAGTATCTCTACAATTCTCATTTAACAGCTCACCAAGACATGAAAAGAAAGGTTTCAAGGGTGAAATATATTTGCAAAATATTGTGTTTAAAGTGGGAGAAGAAATCAGGTGGATCACACTCACTAGGATATTTGCAGGAAAGAAAAGGTGTAATCCAAATACAGATGTTCTCTGCTTTGTTAGGATGGTTTGCAATTATAGAACCAGCTTGGAGACAGCATCTTTCTCTGAGGGATGTTTTTGGGGGGGTCAGGATACTCTCGCAGGTGAGATGGGCACCTCATGAGGCCACCAAGCACAGAAAAGGACTTGTGTGGGCAATCTCTTAGAAACTGAAATGGTCATCCTGGCTACATGAATGTCCCATCTCTCAGAGAGCTGCGTGAGGAACTGGTGCAAATTGACGGGGGGAAGAATGCAGAACAACTGAATATAGGCAGAGCTTTGCTTTTGAAGACAGAAAGAAAGGAGGGGGGAAAGGTTGCCATTGTGTTAGATGTCCAGCTTGTATTCCTACCAGGCTTCATGTTGTAAGCTTAAACCCTTGAAGAAAAACATAAAATAGAGTAAGCCATCACCTTTTTTTCTTGATGCTGCTCAATCAGCTTGTGATATACTTAGTTTCCTTCTCCCAAATATGTCCCTAAGTCATACAGATTCCAGATTCAGTTTATCTCATTCTTGCTTTCAAGTATTCCTGTAACAGCAGATCAGCACATCTGACTCTGAAAAAGAATCTGCTTGAAAAGGCGTTTTCCCATCATGCTTCTGGGGTTACCACTAGCAGTCCAGCATAATTACAGCATCATGGAGGTGACTTTGTTTTCTGCTCTGCATTTTCCTCTTCTACTGCAGAGCAGGTGGATATGGCCACCTCTGTAGCTTTGGGATTTTGTGCTTCTTCAATTTATGGCTGCTCAGCATGGCAGGGTCAACCAGACCTTGCACAACAGCAGCGGATGTAATCTTCCAAAATGAAGGGTTTGAAACAGCTGTATATGTGGAAAAAGTACACTTCAAAAGGCCCCCATACAAGGCAGAAGTGCTGGATTGGTTTTATGATGGGAGTAACACCAACTTCCCAAGAATGACCCATCCCTTAAGACACTGGCTGCTCAGGCACAAAAAATTCTGGGTACTTTGTAATGAGGGGTTCCCAGCTTTCTTGACATTGCACACTACAGATGCAGCCTGTCATCAACCCTCATCCCTCAGTGGGGAGCTGCCTGTCACAGCCCAGGCCCTCCAGCCCTGGCAGCATTCTCCACCACTGAAGTCAGTGAAATTGCAGGCTTTCATCACCTCTGGGGGGACTGTCAGGTACAAAAGTTGGTTGAGAATGTGGCACATTTCACACACACCCCTTGCATGGCTCAGCACTGCCAATCCACTGAGAAGTGAATTGGCAGCATCTGTCAACAATTACACTGCAAACAGAAAGACAGATGCAGTTTGCAAATGGTACAGAAGGGTTTTACAAATGCCTGCATTTTAAACATCTAACCTGCTTTTATCAGAATCTGTAAATAGGAATAGAACCTGCTAAATAGGATATGGTGTGTAAGCATACCCTGGACCCTAGAGCAGGAAGACTTCAACCTCAATTTTTTAAAAAGTCACCTCTTTCTGAACAATGTCAATAATAACAAATAATGAAAATTTCCAAACTACATGTATCTATTTACAAAGCGGGGAAAAAAGTTTGCTTCAAAATCTTTTTTGCAACTACTGAAAATTCCAGACTAAATTGTTTGGCTAGAGGTTAGGCCATCAATACACTCAAAGAAATGGGCTCTGCAGTTATCACTCATCAACCACCATCTACCAGTTGGGAGCCAGTTGGAAAGGGTTTAACATAAATATAAATGAGGAGGGAGGGATATGTGAGAATGAGATTGTGTGGCATATTTGGGGGATTTTTTTTTTTACTTCTTTCCGGACATATTTCAGTTTACATAAATATTTAAGGGTTGGATCAGACAGGATTTGCAGCATAATAGTATTAGGAATGCCTTTGTAAAAACTGTGATATGTTTTAAATTAGTCTCTGAGGAAGGGGAGGGCAAATGAGGCTTTCTTAATATATACATTCAGTCACCATCTAATTATTACAGACCAGAATGACGGGTTTCCCCACCAGTTTCTCCTCTTTTTCTTGGTCTCCCCTCCCTCTCTGTGATTTGATTATAAGGTGAACTGCATTTTTTAGATGACTGACACTACCTGACATTGCTTGCAGAAAGGAAGATGCTTGCCAAAGGACAGGGCTAGGCTGTGCACATGGGATGCTATGTTATAAACAGCCTCTTGCTGACCTCCTGATTTGGCCTTGGAGGGTTAAAGCTGCCTTTTGGTGCCTGAGTGTGCTTGCCTCACCTGGTAAGTGTCCCTAGAAAGGCAGGAGAACCCATCCTCAGCTCAGGCTGCTTCCTGGAGGAGCAGACGGGAGGCTCTCCCAGGCAGTGCCTGGTGGACACAGTGGCCTGGGAGCCTGCTTGGCAGTGAGAAGGCTTTTCTGCACTTTCAAGTACCTAAATTTCCAAGCGGGCAAGGTATTTGAGTAAAAGCACTTAGGGGTAGCAGGAGGTAGAGCAAGTTACTTGGAGCAGAAAGCTGTAAGGGTGAGACCTGCAGAGTCTTGAAAAAGCAAAATATCCATTTTTATCTTACTTTCTCTATGTAGCACTGGACCAGCTCTTCAGAAATCAGTAGATATATTCTGGATTTAGACAGGAGTGAGAAATATAACAATCTGACCATGGTTCTATAAAAACTTTTTCTGAGAATTGCTCAGATTTCCTCCAGCTCAATAGTGCCAGGATAAAACAGTTTTTCAGATACCTCCTGTTGAATATGAAACAGTTTTATTTAAAGCGTTTTTTAAATAAGGGCATTTTCACTAAATGAAAGAGAGGTGAAGTGAAAGAGGCTGTTGCTGAGTAAAGCAGGAAAGGACTTCACAGTGAGATTTGATTGTTTACATTCAATGAAAGGAAAAGTCTGATTTAGAGTGCTCAGATTTAATCTCAGTGCAGATTAAAATGGTTCTATTGTGTTCTGCTGGGCTGTTTGGAAAGGTGAACTGAGGCTTTCGTAGGACCGTACCATTGCAGTATATACATGAGATTTACATGCAATCACGTCAGACAGTCACACAAAAGTGCCAAGCCGAGGCTTTCTGGCTTAAGCTCTGCTAACATGGTCTTTCACATCTTGAATTTCTACCTGGTATTGTAAATAACCTCTGAAATCCTGGTGGGTCTGTCTGGTCATTTCCCGAGCTTCCTGTTTCTCCTGCCTGCCTGCACAAGTTGGTTTTACAGCTCTGTGGCTGTAGTTACGCTTTGGGGGGAATCTGCAGCAGCTTATTGCGAGAACACTCGATCCGCCTCCTCTGCAGAGCAATTAGGCAGCGCTCCCAGCCTCCAGCAGAAATAGACTTCACAGTGAGAGCGGAGGTGCCTCGCCCTTAAGTTCAACCATAAACACATGCTGAGCTAGTGCAACAGAGTTAACTCAAAAACAGAAGGACTCAGGGTTTGACTCCTAATGAAACTGAAATAAGCTGGTTACTGCTCTTCCACTGCAATTTTGTGCATATATATATGACAAAAGGGGAGGGCTTAAAGCAGGAGAGGGAGAGAGACGTATCATTTAGTTACCCAGTAAACCCAGCAGACTCTTGGGGGAGAGGCAACTTGTTAACACACACATGCTAGATATCAGATCTCTGTTTACAGTGAATTGTCTACACTGTGAAGTTTGTCAGGGGAAGGACACGTTAACCCAGGGCAGGCAATTATGATTCTTTCCACTGTTGGAAACAATGTCTGCTTTCTGACATTCAAAGTGACAAGCTAGGAGCTCTGCCCCTGGTTCAGATGGCCCTTCTCTGCATCTCAGAGGTCTCTTCTAACTTAAACAAAGAGTTTATCTCATCACATCATGAGGGTATCAGCATCCAGAACCTTGTGAGGATTGAAATATTACAAAAATGCTTTGAAAATAAAAGCAAAACAAAGTGGTGTGCATCACCTGTGTGCAAATTGATAGATTAAAGGCAGTCAGATACTATGGCAGAGGGGACAACCCCTCAGACAGACAGACAGAAAGACAAAACATTAAGAAGTGATCTTTCACACTTGTGAGCAGCCAGCCCTCTGATGGCCAGAAACTGTTTAACATACTGTGAGAAGATGATTGTATACATTCAAGGCTTGGATTTTCTCAGACAAAGCATGTGACCTCTCTGTGGCTGCATCTGCCTTGGCTGTCTCTGACGCCAGACAGGTGAACCCTCTATGATGTTGACAGCCAAAACTCAGTTTATTTCACACCAGTGAGTGCAGATCAGAGCAGAACTCTTCTTTGAACATATTTTGGGTCTTAAGGCTTTTCAATGCCTAGAATTCCTTATGTAGGTATGTATGTACTTACTCGTTTGTTTATTTTTTTCATGGAGCACAGCACCATGAATTCTTTCAGTGCCATTATGGTTTTGTCTAGAGCACACAGCAAAAAACCAGCTGCTTCAGAGAGGACTAGGCCTGTCCTTGTAGACTAGGACACAACACTCCTTAGTGACCAACCAATCTTTTCTCAATGGTGAAAAAGAAAAGAGAAAGAAAACTGTTGTCTTTTCCCTGGCATTTCAGGTATATTTCTCCCCCTTAAAAAAAACCTTTAAAAGAAGGAACAAGGCCAGGAAACAGTGCAATTCTAAATTATCATATTTTATGCTGGTGGAAATGCAGTCAGGAGTTGATAGAAAAGCAAGTGGCAGAGTTATAAGGAATGCCAAGCCCAAAGTGAACCTGAGTGGTAAAAATCTGCAAAAAAATCTGAAAACCATACCAACTGTCTGAAACATTATTAGCTGTATGGTGATAGTCTACACCTGCAACCACAGGGAACTCTAATTTAAGCATCTGAAACTTGCAGTTCTAGTCAGCATTCATCTAGTACTCTGTGAGCATTTGTTGTTTATTTAGTTTAAGCTCAGCTGTGACTTCCAGGATGGTGCATGGGTCAGGTCTGCACATCACCCCTGGTTTCCCTCGCCTTTGCATCCCATCAGAAGAGGTCACATCAAGCAAGACCTCACAAAGACAACTGAAGCACCAAGTTGCCGGGGCCTGATTGCATCCAGCAGAGGGGCAGATGCAGGGCCAAGAGGATTTCTCCTGACTGCCTGCCAGTGGCTTGGGTGAACAATAAAATCATTGAAGTGGGGAGGGAGGAGCCTCACAGCTGCTGGGCTGACTCAGTCCATAATGAGCATTCCCTGCCCTTTTTATAAGCTTGTCTGATCTTCAGCCCAGCATCAAGAAGTTCCTCACACATTCTACCTCAGCTATGCATTTCTGCCCTGTTTTGGTTCTCTTTCCATGTGTGCTGTGAATATATAAACACATTTCTCAAGCATTTTCACATCAAGTGAAATCTGAGAGAAAATATATATTAAACTTAATTTCACTTTAAAAAGTGAAAAGACTTTAAGACAGACTCCATTTGAAACCTACCACAACTTGATTAGGAGGGAGGATCCTATAGATGAGATTGGCAGCTGATGCTCCAAGTGACCCAAGATACAAGCAGTGAAAGTGTGACCTCAGCCAAGAAAGCTAGAAGGAAGGCAGAATTTCTTTTAGTTAGTCCTAGATGGAATTTTTTTTTATTTCCTTTTCCCAACCAGGACTGATTCTCACAATATCTCTGTGGCATCTATGAATCCTTGTTTGTCCCTGACATTTCCAGCTGTGTCAATGTGGGAAGTTCCTGGGGAAATTCCCTCCTTGTGCTTATGCTTTGAACAGTCCTAGGTTGTAGAAAACAGCCATGCAAAAATAAAAGCATGATACATTTTCTCTTTCATGCATTTTCTTTTTCAGATTTAATTTTTTTTATATATACTTTCTCCCATGTTTTTGTTTGTTTGTTTTACTTTCCTTTTATTTTTGTTATAAATGGAAAAGTATAGATATATTTACTCACATGTTTTGGTATATTTGCTGCTGCTAGCCACATTCCTCCCTTCCCACTGAGAGATAACATCCACTTCCATGCTCTTCCTGCATCTGGAAAGCCCCACAGATGTTCTCTTTGCAAAACCACACTCTGTTCCAGCAGCAGAATGCTGCTACTTTGACAGTCATTTATTAAAATAACCTGGGAAAGCCAACACACATTGAGAGCACTGCAGAAGCAGGGAAATAAACCTCTGCAGAGATGTAAATGCTTTCATTCTGATGAAACAGATTGTAAGGCTAATTTATCTGAACACTGTTGTGCTTTTGAGTACTCAAAGAACAACACTTTTCAGTTCACTTTCATGTGACTTAAAAAAAAGCAAGTAAAGGCAAATGAAAATACTCCAGTTTGCTCAAAGTTGCACTTAAAATATCAGAAAACCCAGCCAGAGCCCTGGTTTCTCAGTATTCAAAGTCAACATAAAGGTGTCAAACTGCAAGTATAGAAATCTAAGAGTGTGCAAGAGAAACTATACAGCAGTTACTGGGCCTGTGTAGTCATGATGAGTAACTATTTTACACAGGTGTGAACCAGAAGCCTCCCACCCTTTCTTTCACCCTTGAGGACCTCCATCCCCTTCTTTCCCAGGGCTGTGTTGGGTCAAGGCTGGAGTGGATCTTCCTTCCTGAACTGGGTTTGGTGCGACCAAGAAAGCAGTGATCTCTGAAGAGCAGGACAAGCCACCATCTTCTCTCTTCTTGGGTTAAACCCTCACAAGGATTTCTCTGAGATTTTGGTACCATCTAAACTGAACTTAAGCCTTGAAATTATTCTGAGTTCAGAGTCCCATGGCAGATGTAAGATCCTAACAGACAGCAGTCAACTGGAAACGCAAAATGGCTCAAAATGCTTGATTAAAATATGTATCACAAAAATGCTGCAAATATGAACCTTGTCATTGGATTACTTAATCAGACAGCCCAGAGAGGGTCATTTTGCTTTGGAGATAAACACAAGGTGGCATGGGATCTTATGAGTTCAGATATATCTGCACATAATGAAAAGTGGTCAGACACCAAAGCTGTCTTATCTGTTTTCTTTAAAATTCTTCATTTCTGTACTCTGCTCAATTTCTTACCTAGTTTGTAAAATGGTGATAATGTTTATCTCAACATTATGATTATAATGTTAAATGTGAAGCTGAAACCCTTTTAATTGTTAGGCAAGAAGATTGGGTAACAAGAAAAAATGCTTTGCACATCTAAACTCTGATGGGCTATGCAAGCAAACAGCAAAACCAGGAGGAACTTGCATGGTTTAGAACCTCTGCTTCACAGTGAAAGATAGTGAGCACAGAAGTATTTGTCCACAACTCCAATTAATATGCAGCGTACAGAATTAACTGTAGGAATGTGAAGATCTCTTCTCTTGGTGAGTCATGTCTGAGTATTTTTACCTGGGGTAAAAAATCACACCTGGGGTACGATTGCTCTTACAAAACCCAGTCATAACAGACCTTCAGTACTGCCAAGTACCACCTGGGAAACAGAGGCTCAACAGAGGCACACAAAGAAAGCAGATTTATTTATTCTGTGTGTCCTTTCATACTTTTCTTTTATATAATGAAGCATTTCTGTTAACAAAAGAGGAAGACAGTCTCACAACTTACACTACAATAGAATCAGCTTACTTTAAAATAAAGCATGTGACACTGCACAAAAACATAGGGTTTATTTATCTCAGTGATACCTCAGCTATGTGTAGAGCCCCAGAAGCTTAAATACCAAGGTATTATAATATTCTGTAGTAACATGGCATTCATTTGGGCTATTATACTCTACCAAAAAATATGAAATATAAAAATATACCGTAATTTCACTATTGACATACCTGCTTTGAAATCAGTCCCTGCTCTGGAAAGTAATTTAAAATAGAGTGGGAGAGGGGATGAAGAATTTTATATTTCATTTTGCTCATGGAGGTGAGTTGATTTGGCTCTTAATCCAGAACTCAGAGACTCAAGGACAACCAGGCCTTCCCAATAACTTGTTGGAGGCCATCCAAGGAAATTGCCACAGTACTCATGAAAAGCCCTCATGTACTGCGGAGAAAAAAGTTTAAAAGGAGAGGAAGAGAAAGACACACTTGGCATGCTATATATTCTGCAAACTCCAGAACACTTCACACACATGAAAACAAGGAATAAGTTTTATATTACACTAAGTTTGTAAAAAGCTGTCAGGGTTCAAGTCAAGGCTTGTATGTGAAACTCTCTTTTCCCTTAATGTTGCAGCCTCTCCCATTATCAGATGAGCAAACAGATTATGATATTTGAGGCAAGATTTGCACAAAACATTTTTAGATTTAACGGCCTCTCTTCTGGTCATGTCTGATCATGAATTTCAAGTACATACATTGCAGTGTAACATCTCAGGCAAATACAAGCACAAGATGTAATTCAGCCTTTCTCACGTGGAAGGACCCTGAGCCAAGAAAATGCAGCAAAGTTTGTTGTCTGCATTCTTATTTTTCTTTTCCTGCAAGAAGATATCCTTTATTTTCAGGATAATTGACCCCACTTTGTAGATCACCAAATCTGTGTTGCAGAAGATTAGCAAAAAACATAATCTGATTCAACCTGAATCCAATGCTCAAGGAAAGGATTACTCTGGAGTGAGAAACAGGGAAAAAATGTAAGCCTTTAATATCAGACAGCTGAGACTTTATGGTCCTCTTATGAGAAACCAGTAATCTCGCAAAATTACACAGGTTTCTTGTTTTGCTTCCATATTGTTATTAAGTGGTGAAGTTCTAGATTAGAGAATATCTATAAATAAACTGCTATTAAAGCATCTGGCAACTATTCCATTGCACTCTGAGTGCATGGCCTTCTTTTACTATGTGATATGTTTTGCAATGTTAAGTAACATACAGAACTTTGTTTACGAAGTAGCTATATCTCTAAGACAATACTGACCAAAATATAAATAAATTTCACAACATCTAGGAGGCATCAATTCAAAACCAGAATTGAGAAAATACACTTCAGAACAGCAAGAAAATGAGATTAAAAAAAGGGAATCAACCTTTAGGGAATTAAAATATTTAATTCTTGGCTGGTAGAATTCTAATTTCTCCTAAACTTCTATCTCAGGTTTAAAGATTGAGATTTACTGTAAAACTTTACAGGCAATACTGTAAGAGTAGGTGTAAGAAATTAGAACCTTGCTGAAAGCCAGATGGTGAAGACCAACTAGTAGTCCCTCAATTATACTGGAGTAGTATAGGAATAAATGGATTTGCTGGTAAAAAAAATGGTGATCTTAATTAGAATTAATAGATGTAAGGATTTTAAAACCAGATACCATAGTGATGAACTAGTTTGATCCTTGAAAAGTACTAAGCAAATATTTTAGTGAGATGTTTTCTCTGTCACATTTGTACCACTTCAGTGAAACAGTGCATCTATTCAGAATGCAGTAGTCTTCGTCTCAGTGTATTTTACATAACAGACTAGCAACTAGACTTTAAAAACCCTCCAACTTGCTGCTTTTCTGGTCCTTCCATCATAGTAAAGAAAAGGCATACAAAGTACCATAATAAAGAAAAGTGATGCTGGAAAAAATGAAAAACTTAGTTCAAGTAAAGAACAAAGCAATGTGTTTGTTTATACAACAGAAGTTGTCTCAGTGTAATATCCCAAAGTCAAAATCTCAGAGGATCCAAAAACATTAAAAGCACTCTCCTGGCTAGTGGCAATACCCTCAATTCCATTGTAGATTATAAAACTTAGTGAGTAAATGCATTAGTATTGCAAACATTTAAACATTTATCTAAGTTGAAAGAGAATAAGGAGACACCTGGAATAGAAGTGTAACTGTGTAGAAGTGTAACTGTGGCACATTGATAGATAATTTTTCTCTATTTTTTTTTTTTGTACTTTCATCAGATTTCTCCACTAAATCTGTATCAAAGACATAGATTGGCTTCAAGGCAACAATTTGTATGTTCCAAAAATGAGAAATAAGTCCTACACAGATTTTGATTTTGAGGGTTTAATTGGGAAATATGACGCAGAAATTTATAAAAGCTAAATACTTGTAATGCATATGAACAGCTTCATGATTTAATCTCTGCAGCCATGATACTCTCAGATTTGAATCCTGAGCTGAAATCTCTCTGGAATTTGCAGTCTCAAATGATTCTTGGTTTATTTATCTCTTATTTAGTCACACTGCTTTTTGCCACTTGATATGGAGTCATAGAGAAATCAGCTAATATTTTTCAATAAAAATGGTGGGGTTAGTTTTGATGTAAACCTTGCATTGTGAACTGGTATTTCTTCATGGCATAAACCCCCAGAACTAACTGTGACAGTAATTTTCAACTGGAAGCCTGTCTATATTAAGGTGTCTGCTGGTTACATGAAGGTGTGTGTGAGAAATGGGATAGGAAAGGCAAATTCACCCAATTATGACCATCTACATGACATTGGTGATGGGGTTCAGATCTATATTAGAATAAACTTGAAGTTCCCTACCCTGGGGAAGCAATAACCACTGCTCTAGAAAGATCAGAGTAGCAAAACTAAAACTAATTTCACTATAGCAGAAAGTCAATAAATAAATGTATAGATGTGGAAATGTGTTTAAAAGCAATTTGTGCTTTATCAGAAACCTCTGGCTTGAGGCAATATCACTTTCAGAAGTCAGCACCACATACTCAAACTTAGTGTGCTGTTGATGTGCCTTAGCCTTAATTGCACTGGAGAAAAGTGAACTAATAACTGCTTTACTTCAGAGACTCCACACCCAAAAGACTCTCAGGCTCCACAGTCATCATAAATATTTGTAATGAGGAACATTTTCTGTAACTTTTGTTTACACAAGCTTACTACTTCTGTGTCAGAGCCTGCCCCTGCTACCACTGAAATCAATGGGAATTTTGCCGTTCCCTCTAATGAAAGTAGCTCCTAGCACCCTGTTACACTTGATGATGATGGATCACTACTCCTTCCTTGAAGGAACAATAGTGTAGCAACCATGCCAACAAATATGCATGTCCTCAGCTGTAAGCACCTGAATAGTCTCACTGGTTTCTGTGGAATGTCATAAATTCTTGACATTAAATGCTCTTTATGTTTGTTTTAATCTAGCCGACCACTGGAATCCACCTCTGTCAATTAATACATCTTTCATTAGGACAAACACAAACTTGGTATGGTATAGGTACTATCAGGAAGCATATGGTTGATCTGTCTTAGTATTGCGGGTTCTGCAACTGATTATGCAAATAAATAAATTAATAAATAAATAGATAAATCTGAACATAATAAATTTGTAGGACAATGAAGTTTATGTTTTGGAGCTTTTACAGTAGAAAAGCATGGCTAGTGATGTTTAAAGAGAATGCCATTCTGGATGGAAGTGCAATGTATTGGGTCATCCCACCAAATATAGGAAACATGTTATTCAACACAGTGACTCACACAATGAGTAATGTAGTCTAAAGGGTATATTCTACCCTGCAAACAGACAGAACTCTCAATAACTAATAATCACATAAATCCCAGAGGGCCTTATCTTGCTGAAAGTGTCTGCAGCCTTGTGAGCTTTGAAGACTGCAGAGGGCCACAGATGTCAGCTCCTCATCACCAGGCTACTCCTGCTTGTCCTAGGAAAACAGTTCTCCTAGGAACTGCTTGTTCACTGACAAGCAGTTGCAGAGCCTGAGGTAGACCTTCCCTCATATTATGTGACAGAAGGCCTGATGCCACTGGTTCCTGTACTCCAGCTCCACAATTCTTGTGGACAATAACTGGAGTTGTGACAATAACTGGAATCTTGACTATAAAGCCAGATTGAAAAAATATCTGTTTGCTTAAGAAGTCTGGTCTGCTTGGTGTGGAGGGCTTTGAGCTCCTTGCTGTATTTGGAGAGGAGTCATGTATTTGTCATTGTCATTGCAGGTGGTGGATAATAAGAACAGATATTCTGAGACTACACTGGCCTCTTCAGACTTTATTGGTGCTTTATTTTTGACTGAAGCTTCTCATCGAGGAAAGCAGAATTATAAATACCTGCTAAGGTATTTATAAATAGTCTGCAAGTTACTGAGGATACTGAGGATACTGCTCTGATGAAGCTACCTGGAACCTGGCAGGGTGCATGGGAGGGGGACAACTTATGGCATACCTTATAAGGCAGGCAATGAAAGGGACTATTATCTCTTTTGAAATATGGAATAGCTATCACCCCAGTTCTGAGCTAGTAGAATACTAAAAGCTAGTGTGCAGCCTCAGCAGACAGACAAGAATGAAGAAAATCTTCAAGTGTAAAGCTTTGTACTCTCCTTGAGCTGTAGAATACACTGATGTAATTTTCTTCTGGGCCAGAAGTGCTCAGAAATTATATTGCTCCTGTGAATAAACAGTGGCGTTGATGTGATCTGATTTCAGCCACATTTTTCAGCAAAGCAAGGCGTATGTGTTCATACCATCCCTAAGTACACAACTCTCTGGAACTGCCTCACAGTCCTATCTCAGTAACCTTTGAACCAATCTTGACAAAACAGTTAATGTATCCAGAAAGTCCTGCAAGTTCTGTGAAATTAAGTCTTTGGGTAGAGAGGGGAAAAGAGGCTTATTACTGCCTCAACTGCAAGCTTTTATAAGACATCTGGAAAGGTCCATGAGAGAGACGTGCTTATCCATATCCTGAAAGAGGTTCATGTAGGAATTTAGCCTCTGGATAGCCACTGGTCTGCAAAGCTCATTTTGTTCACCCCTCAGCTTTGCTTTACAAGACCACAGCTAGCTTTCTCCAATATAACACCCAGCCTTGACTAGGGAAATAGTTTTGTCAGGGGCTATTCCCAGGAGGCACCATGAATAAATTCTTCTCATTAGACTTAGTTCCTCATTCCTTCAACACTTCCCCAAAGACACTGTCACTGTCCACATGCTCTACCCAACGCACATACTAAGTTTTATACTATAAACCCACTGTTTATGTGAACTGCAGAAAAGTCTGCAGTCTTTATTTTCAATCACATTAAAAAAACCCTCTACAATACACTAAAATAACAATTGTTTCCTAGGGACCCGGTCCAGAAGTAGATGGTAGTATAGAGTGACTCACTTTGCTTTACTTGTCCTCAGGACCAGGAGTCAATTACCTTGATCTCCTTTTATTCAGCAATATAGAACTACATACCAAAACCTAGACCTTGTTTAACCTGTTTTGGTTTTACAGAAGACTTTCATGATACAGCAACAACATCACTCTACTTGTGGAGAAACCTCTTGCTGACCTTGGACTCTCAGCACTGCTATCAGCAGCTGTCCATTTATTTTCAAGGTTTATTGTCTGTGGAAAGAGCTAGAAGATTCCAAATGCCAAAATTAAGTCAATGCTGGAGGACCCCCTCTGAACTCCAGAAGATGTGCCAGGACCTGCTGAGTGCCTTTCAGCTCAACCCCTCATTCAGAGTTAGCATCAAGTATTTCCAGGAGTCCCTGCTTTGCACATAGTACAAGTGATTTGATCAAATAAATGCAATGTTGGGCAGTAATTGGACAGTTAATTGAAGCCCTTTCCTGGCTGTGGTCTCCCCAGTGCATAGAGTGTGTTGAGAGGCATCTTGACCTATGACCTGCTGCTGCTTGGGAGCCTCAACTGGTGATGCAGTCTGCAGTGCCCTGGTAGAGATACCTGGCCAATTCTCATTCTGGGTGCTTGGGGGAGCACCAATGCCTGGGAAGGTGGGTTCTGATGTTTATTTTAAATTCCCAAGGAGTTAAAAGCTCCTTTCCAGCATTAGCCAGAATGTTGACTATAAACCCACAATTTTCAGTAATTGGGCCTCATTAATAAATTCCTCAAGTGTTCCCAAAGGCAGGAGAGGTAAAACAAGAGCCACAGGGATCAGAGAAACAGGGAACTGTGAGGATTCCTGAGTGTGTTGTTAATTCCACTTAATCAGCTCAGAGAAGCTCTGTATTCAAAAGAAAATAACCATGACTCACAAAATACTCCTGCCAGCAGGGAATAGGATTCTCTCCATTTATAGTAATATTTTCCCCAATTTTTGTCCTTTCTTCCACATCCATTTTTAAGCAAAGAAAAAGACCCTCCCTCAGGCGCCCCGAACACCTTCCATGTTCTTGGGCCTCAGTGAAGATTACAAGAGCTGTGCTCACAGGGAAAGTCCAGTGTGGGTCCCTCAGAGCTTCTGGGAGACCTGTTCTTTAATCCAAATTTGCCAGAGGGCTTTTCCATCAGATCCAGACTGAGCAGAATGTGAAGCTGAGGCTCAATAAGGAAGATACAAGATTTATTGTTATTTGAAAAGAACTCAGATAGCAAACTTCGAGACAGAGCAAGCCCCATTCCCCACGCTACACTGCTTGCCACAGAAGGTAGACAAATCAAAGACAAGACAAATTACAAGGATAATAATTCAGGTAATGAGAAAAACAGGGATTATAAAATATGACAAGGCAGGAGGTTTTGCCAGGAGAATGGAGCTTTCTGAAGGTGACACGAAGGAACACCTGAAGGGGCAGATTCTCCACCACTATACAGAGAGCCTAAAGGGCTGGATTTTAAAAACAAGAAAGGCAGAGTGAGAGTCAAGAAAGGAAGTGGAAAGCTTTTGAGAAAAAAAAGGTAGGGAAGACAAAATATTTGGTTAAAGTTTGCACTGGATTTGCAAGATGCCTATAAATTTGGGAGCATAAGTCTGTGTAAGCAGATGAAAAGCAAGAGAGTTTGTGGAGCCATCAGAGCCACTGCTCAGGCTGCTCTGAACTCCTCCTTACCCTTCTTTCCCACAACAGAATGTGAAGGTACTGGGTACTGCTGTGTCCTCTATGGCCTGAAAGGATGCTTGAATATCACAGAGTCACAGAATCATGTAAGCTGGAAAAGGAACCTGAGATCATAGGCTCCAGATTTGACTGAACACCACCTAGTCAATTAGGCCATAGCACCAAGCACCACATCCTGAACCATTTCCTGAACACCTCCAGGGATTGTCACCATCTCCCTGCAAAGCTCATTCCAATGTTTGACAATCTTTTCCATGAAGAAATTCCTCCTGATGTACAGCCTGTCCCTCCCCTAGCACAGTTTGAAGTTTTGTGTTCTTGTTACCTGGGAGAAGAGGCCAACCACTAACTGGCCACTTTCAGTTGTGGAGAGTGATAAGGTCACCCCTGAGCCTCCTTTTCTCCAGGCTAAACACCCCCAGCTCCCTCAGCTGCTCCTCACAGCGCTTGTGCTCCAGACCCTGCCCCAGCTCCCCTGCCCTTCTCTGGACTCACTCCAGCCCCTCAGTGTCTTTCCTGCACTCAGGGCCCAGAACTGGACACAGCACTCGAGGTGTGGCCTCACCAGTGCCCAGGACAGGGGGACAATCCCTGCCCTGCTCCTGCTGGCCACACTATTGCTGAGCCAGGCCAGGATGCCATTGGCCTTCTTGGCCACCTGGGCACAGCCTGGCTCATGTTCAGCTGCTGCCACCAGCACCCTCAGGTCCTTTTCCACATGGCAGCTTTCCAGCCACTCTGCCCCAGCCTGTAGTGCTGTTTGGGAGTGCTGTGATCTAATAGCAGGGCCTAGCATTTGGTTTTCAACCTCACACCATTGGCCTCAGCCCATCGATCCAGCCTGTCCAGATCCCTCTGTAGAGTCTTCCTGCCCTCCAGCAGATCAACACCACACCTAACTTGGTGTTACACTCAAACTTACTGAGGCTGCCCTCAGTGCCTTCATCCAGGTCATTAATAAAGAGATGGAACACTGCTGGGACCAATACTGAGCCCTGGGGAACACCATTTGATCAGCTGCCAGCTGGATGTGGAACTACTCACCACCATTCTCTGTGCCCAACCATCTAGGCAGTTTTTGTCCAAAAAGATACACCTGTCCAAGCCATTTGTCTGTCACATTTTCCAGGTGAATGCCACTGGAGGTAGTATTAAAGGCTTTGCTGAAGTCCAGTAGGCTATATCCACAGCCTTTGCTTCATCCACTAGGAGCACCACCTGGTATTAAAGGAGATCAGGCTGGTCAGGTAAGACCTACCTTTCCTAAACCTGTGCTGCCTGAGTCTATCCCTTAGTTATCCTATGTGTACTATGTGATCACATTTAAGATGTGTTCCATTATCTTGCCAAGCAGTGAGGTCAGGCTGAAAGGCCTGTAGCTCCAGGGATACTCCTTCCAGCCCCTTGTGGGTGGGCGTCACACTGGCCACCTTCCAGCTGTCTTCGTATATTTGTATATACAGGATGCCTGTGTATTGCCCAATACCTGGACATGTTTACCTAATTAAGGATTACATGCAGAGGTGGCTGTATGTCTGCAAGGGAAACTCTGTGGTGCCCTTAGCACTTTTGTGTGTGATTCATCCAGTAAATACATTGCAAGAAGTCAATAGAGCACCTTGCAAGGGGGAATATTCATCACCAGCATGACCCACCTCTTTTGCAGCCAGCATGATTAAGGAAGATGTGTGCTTTTCAAAAAACAGGTATTTTTTTAGATATACTGCTTGAGGTTTTCCAGCATAAAAATATTCCTTGAAACATGTAGTTTGGATGTCCTGACAAGCAGCAGTAGGGGAAATATAATAAATGAAAGAAGCTTCCAAAACTGACCCTTATTTCTTTCTCTTTCCCACTTCAGGCTTTCTCCCTGCTTGATATTTGGGAATCCTCTGGTCTCAGTATCTATTAACTTTATTTTATTTTTATTAGTGTCCTTGAATGTAATGGAAGAATAAACATTTCGGTTTTCACAGCCTTGTGGCTTTTCATGGGAGCTTAGCTGCATCCACTGTGTTTACAAAACAGAACTGCATCATAGTGTTTGTTAACTTGATGATTCTTGGATTATCCGTATTTTTGGCTGCAAAACTCCCATTTAAGTGTAGAGTTTGCTATGTTTTCATAGGCCCCAAGAGGAATTTTTAGATCTAAGTTTTAGAGTCAAACAGACCAGCCAGTTTTATAGTTCACAGAATTACCAAGTTGTCAACATCTATAGACTACTGGTGGAAACTCTGTCACAGCAAGGAGCCAGCCATGCATGTCCCCTCCTGAACCCACACCAGGCTCCTGCACTCAAGTAGGGGAAATGCTAGCAGGCTGAAACCTTTACCCCCGTGCAGATGTCTCTGTGTTGAGATAGAAGAGCCATGACTGGTTTGGGTCGAAGTCCATCTTCCCTGTCTTGATCATGAGAGGCAGAATTTTGGAGGAAGGATGTTAGGCATAGAGACCTAAGTCTAAAAAACACTGGAATTGCATGATGAATTACAGTAACACAAATTTCAGGTGTGAGTAAGCAGGAAATATGAAAGTAAGGATAGGGAGCATCTCAGGGTAGTGGGGAACCAGGGAATGGCAGCACTGGCACAGGGAGGAAGACATGGTGTCCTGCAGTGAAGGGGTAGTATATGGACCATGGATATGGCTGGGAAAACTTGGCTGGAGATGCAGGAGAAGAATATTTGGCTCAGTGTGCAGCTTAGCCAAAGAAAACAAAGGATTGTTTCTCTCCAGTTGCCATTTATACACATATAAGCAAAAGCAAGCAAGCATACTGTGGTCTCCAGAGAGTTAATGTTTTACAGAGGAGTTAAGATGAAAATTATGGCATGGATATGTGTTGCAAGATGTGTTAGGGAAAGAACACAGAGAGAGAGAGAGAGAGCTGTGTCTTGCTCTTATATGAGAGGTACTGTGACCAGCAAGAATGGGGTTCTAATGAGGGTTTTGGTGTATGGCTTATTCAGTTCTGTCAGCAGCTGTGCCATGTAAATATAATGTGTTTCAGTCCTGTAAAGTATAAGGCAAAACTGGAAGATTTCCACAGAATTTCAGCAGGTCCTTTACCTACAACTAGGCACAAAATCATACCACCAGCACAAAATCTTGCCACCTGCACAGCTAGGGAATAATGACACATTCTTAAATGCATATTAATGAGAAAATGGCTTCTTTTAAATGCTATGGAATTTGCTGGCAGAAAGCTGCATTAATGTGATGCCAAAATTATGCACTTCAGAGTACTCACCTCAGCAAGACCTAAAACTTCTGAAAACCAGGACATGCTAAGCATATTAGCTCTGTCCCCTTGGAGCAATGCCCCAGCTTGCCCATTGTACATATTCTACCTTTGCACCATTGCCAAGCTGGTGGCCTATGACCATGGGAAGCAAAGAGAGGAAAGCTGCTTCTCAGTGAGTTGTACCCTCATCTCATGTACTGAACCAGCTTCCCTGAAACAGCATCAAACCTATTGCATTTTATAACTCATCTTTCCTTATGGAAACAAACCAAAAACCTGTCCAAGACCACACTGTGAGTTAAATGTCTTTAACTGGCAAATTCCTATTAAATCCCATCTTGATCCTGGTTGTCTCCATGGCAAGAAGACCTTTGTAGATCACAATGTCATAAAATAATGTCATTATACTTTAATCTTTTCCCTCTGATCACACTTACATTAGCAGCCTAGAGAAAGATTTGATTCCTTCATTCAGAGCTGCCCAGCTACTCTGCAACTGTGGCTGTTGTTCAGGGCACCCTCAACACACATCACCAAGTACTGCAAGTGTTTTGTGTCCTCTCTTCTCTGTTTCTAAATAAAGATTTTAGAGATCTGAGAATAGAGAAACAGAAAAGAGACAAGTTTTGTGGGGAAAGGAAAATGCCTGATATTATTCCCTGTCCGTTAATGGAATGCCTGAGTGTGGAAAGCCTTGCACAAGTACCTATGACCTGACCTGAATTAGTTGCATCAAATGGGATGGAAAAAAGGGGAACACAAAAAATGAAGCTGAATGAAAGTATACAGTTTACCTGGAGAAAGGGTGATTAAAGGAGTCCTGCTCTGCACAAGCTCCAACAAGTCATGAGCTATTCCTGCTGTGTGAGACTTGTTTCCTTGCACTATTCCCCGGGCTGCACAGCTGCAGGCTGTTTGCCATCTGGGCCTCTTCCTTAAGCCACAGAGGAGGTTATTTAAGTAAGGGGCAGGAGGGAAAGGCAGGAAAAAACATGATTTCCTTCATTTTAAGCAAATTCGACAGATTGGGCTGAGCCTGCTTTGAGACTAGGACACAACCTGCCAGCCCTACTGGTATACCCTCACTAGGAGCGTGCAACCCTCTGCACATGCACAGCCCCTGTCAGTGAGCAGAGAGACAGTGGTGCCATTGAGCAGCCTGAGAGCACTGTAAGCTGACTGACTCTTCCATCCTGTCCTCTACTGTGAATGCATTATTGACAGTGATCACAGAGCTGAGGAACTTGCAGCTTGTCTTGTGCATGGAGGCACCAGCTGTGGCTTTACTAGAATGTTACTGCTGGCACCAGACGTTCTCCCATCCTAGCAGGAAGGAGAGGTGGGGAGGATGGGCACTTTCAGACCAGGCTTGCTGCTGCTTTGCACTTGAAGCTGAAGTTTCCCTTGGGATTACAAACTGCGGCCCCGTGTTTTCCAGAGCTCCAGCACCCAGCCTTCAGTGTTCCCTCTTGTCCACTCCACAGCAGTGTCATGCGGGGTGCTGACATCCTGCTCAGCTGCTGGGCATGTATACAGCCTTGGGAGACGCAATGGAATAAGAGAAACTGGAGCAGCGGTCAGTAAAAGACATAGAGAGCAGAGACCTTACTTCAGTGGACCTAGCCCTGAACCTTTAATATGATGTAGAAAACCTGGCTCTCATAGGGGTCAGGAGACGACAGTGTGAACTTTACTGCAACCCAGGAGGAAACCGAAAAAAAAGGAGGGCAACAAGGCTCATGAAGAGCCTGGAGCACCAAGCCCTATGAAGAATGGCTGAGGGAGTTGGGGTTGTTTAGCCTGGAAAAAAGGAGGTTCAGGGGAGGCTGTCACTCTCCACAACGGCCTGAAAGGAGGCTGTAGCCAAGTGGAGGTCAGTCTCTTCTCCCAGGCAACCAGTGACAGGACAAGAGGACACAGTGTTAAGATGCACCAGGAGAAATTTAGGTTAGACATTAGGAAAAAATTCTTCACAGAAAGAGTGGTTGGATACTGCAATCATCTTCCTAGGGAGGCAGTAGAGTCACCATCCCTAGAAGGTGTTTAAAAAAAGACTGGACATGACACTCAGAGGTATGGCTTAGTTAATGAGGTGGTGTTAGGTCATAGGTTGGACTTGATGATCTCAAAGGTCTTTTCCATTCTAGTTAATTCTGTGATCCTGTGATTCTGTGAAAATTGCATCTGAAGTGGGGCTTGATTCTCTGCAAAGCATGGAGGCGTGTTTTATTCTATATCACACATCAAGTCTGTGTTTTCCCATTTGAAGAATATATTTCTGTGGTTTAAAATATGATATTCTGATAAAGTTAGCCCAAGAGACTGGAAACCTGTGGTAGCTTTAGGATGTTTACCAGTGTGACTGCTGTAGCATGAGAGTCTGGCCACTGCAGTGTCCCATTGCATCTTCTGCTCCTCACCTTTAAAACTGCCCAGACCTAAGTGTTGCTGAGATTTTTAATCTCAGAAATAACCAGCAACACAGAAACCAGAGTCTGGCTTTTTCCAGCATGGAGCGGTGTGCTCGTTCTCCACACTGTAACGATTTGGCATGATAGTGCACCACTAGGCATTGCAGAAAATGCCATTCCTCCTGCATCCCAAAGAACAGCTGATAGAATAAAAATAAGGAAAGTTCATCTTTGTCATCCTTTTACCACAATTGAAAGTAGGCCTAGCTAACATTCTCTCTGCTTTGTCTATTTCTTTGCTATTAAAAAAAAAAAAAAAAAATAAAAAAAATCTGTTGGTATTTAACTGGAATTGCAGAATAACATGAACTACTATCTAGAAATCTGTTATTTTCAGTCAACCCAAGATTACCAGTATACTATCTAGCAAAAGACACCAAATGCATACCAAGTTATGTAAGGAGTTATTTAAGATGCAGAACTCAAGAATGAACAAAGTCTCCTGTGGCAGGGACGACAAAGAGTTAACACTGTCCCACCCCAAACCCCCTGTGAAGGGCGGCCCAGGTGTTCTGATTGGGTTTGTGTCCCTGGGGGGGGTTCTCCTTTGGTGTGCTTCTACTGGTCCCTGACCCTGAACTCAACCCTCAGGGGTGGAGACCCTCGGGGGTTCTGTCCCTCAAAAACCTCTGCTGTGCCTCTGTTCAGAGCTCTCTGTTCTGGACCTGAGTTTGTTCCCATGCTGAGTAAATGGTTTCATGAACGGGAGCCCGTCTCGTTGGTGTTTGATGCTGGTCCCCAGAATCCTGCTGCTTCCCTGGATGAGATCCTGAGGTTGCTGACTGCAACAGTCTCCCCAAAGCACAACATTAGTACCTAAGAAGTTTAGTGCTGGCTTTAATTTGCAAGCTCTGAGTATATGTCTGCCTCCTAAAAATGCTCAGGGCTGCTGTGTCTTAAATTGAGAGGTAACAGTGAAAAGTGATGGGAAAATGGTGGAACCATTGTCCAGGTCACAAGAAGGACAGTGTCTAAATCAAGTTCCTGCCTTACGTACAGGGATTATGCCTCTTCTTAAGAGTTAAAATTATTTTCTGCCTTTTGGCTTTACAGGGAGGAGAATGTATTGGTTGGATGTGTGGAGAAGCAGTTCTCAGGCTCAGTTCTTTCCCACCAGAGGCAGGTATGTGCTACACCCATCCCATTAATTAGTGCCTGCTCTGGGCCTCTTGTGGAGGAGGACTGCAGTTTAAACAGCTCTCCATGTCATTGTGAGTGTTCCCATGAAAGTACTCTGGCTTGTTAAGACATTCAAAATCAAATATGTGCCTGCCAGATAGAGGATCACCCCAGCTACAAATGAAAAATACCTTAGATCAGAGAGTCCATCCCTATACTTAGGTGTGCTATAACTCTCAACAGAATCACATATTTCTGTTATCCGTCTTGATTTCTCTGAGGGATGCATGCCAAAGGTTTTATTGTCAATCCAGAAGAGGATCTACATAAGAGAAATTCCAAAACAGCATCAGAGAACAGTATGCTTTTTTAATTCCCTCTCTTGTTATTTCCTCACATTAAACAATTCATTGACTTTATTGTTCTTGCCTAAGGCAAAGAAGCCTGGCAAATTTGAAGAGTATTTTTTATTATTAGTTAGGTGAGTTTACTTGCCAAGCATACTTTCCCAAGTTCTCTGCACATCCTACTCATCAGTTGCTAACAAAGGCCCTATTCACACAAGGGCTACCAAACAGGTTTGCAGCATGGTTTACAACTGGCCAAGAGGGAGCTCTCAGGGCCCCCACTCTGTCTGCTGCTTTGGCATCCAAGATCATTGACCATTGAATAGGACACTCAAGCCTCAGCAAGGAACAGACTTGTTTAAAGGAAGGCTTAAGTGGAATTGTGATGCCTCATAACAAAATTGCAGTTCCAAGAGTTCCTCTTCATAAATCCAGTTCCCTCCTGTTTTTGGCAGAACACTTCCAAGTTACATCAAACTCTGCCCATTATGTGTCCAGATCTGATACACATTGGGCAGTCCCTTCTGTATGCAGCTGGTAATTGCTCCTTCTCTAATTTAATAGTTCCTCAAATAAGAGATATGGATTAATTTCCATCTTCAGTCCAAGGAGGTTTATTGTATGTTTCCTGTTTTCCCAGGGAGTGGCACAAACACCAAAGCATGGAGGGCAGTAAGACTTCGTCCTACCTTCTGGCTGAAGCTGGACCCAAAAGCTGAAAATAAGGTTAAACCCAAAAATTTTATAAAAGAATAAGAGTGAGTCTGTAGAGTTTAGGTGATGACTCTCAAACAAGACTTTTCACTGTGAAGGAGGAAGTCAGAAGTCCAAGTCTTGCTACCTCAGCTATGGAGGTGGGCCCTTTACCAGTAGGAGTAGTCCATTTGTCCTGTGAGGCTCTGAATTTAGTCTGGGGTTCTAGCTGCACTGCAGAGTCAGAGTGACTGCCAGGCAGCTGCAAGGCTCTGCTGAAAATTACCATGGGACAAGGAGTGGATGTGGAGAGGAGTGTGAGGGAAGGATCTGCTCAGAAATACTATTTGACATGCAAATTAACTTGTTGGTAACATCTGCCTTGCTTTTTTGATCTTTTTTGGTTCAAGCAGGACCAAAGCAGGTCTGAAGCACATAGATATGTGTTTGTTTGTAGTTGGCACAGTCCTGCACAGGCAAAATGGTAAGAGCTGTTGCTGGAGCAGTCCAGCAGAGGTGAAGTGCCTGCCAGGCAGCATCCCAGCAGGACCTGGGAGCGGAAGCAGAGAGGTGAAGAGAGGAGGATAACTAAGCCCTCACAAGGTGGTGAAGACTCTTTTCCATTTTGCACAAGTGCAGAAGTGAAGCTGCCTGAGAGCTGACATCAGGCTGCTTTTGCTCACATTCTCTCTGTTACCTGGGGATAACATGCACCACACTTCATGAGTACAGAGGACACGTGAGACTGTTCCCAGGGCTTGTGCTTGTGAGGAGGCCAAGCTAAAAAGCCTTCCTGGAAACCAGAGCATCAGGGAGTGAGCAGCCTGACATGAAAGTCTTCACTGACTCTGTGCTGTCACATTAATTTCTCCAACACACCACACTGG
Organism: Poecile atricapillus; assembly: GCF_030490865.1. Lineage (NCBI taxonomy): Eukaryota > Metazoa > Chordata > Aves > Passeriformes > Paridae > Poecile > Poecile atricapillus. The sequence continues at coordinate 128,218,528 of NC_081289.1, read as the reverse complement.
AATTCTGTACAACCCGTATTGTATTGCCATGAACAGGACAGTCCCACTCTGGCTGGAAGTAATTTTACTGATATTTCCTTTGAAAAAACAGAATTTTTTATATTTTCTTCCCAAGGAAAATCCAGTTTGGCTGTCCAGAAAGCACAGCCTGTGCAGTCTGCCCCTTCTGTGCCCTGCTCTCTGTAACACAGACTGAGCCTTAAATCCCACAATATATCCTTTTATCTGAATATAATGCATGGAGCAGTGCAAGATGGAATGGCTGGTAGAAGAGGTCATGAAGTTCTAGCATTGCACTAGCATTTTGAAAGGGAATCCTATAAAAAAACAGTCTGACATGGCTGCTGAGAAAGATCCTGCACTCTGTCAATGTCTTGGCATGGAGTTAACAGGGAGTATGGGACTGGACACAAGCAGAGAGTGGGCTTTTTTTGGCATTGGCCACAATGAGTGTGGTTGTCCAAGGAAAGTCTGAGGGGGAGGCTGAGGGGATAGAATAAGACAGACATGTTAAAGGAAAGTGTGTTCCTACATAATGAGACTTTGTACCACATGTTTCAGAAAAAAAAAAAAAAAAAAAAAAAAAAAAAGGAGGAAAAAGAAGTCCAGGGCAGTGAAAGGATTTCCCCAGCAATGGGGTTGAGCTGAACATACTTTTGTCTTACCGTTATGGTCTATTGTGTCTTTGTAGGCATGGGGATCTTACACTGGACCAGCCTTTGTGTCAAATCTAGCTGCAATGCCTGAGTCCCCCAAGCTGCCTCTCATCTGTGAATCACCTTTCATTTGTTTCTACCCATGCAGCTGCTATTTTTTATTTAGTCTAATTTTAGCATATCTACCAGCAGCTGCAAATGTAAGTGGTCCCCTTTGGTATCCAGCATGCCCAATTAGAGAAGTAGCCCACATGAGGTATGTTGGTTTCCCCTGGTCCACATAACTTTAAAAATAGACAAGTAATAAACAGTTTCTGCAACGTATGATGTTATTACAAACTGCATTGCATGATTATATGGGGTTTAATTTTTTTCTGATAAATTGTGAGCACAAATTGTAAAGTTACACACAAATATTTCCTTTCAGAATTGGGAAACCAAGGACTTTGTCCCTGAGCTGCCACACTGGACCAGGAAACTGAAGCTCACTGGGAGCACAGAAACAGGGCAGAAAAACAGACTTCTGGCAGTGAGTGATACTTTCATGTGATGGTGTGTTTACTTCTTAGGAAAGGAAATGAACCGTCTAGGAGGAAAAAGAGATGATTAAATAAAAATTCAGGTAGCCATTGTAATAAATATAATATTGATAAATAAAATTTCTTAATAATTTAATAAATAATAAATATTAATTCTTAATATTAAATTTTTATCAGTGAGTACCAGTCTTCCAGGTTCAAGACAGCTATTAGGAAATCCCCTGAACTGTCTGGGGGAATTGGTATTTGTCCTAGTTTAGGGCAAATTTGGGAGAAAAACTCCAAGTGTTACTAGGATTTTAAGATATTTTTGATACCTTTTGAGATACATGGTTTGTTGTCCCTGCTTACTCTTCTGCTCACCTGCCTGTGGCTGCACCCAGAACCTGCCTCCCCCTCCAGCTCACCTCACCTGTGAGGACCAGCCTGCATTTGGCTTCTGCCAGTATGTGGCTCATGGTCTGCCAGGGGTTCACACACACTTGTGGAGTGCTTCACCAAAACTAAGCCAAGAACGTTAAGACAAAAAGCTGTGTCCATTATTCAGTCACTGCATTTCCACTGCAAGGTTAAAAAACCCTTTTATTCCCCTTGCTGACACAGCAGATAGGGGAATTCCCTTCCCACCTTTGCTCTTCTGTGCACACTGTGAAAGTAATTCAGCAGTGGATTTATTTTATGCTTAGCCAAACTCAGATGTTTTAGTTGAACAAGGTCTCTGATTTATTTCCTATTCTTTCAATAGAAAAAAATGAGCAATGTAGGCCCTAATCTTAAGACTATTTCTATTGGTTGCTTATTTGGGGACATACTTTGATGTCTTAGCTTCTCCCAAAGATATTTCCATTTTCTAGGCAGGGGCTAGGCAGTGTGGGACAGCTATAGAGACCCTCAGATCAACCCTGTGCTGCCCTGCTGGTGTTCTACTAATCCTATTATGGCTCCATGTATGAAAAGAGAGACCAAACTAGTTTTTGTTTATTTTTGTCTATGTGCCATGAGGCAGACTAGTTGGGTGGGAGTCTGAGAAAAATAATTATCAGAACATCAGTACAATAAAATTATCTTGTACCTTTTCTCTTTAGTCATTGTTGAAGTGTTGTGTTGAGTACTTGAAACCAGCAGCCCAGCTGTGATCTCAGAGACCACTGGCAGTCTTTGCTCATTAATCTTGCTGAATGGGAAGCAAAGATCTGCAACAGACAGAATAAGGCCTATCATTGATCCTTGTGAGGATGAACACTGCACCTGGAAGAGACTGTGCCAGTTGAGAGAAGCAATGCCAAAAATATTTGTGGAGTGAGTAAATGGGGAATTCAGTACTCTTGCATGAGTACTGGGTTGCTGGCCTCTGTTGTGTATTTCCATCACTTTTGATAGTCTTTACTGACCACCTTTGTATCTTCAATCATGAACATACCACACACTAAAACTACTCCTAAATGTACTTGATGTCAGCAACAAGTTGGATCAGCTTCAGTTATCGTCACACACTTGAACAGCTGGGTGACTTTTGCACGTGGTAATTTTTCTCTTTGATTCAAGTTTCAACATCTTTACAGGATTGTTAATATGAGATCCTGATAATAATACTGAGAAGGGAGTAAAGTATGACTTTGAAAATCAGAACAGCAGAATCAGGACTTCAGGTGTAAATTCTTCACACAATTTGTGCAATGGAAATGTCTCAGTCAAAAACACATTGGGTATTGCACGGTTTATAAGAGTGATAACAAATAGTTAATAACAGCTTGTTTTTCAGCCATACATCAGTATTGCTTCCACATGCTATCAGGCAAATACCATTTTTTAACCTGTCAAAATCAGATCACTAACAAATAAAGTACTCAAAATGTTATTGCAAAATATTCACAAAAAGTAATTTTACTAATTCCAGCTAACATGAGACAAAGCTGCTATTTTTATAATTCACTGATGAAAAATTTAATACAGCTGGAAAGATACACTGGAGAAAAAACACTAAAATTACTCGAAGAAGAATATACTATTCTATATTCCTCTATCACCTTACTGAAAGCAGGGACAGAGTTATTTGAGATGTGAAAAAAAAAATCAAGATCAAGATCAATAGTTGTGGTTTATATGCCTTTTTTAGTCATGTGATTCTATTTGCTAAATTGCTAATGACTCCTGCTCAGCCTTTGCTAAGGGAGCCAGTCCCTTGCTGAGGCTCTTACCTAACCAGCCATCAGTCCCACTCTGCCAAAGAGTGGTGCAGATTCATGAGAGGAGAGTCATCATGTCTAAAATCACTTCAGGTGCTGTGGTGGTTTTAAACCCCAAGACAGATGGCAAAGTCAGCTTTTGCTCAGGCTAAGATTTTTAACTTTATAGTATTCTCACATTTGGAGGTTAGCTGCTTTCACCTCTCCCATCTCTCTCTGTGCTGCAGGGACCATCCTGCAGGAGCCCTGATCTCCCAAACCAGGCTGTGAACTACCCAGGCTGCACTCTGTTTTCAAGCATCACCAGAAGTCCAGGCTTCACACAAGTCAGGTTTAGGTGGCTGGTAGGCCTGTGGTTCCACGACCATCATAGCTGGGCTGAAAGGCCTTAGAAGCTGCTGAAGGTGGGATCTGCCTTGACAGCACAGGGAGCTTGTCTAGGAACAGTGGGGATGGGGCTCAGTGCCTCATCTTCCCTACAGGATGCACTCTTCCTTTTTGTGCCTCCCAGAAACTCAATATGCTCATGGGTGCTGGGCTGGCTGGAGCCCTGTGGCTCACCCTGTATTGTCCTGCATCTGCACCACGCTACCTGCACAAACCCACAGCAACTGAACCCTCCCTGCCTGTTTTCCCCACACTTCAGATGGTGTTACTACCTCTCACAATGGACCACTATGATTCATGAGTGAACATCTCTGACATGCTTTGCACAGAAAAGGTGCTGCATGCTCTCAATCCTGTTAATTTCTCAGAACAAAGCTGCCTAAGAGCACAGAACTCGAGCCATGTGCAGTAGACATTTCTGGCATAGCTTTTATTGAGGTTAATATAATATTCATAACACTGCTAAGGGACTGCTTGTTGGAAAAAAGCATTTTTCTACTGGCATTTATCTATAGAAAAGTTTTTCTGTTTTATGCCCACATACTAGCATATAATTATAGTAATAAAGTCTAGTCCCTCGCTTGAAGTGACTGCTGCCAGTATTATGAAATCATGGCAATGGTTGTAAAAATAAAGGAGGTCATAACCCCTCCACACACACACCCCCACTCTGTAGCTGATATGAAATAGCTTTGGTGGGAAAATGCAGACCTTTAAACTTTCTCTACCAAACTCAATGCATTCTGTATTTAACTTACCCCCTAAAACAGTTTGTGTTATAGGAATTTGAAAACTGCATATAACCATGGAAAAAGTCTCTACTTAATTAGCTACTGAGTTGAGCTCAGTTTAAGCAAAATAACAACCATTTCTTTGTGCTAACTTTTTTTAATTATATGCGTTATATGCATCAGACTGTCCTTATGCCAAGGCTATTCAAGCCCCGGCTTCTGCTCAAATGTTCTAGTCTTGGCAAAGAGAAGAACCAGGAAATGTCTGTATGAAGATGCTTTTTCATGTCTACCAGGGCAAGAACATTACTTTCTCAAGAAAAAAGGCATCTATATTAGAACTGCCATGAGTTCAAGCACAGTATGTTGCAAGCTCCCAGGTGCCTCATGGTAAAGCAGTGCAGAGGAGGAAAGACAAGGACAGGTGAGAAAGCTACTGCCCATATTCTTTGCAGACACTTTTCCAGGGACTTATGCAGAAAATACCCCTTTTTCTCTATTATAAATGCAAACATTAGAAAAAAAGTGTTAGGTGACAAATGCACTAGCCACGCAAGAAGGAAAATCAGATCAGGCACAACCTGAGCCCCTGTATGTCACAACAAAACATGGAAGGCAACACCCACATGCAGCACCAGGGTGAGGTGGACTGTCTCTTGCTTCTGAGTGTCTTAGGATGCAAAGCTGTTCCTAAGTAATTTTGGTTCCTTTCTTTTTAGAATACACTTAGGGAGACACTGGTTTCACAAAGTCTTTGAGTTACCCTAGTGGAAGAAGTTGAACTTCCTCAGGTGTCAAGAGTACATCTCCAAAAATCATGTCCTGCTTACTCCTTACTCCTTACTCTTACTCCTGAGATTACTTTTTGCTAAGAATTGCAGCTTCAAATTTGGTTCTGTCTTAAAGATGACAGAAGTGAAGGTCTAGTCAGAGAGTAAGAAGAGAAATTAACACAAATTAGAGATAAATCAAATAAGCACAAGACTTCTGCATTTGACAGCCTCTTCCTGTTCCCTCAGCTCTTCATAGTTTGTGGAGTGTCAGAGGCATACAGTGGAGGCAGTTGAAAAGTACAATTCCCAGCATGGCCCTGAGTGAGCTGTCTTGTTCTGTTTTCTTAGCTGAGGTCTTTGGAGACAGTGGGAAAATAAAAACAACAACAAAATTCTCAGTTGTTCAAGCTTGTTTACTGGAAGTGGAAAATAAAGAAGAGTAAGCTATGTAGATGGGGAGGAAGGTAGAAATAATAGTTTACAGGTTGCCAAGGGGTGAAAAGAAGTTCAGAGAGGTGATACAGGACATAGGTTTTTGGAGAATGCTAAGACTTATGAAAAATTCAGTTGAATGAAACACTGGAGACTTCTCTAGATTTTCCCTTCTGCTCCTGTATCTCATTTAAGACAAGGACAATTCAAAAAATGAGTGCACATAGGGCATAAACAGGTTAAGCTTAGAGAACAAAGTCAAAAAATTTGGTGACAGATCCTACACTTGTTTATCCTGGGGTAAATCATGAATTGTCCCATTGGGACAGCTCTGAGTCTGCCTCAACATGACTGAAAGCAGAATGTGGCCCTTGCACAATATGTCCAGATGTTCCTTTTTTCTATGATGAAAATGTGAGAGTTTCAAAGATATCTCTCAGACTGATGAAATTCACAGCCTCCGCCCTCTCCCCATGTAGCTCTGCTTAATTCAGCTGGTTACACCAGAGACAACTAGATTTTTGGCTCACTGAATATTTTTTCAATGTTTCACATTGCAAACTGACTATACAGGTTTGTTGGTGCCTGAAATTTAGCAAACCAAAGCTATCCTGGTGCTTTTACAAAGACAGCTGGACCAAGGGAAACATTTCTGGTGTCTATGACACAACAAAGTTTTGCTTCTTGCCTTGTCTGCTGTCTGCAGGAGCTACCAACAACCTGCAGAAGGGAATACTCCCCTTTTTCTTTTGGGCATTATGCCAGCCATAGATAATCAGCAAGCAGAGAGATAATTGTTCACTATTTGCTGCTGAATTGCTTGGTGCAGGTGCATATTCTTCATTTCAGCTGTCTCTCACACTCTTTTTGTCTGGATGATCCCATTTTGCACAGATTCCTTGCACTTATTAAGGAATCCCAGAGATACAGAAAGGATCTATCATTTTACAGTCCCATGACAAATTCTGGCAGTGTCTAACCAGGTGCTCAGATATGCTAGATATCCAGAAAATCAAGATACTTGGAAAAGAAGATGGATAGTTGGTTTGACTCACTGCACCGCATTTTGTGGATGTGTTCATGTACATTGCAGGAGCCAATACTGTCCTAATGAAACAGTGCAGAGAATTTGATGAGAACAAAGGGGAAGGACGTGGGCAGGGGTGGTAAATGTGTATAATTCTGCCACTTTCTTTCCCTAGAAAACCCTCCACATTTTGAGGCTGAAGGGGTCATGGCTAGGAAACAAAGGTGCCTTGTCCCGCTTGGCAGTGCAGACAGCTTTCTTTGCTTTCCAGTTAAATGCCAGGCTCTGGTAGGCTCTGCCTGGGGTCAGCTGGACCTGTTCATGACTCAGAACTTGCTCACTGTGGTGTGGCTGTCCAGGGAAAAGGCACAGCTGGAATGGCTGTATTATATTCACAAATATCACTTACCTCCTTTACTCTGACAGTATTCCATTGACCTTCCCCAGCAGTTAAGCTGTGATCTGACACTAGTTGGAGTTTTAGCTGGGCAGGCAAAAAACTTCTGCTGTTCTTCTGTTGTCTTCAAAAGAAAATGATCTCTGGGTGCCTTGTCCCCCATGAATCCAGCTGCAGAAGGAGAGGAGTTAGTCACCATGGCCAGAGAGCCAACTTCCATACCTTCATTCAAACTACATGACTGCTGGCATCATATTGGTAAGAGTCCCTTTTGCTCTCTCACCAACTTTAGCCATGCAAACCTCTTCATATGTGATAATCTATTACAGTTGCATCTGTAGGGGCTGATCCTATAGTATCTGGGGCCCTTTATGTCCCTCAAGATGCCTTTGTGTACAGGCGGTCCCAGGACTGATTATACTACTCCCAGGTTTGATCAAGTGAAGAAAAAAATTCATGGATGGTCTGTGGCCATGAGGTTCAGCTCTGCTCCCACAGAAGTTAACACTAATTCCAGTTTTCTCAAGAGAAGATATCTTCCACAAAACTGTAACTTCAGCAAGCCAGGGCATTATTAAAATCAATAATAACAGATAAAAAATAAGGCATTGTGGTCCATCAGTGAAATTATTTACTTTTCTTCTGTTGCTGAAAGAAGAATCCTCTCTGTTTCTCTGGTTGCTTCTTTCCTGGAGCACCACAGCATACCCTCCTGCTGTGCAAGGTGTTGCTTTGATTTACCATGATGGACTTGGACTGTAGCACATTTGCTTTGCTGTCTGAAAGTTTTGCTGCTGGAAGGAATCAGACAGGCAGTGGGCTCCCTAGAAGACTGCTCCTTCTGCCAGGAAAGGGGGGCATCACAGGGCCAGTGGGATCAAGGAGAGGGGTTTGTGGTCTTGAGGCAGTGTCACAAGTCACATCTCATACATGTCTTTTGTTGAGTGAGAACCTCCTCTCAGCTGATGAGCTTGGCCATGGTAAGCTGGATACCAGGCTGGGTGCTGGTAATCGGTGTTCTTGTATTCTGGGTCTCTCTGAGTTAATCCCACACCTTCCCAGGGCAGTGGTCTTACAGCAGTACCACATGGCCCAGCAAACTTGACACCATCTGGGACTGCTGCTCTGATAGTTACTCTTTTGGGATGGATTTACATCAGCTGCTATCTGAGCACACTTCAGCTCCAGTCTGTTCTTGCTCTGCAGAACCAAAGACCAGCAGGACAAGCACACCTTCTGGTTGTGTGCATGGTGTCCACCAAAACAGGACTGAGTCTACAGATATTTCCCTAACACATTTGAGCACACTGACCAAGAGAGCTCCTTGGTGAGAATACAGCACCTGAAATAAATCCTGCATGCCACTGCTAACCCAATTTTTAGCTGCATAGTCAGGGCATAGCAGAAGCAAAGCAGAATTGTTTAATACCTTTGCCCAGAGAAATACCCAGATACCCAAGGAGAAAAATGTCGCCTTTGGGTACAGACTTTAGATACACAGCACTGAGACACAGGAGGGGGGACGACACATGACATCGCCTTTGGCCAAAATCTATCTCGCAGGGAGATGTTTAGCAAAACAACAACCATCACCACCACAGAGCTCTCTGGGTTGTCACAGAAAATGATTACACTGATTAGCCTTGAAGTTAAAATCAGGGAAAGAATTGTTTGGATCAATTCTTGCTAGCAACTGAAAAGAGACACATACTTCCCTATATGGTAAAAATGCAGCTCACATTCAGTGGGAAAATGTGGGTTTTATTTTCTTCAGTTACAGCGGTTAATCCTGTCAGTTCATTTTAATAATGTTTTTTATAAACCCATTCTGATCCAGATGTGCTATGTTATTGTGTTCTCTTCAGGGACACTGGGCATTTATTCCACATTTACAACACATTAATGATGCTCACAGAAAAAGAAGGGATTCAAAAGCTATGGTCCAGTGATTATTTTTAACGTTTTCCAGTATCTTTTTCAAAATGCCTAAATTCACTTTATCTCTACAGGGTAAGGCTTGTCTGCATACCAGGTTTGAAAAAAAAGATAAAAGATCCTGGTTTGACCTGAGGATGACCTTTCTGTACACAAGCTCCGTTATTGAAGAGGAACTGAAAGCAGCAGTGCTTAGCAAAACCAAACCAAACAAGCCTGAGAAGCAGGCGGAGGGGCTGGAGCTGTCACCCAACAGAGAGGTGAAGCCCAGAGTGCCAGCCCCTACCTCTGTGCTCCCTGCCTGGGTGCCCGGGAGCCAAACCTCAGTGCAGACCTCGGGGACCTATGTCAGCAGTGAGCCCCAACGGGCCAGGCTCTTTCCCAGCCCCAGGAAGGTTTGTGTCTAAAAGCAGATCCAAACAGCTGTAGAATTACATCTGTTCCTCTGAGGAAATGGTCTGAGGTGGTTCTTAGGTTTAGATTTTGGTTTTGGTTTTGGTTTTTTGTTTGTTTGCTTTTTTGTTTGTTTGGGGGAGGGGGTTGGGGTTGTTTGGGTTTGTTTTTTTTTTAGTCAAAGTTGCTGTAAGCCTCCTTGATTTCATCATCCTGAACAGAGCATGTTCAAAGCGGGCTGCAATTGCTCAGAGATTGCTGAGGAATTTGGACTTGCAGTTACTTGCAGGAATTTAGATAATTACTCATCCTTTAAATGTGAGACATTTTTATACCCATACAGCTCCTAATTACATAAGGAGCATCAAATTTGTGATAGCTGGTAGATGCTTTTTAATGGGTACTGTTATATGATACGAGGATTTTTCACACAAACATGGTAATATACTTCTGTCTTCCTGGAATTCTTCCCACCTATGAACTGTTGGTGCTTTGACTTTGCTGGGAGAAGCTGCTGACCACGCTCCTGATCTGCAGATCTCTGCTTTGCTATGCACATCTCTGCTGCTTCGCAGAGCAAATTGGGAAGTGATATTTCCCTTAAGAGAATTTTTTCCTTCAGCTGAAAAAAAACCCCACTTTTTAAGGAACTGCTTTGTCAAAAACTGGTCTTTTAATTTTTTCTGTAAAAAGCAAAAAAAGCAAGTCGCTGTGTAAGAGCTTAGAGATGAGGGGGTCAGAGTGTATGATAGGTGCTCTGTGGTAAGGGCAGCTTCAGGACATCTCAGTTTTCTGGTGCATCTCAGTTTTCTGGTGCATCTCAGTTTTCTGGTACTGTGAGCCTGCTGGTAAGGCTGAATCATGTTCTCTAGGATACAAGGGTTTGGAAAACATTTCACAGTGCAGTCCCACCTTGAACTACTGACCTCAGGGCTAGCTTGCCCAGAGGAGCTGAGTGACCCCCTGCACCCCAGTGAGACACTCAAGAGGGCATTCTGCTCCAGGGCACCCCAGCACCACCTTGCCCATGGGTGTACAAATAGCCAGGCAGTATCCCTGATTTTTATGATGTTGCTCACAAGTGATGCAGTCAGGATTAGGCCAGAGAAGTCTCCTTCTTACAGATGGCTGTATAAAGTTCCCCATGTCAAAGCCAGTTTTCTTTAGAATGTTCAGTGCTTCCTTTCCCGGTGCTGGCTGATCCTTGGCCTCCCAAGGTACAGGCAGATTACAGATAAAGAAGCCAAGAGGAACAACATGACCCTCTGCCAAGAGGAACCTTACAAAAGCAGCAACTCAGCTTGTGCTCTGTAGGAGTGGGGTGGTCTTGCTGTGTCAGAAACAGTGCAGCCATCCAAGCCACTGGGTTATTAACATGCTGCATCAATTTATGTCCTTCCTGAAAGAACTATATTTTACTTTTATCAGCCATCTGTTTTTCAGACTTGACATTGATGGTTTCAATTTTGCTGCTAAAATGCACCTTGCACTCTAGAAAATATTTCCTGCTCAGGTTCCTGCCCCAGTGACTTACAGAAACTGCGAGAGATCAGACAGCGATGGAAACTTGTGACCACGTCCTCCTGCAGCTGCTCAGCGGCAGAAAAGCAGACGCAGCTGTCTGAGAGGCGGCACACATGGTGAAAACATTGCCTGCCCGGCCCCTCTGCTGAGAGCAAGCTGGACAGGACCCTCCATGGAGGAGGGAGTGAGACTGACGAACAATCTCTCGTGTCCTCAGGATCATTCACCTGCACCGTCTCTGTGAGCAGACCACCCCACCCCGCAGGCAGCAGCAGGGCCAGCAGGAGCGCATCTGCGGGGATACGTGTGCCATGTCCTCCAGCCTCGGCCCCGGAATGTCCCCTCGCTGTGCCATGACCTAGCAGCACCCTCCCTGGGGCCGTCCTGACCCAAGACACAGCGCCCGGCCCTGGCCCCGCGCCCTCCTCCGCTTCCTGGCTTCCCCTGAGCAAACCCTGCTCCTCCCAAGGCAAAGCCTGCAGGAAGCAGGGAATGGGGTCTCCTGCAGGAGGAAGGCGTCTGGTTAGGTGCAGACAGAAGACTGTTGAAAGGACGGGGATATTTTACTTCACCTAAATAAATAAAGCAAGATGGTTTAGCAGTTGCAGGCAGTTTCACACTTTAAATTGTCATGCAATGAGGCTGTCCCATCACGTTCAGGCTCTGTGTAAACTGTGGGGGATCTCACACTTATATCTCTTAGACTTATTTCTTGCTAATATTTATATCATAAGTAAATTTTCAGAAATAAGTACAGAACCAACAGGATTGCTTGTAAGGCTCTACTTGCAAACGAGAGAAAAGGAAGTCTAAGAAGTCAATGCCCTTGACATCAGGGCCACCAGTGAACATGTCGTGAACCAAAAAGCCATCGGAAAGATGCATCATGGGACTGAGGCATATATATGGACACTGCTACAATGCCAGTGGGAGCAAACTTACTCAGACCAACACTTCAGTGGTTTATTAAGACTGAGTGAATAATGTGGAAATAACAATCAATAATTTAACCAGCTAGTTCCTGAAACACTAGGGCATTAAAATTATTGAACAAATGCTGTTTTACTAATTTATAGCTGGATCTATACTGTGAAAAAATAATATTCAGTTTGAATGACAAATTATGGATATTATTTGACCAAGTTAAACAGAACACAGATGTATTACTTCTTTCTTACACATATTTATGGCCAGAGCCAAAGCTCTTCTGTTTTGGGCATGTTCAAACACACATGCCTGCCTTGCACACCCCAGTACGTGTACCTGCCATCACTGCATGGGTCACCATCTCCTGCTGCCATAAGCCCTCTGAATTTTGTTGAATCAGGATAAATGGTGATGTTTCTCCTCTTTCCCGCTTTATTTTATTGATGAAAGTTTATGCTACTCTTGCTGTTAGCTAGCTGACACCAATAAGAGGTGTGGACACAGCTGTGCAGTCATTCCAGAATCTGTTTACCCTAGATAAAGCGTTTGGGTCTAGCTGTCACTGCCTGCTCTGACACTTCTGGGAAGGCTGGATTCTGGGTGCAGGCAGGTGCTACCAGGTTGCTCAACAGCGTGCTAGATAGACATCTTCTCTTACAGACTTTTCCTGGAGCATTGGGCATCTAATTACGATTAGAAGATTGAAGAAGTCTTCTTTGAAGTCACTGTAATTACTTTATCTGGACTATATTGTATGGTTTTTTTTCTTTTTTTGGTCTTGTCAAGCACAGGCTACTTGTAATTGATACAGAAAGAAGGGAACAAGGAGAAGAATAGAAAAGGAATGGAAAATGTCATGGTAAGGTCACTTAAACAAACCTTTTTGATATGTGAAGAATATCCAGCAGGATGAAGCATTCATCTCTTCTTAAGATTTTCAGAAGTTTTTCCAAAGCAAACATTGAACGTCACAACAGTAATTAATCAATAGAGTCAAGCTATTTCCTCCTTACTTGTATGTAAAGTGTGATATAGCTGTTCACACAGCAGTCTGTAAAAAACAGAAAGCAGGCAAAAAAGCTTGCCTGCTTGCTTGCTTGGAAAAGCAGCACTTTTGTGACATTCACTGATTTTGTTCTTGAACAGGCAGCATTCTTTTTAAAGCAGCAAGCTGAGCAACACAGGAATCTACAAATTGTAACAGACTCTTGCAAAAGAACTGACACTTTATCTTAATGTACATCTGCAATTATAAAAGTTGTGAGAAAGTTGCAAAATAAACCACAACCCTGGAGGACCTGGTTCTGCACATCTAACTATGGGAAGCTGACAAAAAACCTTTTATATGAATCTCAGAAAGCACTGAAAACTGAAAAACAGGTCTGCGTGTTCTTTGTGTATCCAAGAAATTTCCCAGAAAGATTTCAAGTCTTACAGTTAGCTTTTGTACTGGAATAAAAAGAAAGATAGTAGACTTTACAGTGAATGGCAGCTCTGTAAAAGCACAATACTGTGAGAAAACATATTATATTGCATATTGCATCATGAGGTAAATTAATTAATTAGACAATATTAGTTTCTGTTGACATAAAGGATTCTTAGTTTTCCAAATCAAATCATAGACAGTTTCACAATCAGAACAACATGTTTTTCATCAGAGATAAAAGGAGGTAATTACAGTTTAACATCATGGCCTCAGTTCTCAGGTTGTATTAACCTGCATTCTGTGAGAGATTTGTGGAATGGATTTTACCTTGGACTGTCACCAGATAGGACTTCCTCTACATTCAGAGAATTATGGTTTCCCCATTCTATTAGAAAAAACAATGCCTGTGTCTGAGCTGTGAATTAGGTGCTCCATCCTTACCAGCATAATTTATTGGATAAAAAATGTGGTCTGGCAGACAGGGAAAGGCCTGGGAGACATGTCTGCTGTGTTATGTGCCTGGTTTTATTACCAGGGTACTTTACAAACGCTCAGCAATCCTCTAACTTTTCTGCGCCTCTGCTTTATGAGTAAGGACCATAATAACTTCCATTTTTGGAGGAGTATTTAGAGCAATGGGTGAAAGATGTTGTGCTTACCCTAAAAATTATTGTTGTTAGTACCAAAATTTTAATTAAAATGGTTGCAATGTATTGCAGGAAGGAAACTTCCCTATTAAAAGATGTAGTAGGATTTAGATCACATGGCAGAGGAGGCACAGTAACAGTTAGAAAAGTAGAGCTAGAAAGCTCTACATTCCCGTATAATTATAGGGACATAAAGCCATACCAAGCATAACCACAGCATCCCAGACAGCATTTGTACATCGACAGAGTATAGGGAAGACATGGTTGCCACAATGATCCTAGGCAGCTGTAGCAACTACGTCTGGAGTCAGAAAGCTTTTCCTTCTATCTAACCATGCAGACCTTTAGTTAACTTAATTACATCTTATCCCACTCATACTGAATTTGGCAAGAAGTTTATTCTTGGATTTTGTTCCAGTTACAGCTAATATGTCCCTTTCCAATACTCACTTTTTGAGTCAGAAAAAATTCAGCTCCTCACAAGCTGCATTTTCTCTTTTTGCTCTCTGAACTTCTTTGGACTTTCCTGTGTTTGTTTATAACTTTAAGTGCCGAGTCCAAGTGTAGAGAATTCCCTTTAGCTGAAAAGCCTTACCCAAGCAAATACAGAAGAATTGCCTCCCACGATTTTCACATAGTAGCCCTGATAATACTTAACAGTATAACTGTTGCCATTTTTATCACAACCTTTTACTCTTGCCTCCACCACAAGCCTGATGTCCTACAGCAGGACCACTGCCTACTCACTTTGCATCAGTACACTGATCTCTACATAATAATATATCACAATTATTTTTCAATGCCATTTATTCAATTTGAGTCCCATTTTCATTCTAGAAAGGTCTTTCTTTTTTATTACTTTTATCCTGTCCTCCAAAAGCTAGGCAATATGTTTTTGGCCAATTTTGTAGGTGCACCCTTTATTCCCTTATCAAAATTATGGTTGAAAATACTGCATTTAGAGACTACTCAGTTACAGATCACTGTAGGCATCCACAGAATGCCAAACTGTTGATGGCACTTCTCTGAATACAACTTTTTGGCTGATTACGGATCAAATGTTATGCACTTCATATGTCCTTATTTTGCTCATCAGAAAGAAAGTTCTTTCAATTGAAGTCTATTGCCATATTAAAAATAAGGATATTTTCATTCTCCTTTCAACATATTTTAATCTCAAAGAAACACAGAAGTAAACAGAGTTAAAGTAATTTATTACTGTTTTTACACTTAGTCACAAGTCTTTCCTACCAAGTGGCTGGTGCTTCCACAGCCAGTGAATGTTTAAACTAGTTTTCATGAATGTAACTGTGTAGAAATAAATTTTAAATGTAACATGTCCATGGATTTAGGCTGGGTCCCATTTAGAGCTACCTATGTCTTTAACCTTTATCAATCTCTCCTGGGGAATTTAGGTGACCAGGCTTCCATCTGCATTCCCTGACAGCAATAATTTGTAGCTCAGCCCTTACTCTCTTGACAGCAGCCCCTCCCCTGCTCATACATTTGCCTCATCAGCTCAGCCTGGTTGCAAAAATTCTGTTTGGGAGTTATGACAGCATTTGTCCCAAATCAGTCTTTTCATAACAGCATCATCCATTTCTACAGGGGTTACTGGAGCAAGCAGCCCACATTCCTGAAGGGAGAAAGGTTCCTCTAGTTCTGTATGCCAGTGGGGCTGATAGGAGATTGTCGGGTGCCCCATTTGCCCCAAGGCTGGATGTCAATTTTGAGCAGGGAGCAAAACTCCTTCCTCTTCTGGGCTGCCTTCAGCAGGATTCATGCTTGTCTGGCCCAGTGTGAGTGCAAAGAGCATGAAACCACTGCATTTTCAGCAGCACCAGGTGATGCCTGACATGTGAAGAATGGGAGCCCACAATAAACTTCACAGTCCTGCTTCATTTCTATTAGCTGTGGAAGCCTCAGTGCTCTCACTGGGTGCATTTTGCTTTATAGAGCCATGGTGATACAGCATGGCAGTGTAGTAGGCAGCAGAGACACAGTTTGTTAATACAGTCCTTTTCCCCTTTGTAGTGCTGCTATGGTTTCTGCCTGCCCTAAAACACATCAAAAATCATCTGCTTGGCTTTCCTCTTTAGACATTGCATAAAACATCTAAATGACAGAATCTTGCTCCTCTTTTGAACTGATTTAACAACTGGTGAGGCACTGGAGGATAAGGGTCTTTTCCAAAAATATACAGTCTGACTGCAGTGCTGACATTGCAATATTAATGTGGTAGGTACAGAGCAGCTTATAACATCCAAAGTGAAATCACCACATTTCCATGCTGGGCAGCTAGTGCTAGACCAGTATATATTCACCTACCCCGACCCTTCCCTGTAACAAAGAAGAAAGACACACCTAGAGAAAATAATTGAGCATACTGTTTTTGGATACCATACTAAGATTAAATGTTGCCCTGCTTCTGCTGAAGACCTTCTGAATGTTGCAGCTGAGTCAGTAATGTCTTTTCAAATCAGTTTATTCTTTTGCAGGCAGCTGCCCAAGCTGAGGCCTGGAGCAATAAATCCCAGCCTATGGAACCTGTTTTCTGCAGGCTGTTCAGTCTTATCCACAAGGTAAACTGTACCTGGCTCTTTGAACGCAAAAAAAAGTGAGACATGTTAGAGACTGCCCTTGGAAGGACAGCTCTGGGACAGGAGGGCCAGTGCTTTTCACTGATGTCGTGAAGAACTGCTGGAATTCATGTGGGCTGGAGCCTGAGCCTCCCCACACCACAGGGGTGTTCAACGCTAAAGCAGTGCATGAATGCAAGGCTGCTCTCAAGGACCACCTCTGCCCTGCAACCGCTTTACCTTGGATTCTGCTGTGGGTCAAAGATCTCAAAAGGATCAGGGGAACAGCAAAACAGTGTTTTCAAATGGTTTGCTAGTTGTGGATATGCAAAATTTGCCTTTAATACAAGCACATCCCACATGCAAGCTAGACAGCTGACCAGGGATGTGCCAGTCAGTAGTTTCAAATATTTTGCCCTAACCAAAACTAACCATTAGACTGTTCCAAAACCCTTCTCCACAATGTGTTTTCTCCTCTAGCCCTATTGCTGCCACAAGCACTGGTGCATTTCCCTAGAGGCGTCCAAAAGAGCCAGCAGCTCAATATGCCCTGGGCATAGTTTATATGGTAAGTGTAATGAATTTTTGGGTTTGCTACTTGTGCTTCCTGAAAACCTGCTCTCCTTTTCAGATGTTTTAGTTTTTATAGCTGTCTAATCAAGGCAGAGGAAAATAAAACCACTTTGCAGTCAATCACAGATGGTGTAGCACAGCCATTTAAAGCCATTCTGCCATTGCTGAAGACACTTGAACATTGGACAATGTTGAGAGGTCTCTGTTGGGCAGAAAGAGCAGCTCTCTTAGGCTCTTTCCCAGCCTCTCCCAGACTCCTTCCAGCCTTATGGTTCTTGGATTCTGTGAATAACAAAGTAAATTCCTAAAGGCAGTTGTGCTGTGTGCACTTATCAAGGTGGTTAATTCATGAGACTGCTTTTTAATAATGGAGCAGAGCACATAGCTATGGAGAGAATATTGTACTTATTACCAACAATTCTCCAGAGATCTGTGGGGTGCAAGATTCTGCTACCTTTAATAAATAATATAAACCAGTTATTTCTGTAATATTATGCAACTAAAAATCTCATTTAACCATTTCTGCAAATCATCTATCACCTGCTATATTATTGTTGTGGTTTGTTTAGAGAGTATTACTTATCTCTCCTTAACTGCTAGATAAAACAATATCTTTTATCTTGACTGTTATAACACCAGTTTTTCTGAAGGAATAACATTTATATTGCACCTGATATATTATCCAATATTTAAATGAAAGGCTGAACTTGGGCAATACCTCTCCACTGATCATTCATCACAGTCCTGATTGCTTGTGCATGTCCCTACTGAAATGCATATCTTGCTTTGCATTAACTTACTGCTGTTTCCTCTATCTCACAAGAGAATTAGCAGTGTTTAAGGACATAGAACAGATTTTAAGCCCACATAGACTTTCTTAGTTAGACCTCTTAGTTTGAGGTGAGTAAGGCAGAGGTACATGAAATATATTCAGTGAATAATTTGGCCCATGCTGTGCAAGCTCATTTGGATTTGGATATCTAGGAATGTGACACTGCTATGTTGTATGTAAAGCTCAGTGGCAACTCTAACCTTACAACACTTCTCTGATATGAGTAGGATAGACATGTGTCTGGAGTAGGAATAATTTGCTTCTCTGCAAATGGAGTTTTCTTTAAACCTCTGATATGCTCTGACATGGTGTCAGATTATATTAAAGCATTTTCCATAAACCAGTTTTGCATATGTGAGAGATGCTGTCCATGACAGGCTCAAGGCTGAAATATTTAAATTATTAAAATATTTAATTTATGAGTTGTTTACAAATACAAACTTTAATTCCTTTGGCTTTCCCTGGATAATCCAGTGTATCTCCTCCATTCCCCATGACTAATTGGCTGCAGCCTGAATATAGAGAAGGTCTGTGTTCTCTGCAGTAACACACAAGGCCATTATCAACAAGGTTCTCTTTGGTTCTATTTGGTTTTTACCAGTGTGAACTCAACATGAAGCTAGAGAGGGCTTTAAATTCATATCCATGCTGTTATTTGAAAAGTGGTGTTAGAAAACCTTAAACTATAAATTGTGTTATCTCTCATCAAGTAGCTGATTCCAATCCCTCTTCAGAAAGTTGAAGAACTTCTGTTAGCATAAGTGTGGGCTTTTCTCCATCTCTATTTCTGTCTGTAAGACAGGACTCCCCTTTTCTGCTCATTTCTGCATAGGATAATGAGGGATTCCTCTGAGTTTCACTCAATGAGTTTTTAAAGATTCCTCCTAACTGAAACATGACTATTAATTTCAAGTTTCTTGAAGAAAACTGTGGGGAAAAAATTACTTAAACAAAATATTTCATAGCATGTAATAGTGTATTTAAAACAACTACACATCATGAAGTTAGATAGAGATGTTGACAATGTTCAAACTTATCAGGCAATTTTCAATAGACTCCAGGAGTCATAATAATCATATAGGTTAAAAGTCAGCTGCAGTGAAGAAGTCTACTTATAGGTAAAACAGTAAGTCATAACAGCTCACAGGCTTTCTGGATTTATTTAGATCAGCCCTTGTGAAAAGTGATGAGCCCAATCCAGTCATAGCAACAGAACAGAATGGTGTAAACCATAAGAGCAACAGTTGCTTTATGAATCTGCTGGCAGGGATGCCTGGTGAGCTCTCTCCAATAAACAGTCACACTGATGCAGAGAGGGGATGGACCAGGCCCAGGGGCTGCAAAACTTGCCATGAACATTTTGGGAAATCCCACTTAACTGCCTGTTGCTGCAGCATGCAGATGTGCTCTGCTGATTCCCCCACACTTTGCAAAACAAAACAGGTACCAGAATAATGCCATCACATGAGACAAACTGCCTGCATGCCAGGTTGACAGTGCAGGGGAAACATGCTACAAGCAGAAGTTCTGGCTACATCTAAGTGAATTGATCAATCCATTAAACAAAGATCTCAAACTAGGCTTAAAATAGTGCTGAGGAGCTCCAGTGCTGCATACACTGGTTTCAGGTGACTATTTTGCAAGAAAACGGTTTTAAAAAAACAAACTTGTCTAACCTGTCGAGGCACTTGAAATACCAAAAGCACTTACAGTTTCTGGCAAAAATATCCTTAGGCAACAGTAGCTGTGCTATCTTGCATGCCCAATAACACCTCTCTCTTGGCTGGTGTCACTATCTAGGTATCCATCTCCTTGCCTGTGGCAGTTTAGGATGCAGAAATTAAGTGCCCCCATGCCTAAATCCCCTGGAGAGCATTATTTTTCATGCATACCAGGACACACCTAGGTAAAACTAAGAGGCTACATCTATTCTAGTGAAGAAAATGGTTTCTCTAGCCCTCAAGGCAGCTCATGGCATGTCATGCATGCATTCATGGCTTCACCCTGTTTTCCTCAAGCTGTTCCCTGAGAAAGTGGCAGGCTGTGGACTAACTCTGAGCTGCTCCTCCACCTCATCTACTGCAGTCTGGGCTCTCATGGGCCAGCACTTTGCCAGGGCTCTGCGAATTGATAAGCATTGTGCAAGCTGCTGCTCAGGTCTGGTCTGATTTTGCTTAGTCTATTAGTACACATCCCCTGTCCTGAGCAACTCAGATGCTGGGATGCTTCTGGCTTCACTCCAGATTGTGGGTTAGGGCATTTGCCTGAAAGTACCTTGTAGTACCTTGTGAAGAGGTATAATTTCATATCATGTCCTGTTTTGTTGCTTATAAGCAGAACAAATAAATGGTCAGATTTGGGAGAGAAAATGGAGGTTAATTTTTATTTTTGCAGTGCAGATGCAAGTGCATAGAGAACAGCACTTATGACAGATGAACTGTCCCTGTAATTCTCTCCCCAGTTTCCCTAAGGCTGCCACTGCTTCTTGGAGATAATTTAATCTATAAATATTGTTTTGAAATATTGGGGGTTTTTCTCCATTCACAAGAATATGCTGAAATGGGCAATGCCCATTCCCCACATGATAGAGCAAGGGTTCGTCTCAAAGATAATGCAAGCCTCCAGAATGAATCTTTGTTTCCTAAGCTCAGGAAACAGAATTGTGAAATAGGATCCTGTCTAGAAAGGCTTTTGATTTACTGATCTGAGAATGAAGGGCCTGTGTGTAAGTCTCTGCCCTCTCTACCCACATTGTGGCTGGGAAGACCCACGAGCACTGTGAATCCTGCGGGGGTTAGCTTCTTCCTGACTGCTGGAAGAGCAAACTGCTCAAGGATCCACCCTCAGGGACTGGGAGCTACTCATAGTAATGGCTTTTGGTGATGATGTGTTTTACCCTGTTCTGAAAAGTAGTTACGGCAAAGAAAATTTGCCAGACCTCCAACAACAGCTTGGATTAATGAATAACTTAATTCTGGGCAGATATATAGAAATACACTCTCGTGAACTTTGCTCTCAGAAGTTTGAGTTGAGGTGCAACCGCAGCAACAGACATGATGCAAAGCTTACATGTCTGTGTTTTAACATCCTGGCTAGGAAATAATTTTAAAAGGCAGAACAAAAGGAAAGGTGTTTGAGGATGGTTGAGATGGGGAATGATTTAAAGCGGACGAGGGAGAAGCAGAAAGAGGAGCTAGATGCCAGAGAGGGAAAAAGAATAAATTCATAGCATTCCTGCCAGGCTCTTAGCAGAGCAAGATCATCAGCAAGACAGGATGGGGCTTAAAACACAGGGGGAAAATCAGTGAGGGGTGAGCACAGCAAAATGGCTGAACTTGGAGATCTGGGGACACAGCAGTGGCCAGTGCTCTTGTACACAGCAGAATGCTGCACCAATGGGTTTAGAGACAAAACGTGCTCCTGGGTGCATGCCTGTGCATTAGGCTTGAGCTCCAGCAGCCACCTCTCCGTGCCAGCGCCGTTTATTCCTTGTTTCAAGAAAAAGTGAGTTGCGCAAGGTTGGTGTGTACTATCTCCATATAAGGCCTGGGAAGCAGTCCATGCTGGCAGCTGGGGCTGCAGGGCTGCCATGGTACAGGTTCTGCCAGTGGTGGGCACAGCACAGGGGTGCCTGCCCCTTCTCCCTGGGCTTAGCTGCTAAGGTGGGAAAGACTGATTAGTCTGAGGCCAGGACTGAAAGGGGGGTTGGTTGCCAAACCAAGCAGTGAAACTGTTAGAGAAAAAAAAAAATGTCAGCAGTTCTTAAACAAATATCTTTCATAAACACAATGCTGCCTGGACTGCATTGCTGCGAGCCATGAGTGTGTGCTGCTGACATTAGCTTATATATTTGCCTTTCAGAGGTTCAGGGAGATGTGTGCTACATGGGTCTGAACTTAAAAGACAGAAATCTCTCTCATCCTGTGGTTGGCATCTCTAGTTCTCCTGGTTCTCCATGGAATGAGATTGCTGCTGTGGACCTTCCTCACAAGGGCTATAGCACCACTGTTTCAAGGGATGAGCCACACTTTCCCAAGAGCTGATGTATGTGGCCATGTGGAGTCATTAAGAGTAATCACAAGTCACTATTTAGTTATTCAAAGGGCCCAAAAATTTTAGATTAATTAGGCTATGAAGTGCTCTGGCATTTCTGGAATGGAGTGTCTCAATTTGTTGCATACAGAGTACCTTACCCACTGAGGACTTATATACCCTCTAATGAATACTCCTAGATATATAGGCAGCAGTACAGCTTCTCCTCTGAGGTGACTCTTGAAGCATATGGTCACCAGACATACAGTTGGAGATACGCTAGAAATTATCCCTCTTTGTCAGCTAGTCTATGCTTTATTGATGTGTCACATTATGTGTTAAAATGAAATGTAGCTGAGAGGGTCAATGGTGGTGATCATTTTTTATCCATGCTTCTGGAGATATAACCAACACATTTGGGTCATCCTTGTTTGCCACTCACCAAGTTCTCTGCTCTGTGTGCAGCTGACCCACATTTCCCCTGCCTTGGCCACAGCTGCACCTCTGCTTTGCTCACAGGGCAGCAGTGAGAGTGCAGGTCAGCTGAGGTGCCACTGTCTCTGCACAGCACAGCTCCCTGGGGTGCATTTTGGGGGGGCACGCTGGGAGCTTTGCCAAGCGTGGAGATCTGACAGTGTTGCATAAGAGCTGTGGGTCCTTCTGGCGAAATAAGGCTTTTCCTGGAGGTCTTTGTTGCACAACCCACAGTGATTAAGGCTTCCATGTTCTCAAGAGGAAATGAATATTTTGCAGGCTACGTAAGGAAGAATTCATGATCTTGGGAGGCTAGGAGGGAAAGAATATA
This sequence comes from Poecile atricapillus, assembly GCF_030490865.1. NCBI lineage: Eukaryota > Metazoa > Chordata > Aves > Passeriformes > Paridae > Poecile > Poecile atricapillus. The sequence continues at coordinate 128,195,727 of NC_081289.1, read as the reverse complement.
TAAGTAAGTAATTGGGTGAAAGATGAAAGCCTTCAAAAATTGCTTCAAACGTTGGAGAATGAGAGAGTGAAATGGTTCCCATTAAGAGCAAATTCACAGAAAGTGTTAGTAGCAGGAAGAAACTATGTGCAAATTTTGACTGGGTTCAGCAATCACCTTTGTTTAGAAAACAGAAGGCAATTATGCAAGAAGTGAAAGTGTTCCAAAGATATTGAATTGCCATAGTTCATTTTGAAAAAGTCAAATGCTAATTTTTAAAATTATAGAAGCTTTGCTTTTCCATTTTTTATATAGTAAAGGCTTTTAAAATAAGCCAAAGCACTAAAGAAAAGATCAGTAAATAAATGTGCATCTTGAAGCAAAATGAAACATACCAGATAAAAAGAAACAAAGTGTTCTTTTGTGATTATTTTTTTCAGGAAAATTGAGAATTTCCATTTCAGTTTGACTTGCTTTGCATCTATTCCTCTCCATTCATCAGTGTGGTCATGAAAGCAGAAAGTCGTAGTACAGATCACTCTAATGAGTGCGTTTGAAATCCTTAGGAGCAGCCTGTATAGGAGTTGGATCTGTTGTGTGAAATCCTGTTACTACTGTGAAGTGTCCTCTGTATGGAGATATTTAACAAACTTTTTTATCTTTGGCATCTCTGGTGCACATTGTTGTGCCAATAACATTACTGAAAACAAAGAGAAGGCAACCTGGGCCATTCTTTGATAACCAACACTAATTGCTAAGATTTGAGTCCAGTACTAGAGTATGAGAAAGCTTCCCATTCCAACAGGTCATTTCTCATGTGTCACATTAGTAACACGGGCTAAAAGTCTTATTCTTCATCCTTTTGCACCTTTTGTAAAAGATACACTGGTATACTCCCAAAGAAGTATTGGAACACAATACATCTAATTCAGACCGTCTAATTTCTGACCATGCTGCAGAGGCAGCTAAATTACAGTAGCAGTTCATTACCAAAAACAGTCCAGACCGCATTGTCTGTAAAGTCCAAGAGGGAGGAACTCAAGCATTTGCTTTAACTTCTGGAGCAACCTGGTCTAGTGGAAAGTGTCCCTGCCCATGGCAAGGAGGTGGAATTACATGATCTCCCTTCCAACCCAAATCCATTCCATGATTCTATGTTTCTTCATAATAAGTACCATTGTACTGCTCAAAGTTTAATGAGCTTTAATAGTATCATTTGAAGGAAGGGTGTTGTCTCCCTCCACAGAAACTGCCTTGTGAATCCATACAGAAATGTCCTATTCTTCATTCAGTGAACTAAGGCTTTGGTTAAGATCAGTTCCAGTGATGAATTTCAGGAATGGGGGGAAAAATAAAGTACATTTTTATTTGCTGTACACACTGGGAAAATTTACTGAAATATTTCCTGTGAAGAAACGTCCATATCTGTGCATGAAAATCTTACTGAAAATTATTTTATTTATTAACTATTATTTTGAAACAGATATTTGGAATAAAAAAAATTACTTTAATAAACTTCAGCAGGAGAGAGTACTCGATCTTGGATAGTCTTGTATTGCCTTATATTTTGCTTGTATGGTAGGTAGTATGATCATGAGGACAATATGCATAGTACAATAATGCTTACATTAAAATAGCATTTAAATTAATATAGAAGTCATCAGAAATATTGGTTAGTGAGAAGGGATGTTATATTGAAATGAAAAGAAATTTTCAAAGAGAAGTAGAAGTTTAAATCATGTAAGACATGTCTGAAAGACTACGGGACGTTAATTTAAAGGCAAGTATATGTAAATATATATAAATATCTTCCAGCTGACACCTTTTACAATGGAAGGCAAACCTAAGAAATGGAAGGAAAACCAATTTTAAATGTAGGAAACTGTCTTTTTCCTTAGTGTTATCCTGTGAAACACACAGTACTATTGCACTCCAGAGTTAGTAGGAATTCACTATTTTTTACTTATCTGGGAGAAAACACATGAAGAAGAGAGGCAAACTACGAGCTTCATAGTACAAATCATCTGCTAAGAATACAAACATAAGGGGTGGTAAATGTGCTTTACATTTGTAAGGTTCTTACATTTGCAAAGTTTCTTGCTTCCTGCTTAGCAGTACTTACCCCTAGCCTCACTCAGAGGCAGGATGCTTGACATGAAAGGATATCTGACTAACTTCATGTCAGTTCCTATTGCCCTCCCCCTGGAAAGAATCAGTGGATACAGAGCACTTTTGAGTGTGAAAAAGAGCCAAGATAGAAAATATCGGCATGCTCTTCATGTGAGATATAAATATTTCCTTGTCATGGCTGGAGGTTTGGGAGACCTCAGACTGACTGGAGACACGGTGTTGTCACATCCCAGCCCCTTGGGAAACAGCTGGGAAGTCACCACAGAACAAATTACTATTCATGAGGCAAAACCCTAAAACAAAGCCTGCCCTTCAAATTCTGGTGGCTCAGTAGGGTACAGCATGGTTTAGTATGCTGGGGTATCATCTGCACAGCCAGAGGACCTCAGTGGCATATTGCCAAGAGCCTGATGGCCATGTCCTATTTGCATGTGCAGAGCTGGATTTTCAGCAGAATTCAGTGGACACAGCTTGAGTACTGCCAGTAAACACACCACTTTTTCAGTCCTTAGAGAGAAAGGGTGTGGATGTTGATTAGAGCAGTAGGGGGACAAGATGTACCTACCATATGTGCATCAGGCACAGCTTTATTTCTGGCACAATGTGTGGGAGTTCCAAACTCTTAGGTGGTTGTATTCCCCGGACTTGTTCAGACCTGTGATAGGAGATATCTGTTCACAAATATATCATTATTTCCAAAGAGCGTTGTCCGAACAGCAGCCCATGCGTATAGTGATCACCAACCATGTAGCTGTACAAATACACCTTGGTTAAGTCTGGGCTACAGACCTATTATTTAATCAATTTTATTTCAGCTTTCACCTCAGCTTCTTCCAGGGTCTTTCCAAGACATGGATCTCTGTTTCCTTCCCAGTGCAGGAACACTCTCATAGAGACATGCTCTGAGCTGTCCCTTCCATAGCAGGGATTGGGCATGCTCAAACAGATACATCTGCTAAGCCAAGAAACCCTATGGCTTCAAGCTGTTGATTTGGAGCCATGTGGGCTTTCTTTCTGCACCTGCTTCACTGGTTCAGCATCACTTAGTCTATATTGGCCAGCAAAACACTCCAAATAGAGATGCATGTGTTCCAAATATGGGCAGAGGCAGCCTGCCTAGTGATAGCAGATGACAGTGGTACCTCTTCCTGTGACTTTTTCAAACCCTTGCAAGTGGCTGTAGACAGTGTCTTCCTCTCCACACAGCATAGTGGTTACCACGTGCTGGATGAGGACAGGAAGGAGACAGATTTTGTAGCCTCAAGGCCTTTAGCCTTTACTAAAGCGCTCACATGTCCTCCTGTGTTGTAGCTGATTATCTACCACATGTTTCAGGGTTTTTTTCCTAGTATTTGCTTTCCTGTCCATAAGCCTAATTTGTGTTTGAGCCCAGAGCATAATCTCAGAGTTGGCATTTCTGCAGTGCATATTGCTTGTCCACTGCCAATGCCACAGAGATATCCAGATCACAGTGTATCTATAGCCCATCCCTCTTCCACTTCTAAGTCTTTATGTAAATTGCAAATTGTATTTACAATAGCATTACATTTTTTTCAAGCCACTGATCAAATCATAAAATGGCACAGGGTGAAGCGTAAGCAAATTCAGCTGGTAAACATTCACATGTAATTGCATTTGTGGCATATTAAATAGACTATTTAAACTATTAAATGCATTAATGAGCTATCAATGTTTAAATACAAACATAATCTAGAACCAAATTTAGTGTACATGCACATTTCTACTAAGAACACTCACAGACTCCTCAAGTGATTTGAGTTGGAAGAGACCATAAAGATTCACCTAGTCCAAACCCTGTGTCATGAGCAGGGATGCCTTCCATTAGATCAGGTTGCTCATATTCCTGTCCAGTGTGACTTTGGCACTGCCAGGGGTGGAACATCCACAACCTTGCTGGGCAATCTGCTCCAGGGTCTTGCTGCCCTCTTGGCCAGCAGCAGTTCCTTCCCCAACCCCTCACCATCCCAGAGGCTCAGGGCCTGAACACCCCACACTGGTTTCATTCCTGCATTGGGAATATCAGGAGGGGACAGAAGACTTCAGACACCGTTACCAAAATACAAAAAAGTGAGAGGGAAAGCATGTGTATTGTTAACTTATTGAGGTTTCTTTGAGCCATTTCTCTGATTTTTTGCTAATATAGACCTATATCAACTTAATTTTTCTGACATCAAGATCAGGATGAACCCTAGTCTTCTTTAATTTGTTTCTCCTTCGAAGTACTAGTTCTGAAATAGGTGCCTCCCAGCTCTCTGGAAGTTTTCTAGGGCTCTAGAGGGTACTAAATATAAGCCATGCAACACATAAACTTTATTGAAATGTTCAGATACCTGTTATCTTGACTTACTGATTTATTAATGACTTTGTAATAGCTTCAGCTTTCTATTATCCTTTAATAATTTTGTAATTAATAATTTTTTGTTACAAATAATTAAAAAAAAAAATTTATACTGACCAGCTGAAATATTCCACCATTGTGTCTTTTTCAGTCCACAATCTTATGAGTTAATTTTTCTATTGAGTATCTGCTGATACGTGCATTAGGTTATCTGTTGTATTCTTTTCTTTACTTCATTAGTCTTTTACTTCATCTGGCTTCCTCTTTATATTAATGTTTATCAAGTTTCCATGTCTCTTTTAATTTTGCTTTATTTTTTTTAAGCCCTTGCATTTTATTTTGGTAAAGCTGTTTTTTAATCAGTGTAAACATTGGTTCTGATTATAGATTGCTGGTTTTAAACTTCACATATTTATAAATAATATCTGTTTTTAATCTCAGTTCCCCATTTATATTTTTTCTCTGACTGATTTGACTTTAAATTATTTCCATATTTGATAAATAGTTCCTTAAAAAGGTCCCATATCTATTTGTATTTATTTTATATGCAAAACATACAAAATATATACATACTTCTTTACACATAAAATGACAAAATTATGTATCCTGATCACTTTTTTCCTAAGCAAACCTTAAATTGTAATTTTACCAACAGTTTTTCTTTATCTGATAATACAAGGTGTAGAATTACATAGGTTGTATATAACTGTTTCGGGGCCTTCTTAAAATTCCAGGGACACTGAAACACAGACAGCATCAGACCACTAAAGAGTCAATGAGAATTCACCAATCTCTATGACATAGGGCAGCACTTTGCTTGTCTAGTGAAACTCGTAAATTTTGGAAAATACCTTATCTGGAAAAACTATTTGGCATATGCTGAAGAGCTCTACAGAATGAGGCTGAATTTAACATTTTAAAATTAATTAACTGTGTTAACTAATGTACGTTATGTTAACTAATTTAACATTCTAAATTATCTTCTGGTATCTCTAGCAGCTATAAAAAAAGGAAAAAAAATAAGGAAAAAAAAGAAAATCAAAAAATACAGGAAGAGCAATTGCTGTTAGCAAATGTTAACCAAATGTTGTAAATTAGGCATATACTTAATGTCAGTTGTAAGCAAATATTATCCAAATGTTTAAAACTGAGCATATGCTTAACTGCTACACTGCTGCAGGTGTATTCAGATTATAACTTGTTACACAGTACAGTGTAACATCCATGGATGATTAGGAGGACAGATATCTCTGTATCTTACAGTGTTCACACCTGTGGGTTTGCAGATAAACTGTTCACTGCTTGGTCCCCACAGCCTTGATCTACCAAAGTGTTTGGAGATATTCAGAAATGAAAGCCAGAAATTAAATAACCCCACCCAATCATAGGCCATTGCTATGTTTAAAGGCCTTTCTGGTTTAGGGCTATAAATAGCAGTCACAACGCAAGTACTAGCCATCCAGATTTCCATCATTAAAACCTGCCATCACTCTTTTTGAAACAGTGCCTGTCACAGCTCTTCAGTGTCCTGGCTAGCACATCTCTAACTGCTTAGCAGCCTTGTACTGAAACAGTTACTTGCTGAAAATGTGCCTTTGCTGAAATCAAAAATAGCAACAGATCTGATGCAGCACGAGCTGCTTCAATCAATGTTCCTTGGCGCCTGGGATGAGTTTCTAGAGAAGAATGGCAGAGAGAGCACAGATACAAGCCCAGCCACAGAATCATGGATAGGCTGATGCTGAGAGCTGCACTTCACCTGGAGAGAAAAAACCTCCTACTTTGAGTGATTTACTGCCCAGAGCAAAACACATCTTTCGAGGCCAGTGAACATTTAATTACTTATACAGTGTGAATCAACGTTAGCAGGAGAAAGTGTCCCTTGAACAAATTACTACACCAGTAGCAATGCAATGAAGCAAGGATTCAAATCAGTCTCCTATGCCCTAAAAGAATGCCTTGCTGAGTGAGTTACTATACTGATACAGGGATCAGAGATAGGTTTGCCTCCTGTTTCTGGCTAAGGAAGTAAAAATAATATGAGTGCTAAGATTAACATATGCAACCCCTTTGTTGCAGAATGATAGGGCAGGAGTATGAAAAAAAAAATAATAAAAAGGATCGTATCTCTGTGTCTCTGACCTCCTGAAGAATGTGGAAGCAAAGGGAAAAATGGAGAAGAATGGCTTGCAGAGCAGAAGCAGTTGTTCTCCTGGGCAGAGTAATGAAAGTGTGAGTTTGCAACCATACCATGAGAAGTGAGAACATGTGCAATGCTACCTGTGCTTTGAGGGAAGGAGCTGAAGGCCTGAAACACCAGAGCTCCTTCTCCAGAGAGACTGGATGACCACTCAAAATAAGTAGGGGAAGAAGAGTTAGGGGTACTTTCCCTTTTCTCATCTGTTCCTTGGCTTGTTTTAGTTTGACAGAAGCAAATAAAAACCTGTGAAAGGAGTCACAAGACAGTTCTGCTCCTCCTGGATCTGGCTGGCCTAAGAAAGCATAATGAAAGCATGGATCACCCAATCCAGGTGTGAAGCTTAGAGGAGTGGGGGTCCAGGATCAGCCTCCCAGCTGGTTGCTGTACCAGTGCCTCCCTCGCAGCCAGGTCTGCTCTAACAAACCCTACAACCCCTGTCTCTTTGGAGGATGCTCTGCATTTCTAGATCACTCAAGACTTCAGTCTAACTTGAAAAATGCTCAGTGAAGGCAAATAATTAACTCCAAAAACGAGTGCAAACATATGGTGAGCCAAGCTGCTTATGCAGAAAATAGCAAAACCTTAAATAACATTTAAAAGCAATGAGTAAAATCTCATTGGCATTTTTGTCTTTACGAAATGTGGACAGTAATGACCATTTAACCAAGAATTAGCCAATGTGCACCATTGATTAAGGAAGGACGAAAGAGTAAAATCTGATTTGTGCTGGTCTGCGGAGCTACCCAGCAGAACTGTGACACACCCTGATGTAGCAGGGCTCTGCCTGTAAGCAGCTGGACACGCTTAAGCGGGCCACTCTTCCAAACCGTGTGCTGGGGAGCATCCGATAGGCAAGGCATCACCAGCTCAGGAATGCCGCACTCCTGACACGCTGTTTTCCCAGTTGTCAGCTCTGTTTATAAATTACCCACTTATAGCAAATCCAGCACCTGCTATGGACACCTCAAGCTGCCAAGTGCTTAAACGTATCTCAAAAGAAGCCCTTCCGTGCTTCAGTCTGTTATGCTCAACTCTTTGGTTAAAGCAGCTTCCCAGAATTTCTTTTTCAGATTTCAAATTCCCAGAATTGTTTTCATCAAACTTTTGGAACTGCTTTTGGGTAGACCGAAGATGTACAGTATTCCTTTTCAGAATAAAATAGTAGGTCCACTGGGCCTTGAACATACTGTCTTCTATAAGCACAATATGTTTATCCTTTACAACACCTAAAGATGAATTTAGACTGATAAATCTGAAAAAACCCAAAGTAATAGTAATTTTAAAATTGAATCTTTTACTGTTTTGTTCAACTCATTTGCAATTTTGATACTACTGGGATATGGTAGTTATTCATTAATAACTCCCAGGCAGAAAATATCAGATGCTTGGATTTGATCAAACTTAATCACCACTTCTTGCAACCAGTCTCCCTCAGCCTAAAGGTACTCAAACAGCAAAAAGCTAACACTTGGTTACACACAACAGAAAATTAAAAAGTCCTGTGCAAGACACATTTCTGGTCTGGCCCAAGCATAGCCCAAAGTACAGCAGTGTCTGATAACAACCCAACTACTGCTGCAAAAGCAAAACAACCCCAAGGAATACCTCAGCTGCCAGTCAGTGGAGACAGAGACCCCAGAGTTGCTAATAATCAGCTAAGAGGAAAGGGGAAAGGCTGGAACTGGCATATCTTCAGCTGAAGAAAGACTTTTGGAAGTCTGCACAATGCAAGGTGTTCTGGGTTTTGGAATTTTTTCCTCCTCCCCTGTGGTCAGAAATAGCTCCAAACCTGTAACCTTCAGGCATGATACAATCAGCCCATTTATTAATCTGATCTTTTGGGGAGGCTTCAGATATACAAGGTGTGATTAGGCTAAGCAATTTATGATTTTTGGCGGGTGGTTGTTTTCCACTAGGGTTAGTGATGTGCTTCTGCATTTCTTGCATTTTATGGGGATAAATGAAGTAACTTGAGGCCACCATGGGTATGACATGGGCTTTCCTTATGTAGCCAAGTCAGAATTCATATAGAAGTGAGTGAAATATGGTATTGAATGCCTTGAATGTATAGATTTGTAATTTTTTCTGGACTGTCCATCTCATTTGTTCCAGTGCAAAATTGGCCCAAAATGCTATGAATAAAAGTTCTTGAACAATAGTTGCCTATTACCCAGGTCAGGCTGATTCCACAGCTCACAGTGACCTTGGCCAACAAGCCCTGTGGTGCTGCCTTGCAGCTGGACCACGCTCACTCAGGAAGGCTCTTTGCACCATGAACAAGGTGGTCCTGGTGATCTGTATTCAGGGAAGCTGACACCCAGTGATGCTGAAGACCAACAGTCTAGAAACACTTCATTAATCTGTGAAGCTCACTGCCCCAAGATAAAAGGAGGTCAAGTGCTCAAGAGGACTCCAAATGGATTAGCTTTTGTACTGCTTCTGCAAGCTTCTAATTGTACTTGACATTCACAGATGAGAGAAGAGAAACCTCCACATTACAAGGCATTATCCAGTGCTTCCTGTTGTTAAAGAGAAAAAGACAAAAAAAAATTGTCCAAACAATTTCTCGGAGGCATCTGACAAGGTCCAGGAAAAGAGAAACTGTTTACCAGGGGGACACCACTGCTCTATGACCCACCCCCTCCAAATGCCTCCCAAGTGCCTCCTGACTTGCCAAGGGCTAAGCACAGGGGCAGGGAACACCACTGCAGCCAGCAGCGAGTCCTCATTGCTGCTTGGCTGGCTCAGGAGGTGATGACTGTGCAAACTATCAGCAAAGTGTTCAGGCAGAGGGTTAATGGGACAAGGATTAGTGCAGTGTGAATGCAATAGACTGGCATGCCCAGCTACAGCAACCACCAGCACTTGCACCTGGTGGGGGTGGTGGCAGTGTCCTGGGCCCATGACAAGGGAAGGCAGGGAGACAGGAGCTGCCTCCTGACTCAGGACATGTCCACCTTGCTGCAGCCCCAGGCTCAGGCACATACCTCATGGGAAGCTTTGCATTTACTTCAAAACACTGGTAAAATTATTTGAAATACATTGAGAGGACTGTGTTATTGTTCATTCCCTCTAAAATCAAATGGAGCTGTATATCTTATGGGGATAATATGCATAAAAAACAATATTTATCAGGTTTCCTGGGTATTACTTAAAACACTGAAATAATGTCATTTTAAGCATATGGTCTAGACCTTAACATACAGTTTGGAAGTATGCTTCTTTCCTCTATTTTTTATGCAGAAGAAATCTAAAAATAAATTCAGATATTTGAAATACACTTTAGACCTTTGATGCTCTAAGTTGATGGATGTCTAATTCTATTTCAGTCAATCTGACAAGAAGCTTTACACTGAGCACTTTGTATCCAGTTTTATGTTACTCATTTTTGTGGTTATGTTTTCAAGGTTTTAAAAAATATCATAAAAGTATGAACTTACTGGCAGTCAACTCTTTCACCCCAGAAACTGCTTTTCAGACTTCAAAAATAATTTCTAAGCACTTCAAGAAGTCTGAAACTGTATTGTTTTTTCTGAACATAGATTGGTAGTAAAGAGATTATGCAGATCTAAATTCACCTTTTGCTACCAAATATAGGAAAAGAGAAAATTCAAAGCCTAGGAACAGCTAAGAATAATTGTCAGTAAAGAGATGGAGTCACACAGGAAGCAATACTCACATTGCAGCTTTAGGCAACTATCAAACTGAAATAGGAAACCATAAACTTCCTACTGAACTTTTTATTTCATTAGCAATGTTTAGGTTGCACTACTCACACTACTATGCCAATGGATCATTTCAGACAAACTTTTTTTTCCCTTCCCTTCCCTTCCCTTCCCTTCCCTTCCCTTCCCTTCCCTTCCCTTCCCTTCCCTTCCCTTCCCTTCCCTTCCCTTCCCTTCCCTTCCCTTCCCTTCCCTTCCCTTCCCTTCCCTTCCCTTCCCTTCCCTTCCCTTCCCTTCCCTTCCCTTCCCTTCCCTTCCCTTCCCTTCCCTTCCCTTCCCTTCCCTTCCCTTCCCTTCCCTTCCCTTCCCTTCCCTTCCCTTCCCTTCCCTTCCCTTCCCTTCCCTTCCCTTCCCTTCCCTATAAAATTACTTTCATGAAGTCCCAAAATACTCAATATAAACTCAGAATATTGTTAAATTCCAGGTGAATGCCATCAGTGAAATAGTTTGGAAAATGCTCATTGAGGTGTGCTGGTACAGGTAAAAACCTTTACCAGAGTTTAGGAACCAGGGTACTGGTGAACTGTGTCCAGCAGGCATCCAGTGAAGGGACAAATACCTGTAGCAAAATCAAACTCTTCCAGTGGGTTTAGGTACTTGAGAGGACTCAGTGTTACTTGTCACATTTTACTGAGGTGAGATACCTGGGCTCCTGCCACACAGCTTGTGCGGGCATGCAGTCCTCCGAAGAAGCTGCAGCTTTTGGCTCCAGTCAACAGTACGTGCATCTTTACACATTACTTTTGTTTAAGGTCTTGGCTGAGGGCCCAGCCTTTGGGTCACCGAGGGGATATTGCACAGAGGATATTTTCCTGTATTTGGTAACACCAGTTTTTCTCATAAACATATCTGTAGTGCTAAGTGTGCATTTCATTTTTCATATTCCATATTTTCATATGTGCACCTCAGTGGATGGCATTGTGCATACAACAGCAGATCACCTGTGAATGCTGATTTGCAATGGCTTTCCTGATCTCTACCATTTCTTCAGTTCCATTTGCAAAGAATTTGCTGCTCAATATGCCCCAATTACGTATCTCCGCTCCACAGTACTCCACAGTAGAGAAGTTTCTGTGCCATTTAATGGCATTCTGTTTCATTAGGATGACCCTGCTTGAGCAGGGAGGTTGGATCAGATGATCCACTGTAGTCCTTTCCAGTCCCACCCAATCTGTGATTCTCTGGTCTCACTCCATTTCTGAGCGTGTTTCAGACTGCTTTGGAGTGGGTAGCCCTGCTCCTCAAACCTCTCCTGTATTTTGTCTGACATTTTATCTGCAATAACTAATACACTTTGACATTCTTTTCCCTTCCTACAACCTAGTTCCATGCTGTGCGATACTTCCTCCTCCAGTCTATACCGGAATACAGCATCTAATAACACACTTGAATTCAACTTTCCTTGAAGGCAACAAGGAAAGAATTAGTCCTGAGTTGCTGATACAGAACAGATACCATGAGTGATACACAGCATACCTCAAAGAGCTGCACAAATGATTCTCATGCAACTAAATGCCTCCTTTTTAACAGATTAGGAGAATTACCATTGTAGCACATGTAAAGACAGAAGTCTTCATCAGCTTCCTTTTAGTGCAGATGTCTTTAAGAGCTTGAAGACCATAAAAAACATCACAAGAAAATTACCAGACTCAGCTGTTCTCCTACTGCTTGAGATAAGAGTGAGATCAAGAGCTTTTTTACAGGCTAAATCCTGCTGTATTAATTTGCCTTTTACAGAGTTTTGTCATGGGATGCAGCTCATGAAACCTGTTTTCTTCAGAGCTAACTTGTCCAGAAGCTGGCTGTGTACCCTCACATCCTTTAGCTCCCCACACTTAAGTTTCACCATCACTGAAACAGGGCTAACAATATTTCCTTGTGGCTTTAACATCAGCTGCTGAGGAAAGGTACTTTGCTATTATTTAGGTAAAAGTCTGTATGACTCTGTGAAAGCTATGCAAAAATTTAGAGTACTTTCCCTGAAGTGCCTAACAAAGGACCTGAATGTCTTTTAGGCAGGGAAATACTATTGTCACCCTGCAGCAGGTGGGCAACTGACCAGAGGCTAGCGCTGCTGCTTTCTAGGCACAACCACCTCACAGCTCCTTCACACTGACACACAAGCCTAAAACGCTCCGGACGCCTGCCCTCCCACCAGCACCTTGCTACAAAGTCACATTGCCTCACAGCTGACCTTGATCGAGATCTGGGTCCTTGTAGCCATAGAATAAGATGGCAAGCACTGGTATTAGGATTCTACTCCAAAGAGCATTTGGCTATGCAAAATTACGAGTTCAGAGGGAATCATCAGCCATGGTAAGTGTACCACAGAGGCAGATAGGAAATGGGAGGTCAGATAATCCATCTGAATCAGTCAGTGACAGGAGAAGTGGAATCCCACGGTAAAGCAGCCTACAGCTGGCTATAGCAAAGTGAAATTTGAAAAAGAGAGAATGACAAAGTGAAAGAAAGTGGCTAATATAGATGCCTTCAGATCAGGATTTCAGATGGAAGACACTGTTTCCCAGCAGACAACATATTCTAGAAACAATGCTCCTCAGCTCTTTCCCCCTAAGACTCACAAGTATGCAGCATGCTGACCTTCATGAGTTTTGTTTTGAGTGACTTGGTTGTCCCTTGGAAAGAGCCTGGGCCAAATTTGGACTTAGTAAATGCACTAAAACTATGCATACACTGAAAGTACTTCCTGCAATACCCAAGAGCTTCTTACAAATCTAACTTCCTGTTAGCTTGGGTACACTTGACCACAAACTTGTGTAGTACTTACACAGATTTCCTGGTGCACCTAAGCACCACAGCTGGTCTGCGGAAAGGGAAGAGTTAAATAGAAATTCCCCTCCCCTTTTTTTCCCTCCAGCTTCAGCTTTCTGGCTACTCACAAATGATCAGGAGGTCTTGCTCTAGAAGTGAGGTAATGCAGTTAAGTCTTCCACAGAGCTTCACAAAGAAAATGCTATCACTATATTATGAAGTGAATATAATCACTGTTTTTAGTGAGTCCTAGCTACTGACTTGTGGGAAAAGGAAAATAGTGCTATGTCCCACAGCACGGTAACCAAAACATATTTCATTTAGGAGTAGACTACTATAAAAGCAAACACTAAAAATTGCTATATGAAAACCTCAAGGTATTCACCAAAACATTTTTTATCTTATTTTTTTTAAATTAAAATGTGTTGTTTTTCTTCCTTTTATATATATGGAGACTTGTTTCCCAGGATGCCTTCCTGGGAGTAGGTCTTTGGGATGCAGATGGAATTTAAAATTAGGCTTATTTATTTATTTATTCTGGCTAGATATATGACTGGCACTTGGTTGCATTGTTTCCTCTTACAGTAAGTAATCAACATTTTTCTTTCTTATACAGCATTTCATTCTTCATTTGACAATAGTTTAAACATATCAGTATTAGCAGTTGTAACCGTATCCTGAAGTAAACCCACTGGTGTGCAAGATACCTCCTAGTCTTCTTTTAATTTCAATTAAAAGTTTAGTAGAAGCTCTTCCAGAAGGAAACATAACCACAAGCAAACTATTTTAATGCTGTAAGGACTAACACTCAGGCAAACCTAAACACAGCTCACTGTAAATTACAGGGCAGACTTTTCAAGAGTATGAAGGAATATAAGCAGACTAAACTGACTTTTTTAACTAGAAGAAATGACAAGAAAACACCACAAGACAGAAAGAGAAGTCATCTGTCTAATGGTGAAATGAAGACCCAAAGTAATGTTACTATGACTACAATTGTGAATATTCTCCATATTACCATTCCGGTTTATGCCCATCCTTGCAGACAGATTTCCAATGTGCAAGCACAGAGGATAGCAAGCTCTCTTACAGAAAAATCTGCCATTAAAAAAAAAACAAAAAAAGAGAGAGTGAAGAGAGGTCCACTTGCAAGTTGTCTAACAGTAAACAGGGTTGTGATAGACCTGTAGGTTTACTGAGGTCAAACAGGAGAGAAATCAGACCCTGTAGGGCCACTGCTCTGTGTCTTATATAAACAGATATTCCCTTGTCCCGACCTCTGGGGCCAGCAAGATATTCTTGTTCAAGGTCACAAAGAAAAGAGAAGATGTAAATAGAGCCTGGCAGTTTTTGAAGGAGAAAGGCCCTAATTACATGGAGACAGACAGACAGCCTGCGTGTGGAAATCTAGCTCTGCTAGCTAAGCACAGTAGAAACTGGGCACCTCCTGAAGAGCTTTCTCATTTAGTATTCATATACAAGATAGCTAACCAAAGTGAAATCCCCTCTATTTCATTAGCAGATTCTGTTACTAAAATGAAACTGATTTCCTGGATTCTTTTCAATACAGCTACCAAAAATAGTCTCATTCCACTGCCAAAAAATTAACGCAGCCCAAATTCCCATGGAGAGAATCAGTGTGTGCTTTTTACTTCGTATAATTACTCACCAAATTAATGCCATGTACCTCACTTGGAGTCCAGTACCATCATCCATAAAAAGAAGGCTGAGTAGTACACTATTTCTTCCTTTTTGTGTGTGTTGAAAGAATGCTTATAATAATGTATTTGAGACAATGTTGTACAATTAGGATCATTCGATGGATCAAATAGAATACACACTATTCTAAAGAAAAGAAGTATTTGTCAATGTCTTTATACTAAGACTAAATAAGGTTAACAGAAGTAAGTATAGAGGAGTCTGAGGGCCAAATCTCACGAGATGTCTCATCCTGCTCAGAGAATTAGGCATTTTTAGTCTTCATAACCAGCCTCAGTAACTTGAATAGAATAATAATTGAATAATTGAATAACTCACAGTATCAGATCAAAAAGACATATTATTTCTCTTTAGCATTTCATCATAAAGAAAAAAACAAAACAAATGAATCATAGTTTCTTCGGTGTCCTTAACTGATCCAGGCCTTCAGTCTGCACTTATGGGACACTACTCTTTAACTGAGAACAGCTTTTTCCAGTTGAATTTCAGTAAAAGCAATCTTTGGGGTACTCTGGATGAACCCAGATGCCTCTTAAGAACTGCTTTAAAATTGAGTATTTGTAGCTGAGCTTGTATGTTCATCTCTGTCAGCTGAGAAAGTTTGTTAGTGTGACAGGCTGTGCTATGACCACTCAATTTCTGTGTCTTTTATCAGCTTTGTGTGAGGTGCTGATCTGTGCCTGCCTGCCTTTGAAATAGGACAGAGTCAATATTGCTTCAATTGTGATTTGGTTCACTTTGTGTGCAAGATACACAAGAAACTCTCATCCTTAAAAGTATTTCCCAGCAACACAACACTGTCTTTGTGAAAGGGAACAGGAAATGCTGTGAAAATTGGAGATGGTTAAAGTCAGAAGAATGTTAATTATGTAGTGGGAAATTTGCTGAAAAAATGCTTTTCAACCTTGCTCAGTTTGGAAGGCCCCAAAAATCTGCAAGTGCATGTAAACCACTTTTCAGAACAAGAAATTTACTTGCTAATGTATTTGTGTTTGGGTTTTCTTTCACACTTCAGAGGAGTAGCTTCTGAGCTACAACACTGGCATAGAGATTCCTTCTTCAGAATCTGGGATATGCCACAGGTTCTATATGATGTCCCATGGTGACAACCTCAGTTACTAGGATTTTAACCACAGAAAATGTATTTCATTCAGCAGCAGCACGCTCAAATAGCCTCTCTGTTTTAGCTGTTGCCAAGAAAAGCCATACTAGTGTGTTCTGACAATTGTTTGGATTTTTCTTGACTAATTGCTATACAGCTTTAACAATATTTAATTTGATACTTCCTGTCATCATAGATGACCTATTTCCAACATAATCATTCTTAATTCTCAGTATTAGCTAGCATGGGATCTGATGTTCAATGTTACAAAGCTATGACCTTGCTTTATTTGTATCTTAGAACACTTGTTTGTCCATTTTTTAAATATAAAGGGAAATAATGTCAGTTTCTATCTCCTTTCTTTACTCCAGCTTTATCTAGTAAAGGTTATATTTGCGTTTCATCCCTCCGCATATCTGAAAACAAAGCTATAAGTTCTCTCAGAAATATGCAACACACATGATAATCATAGTATCATCTATGTATAACACTCCATAATCAAAGGAGAGCCTTGAACTGCTTACATCTTAGCTTCTTTGTCTTTAGTGGAATAGAATTCCAGGATTATTTTCTCATGTTTTGGAAAATTTTAGACTGCAATATTATTTCTTATTCAAGTACAGGAAGCATCTACATTGTAGGCATTCTTTCTGTCATAAATATTCAGTGAAGATCTGTTTCTTGCATACAGATGCCCTGCTCCTCTGAGCTTTGGGAAATTGTGATACTTCCCAGGATGAATCATAAAAAAAGATTCTTGCTAGATTGAATTTCAACAATGAGAGCCTATAGCCTTCAGCATAAGTAATCAACCTTGATTACAAAAATATTTTATTATTTTTGGTAATATAATTAGAATTTACACTCCAACACAATTTTTTCTCTTTTCCTGTATCTCCATGTTCATACCATGTTTCATTTCTGGTTGTATCAAGGAGGCTTAGAGAAACTGAAAGGAAACAAGTAGGAAGGCTTACAGTTTACAAGTACTTTGTTGTATAAAAATACATGAATCATAAAAAAAGGTTTAAACATCTGGTGTGTGTGAGACATGAATGCATATTTCTTGATTGTCAAAAATCTGCATCTACTAAAACAGTCATTGGATGTGGTTTGGAAATAAAATTTAATTGTTTATTCAAAAGTTATTGAATAATTGATTGTTACTATTTATTTCAATATAAAAGAGTATTTCCCATTTAACTTCTTACTAACAGCCTTAAACTTGTGATTTGACTCTCTTTGTGTGCAAGATATAAGAAAAACTGTCATCCTTTGAAGTATCTTCCCAAAGTGTGAGCCAACAACACCCTGAATTCTGTAAACATGCTTGTAGTTACTGCA